>NC_044981.1:59790566-60448066 GCF_008728515.1 Papio anubis | reverse complement strand
GTTGATTCCAAGTCTTTGCTATTGTGAATAGTGCCACAATAAACATGCGTGTGCATGTGTCTTTATAGCAGCATGATTTATAATCCTTTGGGTATATACCCAGTAATGGGATGGCTGGGTCATATGGTACATCTAGTTCTAGATCCTTGAGGAATCGCCATACTGTTTTCCATAATGGTTGAACTAGTTTACAATCCCACCAACAGTGTAAAAGTGTTCCTATTTCTCCACATCTTCTCTAGCACCTGTTGTTTCCTGACCTTTTAATGATCGCCATTCTAACTGGTGTGAGATGGTATCTCATTGTGGTTTTGATTTGCATTTCTCTGATGGCCAGTGATGATGAGCATTTTTTCATGTGTCTGTTGGCTGTATGAATGTCTTCTTTTGAGAAATGTCTGTTCATATCCTTTGCCCACTTTTTGATGGGGTTGTTTGTCTTTTTCTTGTAAATTTGTTTGAGTTCTTTGTAGGTTCTGGATATTAGCCCTTTGTCAGATGAGTAGATTGCAACAATTTTCTCCCATTCTGTAGGTTGCCTGTTCACTCTGATGGTAGTTTCTTTTGCTGTGCAGAAGCTCTTTCTTCTAAATGAATAGTTTCATAGTCCACTTCTCTTTTATTTATCTCCCTAATCTTTCTGGTATATATCATAAGGTAACTTAAGAATATTTGAGAAAGTTTGTTTGTATTACTTTCAGTACTCTGTGTGATTTTTTGTTTTTCTCTAAAAGTATTTAAATTTTTATTCCTATCTTCTATTAATATAGTAATGAAACTAGGTTTAAGTGTTTTTCTTAACCACATGTTAACATCCTATCTAACAACTCATGTCCCATATAAGCTGTGGTAAGATTATCATTTACTTGATAGGTTTCTTTTACCCATTTCTTCCAGTTCCTTTGAATGATGGACCTCTTGAAGTGTTCTTGTACACGATTTCATTTCTCTCACTAATTTTCTTTTGGTGTGATTTTGTAATACATTATTGGAAGTTTTTCTCACTCTATTTCCTTACTCTTATAATGGATTTTATTTCCACAACTTTACTGCTAATACGTAGGTGTATTTTTATTCTTTGAAGTTTTCCCTTTACCTATAATATCATTCTTGTTTTGTAGATGTGATATTTGTCTATATTTCTTTGAGGAAAATTATTATAATTTTTGAAACTTCTTTATTGCCCATTGAATTTCACTAAGAATTAAAAAGGGTACTTGATCTGTTTCTAGGACTCAATCATGAAGATCACTCTATTTCTGATGCAACCTTAGCTTTGTTTTTGTTTCTCCTCTTAATCTCTATCATCTTCCATCAAACTGAAATTTGTGATATATCCAGTTGCTCTAGATGCCCTCTCTCTACCAATCTCTTTGCTCTTAAATGTTGAGCCCTTTTTAAATTACTTACTCATTCTTTACAGGATTTTTCAGAGAGCAGAAAGATAAATATTTAGGAAATAAAATAGTAAACTACTATGTAATGAATATGTATAAAACTAACATACACGTGTACACATGTATATGGATTGAAAAATTTCAGTGAAAATATTTTGAAGTTTGTTGTAAAATATATAACACCCAAACATATAAAATATATATTTATAAATACATAAAAATTTAAATTTTGAATTTTCATTCAGGTAATGGTATATGTAGAAAATACACAACATATTTTTAATTATTCTAGGATTTAGTAGTTTTATTATCTTTAATAGAATAGAAAAACAACAACTCTTTCCGAAAGATTAACTGATTACATTGATATGTAGCAATCATTATTTATCTGAATGACATTTATTTGCATGGCATAAACATGTTCTTAATGTAATTGTTTCATTTGCCTCATTTCCCTTAAATAAGACTTATGCCCTTTCACTGTGCTAAAATATCTTAAAGTAAGTTATAGATACGATTCCTTACAAAGAAGAGAAAGAAAAACATGACAATGAAACGCAAAAATGATAAATTGATTTGCATATAAATAATCTTCCTCTGCAAATAAAATTTGCTGGTACGTGTTCTAATTAGTAATAGACATTCATCTCTAAATTTTCAGACATGGAGAAAATAATATAAAATTAATCCTATTTTTTTAACCTGAAGAGTTATCAGTAAATTATTATCAAATATATGAATTATAATTCACTGAAAATAATACCATTTTAATTGGAGAAAAATTTAGTTTTATGAGATGTTCAACTTGAGGTAAGCAGATGACAAGTTTTAAAATGACACTAGGACTTGAGTAAAAAGTCCGGATCTGAGCTATGGATGTAGAGTTCTTTCTTACATCAGTATAAGAAACCCTCAGTGCAAAAGGAGAAAAATTGGATAAATAGTTAGAGCTTGGTAAAATCGAAGATGATATTTACACAAAAACAGAACAATATATTAATTTACAAGTGGGAACCTAAATTATGATTATAATCTATTCTGATTAATGCAAAATGGTTAATAATTTGTCAATAAAGTGAACTTTTCTGGGATTGTTTCCCATTCCAGTTGCTGACAGTAGGTTATAGATATCACGTGTAATTTCCATGGAACGATCTTCAAATTTATTGATTCTTTCTTCTGGCATTTTATATCTGCTACTGAGCTCAGTTAGAAAACTTTTCAGCTGGGAGTAGTCGCTCATGCCTGTAATCCCAGCACTTTGAGAGGCCGAGGTAGGCTGATCAACTGAGGTCAGGAGTTCAAGAACAGCCTGGCCAACATGGTGAAACCCCATTTCTACTAAAAATACAAAAATTAGCTAGGCGTGGTGGTGGGCACCTGTAGTTCCAGCTATTCGAGAGGCTGAGGTAGAAGAATCACCTGAACCCGGAAGGCAGAGGTTGCAGTGAGCCAAGATCCTGCCACTGCACTCCAGCCTGGGTGACAGGGCAAGACTCCATCTGGAAAAAAAGACAACAACCTTTTATTTCACCTATCTTGATTTTCTAGTATGGAATTTCCTTTTTATTATCTATTAAATAGTAAATACTTTATAGTTTCTTTACTTTTTTATTGTGATTTCATATTTGTTGTGATATCATCATATTTTAATTAAATCTTTATAGTTTCCTTTAATTCCTTTAACATATTCATAATTGCTGATTTCAAATTTTGTCTGCTAAAAATAACATTGGGGCTACTCCAATCACAAGGCAAAGCATTTGCCAGACTGGTTAAAAAAGCAAGATCTGACTGTGTGCTTGTATTTGAAGACTCAAATAGGTTAAAAGTAACGTGATCTTTAAACAATACACCATGTCACCAGTAAACATAAGAGAGTTGCGGGGGGGTGGGGAGCTTATTAATATCAGACAAAATCAACATTAAGTATTTTTTAGCAACAAAGAGTAAAAATTTCATGATGATCAAAGAATCCATTAGTCAGAAAGCTATAATAATAATAAATGTATACATATCTATCAGCAAAACACAAAAATACATGAAGCAAAACCCATCACTATTCAAAGGAGACATACAGAATTTAGCAATTATAGTTGGAGATTTCAATAACCTTATTACAATCATTAATATAACAACTGGATGAAAAATCAGTGAGTATATAGAAGAGTTGTACATAAGCCAACTTGCCTAACTGGCAGTTACAGAAAACTCAATAGCAAAATATATATTCCGTCTAACTGTACACAGAGCATTCTCCATGTGGACAAAAATGTTGTATGTAAAACAAAAGTGCAAGTGAATTAATTATAAATCAATACCTGAAAGATGTGGGAAATATGCCAGTATTTAAAATTGAACAACACACTTATAAATAACCCATTGGTCACAGAAGATATCACAGGACATATTAGAAAATTTATTTTGTGCCGGGCGCAGTGGCTCACGCCTGTAATCCCAGCACTTTGGGAGGCCGAGGGGGGCGAATCACGAGGTCAGGAGATCGAGACCATCCTGGCTAACACGGTGAAACCCTGTCTCTACTAAAAATACAAAAAATTAGCTGGGCGTGGTAGTGGGCACCTGTAGTCCCAGCTCCTCGGGAGCCTGAGGTAGGAGAATGGCGGGAACCCGGGAGGCGGAGCTTGCAGTGAGCTGAGACCGTGCCACTGCACTCCAGCCTGGGATACAGAGTGAGACTCTGTCTCAAAAAAAAAAAAAAAAGAAAAGAAAGAAAATGTATTTTGTGTGATAGTTGTGAATATATCAAAATGTATACTGAGTTAAAGAGGTGCTTATATAGAAATATTTAGCTTTTGATGCTTAAATTTATTTCAATACCCAAGTTTAATAATCTATGTTTATAACTTAAGAAGCTAAAAAAAAAAAAAAATCAATTTATATCAAAAGTTAAAAGGGAAACTAAGACCAGGTTCAGAAATCAATAAAATGGAAAACAAAAAATAATAGTTGCATCTTTGAAAACAACAACAAACTTAGAGAAGAGAGCAAGAGGGCAAGCATTATCAAAAACAGGAATCAAAAAGGAAACATCTCACAACACTACAGAAATGTTAATAATGTCATTAGAAAATATTATAATCAATTTTATACCAACAAATTAGATTGCTTAGAAGGAATATAAAAATTCTTTCTAAGACACAAGTTACAGAAACTTAAGAACAGATAGAAAAACAACAAACACAACAAGAAAAGAGACTGAATTATAATAAATATGAACCAAAAAGGCAAGGACTCAGATGGCTAGGCTGGTGCATGTGATCAAATATATAAAGAGAAAATAATATCAACCATAAACAAACTCTCTGAAAAAAAAGAGAAATAACTCTTTCCAAGTAATTCTATGAGACCAATTTTACCTAGAAAGCAAAGCCAGGCAAAGAAATCCCAAGAAAACATAAAAATATTCTAACTTCAAAAGTTGGTGGCTATAACCCTCTCTGTTACTGAAAATAGAAGAAAATAAATATAAGTTAACAAGAATGATTTAACTTTAAAATATATACTCAATATATGTGAAAACGCTTTATAAAAAATTTACCTGATTGCTTTACCTCTAAAATTAAAATATAATATGTAATAACAATGACAAAAATAAATTGTAATATATACCAGTAATAGAGTTATTCATTGTGGTTGCCCAAAATGCACTCAGGCAAATTTAATTAGAAAAGGATTTAATTTACAGATTATTAAAAGATTATTACCTGTAGAACCTGTAGAAGTCTCTAGAATTAGATTTGGAAAACTGACATAAAAGGGCCCAGGGCAGCACACTGGGACACACCAAATATGATATGACACTATCAGTGGAGGAGCGATGCCACCAACACTAGATAACACTATGGCAGAGCAGTCACTGAGACCCTTGAAAATTGGTTATGATGTCCCTGGCATTCCCACCTGTAGGAAAAAGAGCTATTTTCCATCTCTGCTTCTTTGTATCACCAGCATCCTTTCAAATTCCACAGTAGGTCCATCAGATAAACCAGCTTTTGCCTGCATACCCACATGTAGGGGTACCTGAGCCTGGGAAAGAAAATAATTTGTATTTTTACCTTTCATATTGAGAGGTGGTCTCTAACTTTCGTCAAAAAGTCACTAAGTAGATAATTCTCTACATTTAAAAGGAAATTCAGATGATGAGTAACACAAATAAATAAAAGCTAAATTCTACTACATGTTCTTTCCTTAAGCAGTTTTGCTGAAAATGTATCATTGTGTTTTTCTAAAAGAATATCTAAAATAACTTGTGAATATGTGAATTAATTTTGTTCACATTTATTTGATGAAACAGGAGCTGAGAGGTTTTTTGTTCACGAATAGTAGATAATACCCAAATGTGTATAATACTCAGTTTTTGAATGAAAAGATATCAAAGAAAGTAAATTTGGTTAACACTATACAGTATTAAATAGAATGCTTCAATTTTAGGGAAATAATAGAAATTTGAATTTTCTTTGGTTATGTGAGGTGAGAGTAAGCCACAGTTTTTGCATCCAGAACAAAAATAAAATAAACCAAACAAAAATAAAAATAAAGAATAAATACCTACTTCATAGCATTAGGCAATGCATTGACTTTTTGCAGCCAAGTTGAATATCTTACATATACTAAAAATAATCTTGGACTTAGTTGTATGTTGCATCAGTGACATATTTATAATGAATCCTTTGTTTTAAGTGAGAACTGTGAGATTCAGGTGGATGAATTCCTAAGTGATCACATAAATTGTGGTATTTGCGTCGTACACAAATTGTAGTACTTGTGTTGACCTTCATGGTGCCTTTAGCTGATGGCGTCAAAATGAATTTCAAGTAAAGCAGGCTTGCTGATCAAAACTATGATCACTGAATGTTAACCTGAGATCAAAGTTATTCTTTATTTTTAGAAAGTACAATTTGTCTCATGTGTATGCATATTATTTTTCAGTGGAATAATACATAATTTATGCTTGGATTATTCTAACTACATTTTTATATTGTCACAAAGATTGAAATATTTAGTATACAATGCATGTTTTTACTTTTGTAAAGGCTTATATATTGTGTCATCATTTTTCTCAAAAAGTTGATTCATTAAAAAAACAAATGAATATATTTAAGATTTCAAAAGTATTCATTGACTCACATAATTCTTTCAATATTCACTTTTTTTCAGCTTAACTTGATGTTCTTGTGTCAGCTTTCACTAAATATTTCATTTTGTCAGTGATAATAGTGATATTTTCTACTTAGTCTAGTAGTTGATTCCTATTAGATTAATTTGATGTATGTTTTCTTCTTTCTAAATTCATGTTAATGTTGTAGAGATTTTTTTAAAGAAGGAATGTTTTCATTCATATAACTTGCTAATAATTTGCATGGTGTCAATGTCAATTTTCTATTATTGTTATAAATTGGTAAGAAAATTAGCTGTCATAAGTCATAAAAATCAATTCAGTGTCAGTTGAGGCTATGATTTTCAACTGTTGGGAAATTAACAGGCAATCTAAGTGGTATAATAAGAAAGGTCAGCTTTAGCAACACAAGTTCTAGGTGGAGGATGAATGAAAAATAAGAATTGTACAACAGTTTAAAGAAAATGCTAAGACTATATAATTAAGGGATATTTATTTATTTATTTTTCCATGTAGGCTTACATTCTAAAATTACTAGAAAAAAATGTAATTCATCACCCTGGAACCCTAATATTTACAAAGCTCATGAGTAGATTCAAATGCATCTACCCATTACCCATGGCTTTCTTGGGTAAATAGCATTCAATAACCATGCCTCGTAAAGATTTAAGGCCGGGCGCACTGGCCCATGCCTATAATCCCAGCACTTTGGGAGGCCAAGGTGGGTGGATCTCCTGAAGTCAGGGGTCTGAGACCGTATTGGTGAAACTCTGTCTCTACAAAAAATACAAAAATTAGTTGGGCATGGTGGTGTTTGCCTATAATTCCAGTTACTTAGGAGGCTGAGACAGGATAATTTCTTGAACCTGGGAGGCAGAGGTTGCAGTGAGCTGAGATAGTGCCACTGCACTACAGCCTGGGCAACAGAGCAAGATTCTGTCTCCCCTGCCAAAAAAAAAAAAAAAAAAAAAAAAAAAAATTCAGCCCTCGGGGACATACATCAGGATGTTATTGTTTCATCAATATTTTCTTTTCGTTCCTTTTTTATTTCCTTTTGCCTAACATTGGATCTGCACTCCAATGACTTGAAATATCTACACCATCTCTAGACTCCTCAGCAAAAGAAAATTAGTTCACTTCTTAAGAGACTTTGCATGCCTACAAACTCAGAATAGTTTAGTGTGCATTTAGTAATTCTAAGAGAAGTTACTACAGTTTGTAGCAAGGTGAAATAAATGGGTTCTGATAGTAATACATGTGACATTCTTATCTAATAAATTTAGTTTCAGATAAGTGAATGAAAGGCTTGTACAAATTTAAAAATTACTTGATACATGCCTGCCTTGTTAACACTTAACGTATTTTTTTACTATTTTCCAAAGGTACAAGATGTGAAATAGATCTAGATGAGTGTGCCTTACATCCCTGCAAAAGTGGAGCCACCTGCATTGACCAACCTGGTAATTACTTCTGCCAATGTGGGCCTACATTTAAAGGTAATGAACACCGAGGGAGAAGGAAGAGCAAACATAATTAACTTTAAAAATCACTTCTGTCTCTTGTCTGAACTCATTTCGTCTTCTGACAACATTATTAGTCCTTCATTTTCTTAAAGTCAGCTTCTAAAGTGGTCAACCAATTATTCCTTAGGCAGAAACTACAGTGAAATTAGTTTTATTTGCATACACACTAAAATAGTTGAGTTTCTTATTTTTTTATTTGAAAGGTCACCAATGAAACCAAAAGATACAATTTTAAAAGTAAGGAATATATTACCAGCCTATCATGTTATATTTGAAATATTCTTCCATATTATTTAATTTCTCATGAAATTGTCAGGTTTTCTTTTTTTCTTTCTAAACTAATCATCTGTTTAATTTTTCAGTGTTCAGCTTTGATGATAATTCTTTAGCTTCAGTTCAGGAATTGTATTTTTTCTCAATACACTAAACAAATCCTTGCTTTGCCTTATAAATATGTTCATATATTATTGCAACTAGTATATAGAAACTAATTAATTGAGTACTTCCTTGAACTTTGGTATCTCTTTCTAAGCTAAGAAATTTGAAAGTGTTCAACTAAGTAAAATTAATTTAGATATTTTAATGTTATACCTATTTACCTTGAAAAGTATCTTATAATTACTTATGAAAAGTATAAGATTGTATGCCCCACTTCAAATATTTTGCATCTATTTAAACACACTAAGTTATAGCTTTCTTACTATTAAATGAAAGTAAGAATATACCTAGCTCATTTAGTTGAATGTGATTTAAATGAGAAATGTTATATAAATACCACAATGTCTGCCAGAAATTAATAATAATTGTTTACTTATACTTTCCAATAATGTTCTAAGATATATGTAATATTTATATAATGGACAATATTTTATCATGTTTGGGTAGGTGGGATATCAATACATACTTATTTAATCATGCATCTTTAAACATTCACAGGGAATGGCCTAAATAATCTCAGTAAAAATATTAGGTTTCATTTTTTATTTTTTGAGGGAGGATCTCACTTGGTCACCCAGGCTGGGGTGCAGTGGTGCTATCATAGCTCACTGCAACCTCTGCATCCAGGGCTTAAGTGATCCTCCCCTCAGCTTACGAGTAGAGAGGACTACAGGTGCATGCCATCATATTAGGGTAGTTTTTGTATTTTTGTAGAGACGGGGTTTCACCATGTTGCCCAGGCTGGTAGACGTCATTTTAAATATAACAGTTTTTCTAATGCCCAGATTTTCGTTTCTCATACGTTCTTCAATTAAACAAAAATCAAATCTCCTTAGAGATCTAGCTAATTTTAGGATTAAGGCATGGAATATAGCTTGAATAATATTGTAATGCTAAAAAATGTGAAAGTAATTAAACACAAAAGTATGAGATTAAGTCAATGGAAGGAGCTCCCAATGATCAAAGTTAGAATGATTTGAGCACCAAAATAAAGGAGTATTGATTGGTACCCAAAATATAAATATGTAAGAGTCCATACTAATGGAAATATATGATTGATTAAATAAATGAGAAATAATAGACACATTTTTTTGTACTATAATACCAAATAACTTATTTGGTACTTGAATGTAAGGAGGTGGAACAAAACTCCCCATCTCTCAAATTTGGACAGCAGATAGTGACTGGCTTTCAAAGAGTATGGCACGTAAACAGGGGGTCGTGGAGGGAAGAGCAGCTTTACAATGGGGAAATCTGACAATTGCTACCTCAGCCACGTGATCAAGGTTAACATCAACATTCGCAGTCATGTTAATAACCTAAATTTTTGATATGAAGTGATGAGAAGGACACTTTTTGACTCTTATCTTCCTTTCAAAAGTGCATTTTCCAAGTCTAGTCATCAAAAAATTACCAGACAAATCCCAATTGACAGACATTCTAAAAAATACTTGACTAGAATTTCTCAAATCTGTTAAGGTCATCAAAAGCAAGAAAAGTCTGAGAAACTTTAAAAACTAAGAAGAAGCCTAAGGAAATATTACTTCTAAAAGTAATATGGTATCCTGGAAGAGATCTTGGAACAGAAAAAAGACATTAGCTTAAAACTAAGGGAATAAAAATAAAGTACAGATGTTAGTTAATAACATCAATATTGGTTCATTTGTTCTGACAAATGTACCATAGTAGCATAGGATATTAATACAGGGGAAACTTGTTATAGAGTATACAGAACCTCTCTGTACTACCCTTGCAACTATTCTGTAAATCTAAAGCTAGTCTAAAATAAAAGTTTAATTAAAAAATAAACAATTGCAAATAATTTCTGATTCAAAATATTTTACATTAGGCTGGACATAGTGGCTCATACCTGTAGCCCCCTCACACTGAGAGGTTGAGGCAAAAGGATTGCTTAAAGCCAGAAGTTCTAGACCAGTCTGGCAAAAAAGCAAATCCCTGTCTCTAAAAAATAAAAAGGAACGGGCGTCGTGGCTCACGCCTGTAATCCCAGCACTTTGGGAGGCGGAGGTGGGCAGATCACCAGGTCAGGAGATCGAGATCATCCTGACTAACACAGTGAAACCCCATCTCTACTAAAAATACAAAAAGAAAAAAAGAAAAAAAAAATTAGCCGGGCAACGTGGCGGGCGCCTGTAGTCCCAGCTACTCTCGGGAGGGTGAGGCAGGAGAATGGCATGAACCCGGGAGGCGGAGCTTGCAGTTAGCCGAGATAACGCCACTGCACTCCAGCCTGGATGACAACGAGACTCCGTCTCAAAAATAAATAAATAAATAAACAAACAAATGAAAAATAAATAAATAATAAAATATTTAAAAAAAAAAAAAAAAAGGAAAAATGAGCCAGTTGTGGTGGCATGCTTGTGGTCCCAGCTACTCAGGAGGCTGAAGCAGCAGGATTGGTTGAGCCCATAAGTTTGAGGCTTCTGTGAACTATTATTGTGCCGCTGTACCCCAGCCTGGGCGACAAAGTGAGACCCCATCTATAAAATAAACAAATAAAAAACAGTAACAAAAGAAAACCTAAAACCAAAACCAAAATATTTTCCATTAAAACAAAACAGAATTTGTAAAGCATGAATAGAAATGTTAGGTAATCATGATTATTTTAACCTTCATATACCAAATACTAAATATTTTAATCTATGAATTATAATGAAAAGGATTCTTCAGTTAATGGTAGTGCCTTAGCTTTATATGGTACATTAACATGTTCAATGGAACTGTACATAAATAAAAAAGCAAAAACACGGTTAAACTATTTTAAAATGCATGTGCTTAATAATGTATAATATTTTTCTACTAATCACATCACATAAATTTATACTGTAGTTACCCTATCCCTGAGATATATATATATATATATATATATATATATATTTTTTTTGGGGTGAGTCTGGCTCTGCTTAGCCAGGCGCTGGGAGTGCAGTGTGGCCGGATCAGCTCACTGGCGCTCCCGCCTCCCGGTTCACGCCATTCTCGGCCTCAGCCTCCCGAGTAGCTGGGGCTACAGGCGCCCACCACCTGTAGGCTAGTTTTTTTTTTTTTTTTTTTTTTTGTATTTCTTAGTAGAGACAGGGGTTTTCCTGCCGTGTTAGCCAGGGATGGTCTCGATCTCTGACCTCGTGATCCACCTGATGACCTCCCAAAGTGCTGGGATTGGAAAAGGCAGGCGCGCCCGGCCGAGATAAATATATTCTAATTCAGTTTGTATTCTTATACATCTTTCAGCTGGAAACATGCCTTGTATATCAGAAGCTGGATACGTGTTTATCTTTTTCTTTTGCTCCTAGGCATAGGCTTAATTATCTTGTATTTAGATGAGACAATGTGAATGAATTCTGACTAACAGAAAATCAATAGTAGTTTTTATCTTGCAATGTGGTTCATAAAAATATCTCACAGGTTTTAACTTTTTCATTTCTTCTACATTCTTGATGGAAGGGAGTTGCCTGAAAAACTAGAGAAAAGCCAGAAGATGGAAGGTCCCTAATTCTTACATAAAAATATATTCATGGACCAGGAATACCCCTATTATACTGAGAGATAAGAAAACAAATTAATTTATGAGTTATTATTGTGCTAAACCACTAAGGTTAAGGTACTTGGTTCTTTACAGCAACCAGCATTGTTAAGAATTACTCTTTGAATGCTAGTAGCAAAGACTTTCCTTGAATACCTCACTAGAATTGATTTTTATATTGTTATAAATAAATAAAATTTTTGAAAAAAAGTGTATAATCCATTTATGAATTCAATTTCTATGCAAAAAGCACAAATAATTTCCTTTTGTAAAACTTAGTACCTCTTTGTTTTCTGTTTAAATTTGCTGTGAGCCTGTTGGTGATTTCATAGTCTTTTTCCCAAAGAAAGAAAAATAATGCACATAAACAATGTACCTCCAGGATGACACATTAAAATCACAAGATTAAGTTGGTAAATTTTTAGTTGATTCAGTAATTTGATAAGTACACTTGTTTGGAATTCAATAGATACAGGTTAGCAAAATATGTCCTGTGGGAGAATATCCGGGCCTTTACCTGTTTTGTGCCTCTCAGAAACACCACTATACTCATTAATTTATGTATGGTGGATGGCTGCTTCAGCTATAGATACAGAGTATATGTTCTCTTTGCTTGTAAATCCTAAATTATTTACTATCTGGTCCTCTATAGAAAACATTTGCTGACCGCTGGTGTAGAAAATGCTCAAACAATAACCTATTTTTTAAGCTAATTGTGGCGTTTGTTGATAGAGTCCAAGTTTTATCTATTAGATGTTTATTTGCACAAACATATGTTTTGATAAAATGATGTCTATCATCATCTTTTTTACATAAGAAATAGGTGACTCTGCCCCATTGTACCAGGTTAAATTCATAACTGTTTTCATTTTGAGTAAAATTTGTAGCATAATAATATATAACTTTATGAGTTTATGCATTTATGAATTTGAAAATGTAAAGAATATATACAGTCACTGTTTAGCAAATACATGAAATTGTAAGATATGGTGCCTTGAGTGTTTTTCTGAGAATTTACCCTAGTTCAAACATTTTGTCATTGATAGAAGTTATGTTTTATTACTAGTTATAACTTTTTAAAGCACATACTGGAAAAAGGAATTTGTCTGAAAAGGGAATTGTGCTTATATAGTCCATTTATGGGAACAATAGAGAATAATTAGAAAAATCTTGGTGTAATTACTTCTGTAGAGCTGAATAATGCAGTGTTTTTAATGCATGTTAGTTTCTAGTACTAAAATTACAGAATCTCCAAAAATAGCATAGCTTTCATACAAAATGTTATTAATGCTATATATGTTTTTTGATATCTGTGGAATCTTTTTTCTTCTGTTTTAAAAAGACAAATATGGAAAATAAATCCCTTTAATACAATTCTTTTTCCAGTAAGTGTTCATCCACTGGCGTAAGTGGTTAGCTTTGATTGAATCTGGCTCCCTTTCAGATTCTAGTCTTAGAAACTGAACTTAGCAAATGAATTTCAAATATATATTTCTTTTTGAAGGAAAGGGTATTTTCATTTTGTTTTCTGTTTACTATGGACAAATTTTTTCTTCAGAAATGAATAAAAATTTTAATATGTAAAAATGAGTTTTCACTTTCCCTGATATAATTATTATAATATACCTGAACAAAACCTCATACTTTTCATGTAACAAAGCAGGATACAGACTGCATACATATTATCCATGTTTGGATACCACAATTTTCTATCTTAATTAAAATAAGACGATACAAGGAAGTCATTTCCAATAAGCACTGTTGTCATTAACCTGTCTATTGTCATGGCCAATGATTGCTTTCTGAGGCACTCTTTGTTAAAGCCCTCTATGCCCAACAGTTCCAAAAATGAATTGTGATATAAATTTGTCTTGATATACAAAATGTATTAAGTAGAGGATTTTTTGTTTTGTGTGTAAATGAGATTAAATAAGGCCTCAAAGTATAAATTGTCTTTCTACATAAGAAAAGTAATTATTAAGCACATACATAAATCCACACACACATACAAACACACACACACACACACACACACACACACACACACACACATACCTGGGATTAAGCACACTTACTCATCTTTCACCCAGAACTAAATGGAGTTGGGTATGTAAAAAATCCTAGGTATAACTATTTCCTTAAAATATATTATAATCAGTGCTAACCAATAAGGCAGCCCTTACCCAATCAGCAATTTTAAATTCTAAAACTAATGTTTAAGAAACATAATGGAAGTAAAGAGAAGAGACTCCATCTCAAAAAACAAAACAAAAAAAAAAACAACAACAAAAAAAGAGAGACGATAACTGCCTACCATGTAAATGTTGTTCCTGACAAAATTGAGGCAGTGTCCTATTTACCAATGAAGTATTTAAAGAAACAAAGTATATTTGGAATAGGACTGCTCTCTTAGTGGGTAGAAAAGACCACAATACTCAAATTGTCTATTATTAATATTGCCTATTAATATATCAGGGATACTGTAATCTATATGAATTTAATGCTAGTACCTACAGAAAGATATGATTCAACTCTCTGATTCTATGACTTTATCTTTTTTTAGATTCCACATATAAGTGGGATCATGCGGTATTTGTCTCTTTGTGCCTGACTTAACGTGATGTACTCCAGGTTCATCCAAGAGGAGGTATTGGGAAAAGGATACAAAATTTCAGTTAGATAGGAGAAATAAATTCAAGATGCCCTGTACAACATGATGATTATAGTTAAAAACAATGTATTATATACTTAAAAATCATTTACAGATTAGATTTTGTGTTCTCACCACCTCAAAATATGTGTGAGGTAATACATGTGTTAATTAACTTAATGTATACATGCATCAAAACATCATACTGGGTGCTGACGAGTTGATGGGTGTAGCACACCAACATGGCACAAGTATACATATGTAACAAACCTGCACGTTATGCACATGTACCCTAGAACTTAAAGTATAATAATAATAATAATAAATAAATAAATAAATAAACAAAACAAAACATCATACTGAATGCTACATATATACATATTTAATTTGTCAATTTAACAATAAAGTATGATTCACAATTCAAATTTTAAAATGTGAATTTACTGGCATCAAACTAAATTGTTCATGACTTTATAATTCATAAAATGAAACTTGTACATACTGAATTTCATTAAATGAAGGTGTTCTGGGGGAAAATAATGTTGCATATATCACTGTTAAAACAATCGTCCTTGTATTTCTGTCATGTATTGGTGCTGAGAAATAAGTTGTTACTCTTCTAAAATACAAAAGTTTTCAGGCCGGGCGCGGTGGCTCAAGTCTGTAATCCCAGCACTTTGGGAGGCCGAGGCGGAGGGATCCCTAGATCAGGAGATGTGAGACCATCCCGCAGCTATGCAATGAGAAACCCCATCTACTAAAAACACAAAAAATTAGCGAGGCTGAGGTGAAGCCTGTGGTCCCAGCTACTTGGGAGGCTGGAGGCAGAATGGCGGGGAACCCGGGAGTAGGAGCACACAGTGAGCTGAGATCTGGCCACTCACACTCCAGCCTGGCGACAAGCGAGACTCGATCTCAAAAAAAAAAAAAAAAAAAAAAAAGTTTTCAATAGCTAATACAAAAAAATAAGGCTTTGTCATAAATTATTGCTTGATTCTCAAGAAAGTAAGTACTTAATAAGAATGTCATTCTGATAAAGCTACATATAGACAAGTAAAATGAAAATAATGTTTGAGCAAATGTCTTATCTGCTAGAGCTTTAAAGATACATGTCTCTAAATGTGTAGTAATTAATATAAAAAGCTGAAATGGTAATTAGCCTTTAAACATGTTTGCAAAAGAAAGTAAAGAAGAACAAAACTCAGCAAAATAAAAATGCTTAAGTGTGTTGGAAGCCAGAATAATAATGCTATTTTCTGGATAGGACACTCTGTTATGGGAACTTGTAATTAGAAAGCAGATTTAAGTATATATTTTTAAGTGCTTGTGAAGTGAAAAAGACTGGAGTGTAGATAATGGAGCAATTAGTTTTTCAGCCTTCACAGGCCATATTCAGTCATTCTTGTGTCAAGCTACAATGGGGAACTACAGATGCTGTAATTAAATGCTCCAGTCTACTCAATCTACAACTATACTAAAGATTCTTGGAGTATAAAATATTTTGGCTGGGCTACCCAAACAACCATCTCTAATGTTCTGGAAATGTATTAAAGTCAAGTCCAGATCAATTTAGAATATTAACCAAAAGTCAATTAAGTTTCTCTAATGAAAATGACAATATGCGTATTATTTTGGAGGAGTGGTCAAATAAATTGAATGAACTGTAAAATGCTGAGTCCATAATAAGATATTAATCCAATAGAAAAAAATGATTCATTAAATAGTTGAAATTAATGTTGTCTTACATTTGTTCTGTCTAGCAATTAAACAGTAAATATGGAGCAAATATTGGTTTTTATTAGCAGCATTGTGTTCTTCTTCCTGGTGATTAAATCATTACCTTTAGTTCAATGTAAGTGCTAACATGCTAAGGTTATTTTGACAGCAAGCATATAGGGAATCTGAGTGAAAGATGTGAATATTTCTATCTGCCATTTAAAACAAATTTTTTTTTTTTGCTTCTTTTATTCCTTTCTCTTATTTTTATTTTAGATTCAAAGCTCTTTAATATGTTGGCCAAGCGTGTATTTAATTCTATTTTAATTTTATTTCCTGTGAATGGACCAGACCTATGTATTCCTTCTTCCTTTATAACCTATTGGCTGCTCCATTGGGGTGGCTAATTATATTTGATTATATTTTCTGTAAAATTAGCATATCAAGTAAAAAAATACTATAATTGACCATAACTATAAACATATTATATAGTTTTATCAACAGGTAAATGTGCAGCCCATCCCAGCTGAGTTACCTATTATGTGCAACAATAGGATGACAGGTCTGGCAAACTTAGAGAAATGCTTATCTATACTGTACATTTTATACTGATCATTTTTATTTGCATTACCAAAAGGAGAAAATATACTCCTGACACTCTGACAATGAGATAAAATTATAATTAAATTAAAAATCACAGAGAAGGATTGTTTGCAATGAATTCATAATACTCTGAAAGTTTTGAAAAATTGGAAAGTAATAGCAATGCTATTGCTTTCTAAATGTGTACCTTTCTTAATTTCCAGCACAATACTCACCCTTAAACTGTGATATTATTCAACATTCTGTCCTCAACTTTTAAACTTTTTCACTATATATGCTTTTCAGATTGTTCAAATCTATTCAAATGTGTCAACCACCTATTTCCCAACATGTGAAAAATGGTATTTTCCCTTTAAATAGAAAGAAGCATATGTTGATAAATTCTAAACTCATGTTCCTGGAATAAATTTAAAATAAAATAGGGAGCAGAGACAACAGAAATTGTGGGAATTCAAAGACCTCAAAGACATTCAGTTTGGCTAAAATTACTTTGAGAGCATGAAGCTGGAGTTTTAAACAGAATTCAAACCAGAACTGTCACCCAAGGAATATTAGGGTCAATGGGAAGTTATTAATCTGGGGAAAAATTAATCAAATATAAATTTGGGGAGATTATTCTAAATTATAAAGGAGACTTTTATTTTTTTCTTCTTTTGAATGAATTTTCTTTTGTGTATTTGAGATTTACAACATGATTTATGGGATACATATAGATAGTAAAATGGTTACTATAGTGAAGCAGATTAACACATCTATCATCTCACATGGTTACTTTTCTTTTTGTGACAAGTTACCTAAAATCTACTTATGGCACACTGGAAAGAGAGAAAAAATTAAGTGCTTGCAGTAATCAAGCTGTGGTCTATTGCAGTGGCATGGAAACAGGGCTTGAGTTAGGTAGTTGGATAATTTCAGGAGATATTTAGCTTACAGACAAAATAAGTTAGAATGTTGTGGTATTGAGATGTGTAAAGTAAGAAAAAAAAGAAAACTATGTTCAGTTTCCTAGGTCAGATAAAGGGATTATTGCTTTAGGGCAACAGGAGTGGAAGAAGCACATTTAATGAAGAGGGAGATCGGCAGAGCTTCAAGCATACTGAATCTGTCAGATTGTAAATTATTAAAATCAAGGTTTCCTTCAAATAATCCTAGTATGTGCATCTGAAGCATAGGAGAAAGTTCTGGAAGGACTATAGTTTTATAAAGCATCAGTCAAAAATAAGTATATATGGAATGGTCAAGTTTTTTCGTAGGACTGGTTACTAAGAAATACTAAAATGGAAAGGCTGGATGGGGAAAGGGACACATAATGAGAAGCCAAAGGTGAACACAAAAGATGGGAGAGCTCCAGTTAGGAAGAAGTAGTAAGAAAGTCCTAAATGGGGTTGGACAGTAGTGTGATTTGGTGTGAAAATGATCTATAAAACTATTACTAAAGTGGCCTTGGTAAACTTCACAAGAAGAGTTTCAATGGAGTTTAGTCATTGACAATGATATATGTGGAACTGTACAGATGAAATGAAAAAGTGGCGATAGTAACACTAGATTCCTTCTTGAAAATATTTGGTAGAAAAGTGGTAAGGAGAAAAGAGGCTAAATAGGGGAAATATGAGACAAAAGCAAGATTTGTTCATCAAAATGTTATGGGCTTAAGGGACGTATGGCTATCTTCCATTAGCCCTTTCAGATCTACTCAATGTCCAAGAAGCTACACTACATGACCTGTATTTTTCACGCTTTCTTTTGAATTTGGCAAATGGGAGCCCCAATATGAAATAAGAGGAAGGGAAGAGACAGATGCAAATACGTTTATTACCTCATTTTCCTCTGTGTTTTACCCTCCACTGATCAACTCATCTTCCCTATGGCAGTGGTCTCCACACAGCTCCTCTGCCTTAGGTTCTATCACCAGCTACCTCCACTCAGCTCCTGAGTGGCAGAAAAGACCTCATTCTATTTCTAGTGGTTTCCACATGCCCTGCCACACTTTGTAAGTAGTCCCTTATTAAATTCCCCACACATTTCTGAGTTCGATTGCATCATCTCTTGCCTGCTAGGATCCAATCACACTTAGTAATCCTAATGTATGCATAGGAAGATATTAGAACAGAAGTAGAGACTGAATCTTCAGGATGTAAAGAAGATAATTAACATAGAGGGCAGTGGAATGTGGTATGATGGTAAACTACAAATCTGATGATAACATTAAATTTAAATGTCATCTTAAATATAAATGGCCATAGATTTAAATGTGAAACATGATCATAAATATTTTAGAACAAAACATAAGAGAAAATATTTGGGATTTAGAGCTATTCAAAGAATTCTTAGACTTGAAACATAAAACAGGATCCAGAAATGGAAAAAAATAATAAATTGGACTTTGTCAAGATCGAGAGGGATGAATGAATCTGTTGTTATTTGATAATAAAGTAACCAAATACAAAGTATAGATGGAAATATAGGTAAGACTAGAGATTTTACTGGTAGAAATTTGAGGGAGTTTTTTGATGGAAGTCATGTTTTCTGAAATTTAGGGGTATGGTTATATTCTGTGAGTGACCAGAAAAATAACAATTTATAATTCAAGGAGAGTATATTAGTCTATTCTCAAAATGCTATAAAGAATTACCAGAGACTGGGTAGTTTATTTAAAAAGAGGATTAATTGACTCACAGTTCTGCAGGCTGTACAGGAGGGATGGGTGCAGAAGCCTCAGAAAACTTAAAATCATGGCAGAAAGTGAAGGGGAAGCAAGCACAACATCATATTTCATGGCAAGAGGATAGAGAGAGTGGGGCAGGGGCGAAGGTGCCACTCACTTTTAAATGATCAGATCTCCTATTAACTCAAAATGAGAGCTCACTTATCACAAAGGGGATGGCCCAAGCCATTTATAGGGCATGTGCCACTATAATATAAACATATTATTTTTTATATAATAATATATTAATATATATTATTACATATATTAATGTATATGTAATAATATATTACATCAGGTTCCTCCCCGACTTTGAGAATTCAACATGAGTTTTGGGTGGGGGCACAGAGCCAAACTGTATCAGAGAGTATAAAACATTTCACATTTAAATGAATGTACATTTTCCTGTATGCTGGCGATAGTATCTATCTCACTTGAAAATGATTCTCCTAAGCAAATTTTTCTTTAGGAGTTGCTACTTTGGCTAGAGTTAATATCTACCCTAAACCAGATCAAATATTATTTTAGGGATCTTGAACGAAGAATATGGGAAAATGTTGCTCAGACTTTATTTGACATTGACCATATGAAACATGAATTTACAATTACTGGCAAAAGGAAGTCCTCAAGTTGGAAGAAAAAAAAGTTCATAGAAGTTTAGGATCATAACAATAATAAGGAAAGCTATAAAAAGACAGACAAACAGATATGGCAAAGTTATAGTCCTTAATGTACCTGAGCCGAATGCACTTCTACTCTCATAATTTGCTACTTGAGCTAATAAATTTCACTGTACCAGTGTTGATTCTACTAAGGTTCTGTCTCTTTTCCCTTAAAGAGTCTTCCATTATAAAAATGTAAGCACTATTGAAGTCCAGTTCACACATTTCTTGACATCAGTCTTCAAACTTGTGTGGTTTTCCTCTATCGTTGCTCAGTAGCCTAAGAGGAGTCACATAGAATTAAAAAGTTAGAGTAGTACAGCATTGAGGAAATAAAGAGAAAATAATAGGTTCTTTGTGTCAGTGAATAACAAGGGGAATGTAATCCCGTCTCTTGAGTCTGAAGTTTTATTGATATAGGAAAAACTGTTGCTTAAGAGGGACAAAAGAAATATGATGCAATCATAATGAAACAGGTTTTAATGAAGCAATAAGGTAAAAGTATATTCAACATATAATATAAGAAAGGTTGTTAATAACAAAAGGGTGAGTTTGTTTGTGGTGCTATAACAAATCTACCAACTACATCCCTAGCTGTTTAACCCTAATTGTTAAATTCTAAACACATCTACATCTACCGGCTACATCCCCAGCTCTTCTATAGCTGTTCTTGAGCCAAACCCTCTAAGTCAATTAAACCTCTTAGCAAATATTTCAGAGTTCGTATCTTAAATTCCATAAACTAAGTGGCTTATAAACAACAGAAACATATTTGTCATGGTTCTGGAGGCTGCAAAGTCGAGAATCAAGGCACCAACAGTTTTGGTGTCTGGTACCAGCTCACTTCCTCATAGGTGGTTATCTTCTCACTGTAACCTCACATGACAGAAGGGATGAAGGATCTCTTCTATAAGGACTGTAGTGTCTTTTATAAGGACTCAAATGTCTTACACAACTCAGAAATTATTCATGATGTTTTCCCTCTCAGAATGTCATCATACCCCGAAGACTCCATCTCCTAAACCTTCACATTGGAAATCAGGTTTCAACATAAAAATCTGGGGCTGTGGATGGTCACAAGCATTCAGACTACAGCAGGATACAATGGCAAAGTTTTGGAAGACTATCACAGTGGGATGTTGATTCAAGTGAGAAGTGCCGAGTTAAATGGAAATAAATGATTTAGAAAACATTGCACTATTAAAAACATATTTTGTGAAAGATAAGAATATTCAGAAGATATTGTGGACTTAAGAGAGCACACACACAAAAAGGCAAACAGTAATCATGGAGGCTTCTGGCAATGGTGGAATAGCATATAGAAAAACCATTCTTCAGATGACAATTGTAAACTCTAAACAAATAATGAAAACAACTGTTTTAAGCCACTAAAGAGTTACCAGAAGCAGGCAGAAATTAAAGAGGAGTCAAGCTTTGAAAGAAAGAAGCTCTGCTGGGTAAAATGTGTCTTTCTATTGCTTTTCACCTGAGGATTACCTTCAGTCTGATATGTATGGGCAGTGAAAAGAATAGGAGAAAGCTGCAATGTTAAGTGTATGAAGAGTCACAGGACAATTTAAGGCTCCCAGAATGGCAGAAAAGTGAAGGGACTGGGGAATTCAAGAAAGAAGGACACCACGTAAGGAAGAGTACCAAAATACAAATTGCACAAATCCTTTGTTAATGCCTGAATGACACAAATGTAGGGAATCTCAATTTTCCCTAGTGAAAGCAACCACTGAAAGTATGAGGAGCTGAGTGGTTGTGGCTGCTTCCAAACACACTGAGGTGGGATATAGCATTTGAGTTCAGATGTGATAACATCTTTCTATAATAAATAACATATTGCTTAAAGGAAGAAAACAGAATCCAGAGACAATGCAACATATCAGTACGATGTCAAGAATATAATTAACTATTACCAGAGAGACTTCATCCTCAGAATATTTTCACTGTAGTAAAATTACTAGAAGAAAACATAGGTGAAAATCTCCACAAAATTGGATTGGGCAAAGATATTTTGTATATGACTCCAACAGCACAGGCAACAAAGGCAAAATTAGACAAATGGGATAGAATCAAGAAATCTTCTGCATGGCAAAGCAAACAACAAAATGAAGACAACCCATAAAAAGGAAACAATATTTTCAAACCATACATATGATAAGGAATTAATATCCAAAATATATAAGGAACAGAAACAACTCTATAACAAAAAGCACACAACCTGGTTGAAAAATGGGCAAAGGATCTGAAGAGATGTTTCTCAAAAGCAGACGTAAAAATGGCAAGCAGATACATTTAAAAATGCTCAGTATCACTAAGCATGAGGGAGATACAAATATTGTAAAAACCACAATGAAATACCACTTTACTCCTCTTAGCATGGCTTTTATTATTATTAAAATGTGAAAAACAGTAAGTGTTTTTGAGGATGCGGTAAAAAGGGAACTTACACATTGTGGGAATGTAAGTTACTAAAATCATTATGAAAAATGGTATGGAGATTCTTTGAAAAACTAAAACCAGAACTAGCATATGATCAAGTAATTCCATTTTTGGGTACGTGTGCAAAGGATATGAAATCTGTATGTTGAAAGGATATTTGCATGCCCACATCATTGCAGCATTATTCACAATGGTCAAGAGATGGAAACAACCTAGGCATCTGTCAATGGAAGAATGGATAAATAAAATGTCATATATATGCATAATGAAATATTAGTTAAAAAGAAAGAACTTTTGTGACAACATTGATTAACCTATAGGGAGAACATTATGTTAAATAAAATAATCCAGGTACTGAAAGAAAAGTACCAAATGATCTCACTTACATATGAAATCTAAAAATGTTAAACTCATAGTAGCAGAGAGCAGAATAATGCTTACCAGAGACTGAAGGAGGGGTGCAGGAGGGAATTAGAAATTGTTGATAAAAGGATACAAAGCTTCAAAAAGAGGCATAAGATTTGAAATCTATTGCATAGCAGTGTAACTACAGTCAATGATAAAGTACTTTAGATTGCCATTAACATAATCTATTTAGAGTTCATTTGTACTATTACGCATAGATATAAAAATATTATACCATTGTAGTTCCATTTACTTCATTTGCTGTAGTATTGTCATATTTATTATACTTATGTTATTTATAAGTGCCACAATTTGCCGTTATAAAATTTGCTTTAAACAATTACTGCATGTGTATATTTCAAAATAAGAGCAAATTTCAAATTTCTCCCCATAAAAAAAGATAAATAATGAAGTAATAGATATATTAGCTCAATTTAATGACTGAACTTTGTATACATATATCAAAACATCACATTGTATCCCATAATGTACACACTTATAATTTAACAATTAAAAATCACAGTAATTTTAAACTGTAGAATACAATCAAAAGATATCTAAATTTTCAGGCCATCCCCATTCTATAGGAGAATCAGAAATTGAATTTTCACAGGACTCTCAAGAAATTTAATACACATTCAAGCTTACATAGTCATAATTGAGGCCAGTGCTTCTCAAAAGAAATAAATTGTAATGTCAGCCAAATGTGTAGTTTTAAAATAGCTCATAAATATATATAAAATAATTTTAATAGCATACATATTAAGATAAATAAAATCTTAAAGAAGTTCTTCAGCATAAAAGGAAGTAGCACCAAATGGAAACTTATAGAAAGACATGAAGTCTTTGAAAATGAAAAATATGTAGGAACAAACACTAGAATATACAAAATTTGTATTTCTTTATTTTTTTTAAATACATGTAACTGTTTAAGGCAAATTTTATAATGCTGAATTGTGGATTTATAAATAACATAATAAGTATAACAAACATAATATTATAGCAGATGGGGTAAATTCAACCATACTAGTGTAAAATTCTTATATTTGTCTATAGTTGTGCAAATTATCTCTAAATGGATTAAGGAAATGGCATTCTAAAGAGCAATAAGTACAAAATAATGTAAAAAGGGATGACTATACCAATGAAATAATAAAAATATTTAATCAAAAAACAGAAAATGAAAGCAAGAAAATTACAACAAAAAACAATAGGGCAAATTAAAAAAAAGCAAATGATGGACATAAATTCAATGATCAAAATAATTCCATTGAATGTCAATGAACTGGACAGAAATCCAACCAAGGTATAGATTGTTCATCTGGATAAAAAAGGTCCAACTTGATTAAATCTACAAGAAATGCATGTAAAATATAAAGACATAGATAAGTTGTAAGAAAGACAGATACTCTTCAAAAAGAACTCATAAAAATGTGATGATCTATATTCATATTAGAACAAATAGATTCCAGACCAGAAGTAAAAATGATTATCATAATACTAAAAGGGTCAGTTGATCAGTAACTCCAGTCAACAAAATGTGGGGCAGCAGAACCATCCATACAATATGAAGATTCACGAGAAATAATAACAGGTTTTTATTTGTTAAGTCTCTAAGTAAGTCAGTTGTTTGTTACAGACAGAGACAATTGAAACAAGTTGTTACCTAGAAGTGAGATGCTACCATAAATAAAACACTTTTGTGGCATTGAGACTGTTTTGGAAAGAGGTTTAATACAGAAAATGTTAATGATGTCTGGAAGATCAGTGAGGAAATTTGTACTGGAGCTGGAGAAATGGAAACCGTGTTATATATTGACCAAATAATGGGACCACTGTTGCTTGTGCCAATGTGAAAGATAGAAAATATACAGCATGACCTTATTAACTAGGCTGAGATTTCAGGACAAAACGTGGAAGTTACCAAATAGCTTCATCTACTGGCCTATGATAAAACAGGAAATAAGAGATGAGTTAACGATGGGATTGTTTTTAACCAAAATTTAGAAAAAATATTTTTAACACAGGAGTACTGTGTTGAAAAATAAACAAGATTCTTATTTTCAGACTTCCAGCTGGTAAAAAGTTTTCAAAATAGACTCAGAGCTATTATAGAATCCAGGACATTACCAGTAAAAGTAGGGTTCAGGTCAAGATCAAGGGTACATGGTTTTTAAACCCTTTGTTAAGACAAGAATCATCTAAGGCAGAGGAATGTAGACCCCTCATGTAGATAAAAATATTTTTAAATCCTAAGGATATATCTTAACTCTTACCTCGTGGTAGAGAGGAGATAATTCTGAGAGATTTGTGTGTCTGACAGGAAGCTGGCTAAGAAAATTACTCACCTGCAACATGGGCCACTACTTATGGCTTGCGGAGGAAGGGTCACAGAAGTAGAATGGACCAGTCTCTGCTATATACCTTTCTTCTTCTCTCCTTTTTTTAGAACGTTTGTCTATTGTAGTATGTCTGTCTCTGCTTAACTTTACATATTGAGAATATGGATGAGCAGATAATTCATCCTAACTTTGTAAGTCTCTGAATCAAGAAAAACTGTACCCAAAAGTGAAAACAGAGAAGCTGTAGTAAATAGCCTCATTGGCAATCTACATCTGGACTTAATTTAAATAAAGCTATTCTAGATTTTAAGTGAATTCCAATGTGATAAGACATTTGTGGGTAGAAAAGACTATAATTTTCTTATTGGGCATCTTAGTTATAGTGGTCAGAAATTGAGCTGTGGTACATAATATCTAAAAATGACCACTTATCATCCCGCTTGATCAGCTGGGATTAGTCAAACACTCTTCTGTCCATGTAGTTTTCTGTATGACTAGCTTAGGCTTCCTTACAACATGGCAACCTGGGGGTAATCACATTTTTTTAGAGCATTGATTCTAAGCTAGAAATGACTTTGCCTTTCCAGGAGACATTTGGTAAAGTGTAGAGACATTTTTGGTTGTCAGGACTGGAGGAATAAAAGAGGCACCAAGTGAGAACACTATGTGCTAAATTTTTCCTCCAAAAATTCACATTTTAAAGTTCTAACCCTCAGGTCATATCATATATCATCAATGTAATATTATTTGTAAATAAAGTCATCTCAAATATATGTAATTAGTTAAGGTGAACTCATACTTGAGTAGGATAAGTTTCTAATCTAGTATGACTGATGTGCTTATCAAAAAGGAAAATTTAGGCACAGACACAAAGGGAGACCTCCATATGAAGATGAAAGCAGAGATTGGGGTGATGCTTCTACAAGTCATAGAATGACAGACATTGTCATCAAAGCACTGGAAAACATGGGAGGAACATGGAAGAGATTCTCTCTCATAGTTCTCAGAAGGAATCAACTTTACCAAGACCCTAATCTTGGACATCTAGCTTTTAAAGCTGTGAAACAATAAATTTTTGTTGTTTTCACCACTGATTTTGTTGCATAGCCTCGCAAATACAAGGTAGAGGTCAGGGATTCTTTATACATCTTACAATGAATAACGAAGTCTCATATAACTAAAAATTATCTGATAAAAGTGTCATTGATGGTGAAGTTCAGAACCTGGTAAGAAGCAACTATTTCAAGAGGAAAGAATCAGAAAGTGCAAGTCTCTTAAGATCCATCATCCAAAATTGGCAAAGTAACACTTCTGCAAGATTCTATCATGCAAACATTTCAGAGTCCATCAGATTCAAAAATGGGGTAATATTTATTTATTTGCTTGTTTGTTTGTTTATCCATTTACTTTTTACTACACTCTGCTATCTAGTAATGATTATTTATATTCCACTTACATGCAAAATACATCCTTTTTTACTAAGATACCAAAAGTCTTCCTCCATCATAGCATAAGACTTAGGTTGAGATTATAAATTAAACTTTCTAAAATATATTTTTATAAAAACTGCAGAAGCATAAAATATTTATGGTTAATATTTTTAAAAAGGAAAATGTGCAGAAAAATACAAAACATTGTAAAGAGAAATTAAATATATCTATAAGAATGCAAAAATGTAATCGCATCACATACTGGAAGAATGAATATGGTTAAGATAATTCATAGATTCAATGTAATCCCTCTTCTAATGCAAGTAGTGTTTTTAAAAAATTGACATGTGTTTTAAGATATAGAAATGTATAAATGTATAGTGGCCAATAAATATATTAAATACAAGAAAAAGTTGAGAAATTGTACCATCTAATTTTACAACTTAAAATGGGTTTTATTTGAAAAATAAAAAGACACTTTGATCAATGAAAGTGAAAAATTTCAGAAACAGAACCACATTTATACAATTAATTTATTTTCAACAAAGTATCCAAAGCAATTCAATAAGAAAATAAAAGTCTTTTTAAAAATGATGGTGGAAATGGTAGATATTCTTATGGAATAAATGATATTAACTTCTACCTCACATCATACACAAAGACACTAATTTTAAATGATCATCGGTCTCTATGTAAAACCTAAAACTATGAAGATTTTAGAAGAAAATGTAAAAGAAGTTCTTTGTTATCAAGTAGTAGGAATTTTTTTTTTTATTAGGACATGTAAAATGAGCAATAATCATTAAAAAAATGGTAATTTAGACTAACCAAATTTAAAAATTTGCTCAAAAATGATACTATTTAGAAAATGAATAAGCGTAAGAGAAAATATTTACAAACACATACCCAGGACTTAAAGCAGAATATATCCAGAAAGCGCTTATAATTCACTAATATAAAACAAAACACTAAAAATGAAGTGCAAATAACTGGAGACAACATTTTCATTGAAAGATAAGTAACAAATTCTTATTATGATTAATCATCCGAGAAATGCAAAACTAACCGAAAGTGAATACTCCTCCAGAGTCTAAAATTAATAAAAAAAATATTGAAAATGTGAAGTAACTCAAAGTCTCATACACTGTTGGTAAAAAGATAAAATTGTTGATAGGGAATCAAATAAAAATTTTAAAAAATTGAAAATCATTTTGCAGATTATATTTAAAATTAAACATACACCTATCCTAAGAATAACAATTTATATAAACAAGTGAAATGAAAGTATTGTTCTATAAAAAGCCATTTACAAGAATGTTTATAGCAGTTTTATTTATTGTAACCCAGATTTGGAAACAAACAAATATCTGTCACCCTGAAAATAAATAAGGACCTAGTGATATGTATGTACAATGTATAATGGACTATTACTCAGTGAAGGAAGGATCAAACTACTGACGTAAGACTCTCTCAAACATTATGCTGAACAAAAGATAAAAGAAAAAGGACCCTTTGTAAGATTTCACTTTTTATTTCAAAAATAAGTGAAAACATTAAAAAAATTGTTACCCCAAGGAACAGTATTGATTGGGAAGTGGATAGAAGTAATTTTTTGTTTATGAAATTGTATTTTATCTTTAAAAAATGTGAGTTTTAAAGGTATGTGCATTTTTTAAACCCATCTAATCTACATATGTTTAGGATTATGCACTTACGTGTATATTTTAGCTAAGAACAGGATGATACTTTTTTTTGACTAGTTTTGTTCTCTACAGTGGTTTTGGTTAGCAATTCTAAACCTTTTAGTCATGCATTCTTGAGCAAATTTGTAGATATTGTTGAAATTAATGGAAACTAGGTTTCTCACTGTTAGAGAAGGAATTACTAATATGGAAAGGAGAAGTAAAAGGCACCCTGAGGTATTGTTTATAAATTGGAGATATGAGTATAAACTCATGTTTTGTAGTATACAGGCATATAAATATAAATATATGTAAATGCATGTATTTACCTATGATACTAGAATATTCCTAACACTTTGAATGATTGCATAAGATTGCATAGAGTTGACTCTTTTTTTTTTTTTTTTTTTTTTTTTTTTTTTTTTGAGACGGAGTCTTGCTCTGTCGCCCAGGCTGGAGTGCTGTGGCCGGATCTCAGCTCACTGCAAGCTCCGCCTCCCGGGTTCCCGCCATTCTCCTGCCTCAGCCTCCCGAGTAGCTGGGACTACAGGCGCCCACCACCACGCCTGGCTAGTTTTTTGTATTTTTTTTAGTAGAGACGGGGTTTCACCGTGTTAGCCAGGATGGTCTCGATCTCCTGACCTCGTGATCCGCCCGTCTCGGCCTCCCAAAGTGCTGGGATTACAGGCTTGAGCCACCGCGCCCGCCCCTAGAGTTGACTCTTGAACAGTGTGGGAGCTAAGGGTACTAAAACTGCACAGTCAAAAATTTATGTATACATTTGACTCCTTAAATCTTAACAACTAATAACAAACTCTTGACTGGGAGTCTTACCTATAACATTAACAGTTGATTAACACATATATTTATTTTGTATGTTATAGGTATATATATCACATTGTTACAATGAATGAAGTAACCTAAAGAAAAAAAATACTAAGAAAATCATAAGAAAGAGAAAATATATTTACTTTTTATTAAGTGAAAATAAATTATCATATAGGTCTTTTTTCTTTCCATTTTTTACTTTAGGTTCAGAAGTTACATGTGCAGGTACATACTATGGGAAAATTGTGTGTCATGGAGTTTGGTGTGCAGATAGATTGTTTCATCACTGAGGCAATAAGCTTAGTACCTGATAAGTAGTTTTTTGTTCCTTGCCCTCCTCCCACCCTTGACCTTCAAGTAGGTCCTGGTATCTATGTCCTCTTATTTGCATCTGTATGTACTCAGTGCTGAGCTCCCACTTAGAAGTAAGAACATGCAGTATTTGGTTTCCTGTTCTTGCATTAATTAAATTAGGATAATGGCCTCCAGCTCCATCCGTATTGCTACAAAGAATATGATCTCATTCAGTTTTATGTCAGCTTCATATTCCATGGTGTATTTGTACCACATTTTCTTTATTTACCCCATTATTGATAGGCATTTAGGTAGATTCCATGACTTTGCTATTAGGAATAGTGCTGCAATGAACATACATATGCATGCGTCTTTATGGTAGAACAATTTATATTCCTTTGGGTATATACCCAGTACTAGGGTTGCTGGGTCAAATGATAATTCTGTTTTAAGTTCTTTGAGAAGTTTCCAAACTGCTTTCAACCATGGCAGGACTAACTTATATTCCCACCAGCAGTGTATAATTATTCCCTTTTCCCCAAAACCTCACCAGCATCTGTTTTTTTTTGTTTTTGTTTTTGTTTTTGTTTTTACTTTTAATGATAGCCATTCTGAGTGGTAAGAGATGGTATCTCATTGTGGCTTTGATTTGTATTTATCTAATGAATAGTGAAGTTGAATATTTTTTATAGATTTGGTCATGTGTACGTTGTCTTGTGACAAATGTTCATGGCCTTTGTCCATTTTTTTTTTTTTTTTTTTTGCTTCCTAATTTGTTTAAGTTCCTTATAGATTCTGGATATTAGACATTTGTCAGATGCATAGTTTGCAAGTATTTACTTCTATTTTTTAGGGTATCTGTTTATTTGGTTGGAAGTTTCCTCTTTAAGTGCCATTTGTCAGTTTTGGGTTTTGTTACAATTGCTTTTGGTATCATAATGAAAATATTTTATTTTCCAGGGCCTATATTCAGAATGGTATTTCCCAGTTTTTTTTCTAGGATCATTATAGTTATATATAATATATATATATGTGTGTATGTGTGTGTGTGTGTGTGTGTATGTTTAGAATGATTATGTCTTCTTGTTGAATTGACCCATTTATCAATGTGTAATGCCCATCTTTTATCTTTGTTGGTTTAAAATCTGTTTTGTCTGAAATTAGAATAGCAACCTCTGCTCTTTTTTGTTTTCCATTTGCCTTATAGAATTTTCTTCATCTCTTTAGTTTGAGGTTATGGGTGTCATTGCATGCAATATGGGTCTCTTAAAGGCAGCATACAGTTTGGTCTTATTTCTTTATCCATCTTGCCATTCTTTGCCTTTTAACTAAGACATTTACCTATTTACACTCAGGGTTAACATTGATATGTGGATTTGATCCTGTCATTTTGTTGTTAGTTGTTATGCAGGCTTGATTGACACTATAAAGCAGCCCCTGAAGGACTACTACCAGGTCCCTGGCTTTTTTTTTCTCTGGCCCCCTCAACGTTAAGCACCTGCTGTGTTGGAGGAATCATGGTGTGCCTCGTCCACTGGCAACAATACCGCAATGGAATTTGTCAGCCAATGTGCTACACTGGAGCAGTGGCAGTGGGATCTCAGCTTGTGCATGCATGCCAGCAGCAATAGTGGTACAGTGGAGTACATGCATGTGGACAGGGTGCTCAGGGGATGACATGAGTTCTGCCTACACAGGTGCCAGAAAATCAGTGGGGGTGCTACAGGTGAGTGTGTGCCAGCATAGTGATGGGGAAAGCTGCAGTGTGGGGAGGGCGTGGGTAGGTGGGTGCATGCTGGTGGTAGTCTGCCTGCAGAAGCTCTCTCATGGTTAGGCAGGATCTGTCAACAAAGGACCTATGGTGATGGCCACCGGGAAGCACCTGGTTGGGCATCTGATGCTGTGCTGCAAACAGCATCAGCCAAGCAGGGACCCTGGGAGTGGCTGGCAGAGAAGGGAAAGCTCAGATCACACTGGTTCCACATTATTGGCAAGATCACCCTGCTTTGTCCATGTCTGACAGTCATCAAAGGCTACAGACACTTAGGGGAGTGTGACCAGACTTGGGGGATATACATCCCTAGCTGTTCTCCCCCTGTTCTTGAGCCAAACCCTCTAGACTCCACACAGGCTGGAGGTCTGACCTCTCTAAACAGCTCTTCTTTTCAGCTCAAATGTCCATGGTGGCCACGGGGTGTCCTGAAGCTAGCATTCTGGTGTTCCATAGTGAGAGTGGGCTATCCTCGCCTATTTATCTCACCCCTTCCCTGGGACCCACTGGCACCAGGAATGAGTCCTGGTACTCAGCAGGCCAATGCAGAGATTGCAGGTTGCTCCCTCTTCAGCCCAGGGTATTCATCTTCTTTCCATCCACTCTGAATGTCTTTCTTCCAAAGATCCTCATATAATGTGCCAGTCTTCTTAATAGTCTGGTTTCTTGCTGGGAGATGCTCTTTCTATCTGCATTTAGTAGGCCATCTTGGCTCCTTCTCCTCTTGTGAAGTTCTTCATCGTCATCATCTTCAAGTTGAATAGGCTTAGGAGAAGGAGGAAGAGGAGAGGTTGGTCTTGCTGTCTTGGGGGTGGCAGAGGCAGAAGAGGTCAAGGAAGTAGAAGGGGAGGCAGGAGAGGCAGGCACACTCCATGTAAATTTTATTGAAAAACTTTGCATATAAATAAACCCATGTTGTTCAAGAGTCAATGGTTTATCAGTATGAATCTGATATGTGTGTATATGTGTGCATGTGTATTTTATATAATTCCTACAAAGTATGTTTCTGCATATAAATGTATGTATATCAGTATATATACATAAATATATACATATGTGTATGGACATATGCATACATACTCACACATGCACATATTTCCTAACTATTTCCCTTTATAAGAGAATACTCTGATCACCTATATCTTGATTTCTTAATATCATTCTCTACTTAATGGAACCATAACTTTTTACAGAAAAGATAAATTTCAAGCCTAGAGCAAGGAAGTTAAAAGAGAAGGCTTAAATATCTTTTTTGTGTTATAAAGAAGTACTCAAAGAAAAATGAGAATAAATCAAAAGGACACAGGGGACAGCTCTACAGGTTTTCCACTGGCTAAGTATGAGGAAATTTCAGCAATAAAATAAATAATAAAGTTAATGGATTATAATTCAGTGAATAATATAATAACTGATGATTCAATTCTTATATAAATGTATAATAAATTGAAAACTAGACAAATACTTAGGGAAGTATAAAGGCAAAACTCTTCCTTATAGCGGAAAATCAACATATACATGAAAGTAAGGTGGAATTGGAAAATTATCAATGATCGCTAAACTAGTGGGTGAAATATTCTTTAACAAAAATATGTGTTTATAATTCTTAAATGACAAAATTATTCATTAAGTCCAAGGGGATAAGTTACATGATTTTGTTAATGGAATAACATGACAAATATTAGAACAACCTAACTAAAAACGTCCACTGATATGCACTGAGGACACCATATCACTTCTGTTGTACTTCTTTCAAAGTTATATGAAACCTGAATTTGAATCAAAAGATGACATCAGATAAACCAAAACTGAAGGACACTTTTCAAAATTAGTAGACTATTACGGGCAAACTATACTAAAAATCTACTCTCAGCATCTTTTATGTGTACATTATTATTAACTATAGTCAATGGCGTTGATTTTTGTAATTGTACTGATGATGTAAGAAATAACATTGTTCTTAGAAAACACATACTGCAGTAATTAAGGATAAAGGTTCATAATATTTCAAACTTCCTCTAAAATGGCTCACAAAAAGAATCGTATGTGATATAGATAATATACTCTATATTATTCTAGAAATGCATATAATATAGATAAATGAACATAGAGATAAAATATTAAGGCAAATATAGCAAAATATCCCAAAACATTTGGGATTCTGAGTAAAGTATTGGAGTTTCTTGCACTATTTTAATTTGTTTGTAAGCTTTAAACTATATAAAATAAAAAGTTAACAGGAATTGATCTTAATCCTCCATGATGAACACTGCACACCTGTTAGTAAGATAAAAATTAAATAAATACAAAGCAAATAACAATAGTAAATATTTGTGGTGCAGAATAACTCAAAGTGTGCTCATTGATGATGGAAATGCAGGATAGTAAAGCAGACTTTGGAAAGAAATCTGGCATAATAATTTAGTGTGAATTAAGTATTCACTTACCATACAATCCAGCAGTCAAGTATTTACTCAAGTGAAATAAAGATTTCGTTAACCTAAAAACTTATATGCAAATGTTTATAGGGTACATTTATATATATTCATATTCAGCTTTATACATATTCACCAATAAATGCAAACAAACAACATGACTTACAACAGATGAACGGATAACTTCTGGTACATAAATACAATGATATACTATTTGGCACTAAAAAGGAACAAAGTGATTACTACAATACTGATAAGTCTTAAGTGCATTTTCTTGTGTGAAAGAAGCCATACACAAAAGGTACCTGTTGCATGATTCCACTTATACAGCATTAAGGAAAATGCGGAGATAAATATCAGGATGGAAAGCAGATCAGTGGTTGACAGAAAGTTGAGATTGGGATTCTTTTTAATGAGGCATTCAAGAGAATGTTCTGTGATGGGACATACATTTGTCAAAATCAATAGAACTCTACCCTGAAGAATAACTTATTGTACACAAATTAAAAATATCAACCAGGATGTTGGAGGGTTCAATAACAAAAAACAGACTGTCACAAATAAATCCGACTTCATTAGAAGTCAGAATTATTAGAAAAGATTATTAGAACTAGTTCATTAGAAAATGACGTTAGAGAAGTTAAGACATCACTAAATGATGTGGAAAGAAAAGGAACCGATCTAAATAACGTTATAAACAGAGTTTTGATTGACTACAGTAAGGTAAAAGCTAAAATAACTGTACAAAAACATTGTACTCTTTTGGGTAAATTTGTTTCTTACAGAGGTATAGATGTGCAACTCTGAAACTACATGTAAAAGTAGAGTTCAGTATGTAAATAAATTATAAATAATGGTAGCCAAGCTTCTCACTGTGAGAAAAACACATTACAAATAGGCAAGAGAAAAAGGGTAGAACAAACCATGTGGTGACTATTTGACTGTTTAGAATCAGCGATATCTAAATCGTTGTGGTTTTTGTTTTTTGTTTTTTGTTTTTTGGTTTTTTTTCTCTCGAGACGGAGTCTCGCTCTGTCACCCAGGCTGGAGTGCAGTGGCGAGATCTCAGCTCACTGTAACCTCTGCCTCCCGGATTCAAGCGATTCTCTTGCCTCAGCCTCCCGGGTAATTGGGATTACAGGGGCATGCCACCATGCCCAGCTCATTTTTTGTATATTTAGTAGAGAGGTGGTTTCACTGTGTTAGCCAGGAAGGTCTAGATCTCCTGACCTCATGATCTGCTTGCCTCAGCCTCCCGAAGTGCTGGGATTACAGGAGTGAGCCACTATGCCCAGCCAATATCTGAATCTTTACTTGTTTTTTGACAGTATTTTCCAAAATGCTAGGTAAACTTTGGACTGTGCTCTCCTAATGGATCTTCTAATACAGGGAGGCAACACAGGCCCATATAACATCCCCTGCCTTATTTGTAGCCCATTCATCTGTGCATAAATGCCTTACTACATGTTTGTCTTATGGTCATACCCCTGGTCTTTTTTCATGAGTCCCTTTGGCCTGGAATGCATTTCCTTCCTATTAGTTTTAGGCTTCTATTAAGAAAGTTTAGAATTCAACAATTAACAACTCTAATTGTTAAATTCTAAACACTCTTCATTTAGTTATTTGTTTTCTGGAGAATACCTGCAGTGCAGTTCCAGGCTACAGTATTTAGAGCACCTGAATTAATTATGTTTTCCTAATAATGACCCTGTTTCATTTATTAAACTAACAGTGGATAGAGTTAATATAAACTGTGTCTTATTAGAAAGCCTATGTAAAGATTTCATAAATAGGTGACTGAAGAAGTCTTTTTAAATCTGTAAGAGAGGGACTGAAGAATTATTAAAGAGCATAGAAAAGTAACAACTGATGAAGAATGAGAGACACCGACACAGAATTAAATAAAAAAATACATACGGCTATTTAGAGTACTTTCAGACAGTTTAACTATTAGGAATTTTGTATTTATGGACTGAGTTTTAAAATAAGCCCTGTGTATGAGTGACTCACTATATTAATCTTGAGAAAGTTGTGTAGAAGTTTCTCTGCCCTGGGGAATCTTTTATAATCGTCGTCCTTTGTATCCCAGTGTACCCTTTATAGAACATCATTAAAACACATATTTCACTCACTGACAGACATCTGTTCTGTTATCTAAAATTCAAGATTCATAAAGCAAGAAATTGTTTTGTTTTTCTTAATATTATTTATTTTTTTGAGATGACGTCTCACTCTTTTGCCCAGGCTGGAGTGCAGTGGGGCAATCTCAGCTCACTGCCACCTCTCCCTCCTGGGTCCAAGCAATTCTCTCGCCTCAGCCTCCTGCATAGCTGGGATGAATGCATAGATCTACCAGAGTACCAGTCTTACACCATGTTTCTTTACTGTGTATTTACTGAATAACATAATTATTTTCAATCTTTTTCCTACTTGAATAACGTATATTCTCTAAATGCATAAACGCAAATTAAATATAATAGAAAAATGGAGTTAAACATTTAGCATATCTCAAAGGATTCAGATTTATACATTCACTAAAATCCATTTGTTTAAAATCAATTTATTATCGTTATTGTAGAGATTTTAGTAGACATGATATGTGCTTTTCTCTGTGTTGTTTTAAGTGGGGTGATATACAATTGCTCCATTTTTGACATTCGATGGTTTAAGTGTTTAATGGATTTGAGGGAAGTCAGAACTCTTAAAATCTGCTTTAGCTAAGTATGGTTTATCAACTGTACACTTTTGTGGGTAATGCATATTGATTTTCAATTTTATGATAGGTACAAATATACTCTGTAAAGTCTATTGAATAATCTATAAAATATTCAGAAGAACAGTTTTTCTTGGAAATTTAAATGTGAATTAGCTTTTCTCAAAATATAGTAATGTTTTTCATACATAAGAAGAGTTCCATTATATGAGAATAAAGTAGATGTATTTATCTGCTTCTATTTGATTAAATTGTAGGTTTTTACCTAAATTCACTATCCTTAATCACCCTAGTTGAGGATTTATGCCATGAAATTGCTGAAACTAATCATTTGACTGATGGTAGTCCTCAGTGAAAGCTTAGAGGTATAGCTGACCTTTTTCAAGGTTATTTTAAAAAAATCATTTTGAAACACTTTCAAACAATACCAAATGTTAGATCCTAGAACATAATATTTGGGATTTTTTTAAAGCTACATGAATATATTGCTTGCAAAGAATCTGAAGAATTAATGTAATCTTATTTATCAAAACCTATTATTTCCAACTTTTTGGAAACTTAGTGATTGAATAAAAAGCAAAAATTGAATTTATTTTTTTATACATGAAAATGCCTACAATATCTTTGAGTTAAAAATACAATTTTGAAGAAGTAAAGCACATTCATGAAGCATGAATTTACAATTTTGAAGAAGTAAAGCATATTCATGAAGCATGAATTTTGAAAAACTGAAGTACATGGGCATTCTGAGGAACACTCAGCCCTGTAATAAGGTTGAATTCACAGACTCAGGACCTGGACAGAAGCCTGGCTCCCCACAGACATCACCCTGCATCTCCACTTCCTCAGGGAAGAATGGGGATGACAATAATACCTACTAAGTTTCTCTGTGAGGATACAATGATTTGGCTATAGAAATCACTTAAAATAGTATCTGAGGTATTTTAAGTTGTAAGGTCTTGTCATTTTTATGAATATTACCTAAATCATGTCATTGCCATGAATACTACTTAAATCACATGGGCCTCCTTAGTGAATAAATCTCCCTAAACATATGAACACCAGCTATATTTTCGTTGCATTGCTATATTTATTTGCAATGATAGAATTTTACAGAAGCTACAGATTTACATGAATTACTATTTTCTCAAGTTAAAGTTAGTTTTGTAAAATGTGATGACAAAACAAGACCACCTAGAAGACTGAGGTTTGCTCTTGCTTTACAGAAGAGGGCTATGGCATGTCATGGGAGACTCCTCCCATCTTGACTGGTATGTTCTACTTTCCAAACTTTTAACCTCACCAACCATTGTTTACTTGAAATCATTTAATTTATTGGTGTGCTAGGTATGATGTTCAACCTATAATTTGAATTAAATGTCTTCTCTCAGAAGAAAACTTTTTGAAAATGTTAACCCTGTCAGTGGAATGAAGATGTTAGAGTAGCCAGATAGCTAGTCACGAACAGGAGGGGGATCCCTGGAGAAAAAGGGAGGTCTGGAAAATCTGTCACCCCAGAGATCACCCAAGATATGCATGCTAGAGAAGGCGGGAAATACCTAGGCAGAAAAATACACTCCTTAAAGACATTCAGTAATTGTTCACTCTGTAGTTAACCTATCAGAATGTAGCTAGATGCATGCTGATAAGGAGGGAAAAGGGGAAAAGAGAAATTCCTGAGATAGGCAGGCGCAATAAGTATAGATTTAACTGCTATGCAACCTTTCTGGGGTGGCAGTAATGAACAATGCAGCCATTAGGTAAAATTCACATCCAACATGGAGCCCACATGTTAAGGGAGGGTCCCACAAACCCAGCAGGAACTAAGTGGGGAAAATGAGGGGACATAGGCAGGAGTGGGTAAACTAGACAAAGAGGGTAGGAACTTAAGACAGAGGCAAGAACTTAAAAAAAAAAATCTGACATTATAAAAACCAAACACAGACCTCTCGGGCTACTGCTAGCTCGCTCTTTCAGCAGCCTGCTCTGCCTCATCTTTCAGAATGTACTGTCTTTCTAAATAAAGTCTTTGCTCTTTATTTTCCTTCAATAAATTCTGTTTTGACTAAATTAGTTACTTGGCTGAAATCTTCCTCCCAGCTAAGAACCAACAATTTCCTGTCTTCCTAGCAACAAAGACATGACCATAGGAAAACAAATAGGCAAGGATCTAGGTGAACTCCTAGAATGGGTTCCCTGATAAATACTTACTGTTCTACTCATGAAGCAAAAGATTTTCTATTGTTTTAAACTGATCCCTACCCACCACCAATACAGTGCAAGCTATTACAGTAGTGGGAAGTGAAGAAGGTTGTGCCCCAATTTTCTTGCCTTTCATTAAATTGAAAGTCACCACACTGAAGTTTGTATACTGACACCAGGATGTAAAGTATGAAAAATGTAAATTTGTAGACAAGCAACCTCTTTTTATATTTGATCTCAACATACAATTGGAAGTCCTATTACTATTGACAACATAAAATTTATCTTGACTGTTAATGGTAATGTGGTCATTATTATATAGTCATTAATATATGGCCAATTAATATGATTGAGATAAAATGGTTGGTTCTTTCCAGGTAAATAACTTCTTTTGTGCTAATCGTCAGTGCTTTGGAGGAAGTTTCTTCCTTGCTATGATTTTGTTTTTCACAATGTTATCTGGGTTTGGAGGTGGTTTAGGTAATATGATGGCTTGGAGAAGTTTCATTTTTGTTTTGTAACTGAGTTTTCCCTGGCTTATATGAAGATTCCTCATAGTACTTGATCGGTTTGCCTGTTTCTGCCATGGCAGTATCCTCTGCTGAGAGACCAAGTGTGATGTAAACTGCAACCTATTCTCTTTACTTGGTAACTTTAAGATGGTTTTCTCATTCCCTCAAACTCACCTCAGTCCTCTACTCTGCTGTTATCATTTTAGCTTTCACTGATGCTGAATTTACCCTTCAAGTCTCCTTGGTTGTCAAGCTTGGGGCTTCAACCCTTCAGACCTCTGACAGAGTATCATTCCATTATTTCCTGAAGAAAATCACCCTAGAAAACTTGTCTGTTAGCCTACTCACTCCAAAAAATTAGGAATTGCCTTTTTGCTAAGGAGAAACGGAGAAGAGTAGGGAAATAGCTTAGTAGTGGTGTATGCATGGACAAGTTACATCAACGTCTGTCCCTGTTTGACTACCCTATTGCCATTGTTACCTTATTGTTGCCCTGCACTACAGGTGCGTACTTTCCTGTAAGACTGCTTTTGTGATTTCATGCTGCAAGCAAACCTGAGTCTCTTCTGTCATTGAAAGACTGAGAAATTTCTGCGTCCACTTGTGCTGCTTCAGCTGGTTTCAAAACTGAAGGTTCTATAAAAGAGAGGCTGTTAAACAATTCTAGTCCGTTTTCTTACTGCAAATTATGGGAACTATGAATTTTTTCCTCTTCTCCCGTTTTTCTTATTTTGGATTAACGTATTTCAATGGCAGGAAATTCAGTATTATTGCCACTTCAACAACAGCAAAAACATAAAACAAACACTGCAATAAAAATACTTCCAACAATTTTTCTCCCTTGAAGCCTAACTTTTGAAATTAAAAATCTCTTTGTATTTAGAGTATTATATCTGTTCCAGTGATACAGAAAAATAATCATATGGAAATTCAATTGAATTTTTTTATTGCATATGGTATCTAAACTTCTCCAGACACAAGCAATAAATAAGGTAACTGAGACCAAGCAACATTTAACTGTGACCTCAGTTAATATAATTAAAAAGATAATATTACTCTACTATCACTCCTGTAATCCCAGCACTTTGGGAGGCCGAGGCGGGCAGAGCACAAGTTCAGGAGTTCGAGACCACGGTGAAACCCCGTCTCTACTAAAAATACAAAAAAATTAGCTGGGCATGGTGGCAGGCGCCTGTAGTCCCAGATACTCAGGAGGCTGAGGCAGGAGAATGGAGTGAACCCGGGAGGCGGAGCTTGCAGTGAGCCGAGATCACGCCACTGCACTCCAGCCTGGGGGACAGAGCGAGACTATGCCTCAAAAAAAAAAAAAAAAAAAAAAAAAAAAAAACAAACCCAACTATATGTTAATAGCTTTATTGAATTATAATTCAATATTCAGTTGAGATATAATTCATAAAATTTACTGAAAGTAAACAATTCAATTGATTTTAGCATATTCACAAACTTGTGCAACCATCATCATCATCATAATCTAATGAGAACATTGCACCACCACCAAAATAAAAGCTATATCCATTAGCAGTCCTCTCTTCCTACTAATCTACTTTCTTTCTTTATAGATTTTCTCGTTCTAGACATGTAATATAAATGGAATCATACAATATGTAGTCTTTTGTGAACAACTTCTTTCACATAGTAAAATTACTGAATATATAGGATGAATGTCTGTTATTTTGTTCTATACATATTTTTCCCCATTATCTTCCATTATTCTTTCTGTATAAAAATACTTTTTTATTTTTAGTGTACAATATTAACTTTTTTGTTATGTATTTGCCCATATTGGCTTTAGTTATGTTGCTAGTGGCTTTTCTGGGGTTACAATTAAGCATCTTAAGATAAGTTTTTCAAGTTAATGTTACCAATTTCAATAGTACATAAAAACTTTGATACAACATATCTCTATATTCTCTCCCTCCCTTCATAGTACTGTCATACAAGTGATGTCTTTATGCATTATAAATTTAATAATGAAGTTTATAAATACTTATGTAGATGCCTTTTAAATTAAATAGAAAAAGAGAATTGTATTACATATATTTGTATTTATGTTTAAAAATATATAAATATATATGTTTAATTTAGTTTTATATATGTACTTCTTTAAAAATTTACCTGTATATTACCTTTATCAGTGCTCTTTATTTCCTTTTATGGATTCAAGTGACTGTCTAATGACAGTTTATTTCAGCCAGAAGATTCCCTTTAGTGTTCCTTGTAGGGCTGATCTGCTGGCAATAAATTTTCTCAGTTTTTGCTTATTTGGGAAGAGCTACAGAAAGAATAGAAGTAGCCATAACAGCTTAGCCAAGATGTGATCATTAGTACTCCTCTTCCTGCTTAAAATCCACCTAACACCACCACTGCTACACCAGCTGTTATTGTTACTATCAAAATAAGCATGCCTTCCAAAGCTTTCTTCTTATCCAATTAGATGAACTGGCATAATATGCCTCTTTTGGTAAGCCAGAGAGCAAATGGAGGAAACAGCTAGTCTGCTGGGGTTCTGTAGCAAGATGTAGGTAGTGGGATAAATAAGGTTAAAAATGATCTTTCAGCTAAGAATAGACTTAGGAGAAAAAAGAAACCCTCCATCAGAAAATCTGGATGCTAACAGATAGATGCTAGGCAGCTAAAACACACCATTATGGAAATGGAAGAAATACATGTTAAATGATTACTGATATGGTTTGACTGTGTTCCTACCCATATTTCATCTTGAATTATAGTTCTCATAATTCCCATATGTTGTGGGAGGGTCCCGGTGGGAGGTAATTGAATCATGGGTATGATTACCCCCATGCTGCTGTTCTTGTAATAGTCAGTGAGTGAGTTCTCACAAGATGTGATGATTTAATAAAGGGCTTCCTGTCTTTTGCCAGCAGTTCTTCTTACTGCCACTATGTAAAGAAGGATGTGTTTGCTTTTCCTTTTGCCATGACTGTAACTTTCCTGAGGCCTCCCCAACCATGCTGATTAGTGAGTCACTTAAAACTCTTTCCATTTTAAATTACCCAGTCTCAGTTATGTATTTATTAGCATCATGAGAATGTACTAGTACAGTAAATTGCTACTGAGTAATGAAGTGCTGCTGTAAAGGTACCCAAAAATGTGGAACCAAGTTTGGAACTGGCTAACAGGCAGAGGCTGGAAGAGTTTGGATGGCTCAGGAGAAGACAGGAAAATGTGGGAACATTTGGAACTTCCTTCTCTGGAGGAATCAGAAGAGAGGAAGATGTGGGAAAGTTTGGAATTTCCAAGAGACTTGTTGAATGGCTTTGACCAAAATGCTGATAGTGATATGGACAATAAAGTTGAGGCTGAGGTGGTCTCAAACAGAGATGAGGAACTTGTTGGGAACTAGAGCAAAGGTGACACTTGTTATGCTTTAGCAAAGAGACTGGTGGCATTTTGCCCTTTCCCTTGAGAACTGAGGAAGTTTGAACGTGAGAGAGATGATTTAGGGTATTTAGCAGAAGAAATTTCTAAGCAGAAAAGCATCCAAAAGGAAGCAGAGCATAAAAGTTTGGAAAATTTGCAGCAACCTGATGATGTACCAGCAAATAAAAACCAATTTTCTGGGGATAAATTCAAACCAGCAGCAGAAATTTGCAAAAGTAATGAGGAGCAGAATGTTAATCATCAAGACAATGGGGAAAGTGTCTCCAGGACATGTCAGAGGCCTTCATGGCAGCCCCTCCCAGCATAGGCTTGGAGGTCTAAAAGGGAAAAATGGTTTGCTAGACTGGGTCCCAAACCCCACTGCTGTGTGCAGCCTTGGGACTTGGTGCCCTGCCTCCCAGCTGCTCCAGCCATAGCTTAAAAAGGCAAATGTACAGTTCAGGCTGTAGCTTCAGAGGGTGCAAGTCCCAAGCCTTGGCAGCTTCCATGTGGTGTTAGTCCTGCAGCTGCTCAGAAGATAAGAATTGAGGTTTGGAAACCACCATCTAGATTTCAGAGGATGTATGGAAACATCTGGATGTCCAGGCAGAGGTGTGCTGCATGGGTGGAGCCCTCACAGAGAAACTCTGCTAGGGTAGTACAGAAGGGAAATGTGGGGTTGGAGCCCCTACACAGAATCCCCACTGGAGCATTGCCTAGTAGAGCTGTGAGAAGAGAGCCACAGTTCTCCAGACCCAAGAATGGTAAATCCACTGACAGCTTGCACTATGCACCTGGAAAAGTAGCAGTCACCCAACGCCAGCCTGTGAAAGCAGCTAGCCTGCAAAACCATAGGGACAGAGCTACCCAAGGTCGTGGGATGTGATCTGGATGTGAGACATGGAGTAAAGGAGATCATTTTGGAACTTGAAGGTTTAATGACTGCCCTATTGGATTTCAGACTTCCATGGGACCTGTGCCCTCTATGTTTTGGCTAATTTCTACCATTTGAGATGGGTGCATTAACTGAATGCCTATATTCACATTGTATTTAGGAAGTAACTAACTTGCTTTTGATTTTACAGGCTCATAGGTAGAAGGGACTTGTCTTGTCTCAGATGAGACTTTGGACTTTGAGTTAGTGCTGGAATGAGTTAAGATGTTGGGGGATGATTGTAAGGGCATGATTGTGTTTTAAATTGTGAGGATATGAGATTTGGGAGGGGCAGGGGTAGAATGATATGGTTTGGCTATCTCCCCACCCAAATCTCATCTTTAATTGTAGTTCCCATAATCCCCATGTGTTGTGGGTGGGTCCTGGTGTGAGGTAATTGCATCATGGGGCTGGTTACTCTCTTGCTGTTCTCATAATAGTGACTGAGTTCTCACAAGAGCTGATGATTTTATAAGGGACTTTTCTCCATTTTGCTTGACACTTCTCCTCGCTGCCACCATGTGAAGAAGGACATGTTTGTTTCCCCTTCTGCCATGATGGTACATTTCCTGAGGCCTCTCCAGCCACGTTGAACTGTGAATCAATCCTCTTTCCTTTACAAATTGCCCAGTCTCAAGGATGTCTTTATTAGCAGCATGAGAACGGATTAATACAATTACTAAGAGTTGAGTGCCTATCTGGAGTTAGAAATTCTGATTTTGAAATAATTCCTGTTGTCTTACCAGAAATAATCAGCAAGATAGGCAAATGGACAGAGATAATGAAAAAGTAATAATGTGTTAAATTAATATACTGCTTAGCAGGTACTTTTTGAAATGCTTAACATATCTTATCTCATTTATTTTGTACTACAAACCTATGAGTTGTGTGATGTTATTATCTCTATGTTAGGTATCTGAAATCAGAGGCATAGAAAGTTCATATGCCTAAGATCATGTATCTACTTAAAGATCAAACCAGGATTTGGATTCAAGCTCTTTTTAATGTTGTGTCCACATTGTTAGCCACATATTGCCTTATGTGGATGGCTGAATTTTTATAAAATAGACATGACAGAAAAATAACAGGACAAGGATTTCGGAAGTGGCAGTGAGAGTGGTTTAATAGATACAATGTTCAATTAAATATTTTTAGAAACATAACAGAAAAAATGTAAAAAAAGAATAAGAATGTTTAGTCTTTGCTTATGTGGGAGTACCTAGATTCACAAACGTTTTAATATAGAGAAATATTTTTCCTATTAGACTGAAATTATTATCAATGGGTTTATCTTAATCCAAACTATGTGTTACCCAAAAATAAAACTAAGTGTTGAAATCATCGGATTGATAAAAAATATGACACCCAGTCTTTCTTCTTATTCTACATTTATGCCACTTATTCTGTTCCCCATTTTGTGTTCATTGAGATAATCTTATAAGCTTTATTTTTATTTCTAGAATCCAAAATAATATCATACAATAAGTTTCATTTTTTTGTAACTATGATTTTTAAAATATCATTTAAGCTAAGATTGCAAAAATCACAATTTAACTGTATTTAAACAACAACAATAAAATTCAGAACTACTAAACAATTAGCAAACATACGCACACAGGGTATACATACAGGCTTTACTAAAGGTAACCTTAGAGGAAGTATGAGACAGTTTTAGTAGAGAACCATTAGAAGAACATAGTCTTTTAAAAAAGCTTCTAAACAAACAAACAAACCAAAAAACAAAAGCCAACAAACAGAAAAACCTCTTATGCTTCCTTCACTTCAAAATACATTGTTAGGGATTGAGTTGTTCCTACCAAAATTATGTTGTTGCCCTAATCACTTAGTACCTTATTGTAATAATGTGACCTTATTTGGAAATAGGATCATTTCAGATGTAATTTGTTAAATTAAAGTGAGGATATACTGGAGTAGGTGGGCCCTTAATCCAATATAACTGCTGTGCTTAACAAAAGGGAAAATTTAGACACAGAAAAATATTGCGAGAGACCTCAATGTGAAGATGAAGGTAGAGATCAGGGTGATGCTTCTACAGCTATGGGATGCCAAAGATTGCCAGAAAAACACAGGAAGCTAGAGAAGAGAAAGGGAACACATTTCTCTTACAGCCCTCAGAAAGAACCAATCCTGCCAAGACCTTGATCATAGACTTCTAGACACCAGAATTGTCAAACACTAACTGTCTGTTGTTTAAGCCACCCAGTTTGTGGTACTTTGATAGGGTTGCCCTAGCATACCAATACATACGTATATTATACATCTATGGGAATATACTGCATTTTTTTATTGGTCACAGAAAAATAGACATAAATGCTCTCTTATTTCTAGTCCAGAGTAGAAGTATCTTTATGGACATTCTCCTGTCAAAGACCACCAGAAATTCACCTGTCATTAGACAAACTTGAGTTTATTGGCTCCATACTATGAAGAAACAGCACACCATGAGGAATTTGGGAGCACTTTGTTGAGAGGATTTCAACAGAGGCTTGAGATTCAAGCTCGGATTTAGTGACTCTGGAGATGGTTCCAGGAAGTTTGGCCTCTACTCTACACTGAGAGTTACAAAGGAGAGTATTTTGAAAATTGTTATCTAAAAGGTGGAAGAAACAGATCCAGCTAAACCTTTAATTGGGAAAAAAATATATATATATAGAAGAGATAGGAGAAATGCATCTAAGCTATTTAGTAGTTTAGACAGCTTTATTGTTTTTGTTTGTGCTCAGAAATGAGTGTGGAGTGATATTATTTGTATTATGTTCCTTCATGAGCACAGACCTTGTCTGATTTTGGTGTTCCATAAAATTGTTTATGCTCAGAAGAAAAGCACCAGCGTCATATTATGCAGCCAGTCCAGCTTAGCTGATACTGGTGGGGCTGCTTCATTGACTCTCAGTTTAATTACTCACAAAATATTTTACTGACATGAAGAAAATCAATTCATTTGCTATTTAATCAGGTCAAGAAAGAACATACATGAACATCGGTATTAATGTTTTATTTATTCATACTTGAAGATATGCTTTTTAAAACAAAAATTATTTAAAAGAGTAAATCATAAAATTAAAATGAAAATAATTGACTTCATATGTTTGCATTCAACCTGGAAAGGGGATTTGCTTTCTCACAGTAAAATAAATAAATAAATAAATAATATATTCCAATTTATGACAATATTTGTAAAATGCATCTGTAACATTTGCCATTAGCATTTTATTTCTAAAGGTTATGTGGAAAGTGGGGTTATTTCCATTGCTTTCTGTCTCTCTAATCATTGCAAGATTTGAGAAGAAATTTGTCCAACTTAAATAGGAGCTAGGAAGCTGGGAGGGAATGGGACAGGGAGAGTGAAAAATTATGTCTCCCCATAAAATTCATCACTCAGAACTCCTTGGTTTACATAAAATTTCTAGATGATAGATAACAGCAACCATCTCTGGTCTTTTACAATGCACAGAATATCTACCACTTAAAGTCCCTTAAAGATATACAATGTCCATTACCACTTAATGTCCCTTAAAGATATACAGTATTAGCTAGATCTTCGTCTAGTAAAAAGGAGTGTCTTCTCTTAAAACTTTAGTATATGAATAATGAGTTTTATGAAAATACAAAGAGAATTAGGACTCATATTTAATACATTGAGGTATGCTCCATAAAGAACTGTTTACCTGCTATATGTCCTTTGATATTACTGCAGAAACAGAATTTATACTGTCCAGTCTAATCCTTTCATGTCTTTATTGCTGATTATAGAAGTTGGATGACTTGGTTCTACTTTACTTAACTTTATAGTGGATGTCACTAAGCCTTCTGTCATTTACACGTCATATATGATGTCTCTTGTGTGGAAAGATTGTCTCTACCCTATTATTTACTCACTTTTAAACTACTGTGTTTCTCTAAATATCTGAATTTTTGTTATCACTTTAAACATTTTAAACAGCAGATTTTAAGTTTGTCTAAATCATGAGAAACTAAAATTCAAGCTACTAGACTCACATGAAGACATGCTTGGCATTTTCACATTTTTGTAAACATCTATATCAACTTACAGCTCTTAAAACAGCAGTATTCTTTAAGAAGTTTAACATATGAATATATGAAGTTTATCATAATGAACTTGATATCGAAAGTCATCCTACCAGTGGAAAGTCCATCCATCCATCCAATGGAAAAAGGAGATATATGGATATATATATCTATCTATCTATCTATATATGGAGACAGATACATATATATCTATATATGGAGATATATATATATATATATATATATATATATATATATATATATATCCTTTTTTTTTTTTTTAAGTGGAAAGGGGGTTTCACCATGTTATCCAAGCAGGTCTTTGAGCTCCTGACCTCAGGTAATCTGCCCAACTCGGCCTCCCAAAGTGCTGGGATTACAGGTGTGAGCCATGGTGCCTGGCTTTTTTTCTTTTTTCTTTTCTATTTTTTCTTTTTGATGTGGCATCTTGCTCTATTGCCAGCCTAGATTGCAGTGGCACAATCTCAGCTCACTGAAACCTCTGCCTCTGGGGTTCAAGCAATTCTCCTGCTTCAGCCTCCTGAGTAGCTGGGACTACAGGGGTGCACCACCATGCCCAGCCAATTTTTTTTTTTTTTTTTTTTTTTTAAAGTAGAGGTGGGTTTTCACCATGTTGGCCAGGATGGTCTCGATCTCTTGACCTCATGATCCATCCACCTCGGCCTCCCAAAGTGTGGGATTACAGGCATGAGCCACCGTACTCAGTGGTACAATTTAGTGGGAACCTCAGCATTTTTGATTTTCTGAGTTGATGACATCATTGTAAAAATCTAATAAAAAACAGGTTCTTAATTGTTCCTACCAAATATGTACGCAAAAAAATGTGCTTTAGCTTCTTAACGTTAATTTGAGAGAATACAGTTTTCAGCAAATAAAACTTCAAGGAAATAAAGAAGCATTATATATATTTTTAAATACAACTAAGAAATACAATACAACGTGATTCTCTGTAAGGAGACCAACCATACTTTATAGCATTTTTAGGAAGGCTTTCAACAGTTCCTCAGTGTGCACCAGGTTTAAGTTCTATAGATCACAAAGCCTTTTAGGATCTTATCCCAGCCTATGGAGATGTTATTTCAAATTAGTGAACTTCATTTAACACATCCCAATTTTCATCACAAATTAGCGTGACAACTAACACATTACATATTAACACAAGCATCTTTGAAATTGGGATGAGTTTTTCACAATAATGATGTCTTAAAACACTTTATCAGAATTTAACTGTCAATTTTTGCTCTCTGTATTAGTTTCCTATAATGGCTGTAACTAATTTTCACAATCTTAAAACTGCACAACTTTATTATTTTATATATTTGGAGGCCCAAGTCTAAAATGCGGTAGGTGTTGCAGGGTTGTGTTGCTTCTGAAGACTTCTATTTTCTTGCCTTTACTAGATCCTAGAGGCTGCCTATATTCCTGGGCTCGTGACCCCTTCCTTGCATCAATCCAAACTCCAGCTTTCATCTTCATGTCTCCCCTTCCTCCTTTAAACATCTTGCCTCTGTCTTATAAAGGCCCTTGGAAGACCCAGTTAGGGCCCACCCAGATAAAATAGGATAAGCTAACCACATCAAAATCCTCAACTTAATCACATCTGCAAAATCTTATCGGCCATATAAAATAGCACTCACAGGTTTCCAGAATTAGGAGCTGGATATCTTCAATGGGGAGGTAGTGAAGGGAGTGGGAGGGCATCAGTTTTTCTACGACCCTTAATGGCACATAAAATAAACTCCCTTAAAGTCGGTAGCATATTATAATTCCTTAAATGTGGTAATGCATCTCCTTCTTCCCTGCATTTTGTGTTCCACTCATATTGATTTGTTTTCAGTCTCCTGAACTTTCTCACCTTCTGGCCCTTATCCTTCTAGAAAGCTCTCCCCATCCCCTTCTGTATCCCACATGTCTAACCTCGATAATGTCTGATGATTCCTTATGGCTCACTCCAAATATCACCTGTTCAGTAGGCTTTCCAATAGCACTGAAGATATCTTAGTTGCCCTTATATTTGACTGTGTTACTTTTCTGTGCTGAATAACAACTAATCACAAACTTATATATTTAATACAAGTCACATTTTTTTATTTTACAATTTCTGCAAGTCGGAAATCTGAATGGCTTAACTGAGTTCTCTACTCATGGTCTCACAAGACTGAAATCAAAAGGTTGACCAGGACTGTGAGCTAATCTAAGGCTCATGTTTCTCTTTCAAGCTCACTGGCTGTTGGTAAAATTTAGTTCCTTGTGATTTTAGAACTCTGATCTTTCTTCCTTACTGGCTGTTTAGAGTGTCCTCGGCTGCTGCAAAGCACATGCCATTCCCTGTCTCATAGAGCTTTATAAAATACAGTTTTCATTTGCTTCTTTGAGGCAAGTAGGATAATGCCTCTGACTTCTTTTAAAGTCTTACCTGATTTAGTCAGGCGCACTCAAGATAATGTCTCTTATGATGGACTCCCTTATGATTCTGGGACTTAATTATATCCACAGTCTTTTCTTCTCTTCCATAATTATTATTTACTTCCGTAAATAATTACGGAGTGACATTCAATTATATTCACATATCTTACCCATGTTGATTTGTTTATTTAAGAGAGAGAGTCTCACTTTGTTTCCCAGGCTGAAGTGCAGTGGCTCAATCACAGCTTGCTGCAGACTTGACCTCCCAAACCCAAGTGATCCTTCCATCTTAGCCTCCCAAGTAGTAACTGGAACTATAGGTGTACATCACCACCTCTTCACACCTCTAGGGGCCTCACTATATTGCCAAGGCTAGTCTCAAACTTCTGGCCTCAAACAGTCCTCCCACCTTGGCCTCCCAAAGTGCTGGGAATACAGTTGTGAGCCACTGCACCCAGCCTCACCCACATTTAAAGCGAGGGAATTATGTAGGGTATGTACACTAGTGGTGGAGATCTTGGAAACCATATTGGAATTCTACTTACATAATGACTCTTTAGCACAGGAAATTGACCATGTTTACCACTTATTGCATTTCTTTACTTGCCTATTTGAACCTATCATTGTTCTTTTAAACACCTGCCCCCCACCTCCCACATCTATCACAGTGCTTGCCACGGAGTAAGGGCTCATTACATATTAGTATAATGAAATAATATACAAATCAACATGATATGGGGGTACAGTGAATTCATGTGTGTTCTGTAAAAGAAAATATCATGAGTATTTTCTCATATACATTGTTGTTCAGCTACATAATGTTTATAATGTACAAAATTATTTACAAAGCAACAGCTAAATTAACTTCCCACTAGCAAAGCAAAACACCTAGTGTCACAATTAAATATTTAGCAGTAGGTAATTAGAAAGAAAGAGTATGCATGGGAACGTTTCATTAAAGACAATTCATTTTTTCTGCATGAGTAGAAGATGTTTATTCAATGCAATTTCCCTTCACAAAAAACTTTGATTATGATAAAATAATGTCGAGAAATGTATTACTTGCAATACATTTCAATCTCATAATAGTTTCGGAAAAAGATCTTGTTTCTATTTGAATTCTCCATACTGCTAAGCATTGTTCTTGCAAAAAGTAGCCACTTAATAGTTTTTTTTTAAATTTTTTTTTATTGAAGGACATTTTTATTTTTATGTTCTTGGGAAGTAGTTTTTTATTTTCACTGTCTTTTTTTTTTTTTTTTTTTTGCTGTACTTGGAAATTGAAGTACTGAGTATCTCCATTTTGGTACAGTTTTATTGCTCTTATTTTATGGACACTAATGATATCAATTTGGTGCCTTTACTCTACACATTGTTGATATCCTCAGCAGCTTCTAGGCAGGCCCTCTTACAATTTTTCTTGTGATCAGAATTGGGAGAGTCACAGGGACACTGGGATATTATAATTTTTCATACTACTATGGTACTTCTCAACTTTGAAAACTTTGTGTTATACCCTTTTCCCTGCACTTGTGAAGTTACTGAGAAAACCCAAGCAGTTCAAGGACTTAATGATGACTGTATATTTTCTGCTTTAAAGTATTCACTCAGGCCTTTTTAGAACCTATGTTTGTACCTATGCACTATACATTTTAGTGAATAAGTGACATTATTTTAAAATATTTTCCAAATAGCTAACATCTAATTATTTTTACTATGCCTTGAAAACTGACACTCAAGTAATAATTTTGCTTTGTTGAAAAAGTTTGTGCTGCTTATACTGAGCTTTTTGTCTGATATGGTTTCTCTTGAATCAAACCATCCTATTTCTTAAATACTTGTGTACATTTCACACATTGGCAATCACTTTATGCAATTAGATTTTCTGAGTAAAATATTTTAAAAATTCAGGACTGAAGTGTTTCTATTAAGATTAGATGCTTATTATAATGTTCTTTTATGGAGTTATTTGTTTTGAGAATAGCAAGAAATCCATCAAACAAAGCTTACAGTGGTAGCAACCTCCAGGGTACCAGAAATAAAACATAGGGAGCATCAAATTGCTAATAATCTACTTTCTTAATTGCAATGTCTTCAGAGAACATTGTTGAACAAGAAGTGGGAAGTATGAAGAAACAAAATATAATTTTTTAAAATGCTGTCACTTATCATTGCTGCCTGCTGGTACTTTGTTAGATGAAGCATAGAAATCATAAATAACATTTATTTCTTAAATTGTAATGTAGAGGGAAAGAGAGAGAGTCACAAGCATAATATGGAAGAGAATAGAGAATAAATTGGATGCATTTATGCTGAAATATGCCAGGTGAATGACAGCAGTTGCAAGAATTGGTTCATTCAATAAGCACTGGCATTTTGATTCTTTCCTTTCCAAGTCATCACTGTGAATTTGGGCCTTGCAAAGCTAGTAATCCTTGTGAGAATGGAGCTGTGCGTAAAGAGAAAATGGATTTGGAAATGTTTCCCCTTGAGTTCCAGTGCCAGTGTGCCAGCTTTGCAGGTCCATGCTGTGAGATCATTGTCAATGAGCGCAGTTCCAGCCCTTGCCTGCGTGGATATTGCTATGATAGTGACTTCCTTCAGTGGCTGCAATTGTATTAGAGCAGACCAATGTAGAATCTAACATAGTAATGGGAGAGTTTAGGATTTAACCAGGATTATTTACTGACTTTAGCCTGGCTTGAACATCAAAGTCACTGTCAGTTATCTTCACTAAGTACCCCCAATTTCTGACAAATCCATTCATATTTTTGTGAGTGCAGCAAACGAGGAAATCTGATGAAATGTGACTTTTTCTTTCTTGTGTGAGAATTAGCCTTTGAAAATTTGTTTGAAATGTTAGAATTTTAAAAAATATTCACTTTTAGGCATGAGAAAGCATTGTTTACAATATTCAAAGTAATATTAGTTTAGCCTATTCTATACATATAGACCCCACACACTCACATTTCTTCCTATTGAAATTTATATTCCTAAGAAATATAAATTTATAGAGGAAAAAGAAGACAGGAAGAAAAGAAGGAAAGAGGAAAAAGTAAGATGGAAACATGGATTTTTCTGTGGAAGAATATGCCTAAAATGGGTAATTTTGTTTAGAAGCAGGAAAGTGAAATGACATTATACACAGAATGTGGCTGAGGCATGAAGAGGAGAAACAGAAATAAACAAAGGTCTAGAAGGGTGTTGCAAAAAAGTATCTTATTTGTTTTTATCTCACCTTCTTTAAAACATATTTCTACATGATCCCTCAGTATATGAGTAAATAGTTACAATTAAAACCTCATTTCAATAGAAAGTTATGTTATTGTCTTTTTATTTAGAAATAGTAGGATTTAACTCAAATTTTAAATTTGTTTCTTAAAACAAGTGCTCTGCAAATAAAAGCCAATATCAAGGCAACTGAATGTTGTAAATTGGGTGAAGCCATCCAGATACAAAACAACAGGTAGTGGTGGGGTCCTAGCAAACTGAAATATCTATATAGATACTAATATCATGTTAATTTTCTAACATTGTGCCAGCTAGGCAAAACAGTTCTGTGGACTATATGCCATCTGTTTGCTGCTCTTGCTATAAATCACCAAGCTATTATTTCTGTTCCAGACTTTGGCACTTCAAAGATTGTATTTTAAGATTTCTGAAATTCTCAAATTACCTTGAAATAAGTCAGTATTGTATCATTTCTGAGCTCAAACCCACAGGTATCTGGTGAGGAATGATACTTAAAAAAGATTCATGTCTTTTTAACTATCGCATGGCTGAGAGAGAAGTTAGAGATTTTTTGTTTTTGAAATACGTAGGCAGCCCTACTATAATGACTACATATAGGCAATTTAAATTTAAGTTGTTCACATTGATTAACAATGTATTATATTTAACTTTTAGAAGTTCTTTGTAAATATTTTAATGTATATTTTTCCAAGATAAGAAAATGCAATTTATAATATGTTACTTATAATGCAATACTGCCTATTAAAATTTTGATACCACAATATATTATGGGAAATGTAAAATTTGAATACCTAACATATTAATGTATTTCATCATATAATCATTCATAATATATTTTGGACCCGATCTAAGGATATTTAGGTATCAGGGAACCAAAATATTTACTAAAATTTATATCACACATGTAGAATGTTATCAGAATGAAACTAAGACACTAGATTCTTCATACTTTCTCTAAAATAAAATATATAGACTTTCTGAATTCTAGTTAATAGTGATACAGATAGGTGACAGGGAAATACTGGTTAGAAGAAGGTAGTTCCCTGGCAAAGGTCGCATCCTCAAGCCTGGATAACTGTGGCCATACATGAGAACAGGCATTCCTGTTTTTCCACCCAAAAAGTTGCCTTTTGCCTGCCGTGCTCCCTATCCTGTACCCATATAAATGCTGAACTCCAGACTCCAGAGTGAACCGGAAGATGAGGAGATAAGACAAGCAGACGAACGGACTATGCAGCAAAGAAAGAGAGAAGAGGAGGATCATCTGAATACAAAGAGGAGTTCAGGAGTGGTCAGAGAAGAGTTTGGCCACTGTACGGCCCAACTTCAGGGGAAGATTATCTTCCCACTCCATCCCCCACTTGCACTTCCCCATCCATCCTGCTGAGAGCCACCTCCACCACTCAAGACCTCTCATTCATCCTTCACGCCCATGTGTGACCCGAATCTTCCTGGATGCTGGGCAAGAGCTCGGGATACAGAAAGCTGTCACAATGACCCTCTGCCCTTGTGAAAAGACAGAGGGTCCATTGAGCTGGTTAACCCTTAAAGCCATCTGCGTACAGCAAGGCTAAGAGAACATTGTAACACTGGGGTTTCAGGCACCCATCCCTAGACACTACCACAGGTCCAGAGCCCAAAGCACTCGCCCTGGACTCTACACCTGCCTATCTGCGTGGTCTCCCTCCCGCAAGGGGTTTTAGCAGCTGCGCAACTGAACAGGCCAACCATACCCCTGTTGCATGTCCTGCCAGAGGGATCAGGGAACTCTACCATGTCAATAGTACTTATTACAGGACTATATATGAGAAAACACACGTATATATGTGTGTTTGTGTGTGTGTGAGTCTGTAAATCTTGAACACCATTATATGGTTGTTCACTATTTTGTTGCTACAGGTTTTTTTTGTTTGTTTTTTTTGTTTTGTTTTTTTGTTTGTTTGTTTTTTTGTTTTTTGAGATGGAGTCTCGCTCTGTCTCCCAGACTGGAGTGCAGTGGCATGATCTAGACTCACTGTAACCTCTGTCTCCCAGTTTCAAGCAATTCTCCTGCCTCAGCCTCCCGAGTAGCTGGGACTACAGGCATGGACCACAAGCCCGGCTAATTTTTTTTTATTTTTAGTAGAGATGGGGTTTCACTGTGTTGATCAGGCTGGTCTTGAACTCCTGACCTCAAATGATCCTCCCGCCTTGACCTCCCGAAGTGTTGGGATTACAGGTGTGAGCCAACATGCACGGCCTGCTGTTACAGTTTTAAAATACCTCTGTATATTCCACCAAAAAGTTTTGTCACATTTCAAACTTTCGTTCAGTACAACCAGTATATATGATGTCTGGTACATAGTTAAGTATAAAATGAATAATACATCCAGATTAATAGAAGGCCTATTTTAAGAAAATTTGGCCTCAAAATAGTAGCATGAAATATTTATAAACACAGACTAATACCATTGCAGTTGAAATAGGAAATGTTCCTTTGTCCCCCTTGCAGGATGTGTGACAGGGGGAGTGGCTTGCTTCTTCAGTGCCCCGTTCCTCTAGGAGAGTATATAGATGGGCAGGATGTGGGGCTCTGACTCTACATCCTGAGGATGTGGGGTGGATGTGTAGGGGTGGATGTGTAGGGGTGAATGTTTACAGCTCCTGAAGCCCCAGTGGGCGTGTGTTAAAGGGTGATCATTTAGTTTTGCTCTTTTAGTTTTGCCATCTCTAGGCAGCTTGTGATAACCAGCTCAATTAGACCCTCTGCCTTGTCACAAGGACAGAGGACTTTCTGTATACTAGGTTCTTGCCTTGGTGTACCAGAAGAATCAGATCACACCTGGGCTTGTAGAATGAGTGCAAGGTTTTATTGAGTGTAAGTAAATCTCAGACAATGGGAGCTAGAAGGGAGATGGTTTTCCAAGGGAAAACCTCAGACTGCTCAGCGGCCTGGGCTCTCCTCTGACTGCCCTGGCAGTACTCCATGTCCTTCTGGGACTCAATGGCCTGCCAGCATGCCGGTGCTTGTCGGGGCATTCCTCTTGATGTCCAGCCACCTGTGTGTTCCTCCGCTGATGGTACACCTCTCAATGTCCAGGTGTACTGTGTCTTCTTCCCCTGATGTGTTCCTCACTATATCCAGACACATGTGTCTCTGCCTGCTAGAGTCTCTGGGGTTTTTATAGGCACAGGATGGGGGTAGGGGGGGGGCAGGGTGGTCTTGGGAAATGAAACATTCTGGCATGAAGGCAGGAGTATCGGTCCTCACCTAGGTCCATGGGGGTAGAGCCGTAGCCAGGGACCATGCTCTCCTCTACCCAGCACTTCCCTTCCCCCTTCTGTATCATTTAAAAGGACCACACTCCTCCCATCCCAGCACTTCCACGTCACAGTGACTAGATTCTCTGTTAAAAACAACAACAACAATGGAGAGCAAGACTATGTGTGTAACATGTCTTTCCTATGAAATGGTTATTGGCTATCACATAGCCCCATAGTTAACAAATTACATGTGAGAAAAAACCCTCTACTTTTTGTTACTTTGTTTTAAATATTTAAATTGTTTCTATCTTCTTTGCAGTATCCAATTTCCCTTTGGTATCCTATTTAGTTCTCTAGGTTCTCTTCTGGCACTTAGTCCATTGAGTGATTTTTATTCCAGAACTAAGTATTAGAAACATGTTCCTTGTCTGTATTAATCTATGTTAGAAACACATTTATTGACAATAAAAGCATGCTTTTATCTTTTTAACAGTCTGTTTCCAGATACTTTGTTTGTTCAAAGTTACCTTTTGTTGTCTTTTGCCTTTAATGTAATTTATAATTTGTCTTCATAGAACATGTAACATCAATGCTGAAAGTTAATTTGACTCCTTGTTTGTTACTTGTCAGAATGCATCAGTATCCAAACTTAAATAATAACTATAAGTGTAATTTTAAATATTGTTATGATTGATGACACTCCACAATGTCTTAATTATATATTGTATAATATGTGGTTTTAATTTGTTAAAATACAAAATACCATGTGTAACACAGAAAGAAGCACAGACTGACATCATTTTATCACATTAATTCATTTACAAATACATATGTTTATTTATTAATAATTTGTAGTCAATGACAGGTTAAAAACTAGGTGCTAGATAAAAAAAAAGAAAGTACAACAGAAGTAAAATCCTGTCTAAGGAGCTGCCTATTCTTGTGTATTTCACTAGTCTCTTGTGGATGTCTATGACTACCCTGTTCTCCTTAGAGGCCCTAGTTATATATGCTGTACAAAACATGGCTGCAGAAATCTAGAAGCTAGATAAATTTCTCACAGTGCATTAAAAATTTTGTTGCCACTGAAGACCTAAGCATTTAATGAGAGTAATAGCAAGTACATTCACAGAGGCGTAATGGCGGTATAGATTTCATGGTAAATCTCAGGGATAATGAAGAACTTAGGGACTGACTGTAAGTAGTTATAAATTGGTGCCTGCTCCAACTGCAATTCATACTGTCACTACTTCCTTGAGGGGCTTCAGACACCATTCTTTTTCATCATTAATGGTAAAATGAAGAACAAATTTTGATCATTATTTTTAAAAGATTTTGATGAAACGTGAAAGCTCTTTTTAACTAAGACTTAAGTAAGTAGCTCATTATCAACTTCGAGATCACAATGCACTTTACATAGAACTTTAACAACTGAACAGTTAAGGTCTTGTTTATTAAACCTTAAACAACTTGGGAAGATTAAATGATACAAGAGTAACCTATTTATTATATATATTGAGTACTGCCAAAAACAAGAGAGAGCAAATAAAATTGCATATTTTCATTGTTGCTTTGCAAACTGTTACCAAATGTCCATTGCAATTGTTCTTATTTCAACTAATTGAAGTTTTTTATTTTTATTTTTATTTTTTTTATTAAGTTAAATAGAACTGAGTAAGATGGTTATTTAGAAAATACTATAGAGGACTATGTAATAGATTAAATATGATAATTCACACTTTATTTGGTTAAAAGCAAAATATATAAGTGATTATAGAATTTTAGACTAATTATCTTTACCTGTACTGAGGTTAAAGGAATGTTAAGAGTTTTCTCTTTTCTGTTGTTTCCAGTGGTTGATGGCTTTTCCAGCTTATGCAATCCAGGCTATGTTGGAACAAGATGTGAACAGGACATTGATAACTGCATCCTGAATGCCTTTGAGCACAATTCTACCTACAAAGATCTGCATCTCGTTAGTATCCACTGGTCTTTTATATACCTAAATGTGGACTAATATAATTTAACCCCTACCTACAAATAGAGTGAGCTTTTGCCTGTGTGTTACGTTAGTATATATATTACATATGCTTACTTCTCAAGATTAGAAAACAGAAACTCAGGCAATATATATGTATTTTTTTTTTAATGTAGTAAAACATGTTCTATTCTCCACTCTATACAGATTGGCTTAACTATTATATAACAAATAGTTCACTTATTGTATTCACAACTTGTGGCAATATTGAATTTGTATAAAATTTCAGAAATTATTCTGAAAGGCACTGTGTGAGTCTTACAGCCACCTATTTTTATCTGACTCATGGTATTACATTCACACATATATTTCATTATCATTATCTTAAATTTCACTCTGACCTCCATCTCATATAACATATTTCTAGTTTCCTTCACTCATCGGTTGGTGCTGTCCCTTCAGTACATATTCATTTGTCACTGCCTTTGTCACAAGCATGTTCCAGTCTGCCTTAAACGATCTGTGACACGGTTGGCAATTGATTTGGGATCCCCTCCGGCTCCTCATTTCTCAGAAAGCCTGACATAAAAAATATCTACTCAAGGTGGACTCACTCACTGACTGGCTTCAGAAAATAAACAGCATACAACACAATGCTGTTTGTGCTACAATACTAATCCAGGCTTATAGTTTATTACTTAACAACAGAACTGATATTTACAAGAGGACTATACTTGTTGAAGTTAGAAAACAAAGCTTTGAAAGCAAACCTTTGAAAAGTCAAAATATGGTTTCAGTCAACACATATTTTGACTATCAGTGCACTGACATTGTTTTTTTACAATCAAAGGAACACTTGTGGCAAACTGATTTTTCCCACAAGGACTGCAGATACCTAAAGGAATAACTGTAACTAACATTTAGGTATCCATGACCAGAAACAGAGTTGCTCCAGAGGTTGTCTAGCCACTTTTCAGGTATTTGTGGCTGTCTGGATGCTTGGTCTTGGTCCATGTCACATGCTTTATCTAAGGCAGTCATGTTAATCACATCCCATTCTTGCGGATTCCTTTAGAAATGGACATACGACACTACGTTGGTCTCTGAGGTCTAAGGCAGTCATGTTAATCACATCCCACTCTCGGGGATTCCTTTAGAAATGGACATGTGACACTATGCTGGTCTCTGAGGCAAGGGAGGCACTCTTTCTGAGGAAAGATTTCCTCACCTGCTCTTAGAATGTAAGTAAGAACTACACATGACCTCTCCTATACCTTCTAACATCTAGATTTATGTAGTTACTGTTACCATTTTGAGGTCCTAAAGCAAGATGGGGGGCGTAGTCAATTAGACTATCACTATTAACCATTTAAATAATAATATAATAAACTATTAGTCTATTATTAGTGAGTACCCTGAAAACAGAAGATCTTAGAGATAGAACAAATCTGGTCTGTGATCAACTGTTGAATTCTTGACTGAACTTCTCAGGTTGCCTGCCCAACCTCTGGACCTAACATATTTGATCCTTATGGCCTCTTATTTAATATTGCTTAAGTCAGAGTTCCTTTTACTTGCAGGTAAATTGTCTAATGTACACATCCATAATGTAATTAAGCTCTTTTTTTAGGCTGTGATTTTGGCAGTAACTTCAGCAATAATATGAGTTTATTACAGAAGAAAGAACCCCATACCTGTAATTATAAGAGTTCACTTCTAGACCTGACACTGCCACAAATATTCTGTGGGACACTAAGCCAGTCATTTGACAAGTCAAGGGGTACCACTGTAGATGCTGCCTTATACCAAATAACAGAACTTCCAAGTATATTATTGTCTCATTTATCTATTTTATGAATTGCCACTAAAAAGCTATTCCAACTAACTTTAGTATCAGCTTAAAATCTTGACTCCTATTTCCAGAAATTATGATAATAAGAATATGGGGTGGGGGGGGGGGAGAGAAGCAGAAAGAAACAGGTTGAAGAAGAGATAAAGTTCTCATCTTATTAACTGGTTTAAATATATTTTAACATAAGGAGACTATTGAAATTATCTAACTCCTAACTGTAAGTCATATATCAACTTCAAGAACAGAAATGTCATCGTACTGGTGATATCCTTCCAAGAAAAGGTGTTATGGAGACCACAGATTGCTTAAAATATTAAAGTTCAAAGCATTTCATAACTTTCAGATATTGTGTCTGGGGCCTAAAGACTACCCTCAGGTTTGATAATGTACAAGAAGAACTGAGAAAAACTGCTTTACTTCTTGCTAGGGCTTATTACAATAAAAGTTACAGATTAAAATTAGCAAAGGGAAAGACGCATAGGATAAAGTCTAAGAGAAAGCAGGTACAATATTCCAGGTGTTATTCTCCCATTGGAGTTACATGAAAGTACTTGAAATATTTTCACAGAAACAATGTAGGGCAACCTATATAAAGTGTAACCAACCAAGGAAGCTCACATAAGCCTTGTTGTCTATGGTTTTCCTTGTAGGTCAGTCATGAGGACATGAAGCACCTGCGTAACTGACCTTAGCTAATCAGTCTCCAGCTCCTGCAGGCACCAAGCTGATGCAGCATGGCCCAAAGCCCCAGGCATATAAAAAAAGGGCTGCCAGCATAAATCACATCTAATTAGCATAAATTATTTGGCACAGCTCGAGGTCTCAGGTATCAAAGACATTATTATCCGTCAGGATATTCCAAATTCAGAGGTTATCTCCCAGGAACCGGTAAAGGGCCGGTCCTTTCAATGTAATATATATAGGCTTGAGCCCTCAATTTTGAGTTAACACTTTCTTGCACAAATTTCTTGTTAAATATTACCTTTTTGTGTATGAATAAATAGTATATTATTGGAAAACAATGCATGCTATAATAATAAAACAAAAATAGTACAAAGATACTAAGTCATATAAAAAGAGCCAAAACTCATATTTTTAAGACAAAGCCTGGAATGGACATCATACATAATTTTTTGAGTTTCATATTTACTTGCTTTTAGTAACTCATTGGTAAAAGAAAAACCATAAAATGCTGAAGCATTTGAATTGGAAGATAAAATTAGAAGGGCACAGAGTTGGATTTTTCTGCAGAATATTTAATACTCTTAAAAAACAGGAAGATGATTTATTTAATCTATAAAACATTCGCATTTGCCTAAAGAGTCACTGACCTGATGGTTGTATGAGCCAGACCGTCCAGATCAACCCAGGCAATCCCACTGACATGTGGCTTGCATCTTCCTTGAACCTGGCACGTGTATAGCTTCAAATTAACATTTTTATATTTACAGCATTTTCTTTTGATTACATTGCAGCATCATGATGTTGAATTTAGATGAAAAGCAGAAAATAAGAAGACTTCAAATCCACAGTAGGAAATGATTTGTAACAATGAGCCAGTTTTCTTCTTTTCCTTTCTTTATGGTTCAGTAAATCTAAGAAAACAATAGGAGGAAAAAAATAATCTTCTGAATGTCTAGCATATAATATAATACAAATGTTAAGAATGTGTATAGTAAGACCTATTCCCTAGTGCAACTTTCTTAGGTATATTTGAAAATAACTATTTCTTTGTGGTTATTTAAATATGTATGATCAAATTAATCTAGTATTTCCCCCTCTCATTTTAGTTTTGTTTTCCTCTGTATCTTACATGAAAAATGAATGCTTAATTTTAATAACAGCAGAGGAAGCAAAAATAGTGTAGTAGAACTAATGTGGAAAGAACAACTCTGCAATATATAAATATACATACATATATATAAATATCACACACACACACATACATGTATACTATAGGTTTAACTTTCCCCACAAACATTCAGATGCAAAGACAAACTGAATTTATATGTGTTCTAAAAAAAAAATAAAACTACCTTTACCTTCATCCACCATATGGTTGAAAATCCGTGTCAGTTATTTGAGAGTTGCTCATTTCCTTCCCTTGGGATTCGAGTAAACCCTGGGGGTAGATCAATCCAGAATTAATGGGGAACAGCCATTGCTATACAGTTCATCTTGGATCCTACTAAAATGCCTATATGGTATCTCCATTCTCCTTTCAAAAATATGTTAATCTGTGAAATGGTTTCAATCCTTGCCTACCAAATGTGGCTCCCAGGACCTTCTCTATACCCTTGCCTTCAAGGGCATGATGCTTAGCTAATCGGTGGTCAGGTTCCAGTTGTGTCATCAGTATACCAAGTTGGAGCCACAAAAACGTCTAGGTTCTGTTCTCTCTCCAGAAATACAAACTCCCCATCAGTGCGGAATCAATCCAACTGTACTCTGTCCAAATACTAAAGCCTTCATTTCTTTCATACCCTCCTTCTCCATAAAGATTTGCTTAATCACATTTGTTGGAAATTAACATAGAAAATCTGACTCATATCAGAGCTTCAAAGTTCCAGAATTCTCAAAACACAAAGAGCCATCTATATATGCCTAGAGAAAGGAAAAATTCAATTTTTGTAGCAAAAAAAAAAAAAAAAAAAAAGAGAGAGAGAGAGAGAAAAGCACATTTAGTACTAATTAATTTATTAGATTAGACATTTTAATTTGTTTATCAGTTTCTTCCATAAAATGTAGCTGGACTCAGTTGTTCCAAAACAGGGAGTTGCTTTTGAAAAGACACATGCTTAAAATTCTGATTCAGTTGGTGGGTCCAGGCATCTAGATAATTTATAATGCCTTGTGATTTTGATATGTACTTCTATTTGAAAATCTTTGAACTAGTTATCTAGATAGCACTTTCTAGCTCTAAATTTCTGTGATATTCTGAGTAAAGCACAAAGATTTATATTTCATGTATACTGATAATTCACAATTTATTTATCTCCTTAAAAAAGAAATAATGGATGATCTGAAAAATCTGGAAAATGGTAAAACTGATTTATCCTCTCTGTTTTTAGCAGCATATTTCATGGCATCTTTCTTTCATAAGTACTATTTTCTTGTGGATTCCTCCATCTGTTTCAATGTTTTTGTCTTTAATACAAAAGGAATAAAATCTATTTTTTCTATTCCAATCCTTTTGTAAGGGAGATAATAATATATGGTTTTCTACTCACTATTGTAATAACTTAGTGAAGTGTTAGTCTCCCTATGTATTGGCATTTACTAATCAGAAAATCCATACATGAAATTATACCTTCTCTTAGAGGCTGGATATAATGTTTCAAATCAGTATGAGAGTATTAAAAATATTCAATGACTGATTAATTATAATGATATCCAAAAGGTTCACTTAAGTCTGTTGATTACATCTCTTGTTGCAGCATCATCAGTAGTTATTATGCAGCCAAAACTTGAACTAAACCTTGATGTATTAGCTAACTTCCAAATCTATTGTTAAAAGAGGCACTGCAGTGACTAGGTAACAGAAAATGAAGCTTTTTGGTCATGCCCATTGTAAATAGCCTGCTATGTTTATATAGAATAAAATCTGCCTACAATTTATTACTCAGATCTCTACTTTTTATTATACTGATCTTCCCTTTAAGAATTTATTGAGCATAATTTAATGTTACATTTATAACTATAGTTAACTATGATAGGGGTCAGCTTTCTATCATTTCTACAATAAACTCGATTATGGAATCCTTTTCCCTGTATGATCTAAGACTAAAATAGAAGTTAAGTTCACTCATCTAATAACCTGTATAATTATCTTAATATGTTCTCCCTCAATTGTCAGTTTTAATCATAGTTACTATGCCTATCTGAAGCAACCTCATTTCTTCCTTTTTAAACTACTGTTTTGAACCTATGATGGCTCTGAAACTGATGATTACATTTTTCAGGATTACATGCAAAATAAAAGCAAACAGAACCTGAGAAAAAACTTGTTGATTCACCTGAGTAAACAAGTATGTGAGCTTTAATGCTTTAGACTTCAGAAATCTCCTCTGGAAGCTGAAACATATTTTCCCTTCTTTCTTATTCCAAGATTCATTACAGAGACGAGAGGTTTACAGATGGCTGAATTTTGAGGTTTAAGAAATCCATGAAGCAGTATTGAATTTTATAAATAATATGTGAGGACATAACAGATCACTGAGAGGAATTTTCCATTTTCAGATTTTCTAACAAAAGTCAGCACTTTCCAGAAATTATCTAGCTTAAAAATGATTTAGAACTGATTGAATACTATTTCCATTTCCAATATTAGCCAAAGTGCATAAAGAAATGAATTTATTTTGAAAGAATTATGAGACAAATTAAGCTTATTTCAAAACAAATACTGCACTTTACCATTATTACTTGTGATATTTGCATAACTATAAATGGGACTCATCTCTGAACTTCCAAATTTATTTCTGAGAAATCAATCAATAGTTACATTCTACAGTAATTCCACTTTTTTTCCTGGAAAACCTTTATATGCCATTTATATAGATACCATTTTTAATCAGTTGACCATATAAAAATTGGTTCTAAAAACTGCTATGTTATGTACATTGTGTTCATATCATGTATTTAAGGGCATCATAGAGCCATAAAATCACACTTTCTTTCAGAACAGATTGATTTTAGCAATTTATTAACTTAATAGCTTTTAAAAGGTAGTAGATCCTTTATTTCCATCAGTAAATAACTCCATTGTGTTTTAAGTCTGTTTATTTCTAACCACCTCATTTGTCTGCATTAATTTTATTAAAAGTAAAAAATAAATAGGACATTTAGGATTTGGCAGTTGATAGATACAAGTGTAAACAAGCATATGTGCAAGTATGCATGTACATTTGTGTGTACCTACACAAAAAAGAGAATATGTGTATCTCTCTTCTTTAGTGTTCTGCCAACCATCCTATGATAAATAGAGTATAACACTTTTCTAAAATCAAGTTCTTGAGCTGAAACCAGTTATTTCCTACAATAAACCCGCCTTGGTTATAGTGTGTGTGTGAGTGTGTGTGTGTGTATGAAATACATATTCTATATTATATTTTTATATTTATAAGAAAAGAAATAAAATATAATTTATATATAAGAAATATGTAATCTATAAAATGTCATGTATAAAAATATTTTTATACATTGCATACTTCTTAAGTATAAACTATATATGATATAGTATAACATAATATAAAATTTTATATTACATGTTTCTCATATATATTATAATATATATTATATATATATTGTATATATATTACAGCAAGCCAGTAAAGAGCCTCTTTCTGTAAATTGATGAAGAACATTGATTTGAACTGATAGAGAATGATCTATGGCATCATCTTGACTACAGTAGGGTTAAATTTTGTAGTGTGCTCTTTAAAACCAAAAGTCTGCTTATAGAAGTGAAGAGGGCCTTTGGGATAGATAACTTTGGCCTCACTAGCTGTGTTACCTTGAACAAGTCATTTAACCTTTCTAAGCCTCAGTCAGTTTTAATAACAAACATATTAATAGCAGGTACTCTGTGGAATTGTTACAGAAATTAAATGTAAAATGCTTCATGTGTTTTACTTTATATTAAATCTATAACATAATGTCTGTCCCATACAAGGCATTAATAGATACATACCATGTTTTATGATGATTATAATGATTTAACCATGGTACAGATAGTGTTTGTCTGAGTTGAGCTAAAGCTCTTACATTGATTTGCCAAGCCAGGGTATTTTACTCAAGGGTATGGAAGTGAGCTATAATTCAGTCACTTCTGTGTTAAAAATAATTTCTTTACTGAGCATGGGTTTCTATGTTAACATATTTTCATGTCAAATAATAGTATATAAGCTTATATTTTTACATAAAAACTTTGAAGAAGGTACAAAATAAAATACCTATTATGAAGACTGCTTATATATTATATTTTGCCAGGATTTAATTATTTATTTTAACCACTAATGTCAATTCTCTGAAGATGAGGTTATTCTTTATAATATTAAAAAAATTATATCCTCAAGGCTGAGTTATGACAATGCCTGAAACACTGAAGATTGCTGAGAGAGACAGAGAGAGGAGAGAGAGAGAGAGAGAGAGAGAGAGAGAGAGAAAGGAAAGAGGGAGAGAAGGAGGGAAGGAGGAAGGGAAAAAGCAAGGAAGGAAAGAAGAATTGAATGGTCAGTTGTTTACCTATATCTCTTTAACTTTTTTGGGATTTTCTCATAGAGTAAGAAACTCACAGGTCTGTGCCCAGATTCCAGAGATTTCCCAGATGCTGATAGCATTTGTTTGACATGATATCAGATGCTGAGGCTCTTGGGCCACCTTTTAAGGCTTGCTGTGAGATTGCTACATTTCTGCTGAAATGCTCTGCATCTGATAGACACAAAGCAAAACACCTCAGCTTGATCTGTCTCTCTCTTCAGGTATCAAGCCTTTCATCTGGCTAAGCCCACGTAAATCTTATCAGTGGCACAGCCTTTTAGGTCAGTTTCCCTGGTTTAAGTCGCTGGTCTTTTTTTGCCCTCTCAGAGCAAGAAAATCTCTCTTCCTGTAGCTGCTGTGCTTAAAAGACTAAGACCAAAACTTTGCCCTACATTCTTAAAAAAGCCTGAAACAAAAACTCGAAAGAGACCAATGGGATTGCTGTGGATATAACTGTGGATGAGTATATTAAATATTATGTTAAACATAATATATTTAATACAATAAGTATATTAGATATAACACTATATTAAACACAAGTGTATTAAATATGAAAATGAATTTACACATACATGTAGGTTTAGAGTGTTATTACCAATTCTATGATTTTTAAAATTATTATTAATATATACAATCAAGGACTAGTTTGTTTTTCAGAACATATAAATCCCACTTTGTTCTGAGGTGTATCTTTCCAGGATGTCTTTTATAGTTCACTGGTATATCATAGAAGATACATTTCACAGAGAAAAATGTAATGTTCATAGAAGTGAAGCAAGTTTCACAAGGAGACACGACGGGAATGTACAGCACAGGTCATGCCTCCCCCAAGATTCCCTTTGTGTCCTACATATGCTGTACCTCTGAAAGGATCAGACCTTGAGTTCAGCTGCCCACAGGACTCACAAAACTAGGAAGGACAAGGATTCCAAGAGCAAATCAGTATTTCAGAGTCTCTACAATACCCCAGAATCACCTGTGCCAGTTATAAACTGCATGCATATTTGGGATTCCCCCTTTGGGGATTCTGATTTAGTGAATAGAAGGTGAGGTTGAGACTCTGTGTTTTAATATCCTCCGCAGAGAATTCAGTTGCAGAGCCATAGTGCATAAGTATTGGACTGTGCACAGCCACAGTGATTTATGTTTCTAAGCATTTTATACTCAGCATTCTGCACCCAGCCAATGCTCATCTGCATGGAAACTTGCACGGAGAGGTGTAGCAAGAACCTGATGATTCAGGAAATGGTCTACTAAGAGCCACACAGATTGAAATACAAGTAAAAGCTACTTGTGGCCAAAATAACTAGAGTTGAAGGGAATTTAGAACTAGAATTGTAAATATATTGACAATAAAACATAACAAAATCCCAAACTTTTGAAATCTTTTTCTAAGGATATAGACCTCTGGTCACTTCTCCCAAATAGTATCAATACTGCACTTTCGCATCAGAAAGGTGATGTTCTAATGGAAAGAGAGAGTACTCTTTTCTTAAGGTTTGCCAATTCAATTAGCCTAATCAACAGATTTCTGTCATTTGCCACCAAAGTTTTTCTTTAGGCTTCAATATAATAAAATTGAATAGACAAATCAACAACTACACTAGAATTTTTGGTCTGAGTTTATATATGTATCTCCTGAGACAAACTAAACACATTTCTAAAATACATCAATTTTAACTAAAACTAAAATTTAAAATTAATACTATAAAATGGTGAAGAAATATAATGTGCAAAACATTTTAAATTTACCGTGTATTTGTCTAACTGTAATTTGGCCCTTACAATTGTTTCTAAAAGGAGACAATTGGATGAATGAAAGATGTAATACACTCAAACAAAAAGTAAAAACAAACCATAGTAAGTGTTATTATAATTTTTGTGTAGATATCTGGGAAACATTGCAGGAAACACCATGAAATATTAGTAAAAAATAAAATTCATAGGACTGTCTTTACAGTATACATCTTAAAAGATCTTCCAATAATTCAAGGCAGTCAAGTTAAAATTGTGAAATAAAGTGAATTTATTGTGTACTGCCTTTTCATTCACCTTGCTGTGAATGATATTTATACAATAGACATAGGAATTTGCGTTATTTACATATGTGTATATTTTATTTGCTACATTAGATGAAAATTATAGAAAAAATATAGATGTGGCAAAGGAAATGAAACAAGATTTCCTTGAATAATAAGCCTGTCACCTTCTGATAAATGTTTTTCTTTTTTTTCTCTACATTCTTTTTAAATCACTATTCTTTTCTTATAATGAAAATAAAGGTATACTTTAATTCCTTTGTGGATGGGAACATAGGCTTGCAAAACCCTTTATTTGTTTGAATATTGAGAAATAGAATAAACAGGTTTAAAAAAGTTATCCGATGTAGAGTCTTCCATATGATAATGATAAATCAAAACTTGTTCTCAGTAAAAATTGAGATATGAGTATGGAGTACGCTGTAATAGAACATAGCTGGATTCTGGAAAACGTGGTAAGTAGAAGCAACTGAGGAGAGGAGACTGCTGGACAGTTGTGGCAGAACAGGCATATATCTAAAGAGCTGGGTCTGACTTCCGCAGTTAGTTTTTATACAAATCTTCTGAACCCTCTTTTAAACATATGTATTCTACACTTGCTCCAGAATATAAATTTAGTCTAAGATTGCCAGATTCAGCAAACAAAAATACAGATGTCCAAATATTGCATGGGGCATACTTGTAGTAAAAGAATCCATTTTTATCTGAAACTCGTATTAATTGTGTCCAATAGTTTGTCTAATAACCATAATTAAATCAGACTTTATTTTAAAGGCATTTATTTTTCAATCACTGTATGACTGTTATGATATTCTTATCTTTTTGTAAAAAAGGTTTTTTAAATTTTTAGACTTCACTTACAGTTCGACTTAATTTCAATAAAAGAAGATAAAATTGTTCTAAGTGAATTCTTCTAGAGCAGCTTAGAATATGGAGTTGAGCAAAATATCATAGAGGAGGAAGAATAAAATAAAGAAGGCATTTCTCCCTCATTGTCTAGACTGACAATTTAGCTAAACAAATAATGACATTGCCTGAGGTACTTCCTGATAGGCTTAATTAGTCAGATCCCCAAATAATTTGCTACTTCACATTATTCATTCAACTGACAAATTCTCTTTTTGTTACTTGAGTTCAAAAAGAAGAAATTACAGCCCTAAGCAAAGTCATAACATTTGTATTGGTTAAGACCTTTCACAGGCTTGTGGAAATATTTTGACAAAGATGGTCTTCAGTGGCATCTGCTTTTGTTTGCAGGGATGACATGTGATTGCATTGGTTCAGTTGCTACAACCAGGACCTATTGATATAAGGCTTGTCCTACATCTGCATATTCATAAAATAGGAGCTAATTATTAAATATTTACATAAGATTATACCAGAAAATTAATATATGTCAAGAAAATTAATATACCCCAATAGGTATTCATTGCCTTATTTTCAGCAAGTGTTTTAGATTGTCTGAATGTTAAAAAGAGGTTTATTTGTACTTTGTTAAAGGGAGGCAGAATCTCAAAAATCCTTGAAAGTCAATAATTTCCAGAAGCTAAGAAAGAAACTTTTATTTCTGTTACAAGAAACTGATTTTGCTACAATAAGACTGCTGGAGGGATGGATGAGAATAAAACCTGTATCGTATCAGAGAAAGAAGTTCACTAAGAAGATACGTCCCTGGCTGCACTGTAAGGCAGAGAGAGATCAGTTGTCTTTATTGGGTAGGACATATTACAAACCCATCATAAATAAATTTTCAATTTAAAATAGTCTCTTCTATCAATAATGTATAGCTAGCTAATTCTTTCGTATTTTCAAATGATGTCATTGTCTTGTTTTGCTTGTACACCAAAATTGATTACAGAGCATTGAACTTCCTTTTTTAATTCTGTACATAATTATTTAAAAATCTGAGTGAAAAATTAATACATGTTCTTTTGTAGACAGTTTAGAAAGATACAGAAAAATACGATTTTTTAAAAAGTCATTTCAAATCTTATTACCAAGACAGTCATTATCAGTATATCCTTCTTCACAAAAATGTTGCAGAAAATATTATCATATATCTTTTAGTTTTCAGTTGATAGTTTGGTAACCTGTCACTCCTTTAGAAGAAAAGCCATCCATCCAGTGGGAGAGTCAGTCTATAAGGGGTCGTCTCTGCTTCCACATGATTGGAAGGAAGATGTCAAGGGTAGTTTATCTGGAGGCCCAGAGACTATATCTAACCTCAGAAGTCCAGCTTGCATTTCATTAGTTGGTCTACAATGTTTTAAGTTTGAATCATTTTTCAAAATTTAATAATGGACAAATTTCATCACATAAAAATCAGGATTTTCATTTTCTTTTGAATAATCAGATCTCCTAATTCCAGACGGGATTCTAATACAAACAGGATTCCTGGGGTTGAGTAGTCTCTACCTGCTTTAGACAGTGCTCTACTTTGCTGCTTCCTCAGTTTACTAAATACAGATGCTCTACGCCAGGTGTTTAAGAGCTTGGTGTTTAAATGCTACAAAGTCATGAAAACTGGTGCCAAAGACTGGTCTTCCTTAGACTCATGGTTTTATGACTTTTCTGTTAAGGAATAGAGTACAAGAGATTATCTCACCATGTTTAAAACAGGGAGAAATAACCAAAAAATTGAGTCTTAAAACTTAGCAAAAAAATAAATTACCAAGAAAATGTTCATCACCTGTTGGAAAATCAGCATATCTACTTCACAGTAACCTCATTAACACATACTAGTACAACAGAAGTAAAAACTAGGAAGAATCCTTAAATGGGCTTTATAATAGTATCCAAATATCTTTAAATAATGATTTAAATTATAATAGTTTTTAAAAATATTATGTTGGAAGCATCATTGTTTTTCAGTAGAAACATCAAAGTATAAGTTGTGTGTGTGTGGTGGGGGGGGGGATACTGGTTGTATAGACTCAAATGAGTGAAGCTGTATATATTTATTATCTATCTATTTATCCTGACACAAATAGCTCATAGGCTTTCTCATTTCTTATATTCACCCTGAAATATGAGTAGATTAATTGACATAATGTGGTTATCTATCTCTTTTATGTTTTCACTAGATAAGAAGTGCACTCTACTGAGACAGATTCAGTTAATTAAATCACTCTTATTTCATATTGTGCATTATTCTGTTCAGGAAGTGTAGCAATCCTGTTGACATTTTGCCCACGGATGACATCTTTCAAAGCTAATTCCTATTCAGTGGTACTCTGTAAGTAAATCAAAAGATGAAATGTAGTATGAATATCTTCCTAAAATAGAGAATATCAATGTGAAAGAAAAATAAAACTGACATGAAATTCATAATGTTGTAAAATAAGAACCATTTAATCCATGATATCTATTTATTTAATAGATTTATGCTTGACATCTATTTCTCAGGCATTGACAAGCATCATAAAGATTTTATTTTCAAAGATTTCTTGTATAGATTTAAATGTTGCTACTGGACAGCTGAAGGGTAAAGATTCAGTACAAATCATATATAAAAATATTATTTTGGAACCATATTTTGGGTTTCACTCAGAAGTTGCCATTTTATTAAGTTTAAGCATAAATATAATTCAACAAAATCAGTTTTTGTTTAAATTATAAACTACATCTTTAAATTTTCAGGTATCTATCAACTCTAAAAAAGGATATAACTACTTTATTATTAAATTATAATAACATTAAGTGTTTTAAAAACACTCAAAATCATTTTCAAAGTCATATATATCTATATCGATTGAATCTGTCACTATTAGGAGTCAATTACAATTGATTCTATGTCCCTATTTAGTCAGACCTCTGCCAACAGTTTTCAAACTTCTTTGATTTTGATCTGCTTTCAATACAATGTTTTGTTCATATATTTCCAAAATATGTATAATTTATAAATAATGTGCATGACTGACTCTACTAATAGAAATTATTAAATTAAAAACATACATATAAAATGTAGAATAAAAAGCAACTCAGTAAATAAATGATTTTTAATGTTGCATTGTTTATTAGTAATCTAAAGCATTGGCATATTTAACTTATTATAATTGATTCACGAATATGCTGTAAGTAAACATGCTTTGTCTTCCCTTTTTTTACTTGAATTAATTCTACAGTAATTTGAAACTTTGTTTCTAACTTCAATTTGTTTAAATATTTGATTTAAAGAGCTGAACAACATGAAAAAGATACCATGCAGAGATACATAATTAAAAGGGGGAATAGTGTAACATTGGTTGTGCTTACTGAATCATATTTACATTTGCCACACCCACTAATTAAGCCAATCCTGTAGCGAGAAAGGAAAGATATTAATGCTGGCATGGTTCTCTTTTGATTTCTTTTCTTTTGCTGCAAGTACTATTGTGGCCTGGTTTTATTGAAATCTAGAGTTGCCTAGTTTAAAAAGGGGACCCTTCCAACAGTGAGGTACTTTCATATGACTGGTTTTTGATTCTTTGGAGACACAGCCACTGGTAACACCTGGCAGTAGTTCTAAGCTTGACCAAACTCTGTCTTCCATATTGTCGCTTACTACCCCTTCTCCCTCCATTGTGTATCCAATCATTCCTTTCAAACCCAAAGCCAAGGAGCAAACCTCTTGAGAGAAACCCTTTAAAAATGGTCTGCATTTTCTTTTCTTTTCGGATTCCACTACTAGTGAGGCAGTAAGATAAAATGGTTTAAAATAAAGCAGTTAAGACGTTAGATCTGAAACCAGACTACCGTATGAAAATTATGGCTCAACCATGTACAGGCTCTATAATTTTGAGGAAATTACATCATCTTTCTATGCTTCAGTTACCTGATCAATATGATAAAATATGTGTATAGTAAGAGAAATTATGATTTTTGCAAGGTGATTTGAAGAAGGTAAAAGTTAAGAAGGGCATGTTTGATCTTGCAAGAAATCGAAATGGAGGTGAAAGGTGCCTAGAGTGAAAAAATATGAACAAAAGTATATTTGTTCAGAAAGAAGGTATAGAGGCAGCTGATGGAAGACCTGGTAGGCTATCATAAAAACTTTGATTTTGACTCAGAAAAAAAGGGAAGTCAGTGAAGGACTTTAAAGAGAAAGTATGACAAAATATGACTTAAGTTTTAGGTTTTCTTGGATTTCTCTATTATCCTGCATTCTAATTTAGTAGGTTTACATGGTTTTTTTTGTTTTTGTTTTTGTTTTCTTCTCATGTCAGTTCTTGAAAGCCAGATATGTTTATTATTTATCTCTGAATCTATAAAGCCCAGTATATTTCCTGGATTAAAATCAATGCTCAATAGTTATGTGATAAAGGAATGAATTGCTCATCCACAAAGACTTTATAACCTTAGGCAAATTCTATAATTATTGATTTATTCATCAAACATTTTCTAAGTGAATTTTACCATTGAATTACAGAAACTCAAATCTGGGCCTCAGTTTTGTTATTTTGTTTTGTTTTTACAATAAGGGCAGTACCTACCTGTAAAGTCTTATTCTCTTTTAAGATATCTAGTTTTAAATTAAGGGTATTGTTAAGCCTCAAGGGTTTTTTGTCTTAACTCACTCAAATGGACCATTTCCAAAGTATTTTTAAATTATATAGAAGATGACAAACCACATCCCAACTGTTAAAGTCTTAGGCCTGGTGAGAAATCATTAGTTATAAAACTAGAATGTATCCTCTCATTTAGTTTGACATTGCTAATGATTTTAAACATATTTTTCCTTTGATATTCTTATATTGTCTCATGCATAAAACCTAACAAAGCATATACAACGTATAAACCTACATCATTCTTCAATATAAAGGAGATAGGAATACTAAGTATATGTATTAATGCAGCTACATTAAAACAATGATATTAGCTAATATCAGACATGACATAATATAAATTCAGCTGATAATTATAGAAATATGCATTTAATAATTCATGTTTCATTAATGTACAATAAACATACAGCACATAACAAATATTATATATTTATTGTGGCATTCTGGAGAATTATCTTCAGGCTACAGACTAATTTAAAATATCATCAATCTTATCACATATTTGAGTCCATTTCATAAAACCAGCCATATATTCTGTTCATGACCTAGATTTAACTTGATTCCTCTGAAATTTTTCTGTGCTATTTTAATGACTTAAGGGGCGAAGTAGGATTTAAACTGAGATCATTTCTTCATAATCATTGTACATTATTGTGGCATGTTGAAATAGCAATAAAATTTGCATTGCCATTTTTTGTAGAGAAGGAAAGAAAAATCTTGCAGTACATTTTTTATTATTGCTCAATTCAGAGTAGAAAGTCTTACTGTATTTCTTTCATTTTCTTTCTTTCCTTTTCTTAAAAAAAAAAAAAAAAAGCAATAGAAGACTAAAAGGATGTCACTTATTCTACAGAAAGGAGTTTCTATTATACACCATCACATGGGACAAAGAGTTTTGTAGTGCCTCCAAGGATTGTGCATCGTTTACTGTTGTGACATCCCAGAATAATGTTGACTATATTATTTCCTTCATCATCTACTGAAAATAATTTGGCCAACTCACAATAACTTAGTGGGAATTTAAAAAAATATTAATCATGTTGGCTGATTAATGTATACAATAGTATATCTTTTAAAATATCCTTTATTTTTCAGGAGACTATATCACTTAAACAATTATCTTACATAACTAACAGTCCTTTAATTTTAATAGGAGACTATATCACTTAAACAATTATCTTGCATAACTAACAATCCTTTATCTTATATATACACACACACATATTTAAAATATATGTGTGTATATACATATATAAAACATATGTATATATATGCAAGAACTGTTTTGCTTGACTTTTTAAATCTTGATTCTCACGGGTTATTTATTTTCCTTTAGTCCCCTTATCATTTCTTATTCCATTACAGCTATAAATTGATCTGCCTGTCAACAACTGATCTTTGCTCTCTCTCCTCATTCTTCACTCCAATCAGATGCTTCCAGGGTACAAGTCCTGCTCTAGCTCAAAAAAGACAAAGAAAGTAGTGCAAAGTGTAATTCCCAGTCAGAATTATGCTATTAAATGTAATCAGGAAAGCCATTATGATTCCTCTTTGGGCAGTTAGCTCTACTTAGGTGAGTTCTGTCAAGTTTCTCATAACCTTGAGATTTATGCAACTAACTAATAATACAATTAATTAGCTAGTACACTAACATAGTTTCGCTTCTGTGTAGGAAAAACTTATTTTCATCTTTTTTAAGTTCACATTGGTTACTTCATAAAATTGTTAAAATACAGGCATACCTCAGAGATATTGTGGCTTTAGTTCCAGTCTACTGCAATAAAGTGAATAGCAATAAAGTGAGTCATACAATTTTTGGTTTCCTAATGTATCAGTTGACTCTTCCTTTCACAAAAGATTTTTCTGTAGCATTGCTGTTTAATAGCATTTCATCCACAATAAAACTTGTTTTAAGTTGAAGTAAATCTTCTGAAATCCTGCTACTGTTTTTAAACTGTTTATGTAATATTCTAAATCCTTTTTTGTCATTTCAACAATGTTCATAACATCTTTACCAGAAGTAGATTCCATTTTAAGAAACCACTTTCTTTGCTCATCCATAAGAAACAGTTCCTCATTCATTGAAGTTTGATCACAGTATGGCAGCAATTCAGTCACATGTCCAAGCTCCACTTCTAATTCTAGTTCTCATTATTTCTACCACATCAGCAGTTCCATCCTCCACTGAAGTATTGAATCCCTCAAAGTCGTCCATGAACATTGGAATAAACTTCTTCCAAACTCCCAAAATTAATGTGGATATTTTGACCTTCATCCATAAATCCTGAAAATTCTTAATGGCATCTATAATTTTCATTATTTTCCAGAAGTGAGAAAACGTGCAACTTTTCCTTTCACTTGAACGCTTAGAGACCATTGTAGGGTTATTTATTGGCCTCATTTTAATATTGCTGTGTCTCAGGAGATGGGGAAGCTTTAGTAGACGGAGAAAACTAGAGAACAGCCAGTTGGTGGAGTAGTCAGATGCACACAACATTTATTGTTTAAGTTTGCCATCTCATATGGGTGTGATTAATAGTGCCCCAAAGTAACTTCAATAATAACACAAAAAATTACTGATCACTTATCAACATAACATATATAATAATGAAAACATTTGAAATATTGCGAGAATTAACAAAATGTATCACAGAGAAATGAAGTGTGCACATAATGTTAGAAAAATGGCAGTGATAAGGCTGGGTGCAGTGGTTCATTCCTGTAATCCCAATAATTTGAGTGGTGGAGGTGGGCGGATCATTTGAGATCTGGAGTTCAAGACCAGCCTAGTCAACATGACAAAATCCCATCTTTATTAAAAATACAAAAATTAGTCAAGCCTGGTGGTGTATGCCTGTAATCCCAGCTACTACTAGGGAGGCTGAGGCAGGAGAATCCCATGAACCCAGGATGTGGAGGTTGCAGTGAGCTAATATCATGTCAGTGCACTCCAGACTCTGTCTCAAAAACAATAATAATAAAAAATAATAGTACTGATAATTATATTTGATACAGGATTCCCACAAACCTTCCCTTTGTAAAAAAAAAAAAAAAAATCTCAATATTTGTGAATCACAATAAAGTAAGTTATGCCTATAAATTAGTGACAGAAACAGTTCTCTTTTTTCTTGAATGGAGATGAATTTCATGATGTATAATAAATGCTAGATAAAAATGGCTGATATGTTTTAAATGTTTATATCCCCTTAAAAATTCATATATTAAAATCCTACCCCCAAAACAATGGTATTAGTAGGTGGAGCATTAGGAAGGTGGTTAGATCATGGAGGCAGAACCCTTATGAATGAGATTAGTGCTTTTATAAAAGAGGGAGTCCTCTCTTTCCTACTTCCATGTAAAGTTATGGTAGAAGGTTTATAACACATGTACACCATGGAATACTATGCAGCAATAAAAAAGGATGAGTTTATGTCCTTTCTAGGGACATGGATGAAGCTGAAAACCATCATTCTGAGCAAACTATCGCGAGGACAGAAAACCAAGCACCACATGTTCTCACTCATAGGTGGGAACTGAACAATGAGAACACTTGGACACAGGGTGGGGAACATCACACACCGGGGCCTATTGTAGGGTGGGAGGAGTGGGGAGGGATGGCATTAAGAGAAATACCTATTGTAAAGGACGAGTTAATGGGCGCCGCACAGCAACATAGCACATGTATACATATGTAACAAACCTGCACGTTGTGCACATGTACCCTAGAACTTAAAGTATAATAAAAAAGAAAAAAAGAGAGAGAGAAAAGAAAAGAAAAAAAAGAAGAAGAAGAAGGTTGGCCACCTATGATCTAGGAAATAGGCCTCAACAGATACTGAATTTTTCAGCAAACTTGATCTTGGATTTCCCAATAGTCAGAATTATAAGAAGTAAATTTCTGTTGTTTAGAAACCACTTAGTTCATGTTTTTTGTTTGTTTGTTTTTTAATAGCAGTCCAAATAAACCAAACATCACTCTGAATTATAAAATAGGCCAATATGTAAAATTATAAGGCATAGCACTTTGAATATTTCTTATTTTATATTCATCACATACTTATTAATGAACTCTTGAAAGAAATTTCAGCAAAAAAGAGACTGTTCAATATATTTGAACAACTTAAGTCAAAAAAGAGACCGCTCAATATATTTGAACAATGTAAAGTTTAATAGCTTCTTCTACTGTCACTTGCTTTTCAGTAATAATTGTATTCTTAGTGCATTTCCTTTACATTTAAAAATGCATATGTATCATAATACATTCATTTAATAAAGTTAGGAAAATATTTTCAGTTGAACTAGTTTATTTTAAAATGTTACTTGAAATTACTGCAGCTCTTTCTCTATAGATATTACTGAAAAGATAGTACAAAATGTTTTATCAAATTAGCTTTTTTTGTAAAAAAAAAAGCTCTAGTCACATAAAATAGGCCTCCAGTTATTAGTATAATATTTAGTTTTATTTAAATAAGCATTTCATTTAACATATATTTTCAATAATGTAATAAAAATGTTTATTTTCAAAATAAGTATTACCAAATGATAATGTTTGCTTACCAAATCAAAAGAAAATTTATGAATTATAAATATCAAAAGAAGGGATTTTTAGGAGGTTCAGCTTTTCCAGCAAAAGTACTTACAGAATTTTATTAAAGGCCCCTGTGATTCTATTAACCCTTTATTTATATGGAATATCTACTTTAGCTAAACAATATTTGAAACAAATGTTCACTTGTTAATAATGAGTCTACAGGGTTTTATTTAATTATTTAATTTTGTGAAGACAGCTATTCATGTGAATATGACATGTATTGGAGAGATTGGAACTACAATACAAAAATTTTTAAAAAAAAATTAAGGAGAAAAATACCCTAACAGATGTCTGCATCTCACATATACTATCCAAATAACCAGAGCCCTTTCCTCTTGGGGAATTATTTTTAAGTTACAGCATAGAGAGAAGGAGTTTTTGCTCTGAGTCTTGAATTATATATTATTTATATTTATAGTAAAGTATTTTTTAACAAGGAAAGCTGATTTTTTGCACATAAACTAATACAGGTGGGTGTTGTCAAAATTATCATTGTTATGTCTTATTCAATAAATGGTACAGTTTCTAATCCATATCAGAAATACTCAGATATCTGGATGAGCAGCTAAATGATATTAAAAATGTGTGCAACTCCTGACCTAATCAATCTCAAATGCCATTTTCAGATAAATACAAAGATTTTCAATCTTGGTATATTTTACTAAATATGTGAGAAAAGAAATGATTGATTATGACTTTTATTCTCTGGGGACCTCTGGTTTCCATTAAATTTAACCATGAGACTGCTGTCATTTTTTACTTTTATATAAAATGAACTAATAAGACTCAGAATAAGTTTTACTATTTTAAATTTATGCACACACCAAAAAGTCCACTCAATGTAATATTCTTACCCATAAAACTGTCATTACTCTTGTATGTTATCAATGTCATTCAATTCGAGTAATAATTATTTAAGCACATAAATGTGAAAAGTCCTTGTTCTTTGTGCTGTGCAGTATACACAGACTATCAAGATGCTAGTCTAAATAAGCTAATAAGTTATGGAAGACTTAAGAGAGAAGTATCTACATAAATAATACCACTGAGAGTATAATATAATAAGTATCCTATAAGGACATGAAGATAGAGACAGTTCTGCAACTTGGAGTGGAAGGTGTAGTTTAAGTTCCCCAAATATTTGACATTTGTAGAAAAACACTATTTGGAAATTTTGGAGTAGAGTCATTCTAAGGACAAATATTAAAAGGCTTAATTATCCATTTATGGGGTTATCCTGATGGGGTTAAAATGCAGATTCCTCGAGGCCATCACTAGATAGTCCGATTCAGTAATTATGAGCTGGAACTCAAGAATTCATCATTTTTAACAAGCACCTCAGGTGATTCAGATCAAGCGGCCAAAAATGACCTTTTGAATCATAAGAAGTACCTTGGATTTTATATGAGGAGGCTTTTATTTTCCCTTATTTTATTGTAAGTTAACCCAATAGTCTTCAAATAAGTTATATCCCCTTTCATACTTTATTTTGGTTAACTTAGCCAGTATCTGTTTCTTTTGCTTAGTGCTTTATGTTGTACGTACAATTTTTGGATAGATGTCTCTGGTTGTTCCTTAAGGCAATTTATAAATATATAAACAAATGCTTTTAAGAACTTACTTTGATAATGTGCTTATAATCTGTGAATTCTTAGAAGCTCATATATGTAATTTAATGATGGAATAAAATGTGAAATGCTTTTTTTTTTTTTTTTCTTTCTGAGACACAGTCTTGCTCAGTCGCCCAGCCTGGAGTGCAGTGGCGCGATCTCGGCTCACTGCAAGCTCTGCCTCCCGGGGTTCCTGCCATTCTCCTGCCACAGCCTCCCGAGTAGCTGGGACTACAGGCGCCCGCCGCCACGCCCGGCTAATTTTTTGCATTTTTAGTAGATACGGGGTTTCACCGTGTTAGCCAGGATGGTCTCGATCTCCTGACCTCGTGATCTGCCCGCCTCGGCCTCCCAAAGTGCTGGGATTGCAGGCTTGAGCCACCGCGCCCAGCTGTGAAATGCTTTTTCATGCTACTGTTTATATTATTTTTCTCAATGAATATTTTCTAAATTTATTTAAGTTGTTTAAAACTTCCTTTGGTTTTGAGGGAAAAAAGGAATTATCTTTCTATATATTTTGTCTCATATTTTAATTTGACTTATCTATGTTTATCTAAAACAAAAAGGAATTTCACCATTTTGACTTGGAAATTCTAGTAAAGCCCATTTTAAAAATGAGAAATAATACCTGCTTTACGAAAAATGCAGGTCATATTTCCAAATAATAATTTTTCATTATTTGGTTTCCGCAATTATACTGCAGTTTATAGTTTGAGTCTTCAAGACTTAGGAAAGACTTAGCACTATCTTCAGTTAGTAAATGCTTCATGAATCACTGACATTATGTGCTCTCAGTTTGTTTTTCTAGATTAGTTTATGCACTCATTCAAAAATCATAATATTTCACAATGCTATGCCTGAAATGAATATAGAATGGTAAACAGTACACAATCCCTTCCTTCATGACTCTTATAGATAGAGAAAAGTAAACTGTCTTCACCACAAAGTGTGATAAAAAAAATCACATAACTCATCAAGCTAAATTATGCACTCTTGTTAGATGTATGTTGTAGCACTACCTTTACTTCATGGCACAGACTATGATGATTTTATATATACATACTTAAGGAAGACATCGCTCTGTCTTATGACATAAGAGTTATGATGTGATATAGCTTATTGATTATTTGCCCGGTGGCTAGTATCTAGAACATAGAAGGGTAGTCAGTATCTGTTAAGTGAATGAACAAGATGTCTTACCTATAGATTTGTTTTCTGAAAGGCTGAGATACTTCTAGGTATATTATTTTGTCAAAGAATATTGGGCAATTTTACTTAATTATGCTCCTATAAAAATAACAGTATTTATAGTCCTTTAGGTATATATGGCTATACATTGTATAGTACAAAGTAACACTGAAGTCAGATCCATATTTATTATAAATTATATTTTAAATGATACCTGATATAGTGGAGATATTGAAAAATTAAAATGCCTAAAGATTTGTCTACCTGTGATTCTTCTCAATCAATTATTATTTTAATTTGGATTCATATACATTAGAGGTGAATTTGGAAAGTAGGCTTGAAGTAAGACCTATAATGCCTAGTGTTAATATTTATTGGTAGTTAACATGTTAAATTGAATTTGAACAATGTGGATGTTGGGGGCACCAACCCCTGAAATAGTCAAGATTATGTAAAACTTTTGACTCCTCAAACAATTACTAATAGCCAACTGCTGACTGGAAGCCTTACCGATAATGTAGTCTACTAATACACATTTTCTGTACTATATGCATTACTCTACTCTTACAATAAAGTAAATTAGAGAAAATAATGTTGTAAGAAAATCCTAAGGAAGAGAAAATATACCTGCTATTCGTTAAAGGGAATTGAGTTTTTTCTTTTTTCTTTTTTTTTTTTTTTTTTTGAGACGGAGTCTCGCTCTGTCGCCCAGACTGCAGTGCAGTGACCGAATCTCGGCTCACTGCAAGCTCCGCCTCCCGGGTTTATGCCATTCTCCTGCCTCAGCCTCCCGAGTAGCTGGGACTACAGGCGCCCGCCACCTCGCCCGGCTATTTTTTTGTATTTTTTAGTAGAGATGGGGTTTCACCGTGTTAGCCAGGATGGTCTTGATCTCCTGACCTCGTGATCCGCCCATCTCGACCTCCCAAAGTGCTGAGATTACAGGCTTGAGCCACCGCGCCCGGCCAGAATTGAGTAATCTTTAAGGTCCTTATTGTCTTCACATTGAGTAGAGTGAGGAAGAGGAGGAAGAGGAGGGATTGGTTTTGCTGTCTCAGGAGTGGCAGAGGTGGAAGAGGTGGAAGGAGAGGCAGGAGAGACAAACACACTCAGTGTAATTTCATGAAAATATACCGTAACTTTGTCATAACTGTTTGCTTTTTCATTTCTATAGGAATGTTTCTATGTAGTATCAATCCTTCTGCCATTTGCTTTAGTTTCAGTGATAGTATTATAGAAGAGTCTATGTCCTAAAATAAATCAAAACCAACCTTGAACAATCAGAACTCTTCTGCCAGATTGTCTAACGTCAAAATATTTTCTGGCAATGTTTTTTCTATGTCTTCTTCCACGTCTTCTTTCTCATCTTCTGGCACTGCTTCATAAGAATTAATCTTCATCAGGCAGTCTTCTGTTAATTTTTTTGTTGTGGTGTCTGTTAGCTCTTGAATTTCTCCAAGATACATTGCTAGAAACTCTTTACCCCCTGACCACGTTGTTTATTTTTATTTTTTGTTTTGTTTTGTTGTTTTTTTTTTTTTTCCATATCCACAATCTCTTTCATGATTTCCTGGCTTCATCATAAATCTGTGAAGTTTTGTACAACATTTGGATACAGTTTTCTTCAGCAGAAATTTACCGTATTATGCTTAATGGCTTTCATTACTTTTCTGTAACAACAAAGGCATCTCCAATGGTATAATTCTTCCGTAATTTCATGATGTTCTATCAGGGTTCTCTTCCATAGCACTGGCAATCCTTTCTAGAGAGTACTGCGTGTAATGAACCTTAAATATTCTTATGACCCCCGATGTAGAAGCTGAATTATACGCATTGTGCTTAGGGACAAATAGAGCACTTTGACACCTTCAGTGTTGAACTCAAGGGGTTCTCAGTGGCTAGGGGTGTGTCCACTATCAAAAGAATTTTTAAAAGTTGTCCCTTACTTGCTAAGTACTTCCTGATCTCAGGGACAAAGCATTGATGGAACCAAGTCAGAAAAAGGGTTCTCATTGTCCAGGCCTCCTTGTTTTACAACCAAAAAATTGCAAGCTGTTTATTTTTTTCCCTTCAAACTTAGTGTGTAGCAGCTTTATAGATAAGAGCATCCCTGATCATAAACCCAATTAGTTTTGTATAAAACAGGAGAGTTAGCCTCTCTCTATCACCTTAAATCCTGATGCTCACTTTTCATCCATGCTAATGAATGTCCTTTGTGGCTTTTTTTTTTTTTTTTTTCCCCCTAGAACAGGACACTTTCATCTGCATTTGTTCAGGCAAATATCATTTCTTCCTCAGTGATTTTCTTATTGGCATCTGGGAACTTTGCTGCTGCCTCTTGGGCAGCAGAAGCTGCTGCTTCTGTTATCTTGAAATTTATTAAGCCAAAACTCTTTCTAAAATTATCAAGCCATCCTTTGCTGGCATTAAATTTTCCATCTTGAAATCCTTCACCTTCATTTTGCTGTAAGTTATCATATAATGATTTTGCTTTTTCTTGCATTATATCAGTCTATAGTTATGCCTTCTTTAGAACAATCCTGAACCTACATAAAAGCTGCATTTTAAATATGAGATTTAAAATAATATATTTCACAAAAAGAAGTGCAGTTTTCACATCTGATGTAGCTGCAGTGATGGCGTCACAAATTTTCTTTTCTTTATCACAGTGGTTCTTAGTCTGAATGCATTTGTCTCAAAATGGCAGCAAGTGCAGACCTCAGTCTATGGTACATATCAAGCAATTTAACTCTTTCTTATAATGTCACGACTCTCCTCCGCTCCTTGGGAGCACTTGCAGCATCACTAGGTGCACTTCATATGGGTTCCATGGTGTTATTCAAAGTTTACGGTATTGTACTAACCAGGAAGAAAAATCTATAAGAACTTTGAAAAATCACTTTTTACTGTGATGCACAATTTGCTGGAGAGATAACGGCTCACTCAGAGATGATTAGCATCACATGATGTTTTAAGTGGATACTCATAACACTTGGGATCACTGCAATAGCTACAGAAGGTGGTTATAAAATTATTACGGTGGCCATGGGCACAGTGGCTCACACCTGTAATTCTAGCACTTTGGGAGGCCAAGGTGGGCAGATTACCTGATGTCAGGGGTTCAAGACCAGTCTTGCCAACATGGCGAAACATCGTCTCTACTAAAAATACAAAAATTAGCCAGGCATAGGAGCACATGCCTATAATCTCAGATACTTGGGAGGCTGAGGCAGGAGAATCACTTGAACCCAGGAGGAGGAGGTTGCAGTGAGCTGAGATCACGCCACTGCACTCCAGCCTGGGTAACAGAGTGAGACTCCATCTCAAATAAAAATAATAAATAAATAAATAAATAAATAAATAAATAAAATTACAGTAGTACAGTATGGTTAGTTTTATGCACTTATAATGAATACTGCATATTTATGTATGTTTACATTTGTCTCAGCTATGAATGACACATGTATTTTCTGTGTTTGCTTAGATTTTGATAAAATTTAACCTTTTACAATGGATTTGTGTATATTTTATGGGGTAGTGAATAATACGATAGACTAGTATCTACATATATTTTATGCATTAATGACATTTCTAACTTTTTCACAACTTTTTTTGTTCATATTTCTAGGCTTGGCAGTTCTTATGTGAGATTTTTACATTGTCACAAATCTACCTGAAATTTTCCAACAATATTTATTGGAAAAAATCTGCTTATAAATGTATATGTGCATTTAAAACCTGTGTTGTTCGTGGAACAACTGTATTACATTATTATTATAGAAATAACTACTGTATTAAAGCCACAGATTTTATATTCATTGTTATGACAATCTATAGTAATTTTACATAGTATGAGATTAGAAAGTTTAGATAACATCTGGGGTCACAAACTGAGGAGTAGCAAAGTGAAATTCTACTAGGCCTTTGATACTTCACAGTTGGTAAAATTCTTTAGACCTTTTACTGCCTCTGTATGAGTGGAGATAGGCCAGTAACCTCTGTGTGAAGGAAGACTTTGCTTGGAAGCCTTATCATATCATCTTAACATCACTAGCTATGTGGGATTAAATCCTAGGGGAAGCAGTTGCATGTTATTATCTTGGAATGTAGATATATCTGCGCCATCTTCAAACAAAAGAAGTGTGTTCTACAGTCTTAGTGGCTTCCAGGGAATTTGGGCTCTACTGTCATTGGAAGTAAGTCCTGGACCAGGTCCTCATTTTTTACAGATCTGTGGCTGCCAAGATGAGAGTCTAAATGCTTCGAAAGTGACCTCCTAAAATGGTGATTATTCACCCTTAATCTTTGTCTTTTTGAATGCCTCAACGATTCCTAGCAAGAGCCATCTGATTACATTACTGTGATTCCCACTCCCACTGTTCTCTCAAATGCTTGTGATACTGCATTTGCGAAGACATTCTCTAGTATCCTGCTCCAGTCCCCAGATAGGAGAGAGTTTTAACAGTTGCACTACTACAGCATGCTATGGGCCATTCACACTCCACCTGCAACCACTGACAGAGATTTTTTTTTTTAGACAGTTTAGTTTCAAACCATCATTTTACATTGCATGTCTTAGGCTATGCCAGTCTCCAACGCTTTTAGGGGAGATTCCCCAGGAAAAGTTTTAGGAAATTAGTTTTTTTTTTTTTTTTTTTTCATGGAAGGAGTTGATTGTGAAATACTCTGAAAACAATGTCTGTGAGAGAGTGAAGGAAAAAGAAATAGACAATTTGAACAGCAATATGGTTATAACAGAGATCTTGGGCAATCCCACAGAAAGTGCTTGAGCTGAGGTACCTCATTAGAGATGTCTTGAATTGAGGGAAAAGAGCTTGGTCTTTGTACTTTCATATAAAGCAATGATTGGATGTGGTCTGGGGGTTCGAGGAAGAGCAAAGCATCTTTCAAGTAAGGACAAGTCCTAGAGAAAGACTCAGCTGGGAGTTTTCAGCTGCCAACAATCTGGGAAGCTAGGGCTAAGAGAGCCTCAGCTATGAAGACAGATCCACAGCAACCACAACAGCAGCCAATGGGGCTACTGACTTTAAAGAAAATAAAGATGGAGTAGGCAATCCAGCTTTTGACAAGCAGAATTTGGGAAGCCAAACTGGGTGTCCTAGGTAATGTGATGGTTTTATTTTCTGAAAAAAAAAAATAATAATACTGCTTCGAGCATCTATATAAAGCAATCAGACCCTCTCTCAGGTAACAGTTCAAAAGGAGAAAGAGATCGATTGGAGAAAAGTATTTTGAGTGAATATGCAAAGGTTTTAGATCAGAAAAAATGCAAAGATTTTAAAATTTAATTTGTAAATGAAGAAACTCATACAAATATATTTTGAAAGAATAACACATTTGATCAGTAAAATTATTTTTTAAACAAGTTTTGAAAATATAAAATTGCCATACTTTTCAAGGCAGTGGAGAATTTATAGAACAACTGCATCACTGAGTAATTTTCAACTTCCCATAAAGAAAATCTTGGGTCAAGTGTTAACAGATGTGTTTTATATACATCCTTACTGTTTCTGTAAGGAATAAGAAATAAATACCCATATTTATTTAAAAAATCAAAGTTAATTTCATATTTAATCAAAGATTATTTCTTGAGAGGACTCTAGTGTTATATATGGTCATAATCTTGAAGAGATTGTACAAATTTGTCTTTTAGGTTGTATTGTGGGCACTAGTTCATTTCACTTGCCTCTGAAGGCCTCATTCATTTAACTAATCACATTTGTCCAAAGTCTTCTTTCTGCCAAGTTCTAGGCTTTGGGGATACAAAGATGAACTGGGCAGAGTACTTTTCACATGCCCAAATTCATGTTGAGGAGATAGAGTCATTATTAAAAAAAAAAAAAAACATACAATAAATATTATAAAAGAAATAAGAATGAATTGTGAAAACCCAGAAGATGGAGCAGTCATTTTTATACATTGCAGAAGGAAGAAAAATCATTATTAAATTTAGCACCTGCCTTCCTGAATGATAAATGTGAGCTTTCCAAGCAAAATGCTGGAGTTAATTTTATGGTACAGATTTATAAACTAGTGTTAATTCTCAGTGTAGTTGGAGCATATGCTGTACTGAATGGAATGATGTGGGTTATAGAACGACAATGAAGGCTGGGCACCGTGGCTCATGCCTGTAATCTCAGTACTTTGGGAGGCCAAGGCAGGTGGATCACCTGAGGTCGGGACTTCGAGATCAGCCTGACCAACATGGTGAAACCCCATCTCTACCAAAAATACAAAAATTAGCCAGGTATGGGGCTCTAATTCCAGTTACTCAGGAGGCTGAAACAGGAGAATCACTTGAACCCAGGAGGTGGAGGTTGCCGTGAGCCAAGATCAGGCCACTGCACTCCAGCATGGGGGACAGAGTGAGACTCTGTCTTAAAAAAAATGGAGTTTTGATCTCAGACTGCAGTGGACAGCTTATTCCAAAGTGTAAGTTTAGATTTTGTCCCATGAATGTAGAAATAAGCAGAGGCTTTCTAAGGAACTGAGTAGCATAGCTGTATTTAATTTCTAGAAAAGTAATTCTGGCTGCTGTGAAGTAGGACTGAGCATGGTTAGAGACATGCAGATTACATAGAAAATGGATGCCATAATTGAGGCTAAAGATAATATCCCAGTAATAAGGTGGTGGTAGTTGATTGGAAAGAAACTTCAAAGAAAAAAGAATTTCATGTAATTAGTGGAATATAATTTAATAATGCAATGGAATTTAATTTGAAAACCATGACTGTTTGATGTGCTAACTGTAGGGCTACTTTTGTGTATAGAATGCCATAGAGTAGCCAGATGATCAAAGGTAGACTTAATGGACACTAAAGAGATGAAGTTTCAATTCCTGGAACCTGTAGAACTGGTGAGAGTTACTTTATATGGTAATAGGAATTTTGCAGGTGCAATTAAATTAAGGATATTGAGGACATTATCTTGGATTATCCATGTGGGTCCTAAATATAATCACAAGTATCTTTATCAGAGGGAGGCAGAAAGAGATTTGAAGAGAGAAGAAAAAGGCAATATGAGGATTAAAACAACCACGTTACACTGTTGTCTTTACAGATGAAGGAAAAGATGCGCATAAACCAAGGGTGATAATAAGGCAGTTCTAGAAACTAGAAAAGGCAATAGAACAGATTTAAAGCCCCTTGAGGGTGACCATACCTTTTATCAGCAGAGTGACCACATAACCTGTTTTCATCCTCACATAAAGAGAAGCAGATATTTGGCTTTACACCGTACATCTCTCTTGTCAACAGTTATTAATCCTAAGCCATGGCAATTTTAATAGAATATAGCATATTTCAATCCTTAAATTAAAGCATCAAGACTGCCTAATAATCAACAAGCTTAAACATTTAGCAAGTTAAACAATAAACCCCACACCAGTTTCTGGCTAGATTTTGACAAAACATACAAACAAACCAATTTAGGCCCTCTTTTCTCTTAGCTAAAAATAATCTATCCATTAAAATATAGGACAAATGAATCTTTTTTATCATATTTTGATACTTATCTAAGTAAATAATAAAGCAACAACTCAGAAAAATATATGTTTAGCAAGAAATAATTCACTCATAAGAAATCATCTTTTCTTTTCTCCAACTCAAAGGCATGGAGTAACTTTCAGTTGATCAAATTAAATTAAATTCCCTGTACCGTTTATACCCATTTCTCAACCCAGTAAAATAAACATTTTGAATAGACTTCAGAATACACAGGCACACACACACACACACACACACACACACACACACACACACACACAATTTTCTGTAGCTATTAGGCAACCAAACACTTCTTAAAGTCACTGACTTTTAAAAAAGACAGAACTTTCAGTAACAAATTTCAAGCCGTAAACTGCTTCACAATCTATATAACCCTAATATATAAAATACATTCTGTTTTCAGTAATCGTTTGTAGGTAGCTGTATCTTCATATATGTATCCAAAATATATCTGCTCATAAAATATAAAAAAGCAAGCAAGCAAGGAGCATATAAAACCAATTGAATGATCAATATACTTTGTAATAAATCTGATAACCTCTATAAAGTAAATGAAAAAAATTAGGGATGATGCTATATAAAAAGTATAAAACTCATGGGGGTACTCATGAGTTAGAAAATTTGCCTTTTTGTTTCTTTCTTTTATTTTGTCATTTTGTTTTCCTCATTTATAACCAAGAACCAAAAGTCTGAATGATCTTCATTTATATGATTCTTCAGTTAGTGACAAGTTAATCAGCACATTTACAAATATATCAATGCATTTCTTTTCCTATATGTAAAAAATAAAATGTATATATATATTTACATTGTAATAACATATATAATATATTGGACAAAAAGGCCTATAAACAATAGCTCTTTTATTATCTTTGTATGATCATTTACGGTCAATACTGTGATCTTCCTACATGAGCATAATAGTAATTTTCAGATAAGCATTCAGGCAGGAATATTTTATCAATTTTGTTAACTAAAGTATTTCAAACACCTAGGATGCAGATCATTTAATACATATTTAGCAAATATTTATGATATCCAAAAAAGACTACATGAATTTTCTATGCTTCAATTTTGAAGTTTTGCTTATTAATATTATGATGATATAACTTAATAGCATTTATTTATTGCCCTTGGGCATGAGGGTAAATTGTTTTATATAAAATTAATTTCTTTTCTTTTTTTTTTTTTTTGAGATGGATTCTCACTCTGTCATCCAGGCAGGAGTGCATTGGTGTGATCTCGGCACACTGCAACCTCCACCTCCCAGGTTCAAGTGATTCTTGTGCCTTAGCCTCCTAAGTAGCTGGGATTACAGGTGTGTGCCACCACACCTGGCTAATTTTTGTATTTTTAGTAGAGACAGGGATTTCCCCATGTTGGCCAGGCTGTTCTTGAACTCCTGACCTCAAGTGATCTGCCTGCCTTGGCCTCCCAATGTGCTGGGATTACAGGCGCAAGCAACAGCACCCAACCTATATAGAATTCATTTCTATGAACTCAATTGTTATTAATGTTATTAATAGAAACTTTCCATACTTTTGCTTTTTAGGCAAAAAGACATATTTTATGTTTTTTTGCATCCACTAAAGAGCAAAGAATGTAGCTCATACTTTGATGAATTGCTTGCTGGTGCCACTACTGTGATAGGAAATTTCCCAAATATTCACCTTAAAAAACATAAAATATTTTATCAACAAATAAATATTGACTAAAATTAGAATATATAAATTATGTCAGTGGACAGGAAAGAAAAGTGAATATAATTTAACTTAGGACTTTTTAAATTGGCACAGTATATTAATAACATAAAGCTCAAAAATATCTAATAATTAAATAAAATCATTTATTAAAGTTGAAAGATTTTCCTTTAAGGAATAAGGAATGCTGAATATCCACTTAATCATAAATAATATGGTTTGAAAACTGTTGAAGGGAAAGAAGTTAGAGAGATGGTTAAAAAAAGTGCTTATTTCCAAATTAAAGAGGAAATAAAAATTCCTTCATCATTTACATGAATACATATTGAGAGCCTTATATTAAAATCTCACTAAAATTTGGGTTACTTTTATTTTATTTTAAACCCAAATGATATAGATCTTATTTTCAAATAGTTTGAAAAGTATGTGTTTATTAAAAATATGTTATACTGGTGATAATCATAAAAGACAAAATTTGTTGAGAAGTTGTAGATGTAAGGTTTTATAAACTCCAGTTGATAACCATTGCTTTCTAGGCTCTAACTGGAAATAATAACCCCTATTGCTTAAAAGTAGGTAGTGTATTCATGTGTGTTTTACCTAATAAAGTACAACATAATAATATTGTAATTCTATATTATATATTATAACTTAAAAGAGATAGTTTATTTTCTAAAGAAATATTTTGCTGTTGGTCAGCATTTTATGTATGTGCTGTATGTTGTTAATTATTCAGTGAACTTTTGGTATATAAAAGACTCCTATTTCACTCATCTGAAAAAATGAATAGAAATGTACTTAAGGATTTGGAAATTGACTAAAATCTGTTTGAACTTAGATAATATTATTATTTTCCACTTGGTGTGTGTCAATCACTACGAATAGTTAGAAATAGTGTGAGTTGCTTCCTTCCTCACTAATTTAGCACTCAGTTATCAAAAACAAGCCATAGGCCAAATTATACTATCATGCACACATTTATTGCATCAATGAGATCTCTTTTCTCTATCTTTTGGTGGTCTCAGAAATGTTTTGTATAAAAGTTTCACATTAGATCACAATTGACAATATTCCAGTCATTGGATTATCTTAACATCTTTCAGAGTCAAAAGAATGAGAAATCTCTGAACAAAGGGCGAGGTAAAGGATAATTAAATTATCAAACCTAGGGTGCATTCCTATGGCTAATGACTATAGGACTCACTACATCCTGGTCAAAAAGCAACTAAGAATGGCTGTAAAGTATTTTCTAAGTCTATATATCTTTAATAATAATTTCACTAATAAAATCCAATTTGTAAATTAATATTTTGCTATTTACAAAAGTATTGGGTGTTGGTCAGAGATAAAGATAGCTGAAGTATTTGCAGTAACTATCTTTAGAATGTGGGCTTTCTAATCAGAACACTAGCTTCCTACACCTAGAGAAAGATTTTCTGCTAAACAAAGATAAACCATTGTCTGTAGAGTGGTACTCAGAATAATACATGTACACACACATTCGTACGCATACCTTTTACCATAAAAGTTCAAAATACTTTAAACTACATACAAAATATTATTCAAATGGTTCTGAGTACAGTAATACAGAAGTAAGGAGATGTGATAACAGGACTAAGGGCACACATTTTTCAGTCTCATTGAGCTAATCAAAATTATAGAAATCTGTGTTATTGATACAAATGTTTATACCACTTAAATCATTTTTTAATTAAAATATACTTACTTTTCAGTAATCTATTGAGAATTTGGTGCACTTGTTCTATATTTCTCTCTTTTGCTCTCTCAAGCCTCAGCCCCTCAGCCTCCTGAGTATCTGGGACTACAGGCACATAACACCATGACAAACTTTTTTTTTTTTTTTTTTTTGTAGAGACAAGGGGTCTTCCTATGTTGCCCAGGCTGGTCTCAGACTGCTGGACTCAAGTGATCCTCCCGCCTTGGCCTCCCAAAGGGCTATGGTTTCAGGCATGAGCCACCATGCCCCACCTACTTGTTCTATTTTTGTAACACAATTTAGAGTAAAGAAATAGTACACTTTATCTATCTAATACTGTTAGATAAAGAGATAGAGTGATAAAGAGATAAATAGATAAATTAGATAAACACAATTTATTTTATTTTTATTTAACACAGATAAAGAAGTAAAGTTTAAAATAAACCTCTGTTTATCAGACTACTGTACTACTGGTGGTGTAGTTTTTGGGAACCCCCTTATGATGGTGTTTATGCTGAAAAGTGAAGAGAGAGAACTAATGGTTAGAAAGCAAGGGTGCTGACTGAGAAACACTGAGAAGAGAAGAATAGCAGCTAGAATAGAAATGCAAGGTTAGGAGTGATAAAGCTGAAGAAGTAGTGACAAAGAACAGAATATCATAATTTGAGGTTTTGGAGATACAAAATGTCTTAGGGGAAACAGGAAGTTATGGTTATGATTTTGGTGACTTCACTAGTGGTGAAGAATGAAAACTCTGAGAATTTTAAAATACTAATGGATCAATTAATTATGAGCGATAAATTATAATTAATTTTTAGTATATGAGTATGAAAAAGCTCTTCAGAAATTATCTCCCCAAAATTTCCTATTATTTTTCCAGTTTTATAAGTAAAAAGATAGGCTAAGTAAACTATCTAATACCATAAGGGCTCAAAACGGAAACTGAATTGCAACGCAAGTGCACTGAGCATTGTGAAGGTGTATTAGTAGGATTGTGAGTTGGGAGGGAATTAATGATGTAATAGAATGAATAGAATACATGAAAATGCCTTATAGATTCCCTCTGGACTTACTCCATTGTACTGATGAAGCATGCATTTTTTGCAAAACATTATTCTTAGCTTATAAATGACTGTGAGGTGAACAACGTAGCTGTTGAGTATTTTAAAGAGGAGGAGGAATTATACACACAGTTATGCATGTATATACAAATATACAATTTATATGTATATAAATTGTGTGTGTGTGTGTGTATATATATGATATATTAGAAAGGATAACTGATCACTTCATTCCTGTTCACTACAGTTAGATGATCACAATAGGATTTCATTTACTTACATTAAAATGTATTTGAATAATTAATAGTTTACAACAAAGATACATATGACACCATTGACCAAAAGCAAAATGTTCCTTTGGGAAACATGTCTTTAAAGGGCTACATTCCATATAAAAGTCAATTAGTTCAACCATCGTGGAAGACAATGTGGTAATTCCTCAACAATGTAATGACAGAACCACTATTCAACCCTGCAATCCCATTCCTAGGTATATACCCAAATAAATATAGATTGTTCTTTTATAAAGACACATGCACACAGATATTCACTGTGGTACCATTCACAATAGCAAAGACAAGGAATCAACCTAAATGACTATCAGTGATAGACTGGATAAAGAAAATATGGTACACATACACTATGGTTTATGCAGCCATAATAAAGAAAGAAATCATTCTTTGCAGGAACATGGATGGAGCTGGAGGTCATTATCTTCAGTAAACTAACCCAGGCACAGAAAACCAAATACCACGTGTTTTCATGTGTCAATCAGAGCTAAATGATGAGAACACATGGACATATAGAGGGGAACAACCCATATTGGGGCCTATCAGAGGATGGAAGGTGGGAGTAGCGAGTAGGGAGAGGATCAGGAAAAATAACTAATGGATACTAGGCTTAGTACCTGATGATGGAATATTCTGTACAAGAAACCACCATAATACAAGTTTACCTCTGTAACAAACCTGAATATATACCCCTGAACTTAAAATAAAAGTTAAAAAAAAAAAAGATAATACCAGATGTAAGATGGCATGGATTTAGTTTGTGATGTCAAGGATTTGGGGAACAGAATCAGAATTGTAGATATAAGTTGAATCACAATTGGCTCTTCTAAAAGTAGAAAAAAAATGAAAAAGAAAACATAAATAATTTGGAATATATATTGGAAAAAAGAAAGTTATATAAAACTCTATTCAGTTACCTGACTACTGAAACATTGTTTGGGTTCTACAATGTTAAAAAATTGTTGACAACAATTTAAAAAGGTAAAAGGAAAAATCCTTTCAAAATCATTTTTGTCTTAACATTTGAAGATGCTTGCCTAAAATTATCCCTTATTTTACAAGAAAATGATTATATGACAGATGATTATGATGTAACCACTGATTCCATATTCTACATAATCACAGATTACTTTTATTGTTCATATTAATATTCACAATGAGAAGATATTAGTAATTTCTTCTCATTATAAATATTTGTTAACAGGATTAAGAAAATGTCTGGAAAATTATATGTAAACTTCAAATCACAAATCAAACTTAGCCTTAGAGACTCCACTTTTTTTCTGTACCTGAAAGTTAACATTGATTTTATTAAATTGAAAGGCATTAAGACTAATAGCGCTTATGTGCTTGGTGAATAAAACATCAATCATTGTGACTGAACAATATAAATTTCTCTCTGCACGTTTTTAAACACATATTTGCCCATGCACTGTGGTAAGTGATTGGCAACAAAGACAAACTTTAACAGTGGTTCTTCTGAAAAAAAAACAAAAACAAAAACAAAAACAAAACCTGAATTGTGAGCTACTTAACTGTGTTCGCACTGAGTTGTGAACTATTTAACTCTGTTGGCAACTGAAACTTTACAACATAATTTTGTTATTCAGGGATTAACCAATCACTAGGAACACCTTAGACATCAGATCAGGATACTTGGCACAATAGAGAGATTGTTCTTGTTAATACCTGGCTCTGAAACCATCCACTATGCTTCCCAGGCTCTGGTAACCGTCCTTCTACTCTCCATGTCCATGAATTCAATTATTTTGTTTTATAGGTCTCACAACTAAGTGAGAACATGCAATATTTGATTTGTCTTTCTGTGCCTGGCTTATTTCACTTCATAATAATCTCCAGTTCCATCCACGTTGTTGCAAATGACAGGATCTCATTCTTCTAGACGGTTCAAAATCTCTCTATTGTGTATATTTACTGCATTTTAAAAAATCCATTCATCTTTTGATAGACACTTGGGTTGCTTACAAATCCTGGCTATTGTGAACAGTGCTGCAACACACATGGGAGTGAAGATATCTCTTTGATATATTGATTTTCATTTGGGGGATACACACCCATCAGTGGGATTGCTGGATCATTTGATAACTCTATTTTTAGTTTTCTGAGGAACCTCAAATTGTTTTCCATAGAGATTGTACTAATTTACATTCACACCAACAGTATAAGTGGATTCCCTTTTCTCCACATCTTCACCAGCATTTGGTGTTGCATCTTTTGGATGTATTAACTGGAGTCAGATGATTTCTCATTGTAGTTTTGATGTGAATTTCTCTGATAATCAATAATGTTAAGCACCTTTTCATATGTCTGTTTGCCATTTGTGTGTCTTCTTTTGATAAATGTCTATTGAATTTTTTTGCCCATTTATTGATCAGATTATTAGAGATTTTTTCCTGTAAAATTGTTTGAGATCCTTACATATTCTGGTTATTAGTCCCTTGTCAAATAGGTAATTTACAAATATTTTCCTCTTATTCTGTGGATTGTCTCTTTACTTGATTGTTTCTCTTGCTGTGCAGAAGCTTTTTAACTTCATGTGATGCCATTTGTCCATTTTTGCTTTGGTTGCCTGTGCTTGTGGGTATTGCTCAAGAAATACTTTAACCAATGTCCTGGAGATTTTCCCCAGTTTTCTGTGGTAGTTACATAGTCTGAGGTCTTAGATTTAATTACCTAATCCATTTTGATTTGACTTTTGTACATGATGAAAGATAGGCATCCAGTTTCATTCTTCTGTGTATGGATGTCCAGTTTTCCCAGCACCATTTATTGAAGAAACTTTCTTTTCTCCAGTGTATGTTCTTGGCACCTTTATCAAAAATGAGTTCACTGTAAGTGTGTGGATTTGTTTTTGGGTTCTCTAATCTGTTGCATTGGTCTGTATCTGTTTTTATGCCACCAACATGCTATTTGGTTACTGTAGCTCTATAGTATAATTTGAAGTCAAGTAACGTAATTATTTCTGTTTCGTTCTTTTTGCTTAGGATAGCTTTGGCTATCTTGGGTCTTTTGTGGTTCCATATAAATTTTGGAATTTTCCTTTCTATTTCTGTGAAGGACGTCATTGATATTTTGATAGGGATTACACTGAATGTGTAGACTGCTTTGCATAGTGTTGCAGTTTCCCTATTTCTTAATTCAATGAGGTCTGAGTTCTTGTCTCAGGACAAAGAAGAATAAGGCATGTGGACACCAGAGAGTGACTAAGACAGAGTAGAATTTATTAAGCAACAGAAAAATTATTAGCAGCGAGAAAGGACCCAAACCAATTTCCCAGAAATGGGTCTGAGTGCTGGGGAATTTGTGTGTGTGTGTGTTGGGGGGAAACAAGAAAGTCTTCTGTAGGTTCAGTTTTAATGGGAGGAGTAAAGTACCCCCCCCTACGGGGGGGTGTTACATCTATGCATATCTGGAGTAGACCATAGTGACTCCATCTTAGTTATTACCCAAGAATGCCTAAGCAAAACCCATGGGATAGGGGACCAAAACAGCAATGCTAATGATATTACAATAAGCTCTGGGTCATATTCAGGACATTTAGTTGATTTATTGTGCTTGAGCCTAAGTTAGGACAGTCCTTTCTGAGCAAACATCCTGATATAAGAGGAAGTTCTTAACCATATTTTTACCTGCTAGCTACACCACAGGGGTGGTGGCAGTATGTTTCCATGTGCACTGCCTCTCTCCCAAGACTCCTCCTCTCTATATGCCTAACCAACCTCTTACTACGTCCTCTCGCAATAGCATGGACATTTTAACATTATTGTGATCTTTCCTTTCTCTGGTTAATTCCTAGGTATTTAATTTCATTTTTGACTACTGTAAATGGAATTTTTTTTTTTTTTTTTGTGCCAGAGTCTCAGTCTGTCACATAGACTGGACTGGAGTGCAATGACGTGATCACTGCACACTGCTGCCTCTGCCTCTCACGTTCAAGTGTTTTCCCTGCCTCGGTCTTCTGAGTAGCTGGGACTACAGGTGCCCGCCACCACGCCCAGTTAACTGTTTGTTTTGTATTGTATTTTTAGTAGAGAAATGGTTTCACCATGTTGGCCAGGCTAGTCTTAAACTCCTGACCTCAGGTGATCTGCCTGCCTCAGCCTCCCAAAGTTCTGGGATTACAGGTGGGAGCCACCATGCCCAGCTCATGTTTTTTATTTGTTTTGCAGATTGTTCACTTTTGGCATATAGAAATACTACTGATTTTTGTATGTACTGATATTTGGTTCTTATGAAGGTGTTTTCAGTATATATAGTTGCTAATTTGGTGTCCTTGCCAGGGGTGAGGGAACAATTGGCGAAACTTTCCATTCCACCATCTTGCTCTTCCTCAGTTGCTAATTTTCTTTGAGGTCACAATACTGGAAATGAGTTTTGTACTTGTGGTTCAAAACTTACAAGTGATTTTTATTCCATGGTGTGCTTGCATTATTATTGTCATTTGGCTTTCAGAGCAAAAAATGTAATGCTCCCCAAAACTATCTGTTGCAGAATTGCATTCATGTACTGGCAACTTTATGTGATAATCTCATACAAGATTATATTTTCTGAATTCTTATTATTTGTGTACTAGGGAAAAAGCTTTGGGTATTAGACTTTATCTCTAATTGTCAAATTGAGTCAATATGGAAGGTAATATTCAAAACATAAGAAATATGTTTGAGCAGTGCACATCAATGACAGATGAGTTATTTTTTGCTATGGTTTATTACTGTTAGTCTAAACTTCTTTATTCTAGTTTTAAATTCTGCTTTTTTAAACCAACATCAAAATTAAAGGAACCCTTTAAAAAGAATCACAAATGGTTTATGAAGGTAGGGCATGCCATAAGAGAACTAAATTATAAGTAAAGATTACTAATAAAAACTATGGATTGAAAATAGCATAGTAGACAAACAGCTGAAATTATTTTGATAGTAGATTTACTAGATATAGGAAATAAAACTAGTAGAAATTTATATTTAATGTTTGTTTTCTCATTTGGAATATTAGGCACTAAAATGCTTATTTGCTTTTTTTGTTACTAATGAAAAGTATAATCACATGGAAACAATGACTAAGTTTCTTAGAGATTTATGTTTTATTTAGAAAATGGTTTCAAAATCCAGTATAGCTTGATTTATACTCTATATTATCTTCATCTACCATGTGGCTTTTCATATTCTTCATGTATTTGTATTACATTTTCCCAAGTAAAAGAAATTGTGTTTTTCTACAACAGTTTTGCCTTGAAAATATCACACATTGTAACGTGTATTTTCTTTGCCTTACTTCAAAATATGTTCAATCAAATTCAGCATTTATAAAATTTTATAGAAATTGTTTCTAAGTATTCCAGTAACTTTCTGTCAGAATAATACATATTATTTTACTTTAGATTTAAAGCACCAAGATAAATCATTTTCTCTTGCTGAAAGAAATCATATTAAGATAGTTCTGTTTGTTTTTATAAATAAAGATTGGCGTTTTTATGAATAATCCTGAGTATCAGAATTCAGTATTTGGAAACCTTTGTGTCTATAGCCAACTCTATAAGTATTTATGAATTAAAGTGAAAACTTAAAATAACATTTAAATAAAACAGATAATAAGTCAATAGAGAGAGCCCTTTATTTTTACAAGGATTAAATTCATTACAAATTTTACCTCAAAAGTTTTTTTATTAAAGCAAAGAAAAAATATTTGTCCTTTTTTCAAGAATTACATAAATAATGACCAGAACGAGACTATAATTTGAAATTTCTATTTTTTTTTCAGTATATATCTACATTTTCTGGAATCTAATAGAAAGTTTCACAAAGCACACATTTTAGTAACAAATTGTGGCTATGACTGTATAAAATACAATAATTCTAATATATAAAAACTTTTCAAAATGGAACCAATCCAAGTTTTCTTTCAACGGGGATTTTGGTTCTTCATTTATAGAACTGCTTTTGGTTGATTGTAATGAAATAATTATTTAAATGAATTCTTTTAAAAAAGTCTTTTTTCTTGTTAGGAAAATAAGATTATTAAATATCTAGAAATCAAATAAAATATCCTCCATGACTATATTAGTACCAATGAATATCATTATAGATGTTCCAAGTTCTAGCACCTATTCAGTCAAACATTAGACACTATTCTAAATGTTATTATGATGATAATTGTTGAACAGAGTAAAGAAAGTTTCTGCCCTCTTAGAATTTATACTTTAGAAACTGCAGAAATACACAGTAATATAACTAAGATTTTTTTAAATACAATAAGCACTAAGCAGAATACAGCTTATATGTACATAAGTAACTAATGTGCTTTAAATGTATCATAAAATCTAAAACAGTAAATGTGAGAAGGTATACTGAAGGAAATTATCAAAGCTTCAGGTACTGTGTAGCACTTGTTTTGACATTTAGAGATGGGTAAAACTGGGAAAGTATTGTCAGGGATTGGTGGAAGCAGACAAAGTCATTCCAGGTGGAAGAAATTAAAGGAAACAAAAATCATAGAGACTGAGAAGTAGTTTAGCTTACCTGGACAAGTCACAGTACATCAGAACATTTTAGTTAAAATTTATGGTTGTCTTACTATGTTAGATATTATATTATGTCCCATACTAAGTGTTATAATTTGTACACCCTCATTGGGCAGGTAGCATTATTTCTGATGTGCCTTGAAATTAAGTAACATGCTTAAAATTATATGTCATAATTCTTAGAGCCTGAATTTAAATCCAGGTTATCTGTCAACAAACTCCCACAATCTTAAACACTTTAGTAAGTTCTCAGGTTTTGTTTTTGTAAAAAGTGAATTTGTTCTGCTTTCATAATTGAAGTGTGTTTTTACTGGGTATAGAAGTTTAAGTTGGCAGTTATTTTCTTTCACTACATTATGATGTTGGCCCATTGAGTTATTGCTTCTGATACTGGGGAGTAAGGTGTGATCTTTGTGTCCCTTTGAGGATAAAATGTCTTTGTTCATTGGCTGCCTGTATGATTTACTCCTTGTCTTTCATTTTCAGAAATTTTAATCTAGACAAAGTTTTATTTTTATGTATCCAGCAGAGGTCTTGAGAACTTTCTAAATCTGTGGTTATTATCTTTTTGTCATCTTTTGAAAATTCTCAGTCAGGGATTTTTCAAATATTGGTTTTGCCTAATTTCTCTGCCTTCTTTTTTGATACTCCAATTAAACAAGTAATGGCCATTTTCATTAGTTCCCATATTTCTTTTGTTTTCTTTTATGACTGTTATATCCTTTATATAAATATTTCAATCTGTATATTTTTTACTAGCAAGTTTATTACTTCTCTCTAATATGTCTATTATTAAAATAATATGTTAAGTTATTAAATTTCAGGTGATAATTTTCAAACTCAGAGTTCTTTGTCTCTTTTATAGATTTCAGTTTTCTAGTGGAATTCCCTATTTGTCTTCTATATTTTTATATGTATTCATCATAGGTATTTTTAAATGTCTATCCAATAATCACAATATCTCAATCGTATATTTCTATTGTCAATTTGTCTCTTGACATTTGGTAATCAGCATTTAAGAAACTTTTTTAATGAATGGTAGACATTTTGTTTCAAACATTGAAAAGCTCCATCTAATGTTAACATCTCCCAAAGAGTATTTTATTTATTTATTTATTTTTCTGGCAGACAGAATAGGAATACACGATCACATTTTAGGCAAGTGTGGTTTTCAGGCAGTTTAAGCTGTTTTTTGTTGTTGTTGTTGCTGTTGTTGTTGTTTTTGTATTGTTTTGTTTTCCTGGTTTGTTCTTCAAGATATGTCCCTCTGTTGTGTTCATTGAAAGCTAGAAGTGTTTAACAAGACTATTAGATATTGCAGGCCCTAAAACCCAGTTTTTATCTGTCTTGCACTACTAGACTGCTAATGCTTTACTTTTATGTAATTTCATACTACAAATGCAAGGTTGAAAGGGAAAAAGTGCCTCTGTAGAATAGGGCTAATCAAATTTTGGGCTCACTCTCTGTTCTTCTCTTCATGAACCTATCTCCTTGACCAAGCTGAATGCTAGTATTTTCTTTTCATTCAAAGAAGCTGCTGAAAACTCCTGCTACTTCTTTCTGCTTATCTAGATGCAACTACTTATCTGGCAGCAAATGGACAAATGTCCTGGTTTGAAAATCAGAGCCCACTATAGTCTTAACTTAGCTTGCTTTTTACCTCTCTAGATTTAGAAGATCTAGTCAACTTCAGTTGTTCTTGTAACAATTCAACAATTACTATATATATATTATTCAGTTTCTACATTTGTTTTTGATAAATTGATGTTTGGCAGTTTTTTTTTTTTAATTTATCATTTTGTAGATAGTTGTTGTTAATAGAAGTACATTCCAATTTTGTTTTCATTTGCTAAAAGACATTTTTAGAATGTGTATTGAATTTTATAAAATAATTTTCTGCTCTGAAATGATAAAAGCATTTTTCCTTCTCTGAAATATTTTCTTGTGTTGAGGCATATTTCCACTTCTGGAATATTTCCGGCTCAAATTATATAATGTATTTTAAATACATTACTGTTTTTGACTATCTAAACTTATGTTTTTTTGAAGAAAAATTGACTTTTTGATCCTAAAAATATTGGCTGAATTTCTATTTGTTGTTATATGCTTGCCAGAATTTGGTAGCGAGGTTTTGATAGTCTCAAAAAATAATTTGAGTAGTTTTTCCTGTTTTTCTATTCTCCTCACCTATGTGGCATAAGAGAGGAAATAAAGACTTGGGAGTAAGTTTGTTTGAGTCTATGTTAGCAAATCTCCCTCCTTTGGTATATTTTTAAATGTTTACTGGTTTAGTACGATTTTCTATTTCATCTTGAATACATTTTCCTCATTTATATTTTCTTATATTTATCCACTTCATATAAATCTGTGTTCGTAAATTACATATTGCTGGATTCTCTTGTTCTTCCTCCTTCTTTGTTTTTCCTATTCTGGTTATCTCTTATTATCTGGTTTAATTGTTTATAAAAATAAGTAATGTATAGATGAATAGGTTTGAGCCAATGGTGGTACTTCTGTCAATTATTCCTTGATGTTGTTAAATCTAGACTGTTTTGCCTAGAGGCAATGGCTGCTACTAATTAATGATAATTATTTGTCACTAGGCTTAAGAATATTATAGTTATTACTACCTTTAAGGCTTAACTACATTTATGAAGTAGAAATTGTTAGTACTTTACATATGAAGGCACCTGAGGCTTAGAGGACTTGAGTAGGCTACTTGGAAAAATTAAGTAGGTTAGTAGATGTCAAAGGCAAAATTATAAGATGATCCTCGAGATTCCCATCTCCTGGTGTACATGCCCTATAAAATCTCCCCTTGGGTGTGAGTGAAACCTGTAAATATGATATTTCTTCCATGATTATATTATATGTAGAAAGAGACTTTACAGTGTAATTAACACCCCCTATAAGTGACTTTTATATGATCAAACATGTGGTTGTCCTAGATGGGCTGCCCTAATTAGATGGGCCTTTAACAAAACAAGAAGTAGCAGCAGAGATTCTCCTGTTCTTAAAAAAACAAACTGGCATGCTGTGAGAGGAGGAGGTCATGTGTCAAGGACCTGCGAATACCTTCTAAATGCTGAGAGTAGTCCTTACCTGGTAGCTAGCAAGAAAAGGAGACCTAAGTCCTAGAGGCAGAATGAAGTGAATTCTGCTGCAATCATTGAACTTGGAAGAGAACTGCCTTTCCTAGATGGGTCACATCCCAGTCAATATCTTGATTTCAGCATGGTGAGACCAAAAGCAAAGGATTTAGGTAACTGACACTTGCACACTGACTTATTGAAACTGTGAGACAGTACATTTATGTTGTTTTAAGACACTAAATTTGTAGTAACTTTTTAGGCAGTGAGAGAAAACTAATACACTAGATGTCTAGAGATTTAATAAGCATCAGAGATATTGTTCAAAAATTCTCTTTCTAATTTCAAAAGTCATGTTCACAATTATGCCATCCATCTTATTTTAGTATGTATGTTACTGATAACAAAAATTTAAAATATCTGGCTGTTGACCTGAAAGAGTGAATTACTATATAGTTTATGCAATTATAACCATCAAATTTGACAGCTTTGTCTTTAGATTTTTCTCACTGACTGCAGAGTTCAATATGCTAGACCTGTGTTTTTATCATCTTCTGTCCTTCCTGTCTCATGCCTATTTTCAAATTACATAAACTGTTTTATCTAAGTTTGGTGGGAAGAGTAAGGCCTACTTTGTAGTGAGAAGTAAAAAAATGATACGATTCTAATTTAATAAATCATGCAAACCTTTACTCCTTTTGGTAAATACGTTTTAATAATACTTTCCTCTTCCATCAAAATTGGCTCAAAATGTGCTTCTAAAAATAGTGCTTTACTTTAATATGTGGCTACTGTATTGACCAGTAGAAATTTAAATAACAGTTATTTTAAATTACTGGAATCAATTATTCAATGTTGAATGAGAAACTGCTTTGCAGCAAGAATGTCTAAATTCAGGAAAATGCTTCTGAATCAAGTGAGATACTGATGAATAAAAATCCTCAAACTCTGGGTTATTTTTAGTTGCTGTGCACTTTTGTTCTCTTCATCATTTACATTTTTTTATTTTAATTTTTAAATTCTATTTTCTTCATTTTATGTTTTCTTTTTGTAAATAGTTCATCATATCTGGAATTCAATGCTATAGTACCTGATACTTTAATGATAATGATACCTCTGAAATTGATAATTTTCTAATTACCAGTTATTAAAAATACCAATAGTTATTAACCTTTAAGAAATATATGAATTTACGGAAAAATTTGATTGACTTTTTGACTCACTAAATTTGTTTCAAAATATTATTGAGGCATCAAAATAAAAACCAGTAGTGTGCTTATGCTTTTGTCTTTACAGAAATAGTTTATACCCCTTAATATGAGAAATTTCAGAACATAACGAATGGGCATTTTCCAAAGATTTTATGCATATGCCATTTATGCTACTGAGTGGGATGATTTTCTCCCATTCACCACAGCTGATGTTGTCTTGCCTATTGTGGAATTGCTTTCATTTTACATAGCACATTCATAAAACAAAATATAATCATTATATTTAATTTTTATGTAAGTCCTCTTTTAATGTTTACAAAAAAAAGAAAAAAATAAGCCAAACGCAACCAATGAAAACTGTAAATGTTACCATACTCACAGAGGAAGTTAATAATGTAGGGAGCACGATACGTGAAAAAAAAATGCTGCTAAAATCCAGCAAAACTTGAATACTCTTAAAGAATATTCCGAGTGGAGAATTAGTATATGTGTCAGGAATAAAGCACAACGTTGATAAGGTAGCTCTCATTCTTGTGCTTTTAAGCTAGTTATTAATAACTAACATGGAAAACCAATTGGCCCTGTTCAACAAAAGCACAGTACTGAGTAGAACTTCTTATACATTTAAACTATTGTAACTTAAATGCACATACATGGGGCATGAATTTATTTTTCTTCATGGTTACCATGTTTCACTGTTATGTTTGTAAAAAAAAAAAAAAAAATTGTTGTCCAAATGTAGGAAACTGATACAGGATCATTTTGAATTTTGTTTTGGGTACTAACTTCAGCCTTTACATTATTGGTCATATCATGTTTGTCCTTTTCTGTTTATTTAATCAACATTAATTAAACATAGGGTGCTAGATCTGCACAGGATGTTGAGATGTATTAAACTAAGACGTGTTTTGTAATCTTAGGGCTCCTACTCATCACATTGTGCTTATGAATATATAGACTTCTTAACTGTATCAACAAATGGAGAAACTAGGCTGGCATTATCTAAGTCAACTCTGTTCAGTAGAAATTAAATGAGATCTCTCTTTGTGTTTTAACTTTTCTAGTAGCCACTACAAAAAAGTTAAGGAAATAAATGAAATTAATTGAAATCATACGTTTCATTTAACTCTTTATATCAAAATTATTTCCATTTCAACCAAATGCAAATAATAATAAAAAAAAATAGTGAGATACTTGGCATTCCTTTTTAATACTAAATTTTCAACATTCAATGTGTATTTTATATTTATAGCACATCTCAGTTGGTACTAGCCATGTTACAATGTTTTGTAGCCACATTTCAATGTAGTACTGTATTGAAAAGTACAGATTTAAATAAGTTAACGCTGATTTTACCATTTTTATAATGCTATATCTAGATTCTCTACAGAAAAAAGCCCCAAATCTAATTTTTGACAAGAGTTCTATTCTTCAAAAATATTTTTTTTTTTTTTTCACATAGAAAGTATTTTTACAGAGCAATTTAAGGTGTTTCTTTTGTTTGTTTGTTTGCCCAATACTAGGAAAGCAAAATTTTACCTCTAGTATTTTGAATTACATCTTCATAGGGCAATTCTCTGTTTAAGAAAAACACCATGAAAAGTTTTATGATTTTGATTGGCCAAAAGTTCTGTTAATTTATTTTAAATATTTATCTGTAACAATAAATCTGTCAAAAGTTTCCTTATTTATAGTTATATTTTTAACTTGTGAGCCAGTTGCTGAGTTATTTATTTAGTTATACTTAATCATCTACCATAATATTACTAACATGCTATTTTTCTTTTAAAACATTTAACAAAGATAATAATTGTACATTGTGAGCATAATGCATAAATCTTTAATACCTTCTGCAGAATCTATTGAATTACTAGAAAACTTTATTTAATTAGATACTAAAGAATACTGTTCACACAGTTTTAAAAATGGGGTAAAAGTCATTTGGGGGGAGTACTGGCATTCTATAAAACTAAAAAAAATTATAAATTGACAGATATATCAAAATAGCCAGGAGTAATATCTGTATTATAGGCTTAATAGTAAGAAATAGCCTAAAAATATATAATTTCATATTCCCTTAGAGCTACCAGTGTGTGTGCCTATCTGGTTGGGAAGGAAATTTTTGTGAGCAAGAATCCAATGAGTGTAAAATGAATCCTTGCAAGAACAATTCCACCTGTACTGACCTTTACAAAAGCTACCGGTGAGTACGTTTTTAGTTTTCTTCATGAAATTACTTGGAGTGCTCAGTGTCCTTCGGATACATCCAGACATTATTTTCACTTTAGATACATTTAATTAAAATAACCACCCAGAGATGAAGAGCCATTCACTAACAAGATAGTGTCACAATCATTTGAAATTTGAAAATACTGAAGGCCAGATGTCAACAAAGTGTAAATAAATTTTAACTTGAAAATGCAATTTTCTGATATGGTAAATGATACAAAAGCATTTACTTCTTCAAAACATGTTTTTGCCATCCATTGTTTTGAACCTTTCCATGCAGTATGAGAACTACCACACTATGCCAAGAAAGGAGTGAGTCCACCAAATTAAAACTTCCATTTTTTTACTTAGAGATTATTGTGAGTTTGGATTATTTTAGTAAAATTTTTAATATATTTTATAATATAAACTATCCACATATTCCATAATTCAATTGTATTAATTAGTTTTTAGATGATAATTCTGAAGAAACTCTAAATAGAAATTCTGAGTAGGTGTTTATGTCTATGTCCACCTTCTAATGGAGTTGGTTTTTGCTTGTTAAATAAGTTCCTTATAGATTCAGCATATCACACATTTGCTGGATGCATAGATTGTGACTATTTTTCCCATTCTGTCAGTTATCTGTTTACCCTGTTGATAATTGTTGATAATTTGCTATGCAGAAGCTCTTTAGTTTAATCTCACTTGTCAATTTTTGGTTTTGTTGCAATTGCTTTTGTGGACTCACTCATAAATTATTTATCAAGGCTGATGTCCAGATGGTGTTTTCTAGATTTTCTTCTAGGATTCTTATAGTTATAGGTCTTATATTTATATATTTAAACCGTCCTGGGTTACTTTTTTGTATATAGCAAAAGGTAAGGGTCCAGTTTCAGTCCTCTGCATATGGATAGCCAACTATCCCAGCACCCTTTATTGAATAAGGGGGCCTTCCCTCATTGCTTATTTTTCTGATTTGTCAAATATTAGATAGCTGCCTGTATGTTGCTTTATTTCTGGGTTTGCTATTCTGTTCCACTGATCTATGTGTCCATTATTGTTGTTTTACCAGTGCCTTGCTGCCCTGCTGTTTTTGGTTACTGTAGACTTACAGTATAGTTTGAAGTGAGATAACATGATGCCTCTGTCTCTTTTTTTGTTTCCTCTCTAACATTGCTTTGGTTATTCAACCTCTTTTTTCATTCTACACACATTTTAATATATTTTTTCTCTAATTCTGTGAAAAATGACATTCATAGGTTGATAGGTTGAATCTGTGCATTGCTTTGGGCATTATGGCCATTTTAATGATATGAATTCTTCCAAGCCATGAACACGGGATATTTTTTCATTTGTTTGTGTCATTACTCATTACTTTTAGCAGTGTTTTGTAGTTCTCTTTGTACAGATCTTTCACATCCTTGGTTAGATATATTCTTTGGTTTTCGTTCGTTTGTTTGGTTGGTTGGTTGGTTTTGGTGTGTGTGCTATTGTAAATGGGATTGCATATTGTAAATGGATTCTTGATTTGACTCTTAGCCTGAATGTTATTGGTGCATAGAAATGTTACTGATTGGTACACAATAATTTTGTATCCTGAAACTTTACCAATTTTTTTTATCAGTTCCAGGAGCGTTTTGCTGGAGTCCTCAGCATCTTCTAGGTATAGAATCATATAATCAGTAAAGACAGATAGTTTGACTTATTTTATTCATTTTTGGATACCTTTTAGTTATTTCTCTTGCCTAATAGCTCTGGCTTGGACTTCCGGTACTGTGTTGAATAGGAGTTGTGAGTCTGGGCTTGTTTCAGTCCTCCAGGGTAATGCTTGTAGACTTTGCCCATTCAGTATGATGTTGGCTGTGGGTTTACCATAGATGACTCTTATTATTTTGAGATATGTTTCTTAGATGCCTAGTCTATTTAGGATTTTAACATGATGTATTTTGTAGAAGAATTTTCCACTTCTATTGGGATCATCATGTGTTTTTTGTTTTTAATTCTGTTTATGGGGTGAATCACATTTATTGATTTGTGTATGTTGAAGCAATTACATCCCAGGAATGAAGCTTAGTTGGAGAATTAACTTTTAGATGTGCTGCCGTATTTGATTTCCTAGTATTTTGTTGAGGAGTTTTACATCTAGGGTCATAAGGTGTTTTTGTGTTGTATCTTTGTCAGGTTTTGGTATCTGGATAATACTGGCTTCATAGAGTGAGTTAGGGAGGAGTTCCTTCTACTTGATTGTTTTATTTTTTATTTTGGAATAGTTATAGTAGAATGGGTACCAACTTTTCTTTTTACATCTGGTGAAATTTGGCATGAATCCATCTGGTCTTGAGCTTATTTTGTTGGTAGGTTGTTTTTATTAAATTACTCATTCAATTTCAAAACTTGGTATTTTCAGGATTTCAATTTTTTTTCTCATTCAATCTTGGGAGGTTGTGTGTTACCAGGTATTTATCATTTCCTTTAGATTTTCTAGTTTATGTGTATGCAAGTGTTCATAAGGGTTTCTCAAAATCATTCTACATCTGTGGGATCGGTTGTAATGTCACCTTTGTCATCTCTCATTGTACTTATTTGGATTTTCTGTCATTTTTTACTTTGTTAGTGTAGACAGTGGTTTATCAATCTTGTTTATACTTTTAAAAAAACAACTTTTGGTTAAATTTATTCTTTCCCTGGATTTTGGGGTATTAATTTTGTTTAGTTCTGCTCTGGTTTTAGTTATTTTCTTTTGCTAGGTTTGGAATTAGTTTGCTCTTATGTTTCTGGTTTTCCAAGTATGATATTAGATCATTAATTTGAGATCTTTCTGACATTTTGAGATTTAACAAGTGCCCCATAAACATATGAAAAAAAAATGTTCAACATCACTAATCAGAGAAATCCAAATCAAAACCACAAGGAGATAACATCTCACACAAACCAGCATTGCTATTATTAAAAAATTAAAAAACCAACAGATGCTTGTAAGGCATTAGAGAAAAGAGAAAGTTTAAACATTGTTGTTGGGAATACAAATTAGTTCAGCTACTGTGGAGAGCAATAAAAAAGAAATTCTGAGTAGCTATTGCTATTATTCCAAAAGCTTAATAATCAAATATATATTTATAATGTTTTTTGAGGCAGAGTCTCACTCTGTTTCCCAGGCTGGAGTGTAGTGGCCTGATCTTGGCTCACTGCAACCTCCATCTCCTGGGTTCAAGTTAATCTCCTGCCTCAGCTTCCTGAGTAGCTGGGATTACAAGTGCCTGCCACCATGCCTGGCTAATTTTTGTATATTTGTAGTAGAGATGGGGTTTCATCATATTAGCCAGGCTAATCAACTTTCTATCTCTAGGATTTTTCTGTTCTGGACATTTCATATAAATGGAATCATGCAATATATGTTGTTTGTGACTGGTTTGTTTCGCTTAGCATGATGTTTTCAAGATTTATGTCATAGCAGGCATAAGGACTTTGTTTCTTTTTTATGGCCAGATAACATTACAATTACTTATATTAGCCATGACAGGTGATTGTTTTGTTAGTCTTTTGGTTTGGGTGATGTTCCTTGTTTTGTCTCTAATTAATATGATTAATTAACATTACATCATAAAGTTACAGCAAATTTATTTTTCAGCTGATAAACATGTTGATTATTACAACTTTTTTGTCTATTATGAATAATGCTGCTATAAACATGTATAATATATGTCCAGACATACATTTTCAATTCTTTTGCATATAAAACTAGGAGTAGAATTGCTGGATCATAGAGTAACTCTATGCTTAACTTTTAGAGGAACTTCCAAATTCTTTTCCAAAGTGAATGTACTATTTTTGCAGTACCACCAGCAGTGTATGAGAGTGTCAACTTCTCCACATCTTGCCAATATTTGTTGATGTTTGTCTTTTTAACCCTTCTAGTGGGTGTGAGGTGGTATTTCAATGTACATTTGATTTTCATCTCCCTAAGGACTAATAATACTGCTCATCTTAACATGTGCTTTCTGACCTTGTGTATTTCTTTTTGGGAGAATATCTCCTCATATCATCTGCCTATTTGGGAATGGAGTTATGTACCTTTTATTTTAGTTGTAAGACATTTTATGTATTTTGGATACAATCCCCTTATCAAATATGATTTGAAAATATTTTCTTCCATTATGTGAGTTGTCTTTTTCTTCATGGTGTCCTTTGAGGCACAAACAATTTTAATATTGAGGACAACCAATTGACTCATTTTCTTTTGTCACTTTTGCTTTTCATATCATAGCTAAGAAATTGTTGTCTAACTCAAGATTACAATAATTTTATTCCTTAATTTCTTCTATAAACTTTATATTTTTAGGTCTTATATTGAGATATAATCCATTTTGAGTTAGTTAATTTATATGTGTGGGGTGTGAGATAAGGGTCCAGCCTCATTCTTCTACACATGAATATCCAGGTGTCTCAGGATAATTTCTTAAAAATACTATTTTTTCATATTAAATTATCTTGGTACTTTTATTTAAAACCAATTAGACAAACATGTAACGATATCTAGACACTATATTCTATTTATCTTTATTCTAATACCACACCCTCTTATTGTAGCCTTTAGTAGGTTTGAAGTCAGGAGGTATGAATCCAACTTATTTTTTTGTTTTAACATTGTTTTGCTAAACTGGGCTCCTTGTACTTCCATATGAATTTTAGTATCAGCTTGTTACTTTCTGAAGAAAATGGCAATCATAACTTTAATAGGGATTTTGTTGAATCTTCTTTAATTTCTTTCAATAATATTTTATAGTTTTCAATGTATACTTGTACTTCTTAGAATCTGTTCTTAAGAATTTGAATCTTTTTATGTTATTAGAAATGGAATTGTCTTAACGCCATTTTCAGATTGTTCTTTCCTAGTGTATAGAAACACCACTGATTTTTGTATATTGATCATGTATTTTTCAACATTAGTAAACTTATTTATTAGTTATAATAATTTTTGGTCAATTCCTTAGGATTTTTAATATCTGATAATGGAGATAATTTTGCTCCTACTTTTCCAATATTGATACTTTTTTCCGTTTTCTGTTTAATTATCCCAACAACTTCCAGTACAATGTTGAATAGAAATGACAGACTAACTATCCTTGTCTTTTTCCTGAGCTTAAAAGAAAATCAAGCCGTCTTTCATCAAAAAGTATGATGTTAGCTGTAGATTTTTCATAGGACACTTTACCAGATTTTGTATATTCCCTTCTATTTCTGGTTTGTTGAGTGTTTTGTTTGTTTTTTATAAAAAAAAAGTGTAGAATGTTTTCAAATGCTATCAATGAAGCTATTTATATGTATAATTTGTGTTATATTATATTAATATGGTATATTGCATTCAGTGATTTTCTAATTTAAAACCAACCTTGCAGTACTAATATATATCCCAATTGGTCATAATGTATATTTCTTTGGATATGTTGCTTAATTCCATTTGCTGGTACTTGATGAAGGAATTTGGGGTCTGTATTCATAAGGCATTTTGATCTGTATTTTAAATTTTTTGTCATATCTTTGACTGGATTTAGTATCTGGGTAATATTAGCCACATAGAACATGTTAATAATTTTCCCCTTCTCTTTTGGAACAGTTGCAGAAGGATTGGTGTTCGTTATTCTGTAAACATTTGGTAAAATTTACCGGTAGAGCAACCTACTCATGCTTACTTTGTGGAACACATTTTTATTACTAAATCACTCTCTTTGCTTATTGTAAGTTTATTGATATGCTATACTTTTTTGGGGTTACTTTCAGAGGTTTTGCCTTTCTTTAAAGTTATCTATTTCATTTAGGTTTTATAATCGGTTAGCATGTAATTGTTCAGTATTCTCTTTGAATCCTTTTTTTATTTTTGGAAGATGGTAGTATTTTCTTCTCTTTCGTTGCTGATTCTCGTAATGTGAGTCTTCTCTATTTTTTCTTGATCAGTATAGTTAATAGTTTTTCAGTTTCTGAAAGTGCCAGTTTTAGAATTCATTGTTATATTCTATTGCTTTTTTATTCTCTGCTTTATTAATTTATGCTTTAATTTTCATTATGTCCTCCTTCCTCTTGCTATGAATTTAGTTTTCACTCTTGAATACAAAGTGTGTCTATTACAAATAGCATATAGTTGAACAATTTTTTCATTAAACACATTCTGCCATTTGTCTTTTGATTCGAATGTTTACTCAATTTACATTTATTTTAATTACCGATAAGGTAGAGTTTACTTCTACTCTTTCGCCATTTGTTTTCTATATGTCTTTTTCTGTTTTGCTCCTGCATTCCTACATTATTGCCTTACTTTGTGTAAAATAGATATTCTTCTGATATACCACTTTAATACCCTTGTTACATTTATTGTATTTTTTTTTAAATTAATGGTTGCCCTATAGATTGCAAGTAACCTCTTAAGATAAAGCAATTACATAGCATTAATAGTGACTTAATTTTAATAATGTGCAAAAATATTGTTCCACAATTGCCCCCCTTTTTTCTACTCCCTTATTTTATTATTGTGATACAAATTATATCTTATACATTATAAGCCCATCAACAAACTGTTATAATTATGGCTTTATGATCCATCTTTTAAATCATATAGAAAGAGAAAAGAGTTATGAACAAAGCATACTTATACTGGTTTTAATATTTACTAATATAGTTACCATTACTGGATCTCATTATTTTTATGTGTAAATAATTAAGATTGTATAGTGTATTTTCATTTTAGCTTAAAGGACTATCATTACTATTCTTTATATGTTAGTCTGCTAGTTATGAATTCTCCCAGTTCTTATTTGTCTGAAAATGTCTTAATTTCTGCTTTTATTGAGAAGGTAGCATTGTGGGATACAGAATTCATGGTTGATAGTCTTTTTTTCTTTTAGCACTTCAAATATATCATCCTGCTGCTGTCTCGTCTACATGGTGGCTTCTGATGGAAAATCAATTGTTGTTCTTATGAGGATCCTTGTATGTAATAAATCACATTTTTCTCTATGCTATCACTATTATCTCTTTGTGTTTGACAGTTTGACTATCATGATTAACTTTCGATTTCTTTGAATTTTTTCTACTTTGAGTTTGATGAGATTCATGGATGTGTAGATCAAAATTTTTTTCAAAAAATTCAGAGAGTTTTGGCCATTATTTTTTCAAAGGATTTATCCCTTTTCCTTTTGGAACTCTCACATATGAGTAGATCTCTGAGGATCTATGCATTTATTTTTTTCTGATGATCCTCTGAAACAATTATCTTAATAAACTTACCTTTATGTTCACTGCTTCTTTCTTCTGCCAAATTAAGTCTCTTGTTGTGCTCAATTAGTAATTATTTTATTTTTTTCCAATAACTTTTTTAAAAAATATACTTTAAGTTCTGGGATACATGTGCAGAATGTGCAGGTTTTTTACATAGGTCTACACGTGCCATACACATGCCATGGTGGTTTACTGCATCCATCAATCCGTCATCTACATTAGGTATTTCTCCTAATGTTATCCCTCCCCTAGGCCCCCCACCTCCCAACAGGCCCTGGTGTGTGATGTTGCCCTCCCTGTGTGCTCATTGTTCAACTCCCACTTAGGAGTAAGAACATACAGTATTTGGCTTTCTGTTCCTGTGCTGGTTTGCTGAGAATGATGGTTTCCTTGTTCATCCATGTCCCTGCAAAAGACATAAACTCATTCCTTTTTTAAGGCTGCAGAGTATTTCATGCTGTATGTGTGCCACATTTTCCTTATCCAGTCTATCACTGATGGGCGTTTGGATTGGTTCCAAGTCTTTGCTTTGTGAACAGTGCTGCAATAAACATACATGTGCATGTGTCTTTATAGTAGAAAGTTTTATAATCCTTCAGGTATATACCCAGTAATGGGATTGATGGCTCAAATGGTATTTCTAGTTCTAGATATTTGAGGAATTGCCACACTGGCTTCCATAGTGGTGGAACTAATTTACACTCCCACCAACAGTGTAAAAGCATTCCTATTTCTCCACATCCTCTTCAGCATCTGTTGTTTCCTGACTTTTTAATGATCACCATTCTAACTGGTGTGAAATTGTATCTTATTGTGGTTTTGATTTGCATTTCTCTAATGACCGGTAATGATGAGCTTTTTTCCATGTTTGTTGCCACATAAATGCCTCCTTTTGAGAAGTGTCTGTTCATATCCTTCACCGCTTTTGATGAAGTTGTTTATTTTTCCCTTATACATTTGTTTTTCAGTTTTTATAATTTTCAACTTTAAAAAAAAATTTAATAATTTATTCCTTTATTTTTATTATTGATTTGGTAAGACATCAATCTCCTACTTTCCTTAATTGATTATATATAGTTTCTATTTCTTTGAACAAGTTTACTATAGCTGACTTAATATATTTGTCAAGTAAATCCAGTATTCAGGTGACCTCAAAGGCAGTTTCTATTTACTGGTTTTATTTCTGTGCATGGCCCATACTTTTATTTGTTTGTATGACTTATAATATTTTCTGGTAACTTGACATGTTAAATAGTATAACTTGGTACATCTGGAAGTCAAATCCTGCTCTTTTCTAGTAGTTACTGTTTTTGATTTTGTTGTTTCTACTATTTGTCTAGTGTTTCACTGGGATTGTTCTTTGCCATGTGTGGCCCTTGAAGTCTCTACTTGATTAACTTAGTGTTCAGCTAAAATGAATAATTTGACAGAGATTTTTCTTAAATTTTTGGAACAAAAACATCTTCTAACCTTTCCTGAAGGACTCTGTGTGTATGCTGAGAGATGTCTTCAGTGCTCAGCCAGGCAGTTTACAACTGTAATTTATTCTTTACTTTCTGCTTGTATAGAGCCTCAAGGTTAGTCAGAGATTAGAGATTAGGGCTGTTTATATATTTCTTAGGACTGTGTATACACTTGCATGCTGTGATATTTTCTGGTTTTCCAGGATTTTTTCTAGCTTTCAAAGACTTCTAGGTACATCTAATTCCCGAGTTATTAAATCTTTAATTATATTGGTCAACCTAGAGTTGCCCTCAACTCAAATTATTGTCTCAAACACTGTGATATGAAGCAATTGCCACTGATTATTTTTAACAAGTTCTCTAGATATATGGTTTTATATAAGAGTGAATTTTTAGTCAGGTCAAATAAAGTCAGTCCCTGAGAATGGAGTTTTCCAGAGTGCTGTCAAACCAATGAAATAGTGACATTCCTTGGGAAGAGTCTTTTGAATCAGATTCATACTTTTACTGTCCCCCACACTGGCTATTAGGTTGCTGGTTTCTCAGCTACCCTAATTGCAATGATGTTGGATTTCAAGTCCATTAAAGAGCTGGGGAGAGAGGGATGGTTGTTTACAACCACAAAGCTAATTAGGCTTATGAGACTGAATCATTTTTCTTGAATAAACATGGAGATTGTTTCAAGCCTTTAGTTCATTTGCATAGTTCTGAAACAGCTTATTTCAACTATATTTATCAATGCACAGGTTTCTTTTATGGAAGTGTATTTTTGACTAGTTCTTCTTCTGCTATTACAGAAATGATTCTATCATGTTATATTTTATATTTATATTATTGGGGAGAGGGAGAATAAATATGGGTTCTACAATCACAGTGTCTTCAGTGTCTGCATATTAAGTTTGATTCTGTCTCTAAAGGTTGATGTGAATTGGGATAAGTAAGTTTACATTACATTTGCAAGCTTCCAGTTTCCTTAGCTAGAAAGTAGAATCAACAATAGTAATGTCTCACAGAATTATGGTGATAAATAATATTCTGTCCATAAGGTTTTAGTTAACTTTTTGATATATAGTTCACTCTAAATGTCATAGTTTTTGTTATTTAAAACATTTATCTTGTTTTCAAAAATATATGCATAGATAAGATTAGTGTGGCATTTTATAAATGATGAATCTTTTTAATCATATAGATATCAACTAATTCAATTTTATATATCTATATGTACAACAAATAACACTAAAAAGAGATTACTTAATCATCCCTTTATAATTTTGAAAAATTTTATTTTATTAAGGATTAAGGTTCTCTGTAGCTTTCCCACAAATTTCCGCTGATCAAAAATTTAAGGAGTCTCAGTGAAGGATATATGAATATCCTATTTAATTTTGTGAAGAGTTATTCTAATGAAATATTATAAAAATTATAAAGAGTCTTAAATTTTATGCCATTTGAAGAAAATTATATACCACAATGAACACTTAAAATTACATATTTTAATACATCAAATTAGAATTGCATTTCATGGACCATATGCTTATATTCCTTGAGGAAAAAAATAGATAAATGAACGTTTGATGAAATATCAAATCTATTTAGGTGATTTGTGTGTCCTAAGTTACTGAACTACTTACATGTGCTCGTGTCTCTAAACAACTGGAGTTAACATAGTTTAGTGTTTACACAGTTTCAAGACATTAAAAAGCAAATTGGGCTAGGGATGTAATTTGAATGCTGACTGCAACCTGCCTTCTGCTATTCCTGGCACGGTTTAAAATTTAACTGCCTTCTTTATTTCTGATTTTTCTTCCCCCAAAGCAGAGTCAACAGCTTTAGCTACAGATGGGGCTCTGTATGGCCATTATTGGACCCAGATGCCACACTCTGGAGCATGTTTTGCCAACAGCATCTGGCTCTTTGCTGCCTGTGCAGTTGGCATTTGTGTTGATGCTTTTCTTATGGACACTACTTTTCTTTTCTTATGTGGCCTGCTTTCATATGGACACTATGCTTTTCTTATGTGGCCTGCTTTTCTTATGGACACTACAAAGCTGACTTTCAGACAACATGAAGGTTTGCTCCCAGTTCACTGTAAGAATTTTCTTTCTTAGTTTATATTTTAGAAGTATTTAAATAGATGCCTTAGATCATGAAGCACTATGTATTAAAATTTTCATGTCTCTTATAAAAATATGTTTAAAATTTGTAATAGGTATAATAACTGAAAAAGTCTGACATTTATTAAGTAAAAATCTTATGTTGATTTATGTGTATCTTAACACATCAAATAAAAACTATGAAAACTTTGGTGTGTTGTGTGTTACCAGAGATTTTATTTTGCTTTTTTTTTTTTTTTTTACCTTATTTATGCATAGAAGTCTTAAGTGCTAATATAAAAGCAAAGCCATGACGAAATTTTAGTTCAGGCAACAGCAATCTATGGTACAGTGTCTATCTTTAAGAGTTAAAAGATTTTTCCTTCACAAAAACCAGAGGTTTGAACAAAATATGTGTGGGTAGGTAGATCACTCATCCCCTTATAGTACAGCTACACTGTGGTTTACAGAGATAACAGACACAGGGAATTTTTAATATTTTACAATCATAATCTATTACTTGGGGAATTAATTATATATGCCTCTTTATATATGTATGCAAGTATACTTGTAGAATAAATTACTGTAAGTGTAACTGCTGGATCAAAGTGGTCTACATTCAATATTTGAGTAGTTTTTATCAAATTATCTTTTGGACAGATTCAATAAATTCACATAAGTAATTAAAGCAATTAGCTATAGCAGACACTTACAGTTTGTATCATTTTGTTCTTGAGTAAATCTCTTAGATTTTATTTTATATATGAAAGAACTAAAACTTAGATATTTTCAGTAACTTATGCAGAAATCACAGTGTTAAAAAGTGATAACTCTAAATACCAGAACAAGACAGGCATGATTCCACATCCATAGTTTAAGATTATCATCATCTGATGCTGCTTATAGTATATAATCATACATATGTTGCTAGTGGCAACATATGTATGTATGATATGTATATCACTCAGTTTGCAAGGTTTAACAAATTTGTGAAGACTAAATAATTATTATTTTCTCACTGGAAAAGTTGGAACCTCATATAGTTCAAATTTTATCAAAAAGGAGTAACTCAGGAGTTAAGTGTAATTTTTTTGACAGATACATACATCCTACAACCAATTATAACTGTACAGATAGGCCTTAGAAATCACTGATTAAGTAAAATTGCTTTTTGATAACAGTAGCACAAAGGAAGAAAAGGAGAAATCACAGTATCTTGTTGTAAGACTATTACGTTATACATGAAGTGGCATATTATTTGAAGACAGGCAGTGATAAACAGAAAAAGTATTAAAGACCTTATTTTGAATGAATAGATGAACTTTCTTATTTCACTGAAACTGAGCTGAAAGAATAGACGAAGAGACAGTTTTATCAGGTATCATAGTAATTGTAAAAACTCTCCGTATACCTTCTGTGTTACTTTGTCAGGACTATCTTTGGCATTCCTTGGCTTCTGAAGAATCACCCTCATTTTACCCTTCGAGGTTTGTAGTTTTCTTCCTGTGTGAGTGCCTATCTCTGTATCAAAATTTCCCCCCTTTTTAAAAGACAGTAGTCCTATTGAATTAGTTTCCACCCTAATGAATTCACTTTCATTTGAATATCACTGTACAGACTCTATTTTCAAAAGAGGCCACATTTTGAGATCCTGGCAATTAGGAGTTCAAGGTCTTCTGGGGAGCTACAATTCAACCCTAACACCTTCTGATGTCTTCTGAGTGCAGTTATGAAAACATAGGGTTAGTGAAGCCCAGAAGTTTATAATTTAGCATAGCCATACATAAACTCTTTAAATTTTATTCACAGAACTGTATAGAAACATATTCAAAGATAATTTTAATTATTTAGAAGTGTAGTTAGAAAAAAATCATTTAATATTAGCTTATCTAATTATTTCATGTAGAACCACAATACCAAGTTCAGATTAAAAGTGTTGCCTTATTGTTTGTCAATTAAAAATAAACTAAAATTTAAAAAAAAAATGGACTTTTAAAAAGTACCATATCTAAGAATAGATTTTGCTTGTTTTCTTCTTTTTTAACATTTGTTTTTAAAGATGATGAATTGTTTTAATGAAAAGTACTAGAAACTGTAAAATTTAAGAAACATGTAAAAACATAATACCAGGAAACAAAACTAGAATGATGCAGACATATTCAGAAATTGCTAATTAGAAATGAATTGAAAGCCATTAGTTATTGTTTGTTTCAGATTCAATGTTGCATGGGAGGGCAATGACCATGACTGTAACAAAAACAAAATGTGACATTTAGGATTATGGTATTTGTGAGTAAAATTATTTTTATTGAACTGTGGAAGAAAGGTAATTAACATTTGGAAACAAAGGAAAAATGTACATGAGAATATTATTTACTGCAAAATCTGTATTTTCTTTTTTTGAAAAGTAATCAAAATTTGATATTAAGTTCTTGAATAAAACATGATCTAATTAAGGTTCTGCATTTTTCTTATGTTTTGAAGTAGACTTTTTCCCTTACTCTTTCTTTTTATGGGAAAGGAAGGGGCAATGTTTTAAGAGAAATAGACTTTTCATAAGGTGTTCAATAGGTTTTGGACATTTTTTATTGTGATTATGCATAATAAAATGCCAAGATTTTGCATATACAATTTAAGGAGTTTTGGCCATTGCACTTACTTGTGTAACTACCACTGAACCCAAAATATAGAACTTATCCATCACCCTAGAAAGTTTCCTTGTGCCCATTCACAGTTCATTTCCACCCTCTTACACCCTGCTATTTGTTGGGCTTTTGAAAATTTTCCTTCTGTAGTAATTTCTGATAAACTATCCTCAAAACATCAATACATTTTTTTCAACATGAGAAATATTTAAATGTAAATTAAATTATTTAGTTATTAGGTTTATCTTAATAAAGGAGTTTCATAGAAACTTTTAATTTGACTTTTATTATAACTATAGCCAGACGATATACTGATATTATTTATGTTTCTTATAGGAGGATATAAAAATTATATAGATCAGTTGCTTTTCCAATGACATGTTATTAGCAGAAGAAATAAAGAATTTAGGACTTCTTACACCAGAGCCCTTAAGATTTTACATTATTTTTTATTGTCACTTACGATTCCTTGCCAAATCAGTGATGAAGAGGTTGTTCATATGCTGTTCAATGCTGGGGAGTTTTTCTTATGCTGGGGAGTTTTGACATAAATTTAATGGTGAAAAGTTTTATTTCTGTATTTATTATTCTAAATTGTTTCAATCTATAGAATTGATCATGTAAGTAATCAATAACTTTTCTTAGTGTATTTCTAGGTAAGTAAGATTTTGTATTGCTAGTTTGATTTAGGGATATTTCTTTTCTTGTAGAGAGCTTTCTTCCCAGATCAATGTTGTTTTGGTAAATAATCCGTGGGCATTTCCAATGCATACCCTGAGAACTCTCAGCTTTCAAAATGATAAGCCAACTGACAAACACAAAGAGCTCACATAAAAATAAGAAATCCATTTTATGTGTTTCTCAGATCTGTGTCTAGAGCACATTATTCAAGCTAATAACCCCCCCTTTTTTTTTTCCACACTAAGCATGTTACATTTTGCCTTCAGTTTTCATGGAGAATCAGTTTAAAAGATGTGTATTTGAACATTTCTATACCTCTTGCAAAGCCATACATCAAGTCATGGTCCATTATATTTCCCAATGTCCTATACTAAAAGATTCAGCCATAAAATTCTTCCTTGACTTCAGAATGAGAAAATATAACTCCACTTTCTTTTGTAAAAAAAAAAAAAAAAAAGACGTATATCGCCTATATAATCTTTATATTTGCTCTTGCTTTTCACAGTAAATCACAATTAACATATGTCTTGGTATAGGAATTCTTTACAAATACTTACATTTTAGGGTCTATCTCTTTTTCAAAGTTTTTAAACACTTTTCTTTCACCAGATGGCTAATTGGAGGCTTTGTTAGTATACCTCACCAACTTAGAAATAGCAAAACTGTGTGTAAGGATTCACACTGTGAACTTCTGTGCAAAAAGGAACACGGGAGATCAACATTAGAGTGAAAGAAAACTTCGGATACTTAGAAAAAAAAATGCAGGTAACAACCCATGTGGCAGACACCAGCAGAAAATTGTGAGTGAATCCCCAGTGCATGAGATGGAGAGTGATTGCCTCCATGATGCACAGTCTCACTAGGAAGCTGCACAATCCAGGCTATAATGGAGATCCTTGTCCCAACCAAGCTCTGGATCTAACTTGGGGAGCAATAGGGAGACTATGAGTAGGAACAGCTCTAGAAATTATCCTGCATGCACTCCTAGAACTGGGTGTCAACAGAATGAGGCCATTCTGTATCCTAGCTCATAGAGAGCTATGTGGAAACCTGCCAGCCAGCACAAGTGGCAGTTCCTGGTTTGGAGAGTCTCAGGCCAGAGATTTAAGATCTTGAGCAGGGGAGAAGCCCCTGGGGCCAGAATTGAGAGGCAAATGTGGTATGTACTCCAGCCACAGGCACAGTACTTGGGTGCTCCCTCTTCACAAGACCTGAGTGGGTGTGGTTTTGACCCCAGAAAAAAGTTTTGTGGCCTGGGATAGGTCAGTCTGAAGGCAAACTGGGGGTGCTTTGGCTAACTGTTCTAACTTTCTGCCAGAGTCAGACTATCAGAGGGAGCCCTGCTAGGTCGGGAGTATGAGAGCACAGCAGGTCCCTCTACCACTTGCTAGCCTGTAGAGCCTGAGCTGTTTCTCATTCCCCATCCTGGGTCTTAGGCCCAGCAATGATTATTCTGCTCCTCACTGGGAAGTTTTTCCAGGAGCCTGAGAACTGACTCTGACCCCTACTGGGGCTGGTGCTTGCACCCACCATTAGGGGCCCTCATGTAGCCTCACTTGGCCCAGTTCCAAGCTGTGTTGTCTCTGCCCTCAGAGGCAAAGTGTGGGGCTAGGACCAGTGAATGTTCTACAACCCAACCCACCACCTGGGAACCTGAGAACTTCATCTAGATTACACCTTTGGGTATAGATGAGAGATCATCTAGACCAGGTGAGACCATCTTATAGGTGAGAGCTAGTGACCATGCCATCTGGCTCTCACTTGTAAGCACCACTTTCTGGCCTTAAGATCTATCTTCATAGCCCGTTTCAATATCTGCTGACACAAGTACACAGCATTTGGGAAGGATACAAGCCTCATATGACCTCTGCTACCACTATTATTCATACCACCCTTGCTCATTAGGAGGCCTTGAGCCTGCTGACACACCAGGCACATGACTACCACAATGAGCATTTGAGAAAGCCACCATATGAAGATTATGTATAACCAAAGAAATCATACAGAGTCTATTCCACTGATATAGTTTGGTTGTGTCCCCATCCAAATCTCAACTTGAATTGCATCTCACAGAATTCCCACATATTATGGGAGGGACCCAGGGGGGAGGTAATTGAATCATGAGGTCTGGTCTTTCCTGCACTATTCTTGTGATAGTGATTAACTCTCATGAGTTCCAATGGGTATACCAGGGGTTTTGCTTTTGCTTCTTCCTCATTTTTCTCTTGCCACTACCATGTAAGAAGTTCCTTTCACCTCCCACCATGATTCTTAGGTCTCCCCAGCCATGTGGAACTATAAATCCAATTAAACTTCTTTTTCTTCCCAGTGTCCGGTATGTCTTTATCAGCAGCATGAAAATGAACTAATACAGTAAATGGTACCAGTAGAATGGGGTGCTTCTGAAAAGATATACAAAAATGTGGAAGTGACTTTGGAACTGGGTAACAGACAGAGGTTGGAACAGTTTGGAGGGCTCAGAAAAAGACAGGAAAATGTGGGAGCATTTGAACTTCCTAGAGTTTTGTTGAATGGTTTTGCCCCAAATGCTGATAGTGATAGGCACAATAAGGTCCAGGCTGCGGTGGTCTCAGATGGAGATAAGGAACTTGTTGGAAACTGGAGAAAAGGTGACTCTTGTTATGTTTTAGCAAAGAGACTGGTGGCATTTTGCCCCTGCCCTAGAGATTTGTGGATCTTTGAACTTGAGAAAGATGATTTAGTGTATCTGACAGAAGAAATTTCTAAGCAGCAAAGCATGTAAGAGATGACTTGGGTACTGTTAAAGGCATTCGGTTTTATAAGGGAAGCAGAGCATAAAAGTTTGGAAAATTTGCAGCCTGACTATGCAATGGAAAAGAAAAACCCTTTTTCTGGGGAGAAATTCAAGCTGGCTGCAGGAATTTGCATAAGTAGCAAGAAGCCTAATGTTAATGTGGAAGACCATGGGGAAAATGTCTCCAGGCCATGCCAGAGACCTTCACAGCATCCCCTCCCATTACAGCCCTGGAGTCTCAGGAGCAAAAATTGGTTTTGTGGGCGGGCCCAGGGTCACCATACTGTGTGCACCCTAGGGACTTGGTGCCCTGTGTTCCAGATGCTTCATCCATAGCTGAAAGTGACCAAAGTACAGGTCGGGTTGTGACTTCAGAGGGTGGAAGCCCTAAACCTTGGCAGCTTCCACATGGTGGTGAGCCTCTGGGGGCACAGAAGTCAAGAACTGAGGTTTGGGAACCTCTGCCTAGATTTCAGAAGATTTATGGAAATGCCTGGATGCCAAGGCAAAGTTTGCTGAAGGGGCGGGGTCCTCACAGAGAACCTCTGCTAAGGCAGTGTGGAAGGGAAATATGGGGTCAGAGCCCCCACATAGAGTCCCTACTGGGACACTACCTAGTGGAAGTGTGAGAAGAAGGCCACTATCCTCCAGACCCCAGAATGGTAGGTCCACTGACAGCTTGCACCACGTGCCTGGAAAAGTCACAGACACTCAATGCCAGCCTGTGAAAGCAGCCAGGAAAGGGGCTATACCCTGCAAAGACACAGGGACAGAACTTCCCAACACCATGAGAACCTACCTCTTGCATCAGCGTGACCTGGATGTGAGACATGGATTCAAAGGAGATCATTTTGGAGCTTTAAAATTTGATTGCCTCGCTGGATTTTGAACTTGCATGGGCCTTGTGTCCCCTTTGTTTTGGTCAATTTTTCCCATTTGGAACAGCTGTACTTGCCCAATACCTGTACCCCCACTGTATCTAGGAAGTAATTAGATTGCTTTTGATTTTACAGACTCATAGGTGGAAGGGACTTGCCTTGTCTCAGATGAGACTTTGGACTGTGGACTTTTGAGTTAATGCTGAAATAAGACTTTGAGGGACTGTTAGGAACGCATGACTGGTTTTGAAATGTGAGGACATGAGATTTGGAAGGGCCATGGGTGAAATGATATGGTTTGGCTGTGTCCCCATCGAAATGTCAACTTGAATTGTATATCCCAGAATTCCCACGTGTTATGGAAGGGACCTAGGGGGAGGTAATTGAATTTTGGAGGCAGGTCTCTCCTGTGCTATTCTTGTGATGGTGATTAAGTCTCATGGGATCTGATGGGTTTATCAGGGATTTTTGCTTTTGCTTCTTCCTCATTTTTCTCTTGCCACTGCCATATAAGATGTACCTTTCACTTCCCAACATGATTCTGAAGCTTCCTCAGCCATGTGGAACTGTAAGTCCAATTAAACCTCTTTTTATTTTTCCCAGTGTCTAGTATGTCTTTCTCAGCAGCATGAAAACAGACTAATACAGCCACTAAACATACCCAGAAGCAAAGCCAAATGATTTTACTCAATATACATCATAGGCACATCCTCAAGAAAAGTAAAGTCTCACTCCGACAAAAGTAAATTCAAGAACAAGAAGAATTTCTCCAGATGAGACAAAAATCAGCATAGTAATACTGGATCCTGAATTCTAAACAAAATGAAATGTTGGGATGCCAGATAAAGAATTCAAAGCAGGTCTCTTACTCAAGCCAGAGCTTGGGGTCCATCTCCACTGCTCTGTGTCCTCTGCTCCAGGAGACCCAGATGACTGTCATAGTCTCTGTTGCCTTGTGACCAGCAGGTACTGGGATATCCGTAGCTAAGATGCCGGGACACCCTAGAAGCTAGGGGATGAGTTAGAAAATACATTTAAAGGGGTGTTGGGTCAAGATGGCAGATTAGAAGCAGTACATGTGCACTGCTTTCATGGAGAGGAAACAAGAGTCAGTTAATACTGGCATTTAATTTATCCTCTATTTTTTTCTGGAATTCTGCCATTGGAGCTCCTCTCATTTTATTAACTGATTTATATCCTGAGTCTTTCATATCTCCTTAAATATTTTGGTGTAGAGTAATATTTATACTAGCTTTTTATTTATCTTAAAATTATTTGGCTATAGTTTTAGTATGTTTGGTAAAATAATGCTTATATAAGATGTCTGGCTCTTTTCATACTCATTCTTACATTTACATTTGCACACAAACACAACAGTCTATTTTGCACTAATTCCTTTTTAAGTTTTTCTTATCTTTAAAATTAGTTCTTCAAAACCTTAATATTTGCAGGAACACGTGTGAGTTAAGACACTGTCCTTGACAATGAGAAGCAAGCAGAAGCTTCCATGGCTCAGAGGAAAGCAATGTATGCTACTGGTTTTTCAATTGCTTGTGTGTGAACACACGTATGCATATGCATGTGTATGTATGTGAGAGACGTGGGGGAGAAGGAGAATGGATATATTTTTTTGTCACCCCAGTGAATAATGGTAGCAACAGGACTGCTGATTTTCCTTCATGAGCCTTCAAGGTTGCATGTCTCTGAAATTCCAAATTCTGCCAGTGTCTTTTCTTCTGCCCCAAACACTCTTTGATGGAAAGTTGGCCCAGCCTTTATTCCGAGTGAGGTTTTTTTGTGTTTTGTTTTTAATTTTTGTTCTTTTTTTAATTTTTTTTTTAATCATCAGTTTCCTACTCCGAGAACTATTTTTTGTGCCATGTCTGCTGGCTTAATCCAGCAGCAGGCACCTACCTGCCCTTCATATCTGCTCTTATCTTGGTCCTTTTACAATATTTGTCATCTCAGTTTCTTTTGTGCTTTGACTTGGGATTATTGATGACTGTTTTACTGAGTATGAAGTTTTATTTTCTGTTTCTAATTTTCTTTGTCACATTGAGTTAGATTCAGAGAGACACAGGCACCACTGATGATTTTACTTCATACTTTACAAAGATAAATCTCTTCTACTTTGAATTTATTCTTTCCCTTCCATGAGTTTGAAATTCTGGCTTAGTGATTTTTTTAAAGACTTTTTGAATATCACTTGGACTCTGGATTGACTAAGTGCCAGGAAGAGTCTCATCAAGGAGCAGGATCATAGATATAAAACTTTCTGCATATCCCCTGGGAGATGGCTGACCCTTTAGTGACATTTTTTTAATATAATTATTTTGCTTCTCTTTCCTTCTTTCCATTTCTCTCTTATCTCTGCTATCCTTGTTTATTTCTGTAGTTCCATCTGTTTTATTAAAAAAATAAGTACAAGACAATTTGAATGTTATTTAAATTTTTAAGGGAGGTCATGTTCTATAATTTTAAATTTTAAAAAAATTGATTCATAATAATTTCTGTATGTGGAAAGATATGTTAGTGTTCATTTTCAATAGGTTTGTTTTTGCATATTTTTACATTGGCTAACTGAATTTATCTTATATTTCAGAATTAATGGTGTTGTATGCATATAGTCTAAGTATGTGTGATTAGTAATTAGAATATATATATTTAATACATGTTACCTCTAAGGAGTATGAAACAGATATAGCATTTATTATAATGCCAGTCCTAATAAAAAAAAAAAAGATTACTTTGCTTCCTCTTTGCTTATAATATTTCCGTATGTATAAAAATCCACTGGCTTTTCTAGCTCAGTTGATTTTCTTCTGAGACCAAGTGTAATGCTTATTAAACTGGGAGTTTAAAATGTTTCTCGATATGAAACACCTGACATGCTGCAGGTTTATGAATTATTTTGTAAAATGTTTATAAATTTTTTTAAGTTCTATATCTTAGTACTTTGCTTGTGTAACACTCTGTATCCTGCTTTTGTATTTAAAATTCTGCCTCCTACTCAAATTGTACCTGAAAGAATAAAAATATATGTGTAGGTATAGAGGATTTTTATACATTTTAAGCTGTATTGGAAAGATTATATATGCATTTTCAAGTATAATTTGAATACGATTTGAATATAATGTGGGTATAGGTATGGATATTATACTTGCATATACACACGCAGACATATGCTTATGTAAATTTTTAAGCATTGAAAAAAGTGCAACTGTGAATTCATCTGAATATATAAAACATTATATTTAAAAGCAGACTTATTTGACTTGCCACAAAGATCCTTTTTGGGAAAAAACAGGAGCCAGAAGTAATACTTACTTGCTCAGAAACTGATTCATCATCAATTTTCTGCTTACACACACATACAATCAAGGAAAAACAAAATAAAATAGAAGAAATGAAAGATGGTAACTTAAATTAGGTTTATGTTCAAAGTTAAATCACATAATTGTTCATGTTACTCATGTTTATAACACTAGTCATTTTTTTGACTCAACAGGTAAACTTACAGAATAGTAGCTTCAACTATCTTATCATGTAGTCAGCCTTTTTGAGCAAGTGTTTTCTTTCAGCTTTATTCAAGATGTTGTTGAAAGATTCATTTTTCAACATAAATGTCTTAGGAGTTGTTGTAGGCCTACAAAAAAATCTAAATTGTGCTCATCTGTCTGAGCAGTAAAATACCCCATTCTCATGGTTTCTGTATTATGACCACAATGACAAAAAAAAAAAGGAACTAATCTCACTATATTGCATCTCACTATGTGGCATATGTTTGGCTTTGTTGTTCCAGTTCCAGATTCAAGTGTATTTAACTCTGGGTTTTCTTCAAAATACAGCATGAGTTCCATCAGATTTATCTGAGATTTTAAACATGAATATACTGAAAGCTTGACCCAATGCATTCTCTACCTCTGTTTGTCTGGCATTTTAGCTTTCTTCTATGAAATGAGGAATATTCTGAATCTTGCAAAAGCCTTGAATTGTTTTTTTTTTTTTTTTGGAAACACTGACCTACAAAGCAACTTGAATTAAATAACTCTGAAAAAGACTATTGATCAGTTGTCTTCTAACATGGCAGAGGAGATTAAATCATATAGAATATTGGAAACAGATAATTTGAAAGAATTATATAAAGGAGTTATCCAAACAGTTCACTTACGTCAAAATTTATGTTGTATAAAAAATATAGATTATAGTTCTTCCAACTGAAATGATTGGCTTGTAATTATGTGTATAAATGGATAAATTATATGTCTGAATTTATATTTTTTGACAAAATACATGAAATGAGGCTTGATCGCCTTAATAGAAGAAATCATTTTTCTATTAATATTAAAACAGAAATTATTGAATTCATTTAGAATTCATAAACTTCCCTTCACCCTAAAACAAACAAACAAACAAAAAACATAGAAAAGAAAGATTTGCCCAGCCTGGCCAACATGGTGAAATCTCGTCTCTACTAAAAATACAAAAATTAGCCGGTCGCGATGGCAGGCACCTATAATCCCAGCTACTCAAGAGTCTGAGGCAGGAGAATCGCTTGAACCCGGGTGGCAGAGGTTGCAGTGAGCCAAGATCGTGCCACTGCACTCCAGGCTGGGCAACAGAGTGAGACTCCATCTCAAAAAAGAAAAAAAAAAAGAAAAAAGAAATATACAGAAAGAAAGGTTTGCTTACTATCTATCAGACCACATGCTTACACAAATTTGCCTAGTAAAATTCTTTCCTGCCTGTTTCTTCTCAAATAATCTACATATGTATCTAAGATTCTATAAAAATGCTGCAGAATACCACAATGAAGAGGATTCTATATGTTTCATAAATTAATTGTATATTTCAGTAGAGAAGGCCAATTTTAAACTTACTTATTCCTAGTAATGTTTGTTAGAATGGTCCTTGAATTTTTGTTGCATGCCTTCATTTTTCCAGAGCTCCGTATTTCAATTTTTAATACATGTAGGATAGCATCTGAAATAATGGAATTTATTTGATTTAAGTTGTTACATATTAAGCATCAGTAGCATCTTATTTTCTTCTATTTCTGTCATTGTCATCTGTCTCTTACCTGATGGCATCATGATCTTTCCAATAGTGAATGTGAAGCCCACTGAGTCCTCCTCACTCCTCACTCTGCCTCATCTGCTTACTAACCATTATCCAAATCTTCTCTCGCCTGCTTCAGAAATATATCTCAAATCTGATGTACTTTATTACTCCCTTTGTGTAGTACTCATAATCTCTTAGTAATGAAACAATAACTTCCTAAATGATCTTCATGCTACCAAGCTGACCCTATGTTAATCCATGTTCTACTGGATAACAATCAATGTTATACCCATGCTTAGAAACAAACAACCTTAAATATCTTCAAGGGTAAAGTCAAAATTCCTTAATTTCACTTTTCTTCTTGTTGCAGTAGTCTTCACAATCCTTAGCAACTTTGCCTTGCTATTACTGTTTTTAGGCTACCTCCTCACTTCATTTTACCCATATCAATCTTCTCATATGTTTTTACACACTAACACTTTTAGACTGTTATTCAAAGTGGTCCTTAATCATGTATTCTATTTTTAATGTTTACAAATAAAATAAATATTTTTAAAAATGTATTTTCAGTCTAAATGAGCTTAGTGATTTTCCACATTTATTTCCAAGAAGATTGCAGAGGTTAAGAGTATAGTAATGTTCATGTTGTAATTCAGTATGAATGTAGTTTTGTTGATGGTATATACACTTAAGGGTATAAATAGGTTAACACACAATAAAATAATGAATGAATTATTTAATTCGGTAGCTCATTTTTTAAAAATTTCCTTTTCTATGCCCCCAATTTATAGGATACTAAAAAGATGACAATACTATTTTATTATTCACAGACATTATTTCTTTTTTACCTGGCAGTTTTGGTTGAAATTTTGTGTTTCATATACGTAATGCTTGCTGGAAACAATGAACTTATTATTATTATTATTATTATTATTATTATTATTATTATACTTTAAGTTCTAGGGTACATGTGCATAACGTGCAAGTTTGTTACATATGTACACTTGTGCCATGGTGGTGTGCTGCACCCATCAACTCATCAGCACCCATCACCTCGTCATTTACATCAGGTATAACTCCCAATGCAATCCCTCCCCCCTCCCCCCTCCCCATGATAGGCCCCAGTGTGTGATGTTCCCCTTCCCGAGTCCAAGTGATCTCATTGTTCAATTCCCACCTATGAGTAAGAATATGGGGTGTTTGGTTTTCTGTTCTTGTGATAGTTTGCTGAGAATGATGGTTTCCAGCTGCATCCATGTCCCTACAAAGGACACAAACTCATCCTTTTTTATGGCTGCATAGTATTCCATGGTGTATATGTGCCACATTTTCTTCATCCAGTCTGTCGCTGATGGACATTTGGGTTGATTCCAAGTCTTGCTATTGTGAATAGTGCCACAATAAACATATGTGTGCATGTGTCTTTATAGCAGCATGATTTATAATCCTTTGGGTATATACCCAGTAATGGGATGGCTGGGTCATATGGTACATCTAGTTCTAGATGCTTGAGGAATCGCCATACTGTTTTCCACAATGATTGAACTAGTTTACAATCCCACCAACAGTGTAAAAGTGTTCCTATTTCTCCACATCCTCTCCAGCACCTGTTGTTTCCTGACTTTTTAATGATCGCCATTCTAACTGGTGTGAGATGGTATCTCATTGTGGTTTTGATTTGCATTTCTCTGATGGCCAGTGATGATGAGCATTTTTTCATGTGTCTGTTGGCTGCATAAATGTCTTCTTTTGAGAAGTGTCTGTTCATATCCCTCGCCCACTTTTTGATGGGGTTGTTTGATTTTTTCTTGTAAATTTGTTTGAGTTCTTTGTAGATTCTGGATATTAGCCCTTTGTCAGATGAGTAGATTGCAAAAATTTTCTCCCATTCTGTAGGTTGCCTGTTCACTCTGATGGTAGTTTCTTTTGCTGTGCAGAAGCTCTTTAGTTTAATTAGATCCCATTTGTCAATTTTGGCTTCTGTTGCCATTGCTTTTGGTGTTTTAGACATGAAGTCCTTGCCCATGCCTATGTCCTGAATGGTATTACCTAGGTTTTCTTCTAGGGTTTTTATGATATTAGGTCTAACATTTAAGTCTCTAATCCATCTTGAATTAATTTTCTTATAAGGAGTAAGGAAAGGATCCAGTTTCAGCTTTCTACTTATGGCTAGCCAATTTCTCCAGCACCATTTATTAAATAGGAAATCCTTTCCCCATTTCTTGTTTTTCTCAGGTTTGTCAAAGATCAGATGGCTGTAGATGTGTGGTATTATTTCTGAGGACTCTGTTCTGTTCCATTGGTCTATATCTCTGTTTTGGTACCAGTACCATGCTGTTTTGGTTACTGTAGCCTTGTAGTATAGTTTGAATTCAGGTAGCGTGATGCCTCCAGCTTTGTTCTTTTGACTTAGGATTGTCTTGGCAATGCGGGCTCTTTTTTGGTTCCATATGAACTTTAAAGCAGTTTTTTCCAATTCTGTGAAGAAACTCATTGGTAGCTTGATGAGGATGACACTGAATCTATAAATTACCTTGGGCAATATGGCCATTTTCACGATATTGATTCTTCCTATCCATGAGCATAGTATGTTCTTCCATTTGTTTGTGTCCTCTTTTATTTCACCTAGCAGTGGTTTGTAGTTCTCCTTGAAGACATCCTTTACATCCCTTGTAAGTTGGATTCCTAGGTATTTTATTCTCTTTGAAGCAATTGTGAATGGAAGTTCATTCATGATTTGGCTCTCTGTCTGTTACTGGTGTATAAGAATGCTTGTGATTTTTGCACATTAATTTTGTATCCTGAGACTTTGCTGAAGTTTCTTATCAGCTTAAGGAGATTTTGGGCTGAGACAATGGGGTTTTCTAAATATACAATCATGTCATCTGCAAACAGGGACAATTTGATTTCTTCTTTTCCTAGCTGAATACCCTTGATTTCTTTCTCTTGCCTGATTGCCCTAGCCAGAACTTCCAACACTATGTTGAATAGGAGTGGTAAGAGAGGGAATCCCTGTCTTGTGCCAGTTTTCAAAGGGAATTTTTCCAGTTCTTGCCCATTCAGTATGATATTGGCTGTGGGTTTGTCATAAATAGCTCTTATTATTTTGAGATACGTTCCATCAATACCGAATTTATTGAGCGTTTTTAGCATGAAGGGCTGTTGAATTTTGTCAAAGACCTTTTCTGCATCTATTGAGATAATCATGTGTTTTTTGTCTTTGGTTCTGTTTATATGCTAGATTACGTTTATTGATTTACGTATGTTGAACCAGCCTTGCATCCCAGGGATGAAGCCCACTTGATCGTGGTGGATAAGCTTTTTGATGTGCTACTGAATCCGGTTTGCCAGTATTTTACTGAGGATTTTTGCATCGATGTTCATCAGGGATATTGGTCTAAAATTCTCTTTTTTTGTTGTGTCTCTGCCAGGCTTTGGTATCAGGATGATGTTGGCCTCATAAAATGAGTTAGGGAGGATTCCCTCTTTTTCTATTGATTTGATCAGTTTCAGAAGGAACAGTGCCAGCTCCTCCTTGTACCTCTGGTAGAATTCAGCTGTGAATCCATCTGGTCCTGGACTTTTTTTCGTTGGTAGGCTATTAATTATTGCCTCAATTTCAGAGCCTGCTATTGGTCTATTCAGGGATTCAGCTTCTTCCTGGTTTAGTCTTGGGAGAGTGTATGTGTCCAGGAATTTATCCATTTCTTCTAGGTTTTCTAGTTTATTTGTGTAGAGTTGTTTATAGTATTCTCCTATGGTAATTTGTATTTCTGTGGGGTTGGTGGTGATATCACCTTTTTCATTTTTTGGAGGGTTTTTTATGTCTCTATCTCCTTCAGTTCTGCTCTGATCTTAGTTATTTCTTGCCTTCTGCTAGCTTTGGAATGTGTTTGCTCTTGCTTCTCTAGTTCTTTTAATAGTGACGTTAGAGTGTCAATTTTAGATCTTTCCAGCTTTCTCTTGTGGGCATTTAGTGCTATAAATATCCCTCTACACACTGCTTTAAATGTGTCCCAGAGATTCTGGTGTGTTGTATCTTTGTTCTCATCAGTTTCAAAGAACATCTTTATTTCTGCCTTCATTTCGTTTTGTACCCAGTAGTCATTCAGGAGCAGGTTATTCAGTTTCCATGTAGTTGAGCAGTTTTGATTGAATTTCTTAGTCCTGAGTTCTAGTTTGATTGCACTGTGGTCTGAGAGACAGTTTGTTATAATTTCCGTTCTTGTACATTTGCTGAGGAGTGCTTTACTTCCAATTATGTGGTCAATTTTGGAATAAGTGTGATGTGGTGGTGAGAAAAATGTATATTCTGTTGATTTGGGGTGGAGAGTTCTGTAGATGTCTATTAGGTCTGCTTACTGCAGAGATGAGTTCAATTCCTGGATATCCTTGTTAACTTTCTGTCTCGTTGATCTGTCTAATGTTGACAGTGGAGTGTTGAAGTCTCCCATTATTATTGTATGGGAGTCTAAGTCTCTTTGTATAAGACTTAGTCTCTTTGTCTCTAAGGACTTGCTTTGTGAATCTGGGTGCTCCTGTATTGGGTACATATATATTTAGGATAGTTAGCTCTTCCTGTTGAATTGATCCCTTTACCATTATGTAATGGCCTTCTTTGTCTTTTTTGATCTTTGATGGTTTAAAGTCTGTTTTATCAGAGACTAGTATTGCAACCCCTGCTTTTTTTGTTCTCTATTTTCTTGGTAGATCTTCCTCCATCCCTTTATTTTGAGCCTATGTATGTCTCTGCATATGAGATGGGTCTCCTGAATACAGCAAACTGATGGGTCTTGACTCTTTATGCAGTTTGCCAGTCTGTGTCTTTTAATTGGACCATTTAGTCCATTTACATTTAAGGTTAATATTGTTATGTGTGAACTTGATCCTGCCATTGTGATATTAACTGGTTATTTTGCTCGTTAGTTGATGCAGTTTCTTCCTAGCCTCGATGGTCTTTACATTTTGGCATGTTTTTGCAGTGACTGGTACTGGTTGTTCTTTTCCATATTTAGTGCATCCTTCAGGGTCTCTTGTAAGGCAGGCCTGGTGGTGACAAAATCTCTAAGTATTTGCTGATCTGTAAAGGATTTTATTTCTCCTTCATTTATGAAACTTAGTTTGACTGGATATGAAATTCTGCGTTTAAAATTCTTTTCTTTAAGAATGTTGAATATTGGCCCCCACTCTCTTCTGGCTTGTAGAGTTTCTGCCAAGAGATCTGCTGTTAGTCTGATGGGCTTCCCTTTGTGGGTAACCTGACCTTTCTCTCTAGCTGCCCTTAAGATTTTTTCCTCCATTTCAACTTTGGTGAATCTGGCAATTATGTGTCTCGGAGTTGCTCTTCTCGAAGAGTATCTTTGTGGCATTCTCTGTGTTTCCTGAATTTGAATATTGGCCTGCCCTGCTAGGTTGGGGAAGTTCTCCTGGATGATATCCTGAAGAGTGTTTTCCAACTTGTTTCCATTTTCCCCCTCACTTTCAGGCACCCCAATCAGACGTAGATTTGGTCTTTTTACATAATCCCATACCTCTTGCAGGTTTTGTTCATTTCTTTTTCTTCTTTTTTCTTTAGATTTCTCTTCTCGCTTCATTTCATTCATTTGATCCTCAATCGCTGATACTCTTTCTTCCAGTTGATCGAGTTGGTTACTGAAGCTTGTGCATTTGTCACGTATTTCTCATGTCATGGTTTTCATCTCTGTCAGTTCGTTATGGCCTTCTCTGCATTAATTATTCTAGTTATCAATTCTTCCACTCTTTTTTCAAGATTTTTAGTTTCTTTGCGCTGGGTATGTAATTTCTCCTTTAGCTCTGAGAAGTTTGATGGACTGAAGCCTTCTTCTCTCATCTCGTCAAAGTCATTCTCCATCCAGCTTTGATCCATTGCTGGCGATGAGCTGCATTCCTTTGTAGGGGGAGATGCGCTCTTATTTTTTGAATTTCCAGCTTTTCTGCCCTGCTTTTTCCCCATCTTTGTGGTTTTATCTGCCTCTGGTCTTTGTTGATGGTGACATACTGATGGGGTTTTGGTGTAGGTGTCCTTCCTGTTTGTTAGTGTTCCTTCTAACTGTCAGGACCCTCAGCTGTAGGTCTGTTGGAGAATGCTTGAGGTCCACTCCAGACCCTGTTTGCCTGGGTATCAGCAGCAGAGGCTGCAGAAGATAGAATATTTCTGAACAGCGAGTGTACCTGTCTGATTCTTGCTTTGGAAGCTTCCTCTCAGAAGTGTACTCCACCATGTGAGATGTGGGGTGTCAGACTGCCCCTAGTGGGGGATGTCTCCCAGTTAGGCTACTCAGGGGTCAGGGACCCACTTGAGCAGGCAGTCTGTCCGTTCTCAGATCTCAACCTCTGTGTTGGGATTTCGACTGCTCTTTTCAAAGCTGTCAGACAGAGTCGTTTGCGTCTGCAGAGGTTTCTGCTGCTTTTTGTTGTTGTTGTTGTTATTGTTGTTTAGCTCTGCCCTGTCCCAAGAGGTGGAGTCTACAGAGACAAGCAGGCCTCCTTGATCTGCTGTAAGCTCCACCCAGTTCGAGCTTCCCAACAGCTTTGTTTACCTACATAAGCCTCAGCAATGGTGGGTTCCCCTCCCCCAGCCTTGCTGCTGCCTTGCTGTTAGATCGCAGACTGCTGTGCTAGCAATGAGGGAGGCTCCGTGGGCATGGGACCCCCCTGGCCAGGTGTGGGATATAATCTCCTAGTGTGCCCATTTGCTAAGACCCTTGATAAAGTGCAGTATTGGGGTGGGAGTTACCCGATTTTCCAGGTGTTGTGCGTCTCAGTTCCCCTGGCTGGGAAAAGGGATTCCCTTCCCCCTTGTGCTTCCCAGGTGAGGCGATGCCTCGCCCTGCTTCAGCTCTCACTGATCGGGCTGCAGCAGCTGACCAGCACCAATTGTCCGGCACTCCCTAGTGAGATGAACCCAGTACCTCAGTTGAAAATGCAGAAATCACCTGTCTTCTGTGTCGCTTGCGCTGGGAGCTGGAGACTGGAGCTGTTCCTATTCGGCCATCTTGCTCTGCCTCCCTAAACTAATTTTTTAAATTAACATATAAAAAGGTGTATGTTTATTTTGTGTAACATAATGTTTTGATATATGCATACATTTTGAAATAGGTAAATCAAGCTAGTTAACGTATGCATTACTTCGCATAGTTTTCTTTTTCATGAAGAAAGCACTTAAAATTTACTCTCAACAATTTTTAAGTGCACAATATCATGTTATTAATGATAGCCATAATCATATGCAGTTGATCTCAACTTTTTCCTTCCGTCTAACTTTATCCTGTGACCAGAATCTCCCCTAATCTCCTCCACTTCCCAGTATCTGATAAACAACATTTTACTGTTTGCTTCTATAAGAAGTGAACTAATTTTTGTAAGAAAATATTATTTTAAACTGCATATACTATTAGGTTTGTATTAATAAATTTATAGCCAAAGAAGCCTATATGCCTTAATATACAAAATATATTCAAACAAAGATACATATTGCTGAATGATACTTTATCACAAATAAATATTTATGGTAAGGTAAATATAGAATGCTTAGCAATTAGAAATTGACATTTATTAAGATATTTGAAGCTAGTGATTTTTTTTTTTTTTTTTTTTTTTTTAGACTGAGTCTCACTCTCACCTGGGCTGTAGTACAATGGCGAGATCTCGGCTCACTGAAGGCTCGGCCACCCGGGTTCAAGAGATTCTGCTTCAGACTCCCGAGTAGCTGGGACTACAGGTGCGTGCTGCCACGCCTGGGTAATTTTTGTATTTTTAGTAGAGACGGGGTTTCACCATTTTGGCCAGGATGATCTTGGTTTCCTGACCTCGTGATCCACCTGCCTCGGACTCCCAAAGTGCGGGGATTACAGGCGTGAGCCAACGCACATTAATGAGTAGAATTTCTTCCACTTTTTAACAATGATAACTATTTTATTTTCTATTATCAGCTTTGGTACTTTAAATCAACATTTAAGATTTGAAAAGTTGTCCTTAAAGGTATTCAATGTATTTTACACCAATGAATTTAGATTTTCTCATACTAGGAAAAAGATCAAATTAGAATATATTAACCTATCTTGGGTGCAGCACAGCAACATGGCACAAGTATACATATGTAACAAACCTGCACGTTATGCACATGTACCCTAGAACTTAAAGTATAATAATAATAATAATAATAAATAAATAAATAAATAATGCATTTTCCTATTAAAACTTTAAAACAACAACAACAAAAACAAAAGAAAGAAGGACAAGAATTACGTGTTTAAAAAAAAAAAAAAAGAATATATTAACCTATCTTTAGGCACACACTTACTTGTTTTCAAGTGTTTACTACCAGAAATTGTACACTCACAAAGTCATAGAGTATGTGCTTTGCATTTTTTTTATTCCATAAATGCTCTGCTTCTAGCTGTGAGTTTGAAAATATCTGCCAGGTTCCACTAAATGCTGAAATTATTTCGTGGTGCAAACTTAGAATCTGATTGAAGCCTTCGCATAAAATATGTTTTCCCATCTATTAAAGACTAGCTTCTCTGACATGTGCAGAAGCAGATTCAACTTTGTAAACCTGTAGGTATGATAGTTAGTCACTAGTAGTTACTTTGTTCCTTGGAACTTTATTTTTCTACAAAACATCCATGTTATCCCCGTAGGACTCAGCCTTGGCATCATCAGTCCTCTTGACATACAGCCACATTCTTTCCTGAGGATTTGATCCTTGTAATGACACCACATGAGGTCTTAGGCCACCTGTTATGTGAGAAGATAAAACAAACCTTCAGTACATACGCCAAATAGGCAAGAATTGTCGGTTTTTCTTAGGAAACTCTTTTAAATTAACCAAGTTGAAATTATGTACTCAGAATACAATAAAGAGAAAAACATAAATACTTATGCAATACCCTCAGGACCTGTGATTATGATGTGGTAGTGACTACGATTTTAGAAAGTATTAATTCTCTGGCTTTTCTCCTTTTAAAATTGTCATAATATATTAACTGAGTCCTGTTATGTGACTGAATAGTGATATTTACAGTGATGTTATTTAAAGTAAAATAAATGCACTGAAGTTTTTTTCTTAAGAAGGTTAATACCCAATTTTAACATTATTTCACAAAATGTTTAAAGGAATGATACTAGATTTAAAGCATGTATTTAAAAAAAGAAAACAAAAAACAGGAACTTGAGAGGAGGCGATCTGGATTCTAAGTTCCATTTGCTTAACCTCATGACTTTGGATACATCACTGTTATCCTTTGAACTTCCACCTATCTCACTGGTAAAGTGAGAATAAGAATGTCTCTTCTACATATTGCAAAGCTTTATTGAAAGTATCAAATTGGATAATATATTTGACAATTTTAAAATGTGAGGTGATGATCAAAAATTAAAAAGAAATGCTACTGAAAGTTAAAGAAGTATTTATTGTTGAGATACACTTTGTATTTAGGCTCATAGGTCAGAAAACATATTCTTAAAACTTCTGTGACAGCATCTAGTAAACAGTGTAGGTGGCCAGGCAATGAAGATTCCAGGCACTGTATACACTTTTTATTCATCATCTCATTTAATCTTTAAAACAATTCTCTTAGAGTACCAATTTCATTAAACTCTCCGATCTTCAACTTCCTAAGTGAAAGAGTGCAGATAGGTTGATCTGATTCCAACATTGAGGACCTTGTATCAGTCAATTCTTATAGTATTGTCAACATTTATTATATTGACATGATAATGTGGAGATTCAGATCATTTTTACACATTCAGGAACCAGAAGCTTAATGGTGGAGGCAAACCGTGAATATGGTTTTAACACAAGATAGTATGTATGATGAGTTCCTAAAGTGTATGGCAAGCAAATTTTAGAGCAAAGTGAAATAATTTATAGGATTAGAAATATGTGAGAGTATAGTTTTTTTTGTTTTGTTTTGTTTTTGTTTGTTTTTGTTTGTTTGTTTTGTTTTTAGATGCTCAATTTCAGTAATGGGACATGGGAGATAAAGATAAAAAATAGCACCTTAGAAACTTTTATAAGTGAAAGTATGCCCCGAAAATTATATCAGAACAACAAACTGAATGAGGACTCTCCAGGTAAACTAGAATGGAAAGTCACAAAAATAATTAGAGCATTTTGATTTTGAGAAGAAAAAAAATACTAAGTAAATAACTTACCCTTAAGTATATATATATTTTTTATATTATAAAGGTATGAATTGTTTCAGTCATAAATTTTGCCTTGTGCAAGCATACTTCACAAAGAAATGTGCAATTAGCATGATAGCAATTACTTTCTGCCCACAACCAATTAAACAAAATTTAGACAGCTGTGAAATCAATTGGCTTACAGTACATTGGATTTAAACTTATTGAACTAGTAAAGACTTCATTATTCAATTATGTCTAATACCATTTTGCCAATTATTCATTTTAGTTTTTATTTCAATGGTAACTATATCTATTTAGAACTCAATTTCAGATGTTGTTGCAAGTCATTTATTCAATTGTTTCCTCCAATATATTGGTATCCTATGTATTTATAATTACAAAAGGGCCTTGATACATCTGGGGCTTTGAAACTGCAAATTAGGTGACTCTTTTCTTTGTTCCTTCCTTCTTTCCTTCCTCCTTGCTCCCCTCCATTTAGTAAGATATTTTGTATCATAAAGTAGGTTACATGATCTCAGCACTATGACTTTTTTTAGTTATCTTAAAAATCTAATCTATCAGTAAATATACTTTTTTGAAAATAGTTGTTCTACTATTTCCTGTGCTTGTTTCATGATTCATAACTTGCATAATAGTAAAGTTACTCAAGTTTTGGAACTCTACCTTGCCCACAAATTGACACAAGTTCTCTCCTTGAACACACCTACAGTTTGTGATTGATTTCCATTTACCCAGCTGATGGACTAGCCTTCTCTCTGTTTGGATTTACTCTCTATCTGCAGTCTTCACTATAATCTTTCCATTTCCCTCAAATGGACACTGTTTGTGTAAACACCTTTCCCCCTCCTGCCTGCTAGGATTTTTCTCTTCAGAGGAGGACTAGCCTAGTTTCAAGGATGATGACTGGCCAAAGTGGTATTTGAAGATAATGACAGATACTGAATGGAGGACTAGACTGAGCTAGAAACCTGTGATATACAGATAACTTTCAAATGCTTTATTTTTCATTTGTTTGATTTCCCTTCAATTATCCCAAATTATTCAAATATTAATACAAATTTAGTTCAGCCCACGGAAAGCATTATGGAGATTTCTCAAAGAACTAAAAATAGAGCTATCATTTGACCCAAAAATTCCACTACTGAGCATCCACCCAAATAAAAAGAAGTCATTCTACCAAAAAGACAACTTCACTCATATGTTTATCATAGTGCTATACACAAGAGCAAAATCATGGAACCAACCTAGCTGTCTATCAATGATGGACTGGATAAAGACAATGAGATGCATATACATTGTGGAATCCTACAAAACCATAAAAAGAATTAAATCATTTCATTTGCAGCAATATGGTTGCAGCTAGAGGCTATTATCCTCAGTGAATTAATACAGAAACAGAAAATATAATACCATATTTTCTCACTTGCAAATGGAAGCTAAACAGTGGGTACACATGGATGTAAAGATGGAAACAATAGAGGCTGAGAACTCCAAAAGTGAGCAGGGAAGGAGAAGGGTAAGGGTTGAAAATCTACCTATTGGGTTCTGTGTTCACTATGTGGGCAATGGGTTCAACAAAAGCCCAAACTACAGCATTATGCAATATATCTGTGTTACAAACCTGCCCATGTAAGCCCTGAATCTAAAATTTTTGAAAAGAAATTTTTAAACATGCATTTCAAATGATTCAACAAATACACACAAAGCCAAAAACAGATGCTTAACAAAAAGTAACACCTGTTATATACTCTGGTGATGGCAAGAATTTCACATATTGCTAAGGACACTGAATTAAATAGCACTTAAGGCTTATAAATAGTGATCTCATCTGTAAAACTTATTTCATATTAAATAATTCATAGGAAAATTTTGCTCAATTGGTAATTTAGCTCAATAGTTGTTCTCTGACGTGTCTCAGAGGCCTATGTTAGAAATTTGCTAATGCTTTTAAAATCTTATTTCAGCCAATGTGGTAAGTTTTATGGTAATATGTATTATATTGTCACAGGAAATTAGGCAAAAATATTTTAAAGCTATGTATTATTTATTAGTCCTGTTATAAATTTAAAAGCACCACATACTATTAGTTCAAGGGAGTAATTAAAAATACAAAAAATAAACTTGAAAAACGAGTTCACACTTCTTAAAATTTTAATATTTTATTTCAGGTGTGAGTGTACGTCTGGATGGACTGGGCAGAACTGTAGTGAAGAAATAAATGAATGTGACTCTGATCCATGCATGAATGGAGGTCTTTGTCATGAATCTACCATCCCTGGACAATTTGTGTGTCTGTGCCCACCCCTTTATACTGGACAGTTTTGCCACCAACGCTATAACCCTTGTGACCTACTTAATAACCCTTGCAGAAACAACTCAACATGCTTAGCTTTGGTAGATGGAAATCAGCATTGTATTTGTAGAGAAGGTAAGAGCTGATATGGATTTTAATGGTTTTAAATAATTACTTAATTAGTTTGTGTATTTATTGTGCCTATGGGATGATGGCCTCTTCAAATGGGTTAGAAAAACCCTATGCACATTGTGGGTAGCGGAGTATCTAACTTCAAATCCTGTTATAAAAATATAATAGAGAAATACACCAAAGGAGTTAATGTAAGAATTCACTATTGGGAAAAGGGAAAAGTGCAAAGCTTTATAGCTTTTTGGCCCTTTTTTTTTCTTTCAGAAGCTGTCTCTCCTTTAATAACAGTTTCTCTTTTCTGAACAATCCTGTTCATGCAGTGTTCATGACAATAGCAGTTAGTTAGAGATGGGCATAGGTATAATTGAAAGTAATGAAATGTCTTAGTTTACATTTTATTCTGGAGCTATCAAAATATTACTTCTTTCTACTTAGACTGTTTAGTTATAATCACATAACTTTGGTGGCTGCTTAGTCTCATAAGAGAAATCCTATGCAAGAAAGAATGAACAGTTCAAATAATACTGTTGGAGCTCCTGGATCCAACCACATCTGAAGCCAGGATATTTCTGGCTTTCTGGGTCATATCAGCCAATAACTCTGTTTATATCATTAAACTTTCTTGATTGGGGTCTCTTCATGCGCAAGTGAAGAAAGTCTCTTTGATGCACAGTGGTTTAGGTACATGTTCACTGTTCATGTGTTGATGGTTACTCACAAGCAATTATGATTTTCAATGGAAATGCTTCTGCTCCAAAACACATGGCCAGTTTTCAGAATAACTAGATGTGTCATAAGCATAATATAAAAAACACATTGTGTTTGGAGGTCCACAACTGCAATTTATTTTCTAATATTCACCTGTGGTTTCATGTTTTCCTCCCTCTCACTGGCCCTTAAGGGAGTCTCTTAATGATAAGGATATTACTTATTTACTCTTCTGTTCAAAAAAGCCAGCTTAGATGACTTTAGTTAAATAGGTATCTAATTCAAAGCTATTTCCATTTGTTTTTGCAAATCCTCTAAAATTTTCTTAAGATATTAATCTTTTTAAAGGATTTTGAGGCAAGTCCTTGAACCTGTATACATGACAGAAACTTCTGGGTGTTCTGAAAGATTAAAACTAAAAGCTAGAAAACCATCAATAATTGATTTTGCAAAAATGGCATGGGTTTTATAGGCCATGTGAAAGAATGTTTGCAAGAATGAGACAGGTGAAACAAGATAGAGAAGAAAAAATACAAGGGGAGCATTTGATGCCCAAATTTAGTAATTATGAAGAACATAATTCCAACAAGTAAATAGTTTTCCTTTTAGCAAACTTTGAGAGTGAAACTTGTTGAAAATTATTCAGTATCAGTGAGGCGAATTTATTTAGTAGAACAATTCTACTAAACATTCTACTACATAGAATTTTTTTACTTAATAACATTATTATTTCTGAGAATGTAAGTAGCTAAGTAAAATAGAAAAAAAATCTCAGAACATAAATATTAGATAGATATTTATTGAGAAGGCCATAGTATATTTATTCACTTCAGGTAAACCTCCTTTGTTTCTCTCAGATATAATTTTCTCCAAAGTGGGCATTGTTTTCAAACCTTAGTATTTTAAAAATTCATTTGCTATTTATAAGTGCATTTAATAAATTTATAAAATATAGTGATATTTCTTTCCTGCTATGGGGTCAGGGAAAGAAAGTTTAGAAACATTATAAAACCTTCTAGTCATATATTGAACTAGTAATGATATCTGCTGTCCCCTTGAACATTAACAAAGATGTCATGGGGAGAATTTAGATTTCACTATTATTAAATAAAGGAAATCTTATTTCCCCTTAGTATTTTATTATTGTACTTAAGTCAAATCAGAGCTTTGGCTAGAGTGGCAGGTGGACACAGTGAATTATTTGTTTATTCCTTTGTGATTGCGATTCAGTACAAAGAGATACTTGAAGTGCACATCATTTTTTTTTTTTTAACGAATTTACATCTATGTTTTTCTAAACCTAATTGTGGAGTATGTTTCTGTAAATCAGATCTGACTACTGTAATAATGTGTCTTTAGCAGTTTTAAGTTCTGTAGCAGATCAAAAATTAAAGGTTGTAACATTGCTTTTAAAAACTACTTCAGAAAATTCAAAAGAAGTTGACTGCAACATTTTAGAAGCTTTGACTGAGTTACTTTAACAGCTTTATTTAAGATAGGTTCTATGTCAAAGCCAGCATATTGTTTTTAAAAGAAAATATTTTATCAAATTTAATTCTCACAAGTATCAACATTTAGAACTACAAAGAATTCCAATACTTAACATCTACAGATATGATTTGGAAGCTCCACTGGATCTCTTTGTAAGTTGTTGGTGTTTGTCAATTGACTAAAATAGGACATCGGAATAGAAATTTAAGACTTTAGGCTAAGGATTCAGCATATGTATTTCTGAATTTGTTTTCACAGTTTTTAGTCAGTCTATAGGGTCTCTCACTAGATAAATGTGAGTATAGATAAAATTTCAGCCAGAGTAACAATGCGACTATATGTTAGACAACTATATTAGAAATGACATTCAAATTCACTCTGAAGGACCAGCAAGTAGAATAACTGATACTTTTGGGTTTATGTCAAACTGTTTGCTTAGCAGGTAAACTATTTTGGTTAATGTGATTGAAATGTATAGTAAAAATGATCTAATCCTTTTTGCAAAGTAAGCTACTTAAAAAATTATCAGTATAGTTAAGCACCGGAACTATTGTGATCCTGCTTTGTGAGATAAAGGGCAATGCTTCTGTCTTCTGACTAGAATTGAGGTGATTATTTGGGTCTCTATGAATAGTGAACATTTTCTACAAGTAAATGAGGAGGCAAAAGAGCATGTGACACTAATAATTCAATATGTTTATTTTATATAAAATCTTATTCGTTTGGCACAATGTAAGAAAAAACATTGCTTTAATAAATAGAAAAACAACACATAGAAAGGCACATTTTATAAGATTTCTATAAACAAATGGGTTTTATTTTTGACACCTCAATAGTGTTAGCTTTGATTGTTTAGTATGTAATGAATTTACACACCTAGAAATTTATTGTAACCAACTTTTTCTGCCTTTATAAACTGTACTCTGTACACAAATACATGTCTGTCTTGTAACTGCATGTTGGTAGTGTTCTAGAAATTTTAAAAATATTATTAACTGATTCAACAAACATATTGATTTCCTATGATGTGTCAAGTCTTGAGATAGGTTCTGGAAAAATTAAACATGGTGAAGATATGCCCTCAAGGAATTTAAAGTTTAAAGGAGAGACACACCAGTTAATTAATCATTAAAGTACAATACTGTAAAAGCTTTTGATAGTGACAGGAGGCAGCCAAATGCCTAGACAGATAAGGATAGGTACTTGGTGAAACATCACCTCCAAGCCAATGACAGTTTAAAGCCTGAAAGCCAAGCTATAAGTTAAATCCTCAGACCAGATTGAGAACTTGTCTTCCTGTTTGGCAGTGCTTTCCTCTGATTGATCCCCACCCTTCACCTATTTTACATACACCTACCCTTTCCTAATTGGTTTTCCACACTCTTGTACCCATCTTCGAGTCTTGTCTTCATTTTAACTTTTGCATACTCACAAACCAATCAGCGCACACTCCCCATCCTGTGTCTATAAAAACCCCAGACTCAGTCAGTAGAAGACGAGATGGCCTGACTTTGGGGAAGAGACAGCCTGCCTTCAGGTTGTACAGGAAGACAACCTGTCCTACTTATACCCTCTCAAGCTCCCCTCTCCTCTGAGACCTGTTTTCATCACTCAATAAAATTATCCACCTTCATGACCCTTCAGTCATCTGCATGATCTCATTCTTCTTGGACACCAGACAAGAGCTTGGTACCCTCTGAGTATGGGTACCCAGAAAGGCTGTCCAGCCAGCCCTTTGCCCTCCCTGGCAGAGGGCAGCCAACCATGTGACGAGGCAAGGGGCCAGCTGAGCTGCTAACACACTGCTGTCCGTGAATAGTGGAACTAAAGGAGCACTGTAACATCCCCTCTGGGGCTTCAATGTCACATACACACTCAACTGGGTGCCACCATGTTCCCCACAAGGCAACACACCTGGTCTGGCTGGGGGGGCTGTGTGGAGCTTTCTCCTGTTTCGGCATGTGGAGTGGCCAGAGAGGTCCTGCACATACTGGCTCACATGCTCCCTCCCCCAAAGGCTTGAGCATAGTGGACCGAGTAGATGGGGCACCCCTCCCACAAGTCTGGCAAATGGGCTGAGAAAAATCCTGCATCACTTCCACATTTATGCCAGAAATATGTACAAGGGATGACAAGTTGTGGATACATAACATTGCTTTCTCATTTCTATTGACAACTTTTAGTTTTGTTCTGCATGATTTATAAGAGGGTCTCCAGCATATGAAGCCTCAGTTGCCCACAACAATTATGTGCTCATTAAACCACTCCCTTCCCTGCTTTATCTTCCACTCCCTTGCAATAATTCCTGGAATCTGGGATGACCTCTCAAATAAACTTCTTGTGAGAAAATCATTGTCTCAGACTTTTTTTTTTTTTTTTTTTTTTTTAAGAACTCAAGCTAAGACACATAGTAAATTCCATCCCCTGGTAACTATGGTTTACCTAAGTCTGAGCATGCATGTGACTGGAATATTGGCGTTCAGACCCTTTCTTTGGAATTGATGCTGAGAGAAGAGGCCTTCTCTTTCTGCCAGATGTTTTCAATTGGTACAGTCAACGACCATGTTCTCTTCATGTGGAGATGATCTGCATATAGTAGGATAGAAGTGTTTGGGAAAGAAGGAATCCTGGAGGAACTTACAGTTCTTACTTCAATTTTGTGAACTGCCTGATACCCCTCTCAGCCGGGTTACCAATAAATCTCACTTCTTAACTAAGTTCATGTTTTTGTTTATATTGTTTATGGCCAGTAGAGTAATGGCTACGACATAGCGTGAAGGCAAAGAGTTAATTTGAGTGGGAAAGGTTGAATAAACTGGTTTCAACTTCAAGCTGGTAGAAATAAAATAAAAATTTTATCACTTGAGCGCCAGGCACAACAACTCACACTTGTAATCCCAGCACTTTGGGAGACTAAGGCAGGAGGATTACTTGAGGCCAAGAGCTCCAGACCAGCTTGGTCAACATATCTATCTCTACAAATTATTTTTTAAAAACTTGCGGTGCATGGTGGTTCATTTCTGCAGTCCTAACTGCTCAAAACTCTAAAGCAGGAGGGATCATTAGAGCCCAGGAGTTTAAGGTTACAGTGAGAACTTCATCTTGGGCAACAGAGCAGGACTTTGTCTCTAATAAAATAATAATAATAATAATAATAAAACCCACAAAACCACATGAAGATTAAGAAGATAAAGAGGACTTCAGATGAAATGCATGAGAGTGTGTGTATTTGTAGCATACAGTAGAATTATTATGTTAGCATGTGTGTGTCTAGCCTAGAAATATGTCAAGAATTAAATAATTTCTTCTAATGGTCTTTTTATGAATTGTTCTTTTTGTTTCTTCTTTGAATTACTCTATTTCTCAGTTTATAGGCAAAAAATTACCCTATCAAATGCTTCTTAATTTAATCTAAAGAGCTTAGTTTCTAAAACAGCCACTTTGTATGTCTTCAAGGTGAAAGAAGCAGATGTTTCTTTAAATGACAGGATTAAAATGTGGCAAAGATACCTTGCAAGGAGCTGTAGTGAAAGCAGAATCAGATCATTTACTGTGCTATTGATTTACAATTGTGATCCTAAGCTTGATGGAATTGTAGTATCAGGGGAGACAGGTAGTGGCATTTAAATGTGTCTATTACTCCAGTATATATACTATCATTATGTTAATTCTACATTACCTAAGGTATACAAGTACAAATATCAAATAAATGTGTCATTTGACAAAATAGTTTGTATAAATTAGAAATTACTTCTGTTGACAATTAAAAACAGGTACCCATGTTGTAGCACATACCTATTAAGGTTAATAGCTGTAGAAATTTGAATTTAGAAAATTCCTTAAAGAAAATACATACATAATTAAAACATGTTAAATATTTATTACATTCTAAAATATTAGCTTTTCTTTTTTTTAAGTTCACTTTAAAAATAGGTGTTAAAAAATCTTATTAGTGACTATTGGAAATATTAGTTCTATATATTCATATTTCATAGTTTTTAAAGTTAAATTTGAAGAATTACTTATATTGGTTAATTATTTTAGAAAATGTTAATATTTGAATACAAATATTTTTCAATAAAATAATATTTTTTAAAAAATCTGACTTGCTAAGAGAAACTTCTGAAGTGTTTTTTTGTTTTCTTTTTATCAAGTTTTTAAATCCAGAGAAATTAGATTATTTAATTAAGAATAAATAGAAATAAGACATTTAATACTTTTGAAAGAAAAACATTTTTAAGTAGGCTTTTATTTAAAAATATATTATTTTTAACTACCTTGTTTGAATTCATGCTATGATATACACTAGTTTTTTCCCTGTTTACATTCATTTCAAATTACTCCAATTAATACCGGTTCTGAAGTGGAGATTGTTAAAATATAGTCCTGAACAATAAAATGTTATGTAAAATGGTTTTTTTAATGAAAATTTCATTATTGTACTCTGTTCCAAACATTACCTTCTAGAGCACAAACTGCAAAAAGGCTGAATTTGTTAGAAAGGAAAAATATTAATTAATTTAAAAAATTAATACCTATAATCCAGATTGATTTAGATCTTACATTTCTGCAGTAGGCTTTAAAATTTAATTTTGTATATTTTCGAAGAACAAGTGCAGAAGTATAAAAATATCATTTACTAACCATTCATGTGTATTTGTTATCATACACAGATGAGACAGTGTAAGAAAAGGATCAAGGCAGTATCCATTTAAGAATGCTTCACTTTTAATGCATGTGAAGATCCTCACTGCAGTTAACAAAGTAGGGTCAACCGAATAGTTCTAAGTAGGAATAAAGAACAAGGGGACAACATAAAATTAGTAATACTAAACTTTCTTTTTGGATAGTTTCTTACCTGTAACTTCATATATTCAAAACAAGAACCTTTCACAGAAATGAATAGCAACTTCTAACACCAAGGATTATAGAATATGTAGTTTGGGATTAAGTATACAGTCATGTATTGCTTTAAAAAGGGGATATATCCTGAGAAATGTATCACTAGGCAATTTTGTTGTGTGAACAACATAGAGTGTCCTGACACAAACTTAGATGAGATACCCTACGCGTTTACAGGTCCATTATAATCTTTAAAGATCATTGTCGTTAAAAATGTGGTCTGTCATTGACCAAAATGTTGTTATGCAGCACATGACTGTATGCACACTTCACTCTTAAAATCCCTAAAACATAAGCTCTCTCAGCAAAGCTTTGCTTTATTTTGAATGCAATCCACAGATACTTTATTTTTTCTCCCAGTGTCTACTGCATTTCGGCAATCTCATTTCCTCAACCCATTGACATATGTTGCCAGTTGGTAACAAAACTCCATCTCAGAAATGTCAAACTTAATGAATACGACAAAATCACGGGAAACAAGGTTATCCTGTGAGCTACCCAAGTCCTGGGCCTTGAGTGTTCTAATTCATCAGCACAGCTGAAATCACGGAGGCTCACTCACACTTCTTTATAGCCAGTCAGTGCCCCTGAGTTCCACTGCCTCAAAAGAACATTTCTAAGAATCACTTTAGTGTCAAAATGCCCTGCCTCCCAGAGAAAACTAACCAGGCTTAAAGTAGGAATGGTGAAATGCACTCAACTTTTTAAATTTTTAACTTGTGAAAAATCTAACCTCAATCAAATACTTAAAGAATTAAACATCTTGCATGTTGGAACAATTACAACTTGCTCACCTAAAGTGAGGAGAGCCGTATTAACTTGGAAGTAATTCATTTTAACTTTGTTTCTAATGCTGAGGATACAACATCTAGTGTATGAACGAACTACAAACGTGTAACTTCAGAGATTCATTTACAGGCTCTGAGAATTGAGTAAGAAAAATACAGCATATTAAAAATATTGTTTGTCATGAAGACTACCGGGTCTGCTAGCCACATAAGTACTGTAGCTTACTTACAATTAGTGTTTCATAGTGTGTGATCATTCCATCTTTTAAATGTTTACCTATCGTTGTTATGTTTTAAATAAATTTCTTTTAGCTATCATGTAGTTTCTTCTGTTATTTAGTCTGCCTCTACCTTCAAATTGGAGATTTTAAAAATCATATTTAATATAATTTTTGATATGTATGGCTATAAATACACCATCTAGCTATTTGGTTTTTATTTGTTATATCTGTACTTTGTTTAATTTTCTTTTTTGTTTTCTTTTGGATTATGTAACTTTTAGTTTTCCATATTATATCCTACCAAAGAGGCAGCCAGATTTCATAAGGTGTAACACCAAGCTCCCTGTTAAATTGCAACGGGAGGCAAGTTTGGAGTTTGATCCAATGGTAGACACCACAGAGAATGGCATTGACTGTGGCATGGTATGATATGAAAAGATGAAGTAGGTCAGAAATTCCATGTTCTATCATGGGAATCTGAGTGACAAAATACCGAGGGAATTTTTCATTGAACAGTTGATGCTGAAGCTGAAATATCATAATATAGACAGAGACCAAGAAAACTGTGCTATATCATTTGCATGGCAACATTACAAGTGATTTGAAACTGAACATGTTGAGATATTTGTGATAGAAAGAGAAGAAAAAGTGATATGAGAAGGATAAAGGACAGGTACTATGAAAGGAAGACAGCCATTCCTGGATAGCTAGACTATGCTTCCCTTTAAATGCTTCTTAGTTCCAATTCCAGTCTATGTGTATGCCAACAATGAATACAGTTTCCTTAAAATAACTTGAATGACACTTTGTTCCTCAAACTAAATTAGCCTGATTGCATATTGACATTTAGAATATTGTATGATGTGGCTGAACTTATTTAGTGCTTAGTAATATCACTGAAAAAGCAAAATAAAGGGAAATCTTGTTTCTTACATGTTTGAATTAGTACAGAAAAAATATGAACAAGAAAAATAGTTTTAAGCATATACTTTATTATACTTAGTCAATATATAACCATAGCATTGTTTACCTGTTTATTATAAATATTAATATATTTCATTGTATTGTAAAAAGTGATTACATGCAGGTTTCTTCTGACACAAATGAGTTGAAATAATTACAACTGCCTCTTTTATCAGCCTGTATAATTTTCTTTCACATTTTTTTTAATATAACTGGCGTGTGTTTAAATGGATGACTGATTATGTAGCTATGAATCAAAATAATTTGTTTTATTTGAATCACTTGCATCTAAAAAGCAATTAAATAATTTGCCTCATCTGCTAACTGCCTTGAATAAATTTGATCATTGAAGCTCAATTTTACTTTAAGATTGGTCATCACATTAATTCATTTGCTTTCCGGATCATTTCAGTTCTTCTTGTTCAAACATTTAAATACTTTAAAACAACAGCAACATTAGCAACATCTCTACCTTCTCAGAGGATTTAGTAGACTATTCCTCCCTAGAATCTTTCATTCAAACTGATTAATCTAGAAACTGGTATGTTTTTATGCACACATTATGGGAAATGGAGTTTTATGAGAAGCTTGAGATTATTTTCTTTTTTTTTAACCTCCATTATGAATGTATTCTTTAGACTACCACTGATTCTGATTTTTTTACTCTATAACAAGGATTGCTCATCCATACTCATCTCATACTCTTTGCAGAATTTGAAGGTAAACATTGTGAAATTGATGTGAAAGAGTGCCTCTTCCTTTCCTGCCAGGATTATGGTGACTGTGAAGATATGGTCAACAATTTCAGGTACAGAAAACTAAAAAGTATCTAGATACATGTTTGTGTGTCTAGATGTATATAGGTATAGAATTTTAATTGGTGAATTAAGCAACATTTATACTTATTAAAAACTTGCCACACTACAATTAGTTGAAGCATTGATTTTATACATCTGTACTAATGGAGTTACTCAATTTTTTGTTTAAAAGGTGTATTTGCAGACCTGGGTTTTCTGGATCTCTGTGTGAAATTGAAATTAATGAATGTTCCTCTGAACCTTGCAAAAATAATGGGACATGTGTGGATCTGACAAACAGGTGAGAAGCTACTTTTTATTAAATTAATTATTTGACATGTGTAAGTCAGCAAATAATAAAGTGAGCACACATGTGCCCATTATATAACTAAGGCAGCAGATCACTACTGATACATTTGTGCTTGTACCAGTACATCCTCATTTCTCCCATCCAATCACTTATGTCAAAAATCTCAGATTTTTATTTACCACTCTTGCTGTTAGTTTATAGTACTATTTGTATGTGTGCCTGAACAAAATGCTCTTTAGTTTCCATGTTAATAAAAGCAAAACAATATTGTGTATAGTCTCTGGAAATTGTTGAACATATTTTGTCGTTCCTGTTGACGCATGAATCTGTTGCTCATTTTTAACTTTTATAGAATATTTCATATTAAATATATGCCAAAATTTATTTTTCTACTGATTATAGATATTTGGACTATTTGCTTCTCTTGTCTTACCTACAATGATATTAAAGTTTTCAAATATTTCTCTAAATACACAAGTCCTAGTATATCCGAGGTTACATACATAGCAGTAGAATTGTTGAATCATTGGGTAAACATGGTCACATTTGCTAAATCACATCTATATATTTTTTTCATTTCTTTTGAAAAATACAATTTTTGTACTCTTAGCAGGGAATAAATGTTTTTATTGGCATTTTCAGAATGTTCCATCTTAAGCTTTATGTAAAGTTATATCTTATTGTAGTCTCCCTGCATTCTTATAATAATATGAAGTTTAACAATTTTATGTACATTTTGAGATGTTTAATTTGGCCTTTCTAGAAATGCCTAATTATGGCATCTGCCTATATATGTATTTATTTACTTTAAGTTCTAGGATACACGGGCAGAATGTGCAGGTTTGTTACATAGGTATACACGTGCCATGGTGGTTTGCTGTAACCAACAACCCGTCAACTACATTAGATATTTCTCCTAATGCTATCCCCTTGCCCCTCAACAGGACCCAGTGTGTGCTGTTCCCCTCCCTGTGTCCATATGTTCTCATTGTGAAACTCCCACTTATAAGTGAGAACATGCAGTACTTGGTTTTCTGTTCTTGTGTTAGTTTGCTGAGAATGATGGTTTCCAGCTTCATCCATGTCCCTGCAAAGGACATTAACTCATTCTTTTTTTTATAGCTGCATAATATTTCACGGTGTATATGTGCCACATTTCCTTTTTTATCCAGTATAACATCGATGGGCATTTCGGTTCATTCCAAGTCTTTGCTATTGTGAATAGTGCTGCAATAAACATACATGTTCATGTGTCTGTGTAGTAGAATGATTTATAATCCTTTGGGTATATACCCAGTAATTGATTGCTGGCTCAAATGGTATTTTTAGTTCTAAATCCTTGAGGAATCACCACACTGTCTTCCACAATGGTTGAACTAATTTACACTCCCACCAACAGTGTAAAAGCATTCCTATTTCTCCACATTTTCTCCAGCATCTCTCCAGCATCTGTTGTTTCCTGACTTTTTAATGATCACCATTCTAACTTGCATGAGATGGCATCTCATTGTGGTTTTGATTTGCATTTCTCTAATGACTAGTGATGATGAGCTTTTTTTCATGTTTGTTGGCTGCATAAATTCTTCTTTTGAAAAGTGTCTGTTTATATCCTTCACCCACTTTTTGATGGGATTTTTTTTTTTCTTGTAAATTTGTTTAAGTTTCTTGTAGATTATGGATATTGGCCATTTCTCAGATAGATACATTGCAAAATTTTCTCCCATTCTGCAGGTTGTCTGTTCACTCTGATGATTTATATATATATATTTATTTATTTATCTATTTATTATTATTTTATTTTATTTTATTTTTTTCTGTGCAGAAATTCTTTAGTTTAATTAGATCCCATTTGTCAATTTTGACTTTTGTTGCCATTGCTTTTGTTGTTTTAGTCATGAAGTCTTTGCCCATGCCTATGTCCTGAATGGTATTGCCTAGGTTTTCTTCTAGAGTTTTTATGATTTTAGGTCTTACATTTTAATCTTTAATCCATCTTGGGTTAATTTTTGTATAAGGTGTAAGGAAGGTGTTCATTTTCAGAGTTCTGCATATGGCTAGCCAGTTTTCCCAGCACCATTTATTACATAGGGAATCCTTTCCCCATGGCTTGTTTTTGTCAGGTTTTTCAAAGATCAGATGGTTATAGATGTGTGACATTATTTCTGAGGCTTCTGTTCTGTTCCATTGATCTATATATCTGTTTTGGTACCAGTATCATGCTGTTTTGGTTACTGTAGCCTTGTAGTATAGTTTGAAGTCAGGTAGCATGTTGCCTCCAGCTTGGATCTTTTGCTTAGGATTGTCTGGGGTATACGGGATCTTTTTTAGTTCCATATGAAATTTAAAGTATTTTGTTTTGTTTTGTTTTGTTTTGTTTTGTTTTCCAATAATGGAAGAAAGTCAATGGTAGCTTGATTGGAATAGCATTGAATCTATAAATTACTCTGGGCAGTATGGCCATTTTCACCATATTGATTCTTCCTATCCATGAGCATGGAATTTTTTTTTTTTTTCATTTTTCTGTGTTTCCTTTCTTATTTCCTTGAGCAGAAGTTTGTAGTTCCCCTTGAAGAGGTTCTTCACATCACTTGTAAGTTGTATTCCTAGGTATTTTATTCTCTTTGTAGCAATTATGAATGAGAATTTATTCATGATTTGGTTCTCTGTCTATTAATGTTTGTCTATTAATGTCTATTATAATAGCAATGTTTGTGATTTTTGCACGTTGATTTAGTATCTTGAGATTTTGCTAAAGTTGCTCATCAGCTTAAGGAGTTTTTGGGCTGAGACAATGGGGTTTTCTAAATATACAATCATGTCGTTTGCAAACAGAGATAACTTGGCTTTCTCTCTTCCTATTTGAATACCCTTTATTTCTTTCTCTTGCCTGATTTTGTTATTTACCCAGTAGTCATTCAGGAGCAGGTTGTTCAGTTTCCATGTAGTTGTGCCGTTTTGAGTAAGTTTCTTAATCCTGAGTTCTAATTTGTTGCACTGTGGTCTGAGAGACTGTTTGTTATGATTTTTGTTCTTTTGCATTTGCTGAGGAGTGTTTTACTTCCAATTATGTGGTCAATTTTAGAATAAGTGCTACTGGTGCTGAGAAGAATATATTTTCTGTTGATCTGGGGTTGAGAGTTCTGTAGATATCTATAAGGTCCACTTGGTCTAGAGCTGAGTTCAAGTCTTCAATGTCCTTCTTAATTTTCTGTCTCGTTGATCTGTCTAATATTGACAGTTAGGTGTTAAAGTCTCCCACTATCACTGTGTGGGAGTCTCTTTGTAAGTCTGTAAGTACTTGCTTTATGAATCTGGGTGCTCCTGTATTGGGTGCATATATATTTAGTATAGGTGGCTCTTGTTGTTACATTGATCCCTTTACCATTATGTAATGCCATCCTTTGTCTTTTTGATTTTTGTTGGTTAATGTCTGTTTTATCAGAGACTATGATTGCAACACCTGATTTTTTTTTTCTTTCCATTTGTCGGTAAATATTCAACCATCCCTTTATTTTGAGCTTATATGTATCTTTGCATATGAGATGCATCTCCTGAATACAGCAGCACACTGATGGTTCTTGACTATTTATACAATTTGCCTGTCTGTGCTTTTCAGTTGGGACATTTAGCCCATTTACATATAAGGTTAATTTTGTAATGTGTGAATATGATCCTGTTATTATGATGTTAGCTGGTTATTTTGCCCATTAGTTAATGCAGTTTCTTCATAGTGTCGATGGTCTTTACATTTTGGTTTGTTTTTGCAGAGGCTGGTACCCGTTTTTCCTTTCCATATTTAGTGCTTCCTTCAGGAGCTCTTATAAGGCAGGCCTGGTGGTGACAGAATCCCCCAGCATTTTCTTGACTGTAATGGATTTTATTTCTCCTTCACTTATGAACCTTAGTTTGGCTGGATATGAAATTTTGGGTTGAAAATTCTTTTCTTTAAGAATGTTAAATATTGGTCCCCACTCTCTTCTGGCTTGTAGGTTTTCTGCAGAGAGATCCACTGTTAGTCTGATGGGCTTCCCTTTGTGGATAACCTGACCTTTCCCTCTGGCTGCCCTTAAGATTTTTTCTTTCACTTCAGCCTTGGAGAACCTGATGATTATTTGTCTTGGGGTTGCTTTTCTCGAGAAGTATCTTTGTGGTGTTCTCTGTATTTCCTGAATTTGAATGTTGGCTTGTCTTGCTAGGTGGGGAAGTTCTCCTGGATAATATCCTGAAGTATGTTTTCCAATTTAGTTCAATTCTCCCTGTCACTTTCAGGTACACCAATCAAACGTAGGTTTAGTCCTTTCACATAATCCCATATTTCTTGTAGGCTTTGTTTGTTCCTTTTCATTCTTTATTCTACAATCTTGTCTTCTTACATTATTTCATTAAGTTGATTTTCAGTCTCTGATATCCTTTCTTCCACTTGATCTATTCAGCTATTGATACTTGTGTATGCTTCACAAAGTTCTCGTGCTGTGTTTTGCAGCTTCATCAGGTCATTTATGTTCTTCTCTAAACTGGTTATTCCTCTAACATTTTATCAAGGTTCTTAGCTTCCTTGCATTGGGTTAGAACATGCTTTTTTAGCTCGGAGGAGTTTGTTATTACCCACCTTCTAAAGCCTACTTCTGTCAATTCGTCAAACTCATTCTCCATCCAGTTTTGTTCCCTTACTGGTGAGGAATTGTCATCCTTTGGAGGAGAAGAGGCATTCTGGTTTTTAAAATTTTCAGCCTTTTTGTGCTGGTTTTTCCACATCTTTGTGGATTTATCTACCTTTGGTCTTGGCTGTTAGTGACCTTTTGAGAGAGTTTCTGCATGGCCATCTTTTCTGTTGATGTTGATGCTATTGCTTTCTGTCTGTTAGATTTCCTTGTAACAGTCAGGACCCTCTTCTGCAGGTCTGCTGGAGTTTGCTGGAGGTCCACTCCAGACCCTGTTTGCCTGGGTATCACCAGTGGAGGCTGCAGAAAAGCAAATATTGCTTTCTGCCCATTCCTCTGGAACTTCATCCCAGAGGAGTACCCGCCAGATGCCAACCAGAGCTCTCCTGTATAAGGTGTCTGTCAACCCCTGTTGGGCCCTGGACCTACTTGAGGCAGTCTGTTCTTTAGGAGAGCTTGAGCACTGTGCTGGGTGATGCGCTGCTCTTTTCAGAGCTGGCAAGCAGTAACGTTTAAGTCTGCTACAGCTGCTCCAGCAACCGTCCCTTCCCTCAGGTGCTCTGTCCCAGGGATATGGGACTTTTATTCATAAGCCCCTGACTGGGGCTACTGCCTTTCTTTCAGAGATGCCCTGCCCAGAGAAGAGTTTTCTAGAGAGGCAATCTGGCTACAGTGGCTTTGAAGTGCTATGGTGGGCTCCCCTCAGTCCAAACTTCCTGGTGGGCTTTGTTCACACTGTGAGGGGAAAACTCCCTACTCAAGCCTCAGTAATGGCCCCTCCCCCAACTAAGCTCCAGCATCCCAGGTGGACTTCAGACTGCTGTGGTGGCAGTGCAAATTTCAAGCCAGTGGATCTTAGGTTGCTGGGCTCTGTAGGGGTGGGATCTGCTGAGGAAGACCACTTGACTCCCTGACTTCAGTCCCCTTTCCGTGGGAATGAAGGGCTCTGTCTTGCTGGCGTTTCAGGTGCCACTGGGATACGGAAAAAAAAAAAAAAAGAAAAAAAACTCCTGCAGCTAGCTTGGTGTCTGCCCAAATGTCCACCCAGTTTTTTCCTTGAAACCCAGGGTCCTTGTGGTGTAGGCACCTGAGGGAACCTCCTGGTCTGTGGGTTTCAATGACCGTGAGAAAAGCATAGTGTTTGCACCAGATAGCACTGTCCCTCACAGCAAGGTCCCTCCAGGCTTCCCTTGGTTAGGGGAGGGAGGCCCCTGACCCCTTGCACTTCCCAGGTGAAGCAATACCCCACCCTGCTTCTGCTTGCCTTCTGTGGTCTGCACCCACTATCTAACCAGTCCCAAGGAGATGAACTGGGTACCTCAATTGGAAATGCAGAAATCACCTGCCTTCTGCTTTCGTCTCTCTGGGAGACGCAGACCTGAGCAATTCCTATTCTGCCATCTTGCTGAGTCAGCATCTGCTCTTTAATGTTTTTTCTTCTTATTGCTTTGTAAGAATCCTTATATATGATTTTTTAAATGTCTTTCTTAGTTGTATTTATTGAATATAAGTTCTTATTGAAAGAAACACTTCACTTTTATAAGTTATATGTACTAAAACTTAATTTTAATATATTTGAATTAATCTATTACTTAGTATATGGTTTGCAAGTTTCATCTTATTTAACTTTTCTTTACACTAGGATGAAAGGATTTTTTTCCCTATATTTCCTTTTAAAATAATTAAAATGTTCTTTATATGTAGATGCATCAGGCATATTGTATGTATGAGTATGGGTGTAAAGTATTCTTATCTCATTCTTTACACACTTAAAAAACAAATGTAGATTCTTAAGTTTATTTTTTTATATAAATAAGCCATGTCTGTTACATGTTAAGTTCATCATTTACTCACTGATCTGTAGTGCCTTCTTGGTTGCAGATCATGTTTCCACATATGGATATGTCTATTTCTCTATTTCTGTCCTGTTGCTTTAGTTCAGTTTCTCATCCATGTGCTAGTATCATGAATCTTAATTACCTACCTTTGAAATATCTCAATACTGGTAGGGCTACTTAATCTTCAGGTAGCTTTAGATATTGTGGCAATTTCTTCTGTTACAATCAACTTGTATTTTTTTTTTTATTAGTATTATACTTTAAGTTCTAGGGTACATGTGCATAACGTGCAGGTTTGTTACACATGTATACTTGTGCCATGTTGGTGTGCTGCACCATCAACTCGTCAGCACCCATCAACTCATCATTAACATCAGGTATAAGTCCCAATGCAATCCCCGGTGTGTGATGTTCCCCTTCCCAAGTCCAAGTAATCTCATTGTTCAGTTCCCACCTATGAGTGAGAACATGAAGTGTTCGGTTTTCTGTTCTTCGGATAATTTGCTGAGAATGATGGTTTCCAGCTGCATCCATGTCCCTACAAAGGACATAAACTCATCCTTTTTTATGGCTGCATAGTATTCCTGGTGTATATGTGCCACATTTTCTTAATCCAGTCTGTCACTGATGGACATTTGGGTTGATTCGAAGTCTTTGGTATTGTGAATAGTGCCGCAATACACATACGTGTGCATGTGTCTGTATAGCAGCATGATTTATAATCCTTTGGGTATATACCCAGTAATGGGATGGCTGGGTCATATGGTACATCTAGTTCTAGATCCTTGAGGAATCGTCATACTGTTTTCCATAATGGTTGAACTAGTTTACAATCCCACCAACAGTGTAAAAGTGTTCCTATTTCTCCACATCCTCTCCAGCACCTGTTGTTTCCTGACTTTTTAATGATTGCCATTCTAACTGGTGTGAGATGGTATCTCATTGTGGTTTTGATTTGCATTTCTCTGATGGCCAGTGATGACGAGCATTTTTTCATGTGTCTGTTGGCTGTACGCATGTCTTCTTTTGAGAAATATCTGTTCATATCCCTTGCCCACTTTTTGATGGGGTTGTTTGTTTTTTTCTTGTAAATTTGTTTGAGTTCTTTGTAGGTTCTGGATATTAACCCTTTGTCAGATGAGTAGATTGCAAAAATTTTCTCCCATTCTGTAGGTTACCTGTTCACTCTGATGGTAGTTTCTTTTGCTGTGCAGAAGCTCTTTAGTTTAATTAGATCCCATTTGTCAATTTTGGCTTTTGTTGCCATTGCTTTTGGTGTTTTAGACATGAAGTCCTTGCCCATGCCTATGTCCTGAGTGGTATTACCTAGGTTTTCCTCTAGGGTTTTTATGGTATTAGGTTTAACATTTAAGTCTCTAATCCATCTTGAATTAATTTTCCTATAAGGAGTAAGGAAAGGATCTAGTTTCAGCTTTCTACTTATGGCTAGCCAATTTTCCCAGCACCATTTATTAAATAGGGAATCTTTTCCCTATTTCTTGTTTTTCTCAGGTTTGTCAAAGATCAGATGGCTGTAGATGTCTGGTATTATTTCTGAGGATTCTGTTCTGTTCCATTAGTCTATATCTTTGTTTTGGTACCAGTACCATGCTGTTTTGGTTATACATTCAAACAAGCAATTTTGTTTGGAATTTCATTGAATGTGTAGGGCAATTTAAGAAAAATTGTTTTCTATTTACTTAGGTCTTTTGAAATATCTTTAAAAAGGCATTCTGACAAATTCAAGTGGAGCTGTACTAATTAGAACACAAAATAACTAATTTTCTCTGCCATGATTGGACTCAGGCACCAGGAGCTCTGTTTATCTATCTTCATAGAGATCCAAACTTTAGAATTGGTGAAATTTGCATCAGATCCTGTTTAAGTTTCCAACAATTTTCTATCATTCCTCTCATTTTCTATGCCCTATCTAGCTTTCACATTGTCCAATCTGGTGAGACACCACCCCTACAACTTTCATTCCTTTCAAGGGGACACCAATCACTACAAGTACCATAGGAATACAAAATTGCCGCCAGTTTAAAATCTCCATGGGTCTATAGGGGCAGGACAAGATCTTCCAATTGGATTTTCTCCATAATAGCTCTTACTGTAATGTAGAAATTGTGCTGTTACTAAATATATCAACTACACTGTATATTCAAGAACTATCGGTAAAAAACAAAATCAAAGAGAAGATGTGTTTGTGGCCTCATCTGAACTGACCTCAATAATTTGTTTCTACTAGTGGATTAGTAGCATTGTAAAGTTAAGTATACTTTCAGAACCAGTATTCAGCAACTCCTAAAAGGTCTGAATATCTTTCTTTCACCAGAGAACAGTCCTACTGGTAAATAGCCTCAGATACCTCTGAAGAAGACTTCAGAAAGATACATAAAATACCTGTGACTCTATTAAAGATTCCTCTTAAGAGAGCAAACCCTGACTTTCAGTTGAGTAACTGAGTCTGTGACATAGCTTAGGTCTTGGAATTGTGAAAGAGGCAGAGAATCCCTACAAAGCCAAATTGAATTATGTCTCTGTCCTCCAAAACTAGACATTTCATTGTATATACATGAGGCAGCACCATAACTAGACTGTTTATATATTTCATTTCTAAAACCCCATCATCAATTAGCCTCTGCCATAGATATCTGTGAATCAGTCCACTGATGTCCACTCTGTTTCTCTGATTTATATGCTTATTTGCTCATTTTGCATTTGATTGTCAAGCATATCCAATAGTCTATGCATTGTTAGATCTATTTTAATTAATATCATGAAACCCAATTCCATGGCAACATCCAGCACTGTCAGCAAGGATATATGAACAAGGTGATTCCTTTCCAATATCTTGACATTGGTAAACATTAGAAAACAAAACAAATACAATGCAACATAATGATAAGCATCTATACATTACTTACTGTGAATAAATTATAGAAAAGTATATCACTTAAATATTTATTAAAATGTATGATTGACTGAAAAAATAAGTCTCAGAATAATATGATATGTAATTCATATTTAGTGAAGTATTAAAACATATTTTAAAAAATACATAGCATCTTAAGAGTAGTAATTTTCTCCCGGTAGAGAGGAATGGAGGATAATTAATTGAATGGATGCATAGGAGTTTCATACATATATATGTGTGTGCATACATATTTATCACAGATCTCAGATATATATATACATATATATACACATATATATCATATATGTGACAGATCAACTACGTTTTGTGTGTTTTCCTTAAAAAATTTTCAGCAACATGAATCAATACTAAGATGAGTTAAATATGGGTGATGGGCATACAGGTGTTAAGTATTCTATTCTTAGAAAATTACCTGGTATAAATTATTATAATAAAAGCCATTTTCAATGAATTAAAATCTTTCAAAGATTAAAAATCAATTAGCAGCTAAAAATGAGGTAGTCACATTTGATTTTCTTATCTCTTCTTAAAGAAAGTAATTTTTATTTTTTTGAAAAACTTAATCTATTGATTAAGTACTCATTAAAAATATTTCAAGTAATCTACCAACTCATTTAAAACAAATAATTTTATAGTTAGTTCAAAGTAAATTAAATTGTAGCCACATAAACAAAAACATATTACAAACAAGAGTTACTACATATATGCCTCATAGTTAGGTTCATGTTTTTGATCTATTCTATTCTCTCTTGTGGTTATTGAAACTGTGGCCTACAACAATTAAGACTTACCTCTAGTAACATGATTTAAAGATGAGTTTACTGAGATATAATGACACATGAATGACAGCCCCAATTAATATACAAATCCATTGCAAAAGTGAACACTGGAATTTACATTTTTCTGGCACTTCATAGCATATGTTATCCAATACAACTAATGTCTTTTCAAGTCATTGCTACTAGTTCACTTAGGTCACTCACAATAGTATCTGTCTACTGAAAATTTACAACTAAATAGAATTTGCAAGAACAATTACAGTAACAGTGGCTAGTCCATTTAAAGAAAACATAGAAGAAAATGTTGCAAAAGCCTGGCTGATGTGATTATCATAGCCAGATAATTATCAACAAGCATATTGTGACCATTCAGTTTGTGATGTTCACAAGTTGAGTAATTCTTCGCTGTTACAAATTTAAAAGTGATTAGTTAATATGCATTTCACCAAAAGACAAAAATCTGTTTACTCTTCTGTAATTGTTTGCCTAGAAACAGTCATCAATCCAAATGATGTTTATTCTACTAGAGAATTTGCTATAACATCACTGTTTCAAATCAGATTCACACCCACATGCAATTATAATAAAAACATATAAAGACATGTTGTGAGTATGATAAATAATGTAGACATATATTTATATACAATGTAATAAAGACATGTTGAAAATATAAAATAGATTATTCATGTTCTAAGTAAAAATTGTCATTAATTATAAAGAAGTGTGGTTCATGAATGCAGTTATAATATCACAAGAAAAAAGTAGAAACGCTTTAAAATGTAATATAAATTCTTTCAAAATTAGAATTGCTTTAACATAGGCTAAAAAGTCCTTATCAGAAAGTTTCACCTGTGACACTTTATAATTTCATTTTCTTCTTTAGAATGTAAGCTTTTAAAAAATATCTACTCAAACAAGTATGATTTAATCTTATTGCAAATACATTTTAGAATCAAAACTCTTATTAAACATTCTGTTCTATATTTGGATTTTGTAATACTATTCAATCTATTTAATAATTACATTTTAAAATAACTTCAGAAGCATACAAATAGCACATCTACTTATTAATTTCTCTCTCATCTGGAATAAGAGCAAAAGTATACAAGAATAATGTAAATTAAATGTAATCGTGGCTAATTTGGGGGCTACAATTTGTGTGATTATCTTGCATTTTTCCATCTTTTTTTCAGTTTGACAATATCATTTTATGCAAATTATAGTTACTCTTCCTTATCTCTATTTTAATATGTTGAATTTTCTTGAGAAGTCACTGTTAAAATGTATCTTAGTGATTAAAAAAGTATCTTGAACACCTATTTGAAAAAGTTTAGGCCAATGCCAAGTTAAACGTATGAATTATAATTTTAATACTTTGACAATATATTTGTTCGATTCTAGTGAAACTTTTGAAGTGAAAGCTTTTTATTTAAATGAGAAATTTTTATTTCAACAAAAATACATATTTCATGGTCTTAATTGTTCTCTCAAGATAGAAGACATTATTATATATGTATATTTTAAAAGCTGTTAAAATTGAGTTTATCAAAGGAAAATATACTTTAGGGACATTTAACATAAAATGCAATACTTACCGTACATTTGACTGGATCCCTTAGGACATTAATAAAAATCAGGTTTACTTTTAATTTTTCTCTAGCCTTATTAGAGGCGGTTCGCATCAAGGGACCCTCAGCAGGTAATAGTGAAAGGAAAATTATACCAAACCTGAAGCAACTGCACAATATAGTCAGAGGCCAGTAGGGGGAAAAATTTGGTAAGGGTCTTTTCAGACATACCCTATACACTTTTATTTTTATTTTTTAACGTTTTGAAGGGCCAATGTTAAGTGCATAGTGAAAACGTCCCAAGTAATCCAGCATTGTGCTTGCCCTTCCTATTAGAGACAGGGAACAGGAAGAGAGCAGGGTGGGGCAGGTGGAGGGAGGCAAGAAGAAAGAGAAAATGCAAATATTTACATTTTTTCTGGGAAAGCAGAGACAAGGATTAAAGGTAGATACTCTGTTCTAGAGTCAAATGTTATTTTCACACAAATTTGCCCTCATATTGTTTAGCGTGGTGGAAAGTAAGAAACATAAGTTGAATATTTTCTGTAAACTGTTTCACCGGGGCTGCTGTTAATAGTGGGTCGATGATTTTTCTCTTTGATCTCTACAAAGTTTTAGATGCAATTCAGAAAACTTCCAAATGGACTCTGGAATCCCAGGGCCTTTTCGCATCATTATTAACAAAGCAGGGACCCCCAACATTCCAGTTGAACAGGCATCTGTGGGTTAACAGAGTCTTGAAACTTAATAATGCTTGGAATTTATTTTATGTAAAAGTAATGCATATTTTTGCTATGTTGAAAAGTTCAGATTTCAGGAGTAGTTTAGAAAATGAGAAAAAAATAATAGTCTTGGAATGAGAGCAAAAAGGAAAGAAAGGTTATTGAAATAGAAGCGAAGCATTCTTTGAAGAAAGGATCATTATAATTCTTATTTTTAAAAATAATTCTTCACATAGTTATCTGTATGCCAAAAACTTTAGAAAAATAAACTTCTGTAAGTCTTGAGATAGTACATGTATGTTTATTTACTGTGTGACATCACTTTCAAAATCAGAAGTGTAAGGTATGTATTTGAGATTCATAAAATAAGTTACACGATAAATGTTAAAGAACAAACAAAAAAGCAGAACTTTTTGAGAAGTTCATTTTAAATTAGGGTAAATATATTTGAAGGATGGCTATGGAAGCAAAAAATGAATATAACATTTAGTAAAAGGTATCAAAGGGTTCAAAAGGCACAATTCAGAGGGAAATCATAATTGAAAAAACAAGAATTCTGGGTCGGTGTCAAAATCTGAATCTCTTCGTGTATCTTCAAGATAACTATACAGACAAAAAAAAATTAACATTCGGCAAAACCTACATCTTCATCATGACAAAAAGACATTTCACAAAAATTTCCCATTAACTTATGGAACAAGTAAGTAACTACATTTAAGGTAATGAAAATCATATTTCTTGTTATTTAAAAAAGTAATTTCAGATAAAGAAATAGACCGGATTAAAATGAACCCTGTTGTGTTAAGTTATGATTGGAGTGTTTGGTATGAGCTCATGCATTCCTATGTATGTGTTTAAAACACACAAACACAAACATGCACAAAGATACAGAAATAGACTATGTATGTATACACAAACACAGTTATTTACATACAACTATATGTGTACATACATATGCCAATGTATCCATACATGTAGCTATATTTATTCATATAGTGATGGACGTATCAATAATTTAACTTCTAAGTAATATCCTTCACTTAAAGAAACCAGGGCTCCTGAAAAAAATGGCTGATGCCAAAGCTAGGACAGAGAATGCATTAAGATAAACCTGGGACATCTTGTGCTAGAAAGTGGGAATGATCAAAGAATGAGGATATGTGAAAAGAAAAGAGAAGCCAGCTTGAAGAGCTTCCCTTAGCTAAATCTCTGACAAATTAAATATTAAAATAAATAGTAATTATTATATATTTTATCCATTGAGAAAATAAAAATCCATGAGTCCATATTGATACAAAATCATTGAAAAAATGAATGAATAAATGAAGATACTCTTTCTAAAAGTAGAATGTAAACTAGTAAAAGAAGCACAAAGGTGATGGGTGCTGACGAGTTGATGGGTGCAGCACACCAACATGGCACAAGTATACATATATTACAAACCTGCACGTTATGCATGTGTACCCTAGAACTTAAAGTATAATAATAATAATAATAATAATAATAATAATTTTAAAAAAAGAAAAGCACCATTTGACAAAAAGTATGGGGAAAATTGACTCAGACAAGAATCATTAATGAAGAGCATCTCTGGTTTTTTAGTGGTCCAGATTTCCAGATTTTAGGGTACTTGGGTACTGATTGATCATGATACTACTAAAGAATCATTTGTATTAATAGAAAACAAAATTTGGGTGGCAAAAGACAAGATATGTTATGATTTTCTGATTTTCAAAATGAGAGAGAGAGAAAATTCTATAAAGTAAATGAGTAAACTACTATTTAGAAAAAATTGAGACAATCGGTGGTGATTATCATAAAACACTGAAAAAGCAAGATATCTCAAAATAATTCTCTAGTATTCAATATTTCAAAATATAAATTAGATTTTGAAACTTCTACAAATATAATAGAACTGTTAGAAGTACATGAAAGAAATACATAAATTGAAAGTCATTATTTGTTTTTATAGCAATATAACATTTTTAAATTTGCCAATATGAAAAAAATCATTTCTTGAGGTACTTTTCACTACTATTTTTGAGAATTCTGTGTCCAATTCCTATCTATTCTGTGATTCCTTGGAATCATCATTAATTCAGTGCGAACACAAAGTAGCAGTCAAAGACAGTATTATTAACAAATCTATTGATTTTAGTAAGGCATTTGGTAGGTTCATTACATTACCTCTCACTAGATGGGGAGATATTCGCAAAATGAATAAGATGGAGAAAAGCAGTTTGACTATTTGAACAAAAATTCAAGAAGTTAGTAATTGGATTAGTGTTACTCTAAAAAGGTGATTATAGTAATTTCCCTAGTCACATGAAGAACTCTTGGGAAATACTCTCTTCTTTCACCCAGTATCCCATTGCACATGACATTTTAATGCCTTCTGTCCAACTGGTACAAAGATTCCTTACTCTTTCTTTTTCTATTAATTTTATTTTTAATTTACACATAATTATAACATTTATGTGTTGTGCTATTTTGATACATTAATACATTGTATCATTATACTACATAATATATTGTATTACAGCACATTTGTTCATTCATTTGTAATGAACAAATCAAGATAATTAGCATAGAGATCACCTCAAACATTCATGATTTCTTTGTGGTGAAAACATTCAAAATTTTCTCCTCTAGCTATTTTGAATATACAATACCTTACTGTTTACTACAGTCACTATACTATGTGATAGGACACCAAATTTATTCTTCCTTTCTAACGGTAACTTTGCACCCATCAATCAACCTTTCCTATCCCCTCTTCCCTGCTGTCTGGCTTATTTTACTTAAGAGATGAATGAATAAAAAATGTGTAGTATATGTAAACAATGAACTACTCTTCAGCCATAAAAAGGAATGAATTCCTGTTATTTGTAACAACATACATGAACCCGGAGGACATTATTGTAAATGAAATATATCTGGCACAGAAAGACAAATACTGCATGTTTTCACTCATATACAGAATTTTAAAACCCTGATCCCACTCCTTTATTAATACTAAGACCTTTTCTGTCACCTCTTCTCTAGCAGTTAGCCGTGCTTTCATGAGACCTATCTCAATTGATATGTATCTACTGTAATGTTTTCACATCTGTATTCCTGTTCTGTTCCTGAGACTTTCAAAAGCAGGCTCAAGTTTAATTTACACTTGAATATGGGTACATGACTAATGCCTGGTGCTCAATTAATTAATGTCGGTTGAAGAAGTACAAGAAGGAGCCTGGAGGATGTTAGACTTCTGTGGTTATAAAATGATGAAAGAAGTTAATTAGGAAGAGTTTCCTCAAAAAATCTAAATAAAAATCTAGCTCAAAAACATTTTATGGAAAGTTTCTAGAGCTTCTTTATCTAGACTTCTAAAAGGAAAAAGTATGAAGAGATATTTTTGCTAAGTATACAGTTTTGATCAGTTTAATATCTCCTTTGGAAATTATTTCTATATTTTGATACTAGTATTCATCAGGTTATAGTAATTATTTACCCAACACATTGTTTTTCAAAATTTCACACATCAAGAACATTTGAGCAGAACAAAATTTTGCAAGGGGAATTGCTATATTTTTCCAAAGAAAACATGAAATATATATATTATTTATTTCAATTAAGTCAAATGTCTTACATTTAAAATAGAAATATGAATCATATATAATAAATGATTATCATTGTTACGTGGATATTTCTAATTTTTCCACTTTTTTCCAGATTTTTTTGTAATTGTGAACCTGGGTACCATGGGCCCTTCTGTGAACTTGAAGTAAATAAATGTAAAATCTCACCTTGTCTAGATGAAGAAAATTGTGTCTACAGGACTGATCGATACAACTGCCTCTGTGCCCCTGGTTATACAGGTAAATCCATATCTGCCCCTGTGTAACAACATATTGCTGTCTGCAAGCAAAAGGAAACCTCATATTTATACTCCAAAACCTGAAATAACCTGCCAGATGCAAACAGGGTAAAAATGTCAAGAGATACTTTGTCTCTTATAAAAGAAATTAATAAGAAATAAAATTAAGTGTTTTGTTTTCAATTTATTAATTCCTAAGATTAGATTTTAAGTTATCTTACGTTTTTATCTTTTACAGTAAATTTAATTTAGTATGTTTGCGTGGCTATAATATAGGAAAAAGTATTTCTGTATGGATAATCTGAGAGAAATAACATTATTATATCTGTTACACAACTGTCATTTCTAAAATACATTTAGCATTAAAAACATTTACATAAAAAAGACAGCCATTGTAAATTCAAAGGTAAAGCAAAAGAAGATTGGAATTAGCCGTCAACATCAATTATTTCACGATATAAATTTTATCCAGACATAAAGGCAAAAGTCATCAAGGAGCTCATAGAAGGTAGAGGCATTAGCCCTCTAAATTTCTGGTGAGAAATTGCATTTACAAAATACAAAAAGCTATATTGTTTTAGTTTTGGCATACTAGTATTAATGATGTGGGACTAACAATAATATAGTTTTTGTGTTATTTTGTTTCATATTTATTTTTTTCACACGATTCCCACAGATACTATGATCATGTATTTAAATCTCAAATCTCAGTTCATTAACATCTGATTTGTGCAGCATTAAAATCATATGGATTTCTATCCTGAGGGATGAGTAGTTAAATACATCTAATATTAGGTTCTCTGCCAGCGGGAATAAAATAATACTAGACAAATGGAAATTATATTGGCAAGCAAAAATGGTAAGGAACTAGAAGTATTTCCAGAGAATAAGTAATCAAAAGGTGAGAGAAAGTTACATGACCTTAAAAAGAAATATGCAGGTGTCTTTTCTGAGAAATCTTGATGCCTTCAGAGGTTATCTTGGTTACAAATCTTATATACACAAAAACTATCAGATTAAGTTAATACTTCCTAAAAAATATCATTTTCTGCAAAGTTCATTACATATAATAAATAAGACACATTAACTTTCAGCTATAAAACAATGTACTTTCACATTGCCCATTATCTCCAAAATTATTGAGCTATCACTGTAGAACCATATATATCCACTTAGCAGTACCATTCACCTTGCTGTTGTTACTGCTGCTAGAAGTGCTAAAATAAAAAATAACACGCTGAGCTCAACATGACTAAGAAACACATTTTGTAAAATTATTTGTTATAACACCTTGCTCTGATATTTTAAATATATCTTAACATTTGAAAGATTAACATGTTCTTTATTTTTCTTGTAATAACCTCTCTAATTTCATTTCAAAATATGGTACTTAGCATTGTTTTAAAATGATATTATCTAAGATGTTACCAGTGGCACATGATTTAAGATGTTTTAATATATGTTTGCATATTGGTACGGCTACAAGTAAAAGAAAACTCAATTAATTATTGTCCTTAATAGATAGGGTTCATTTTTTCTTACATAATAAGAATTCTGTAGGTAGACAGCTACTGGTTGTTGGTCCAGCGACTTGATAGTACCAGAATGGGGTAATGGTTTTCTTAGTTTACAATTCATGATTATAGGCTTGCGTATTCAGAATTGCTGCTGCAATGACTTAAGTCATTATTTCTACACTTGAGTCAAAGGGAAAGAGTGGTGCTAACTGCATTGAGTCTTTATATAAGGAGAACCTTTTTTGAATAACAATCAAAACCTGCTAATATGTCATTGAGCAAAACTGACTCACATGTTCATTTTTAGGTTCAGTGGAAGGTAAGAAATTAAAAGTGTACCACTTTCAGAATTTATAGTTGAATATAGAAAAAATATTATGAAATATGTGTTACAGTTTGGTTTCAAACCAAGAAAGATATATGACTGGACGTTCAAAAATAAGTTTTCCCCCTCAAGAAAGTTACATGTATTTGTTTTTCTGTACATGCTCTTTTGACATTCAAATTGACCTTCTCTGTCATGCATGGACAGATAAAGCTTTTCCTTATTCTCAGACACTTAATAGCATTTATTTTTCTTAGCCTTCTCTGGAAATCTTTTTTTTTTTTTTCCCCAAGGCTCCTAAAGCATTACTGTTTTGTGAAATGTTTAAATCTATTCATTGTTAGGTTGTTCCATTTCAAGAGAGTCATGACACTGCAAGGTTTCACTTGAAGAATCTTAAACTTTGAAACACAAGGATGTTACACTTTTGTATATTTTTCAAGATCATACATCTGGTAGTGACAGAGCCAGAACCAAAATATACATCCCCCTCTATTCCAGTTTTATTTCTACTCTAGCTGTGTTCCATCAGAAAAAAACACAATTTGAATAAAATGGTATTAGTGATATAGAAGAAAGATAAAATAATGTTAAATACAATATTAAATAGGTTAAAATTTGGTAACCAAATATATTATTCAGAAAAAATTAGCTTTGCCTACACCTATGAATATACTTAACCAAGTTATTAAGGATATAAATTTTTCAAGACTCTGACCAGGAAAGTTTATGATTCTTAATTATCTAAATCAGAGCATTCTTTGAAGAACACATTAAATGATATGTACACAAGCTATCAATGATTAACTCAATACTTCTTTATTTTATTCTTTGTATTCTATTAGCTGTTGAGATTTTGTGATGATCAAGGCTGACATGGTTCTTATTCTTATGGAGACTTGTGGTATCTAGAATTGGGAAAAGATAATAAACATTTACAAAGTTGACTATTTAAAGCCATTCTGTAATTAATTTAGAGTATTCTTAATTAAACACTATCACAAATATAGTCCAAATTTACACATGTAGTGAGTTGACTGAATTTAATGAACAGGAAGTACACAAGTGATGGCATATAATCAAAGGCTTATGTTTTATTTTGCAAAATATATAAATCAGTTTATCAGTAGATTTGCAGTATTGTCTAACTGTCTTTCCTAAAGAATATTGGCTTATGAATTTGAGTTTTAATTATTAGTGATTTAAATTTAGGAAAGATGAATATAAACAATAAATTTACATTGCTTTCTAAAATAGTCATTCACTCATTTAGCAAGAAGTTGCCTCTTAACTAGACACAGTTATATATTATTAATCTGTAGATAAAAGTTTACGAACTTGTGCTTAAGGACTTTAAATATGATTACATGTAGTCATGTCTACATCTGTGTTTATATCTATAATAATATTTATATATCTGCGAGAAAAGTATAAATATTTTTAAAATGCCTAAGTCCTATCTTAGAAATAATAACTTTGATAATAATGTCATGTAGAAAACATATACAATTCAGTAGTTCAGAATAATAAAATATAATTATGTTTGCTTCTAAGTGATGCATCTTTTTTCTTGGATATGTTTCGTATACAGAAGCAAACATATGACTATATTCAGTTATAATATTTTCTGCTTGAGATAAATAAGCTTTTTTCTGAATATATTTTTTGCCAAATGCCCAATCTACATAAGAAGTAAAAGAATCTGCTTTGAATATATGGATAAAGAAGCATAGTTTGGTAAAATATGGACAATTGACCAATTGTACATTTTTGGTTACTGTAAAGATATTATTATCATATTGTTTCTGCTGCCTAAAATATTCCATTTATCCTATTGCAAGTACTGACCCTCATACCATAACTCAGATGCAACTTTCTATAGGAATCTTTTCTTAGACTCTTGGCTTCTGTTATTTTCTTCTATATCACCCATTTTATCCACTGAACTTATTATAGTTTTGTGAAATTCTGATTTAGTTATCAGTTCATCTGAGGAGACTCCCCAACTCTACTTGCTCACCATTTTATCTCTTCTCTCCATCAAAGTTTAGTCTACTCTGGTACAATTTGTCACCTGAGTTCCTAGTTTAACAAGATGTATTAAAATAGAATAAAAAGATAATTAAGTGAATGGGAAATAAAAGATGTAAAAACAGTTTCTAATTTCTAATTACATATTATGCATCTGTAATAATTTAAACACAAAGGGTTTAGTGTTTATTTTTTGTTTGATTGATAACTATAAGTCTATAGACATAAACATTTTGGGAAATATTTGGTATTTGATTATATTTAGCTTTAGATTAATAGTAATAACTTCTCTTTGTCAAGGACAGCAACATTATTAACATAGCATTTACCATTTCCTTTTTCTGTTAGTGTAGGCAGGAGCTACATTAAACAGGCAACTGAATTGTGCTCAACCACTTTTCCCTTATGTGACAAGATTTAAAATTCACTTTCACAACTCAAAAGTGCAAAAATATGTTATTTCTGTCATAATGAATTCCATATAATGTATTGTTCTAATTTCATCTAACAGAAGAAAATGTCAATGTGCCAAGTCAACATGTGACTTTTTCAAGACAAAATTCAGTTATATCAGTTTTGAAGTTGGATATCTTTTTTATTCAGAGATCCGTCACTCTTTTGCTCTGTTTAATCTGGACGCAATGGAGAAAGACATTATCCCTGGTATTTGGGTACTGTGTACTGGTATAGACTCTTGACTTCCATGGTCTCTTCCATGGGCTTTGCTCACTGTGTCCAAGCTGTCTCATCCTCATTTCAAATCCAAAACCTCATTATAAAATTGCCTTTATCACTTAGAACTCTCAAATCCATTTCTCTTTTATCAAAAGCTGGATCTTACACATTGAAATTGCACTTTGAAAAATGATGTTTATTTCATTGAATTACAAACATTAATAGTATTTTTAATTAACTTATTTTATAGACTGTCTTTGGCTTTTCTTAAAACAATGTTTATTTAAGTAAGCCCTTATATCAGCTTAAATGCCAAGAGGAACAATTACAAAGAAGGAATAAAACTCACAGAGTTTACTATTGAAGATTTATATTCTAGATTTACTATCCAGATGCAAATGTTAATAGCCAGTATCTTACTTTATTGAGTTATAACCACTAATGAATGCAGAATACAATTGCATTTTCTATTTGCTAATGTCACAAATGTGCATGTGCCTCTTATGTCCCAAGCCTTGTTGAAAGCCCTCAGTAAAGTCTGGTGAACATAACAGAGAAGTTCCGCTACCCTAAAGGAGCTTATGTTCCGGTAAAGAGAGATATTGAACAAAATCCAACTAAATATGTAAAGTAATCGGTGATAGTTATAAAGGATATGAACAAAATATATAACTGAATATATTCATTCAGATTGCTAACAAAGAAATGCTGAAATATCAAAATACAGTGGCTAAGATAAGAAGTTGAATTTTCCCACAGATGACATTCCAGATGTTTAGACTTGGCACAGTGAATCTGTTATACAACATCATTCAGACCTTAGTCTCCTGCCACTACAATCAATACTTTGTCCTCATGTGTATGACTTTCAGTTAACTCTGTTTCAGGATTCTCATATTGAAAGAAATGAGCTTTGTTTTTAATTTCAAAAAAAATATGATAAGGGTACAAAAACCCAGCTCACATACAGTTGTTAGGGGGTAGTTTTTGCGCCTGGATTAATGCAGTAACATGAGACATAAGGTGAACTTGCTATGCAGTAATCAGAATGGACAAAATGTCTCAATAGATTCAGTAAATTCTGAATTGATTCAGGCATCAATTCAGGCCAGGTGTGTCAGAGACTGGCAATACTGCTTCCTAGAAGGGTTGAAGAATTTAACTCTCAAAATTCTGACAGAAAGCTATGACCATAAAAAATAATTAGTCACATTTACCTCTCTCTAATATATATACTGTACTGGCCTTATTTTATATATTATATATGTATGTAATATATAAAATACATTTTATATATTATATGTGTATATAAATATATAAAATATATTTTATATATTATATGTGTATATAAATATATAAAATATATTTTATATATTATATGTGTATATAATATATAAAATAAGGCCAGTATAATATATATACTAGAGTGTGTATACATATATATATGTGTGTATATATATAAAATCTCTTATATGTATAAAATATACACAGAAACCTACAAATAAATATATATAAATATGTCTATATAGATATATATGAGATATAATAGCCTAATTGCTATATATGACATTAACTTTCCATGGGAAAAATTACAGAAAGAAATTAAAAACAAATGATTATGGGGACCAGGATGAAGGTAAGGAGTTGGGGAAGTGAATTTCAATGGAACATTGAGGGGAATCTATGGAAAAAGTTGGTTAGGTTTGGGTTCAAGGTGCCTATAATATATTGGTTCAAACACACATAAACAAATGTGTATAGAGAGGGAGAGGTAGGTAGATACAGAGAGAGATCAAGAACCAAAATTACACTTAATTACATGTAAAGATAAAATAGTTCCTTACTAACTGATACTTATTTTTTTAATGTAATAGAATAATTAGAAAAAGAGAGTAAAGCAAAAAAGAAGCTTTGATATGTCTATGGGACATGAGAATCTTCATAGCATGTATATATGATTATATTAAAAAAGCATCATCATGTCATGAATTAAATAGGAGAAGCACCTCAAAATTTTAGCTATAGTTAGCAGTCTTACAGTCTGAGGTATTAAGAAAAAAACACACGATGTACAAAGACTAATCTGGTTTTAAAGGACTTACAGATTCACTGATTCCTCAAAATGCTTTGATTTTTCTGCGTATGTGTAATGAGGGCCCTGTGCTTAGCAATGACTATACTTAACAGTTACAGAATCAGGTAAATAACTCTATAATGGCACTAGGAAGAAAGAGGTGTTATACCAGTGACAACTCTGGAAAAGGTATGATTTGCCTGTATAAAGCAGGAGTGAGGAGGTGGGAGAATAATATTCCAATATAGAAAACACAGAAGACTTTCTTCCAGAAGCAACTTCTTTCAACACTCTTAACTATTTCTGCTATTTACCTCTATATTCCTAAATGGCATGACTATGCTACTCTTTCTTGAACTTTTCTATTCTGTGTTTCACATATCTGTTTCTACGGATAATTAAAACTTGGCTTGCTTATCACCATCCCCCTAACCACATATGCTTTCTTACTCCTTCCTCCTCATAGTTATATAAAAAATGTTATTAGTCAGAAGTCATTGTTAATACTATTGTAACCATATCAATATTCCTCTCTAATTTTATTTTTATTTTTGCTCATTTGAGGAAAGATTTACTTACATCTTCTTTTCCAATGCCTCTATTGCATTGCTAATATTTAACTTTCATTTCAGTTCCCTAAAACTGTCTATCTTACCTAATATTTTTAGTAGATTCTGCAATGTTCATGAACAAAATATCTTGTATTTTATCTAAAATAATATTGATAAAGCTTTTTGTATGTTTTTCTCCCCTGCCTTGCCTCAGTGTTTCAAAATTTCTTTTTTTTCTGTGTGTAAGTGCTATTTTCTTGTTTATGTATCTGTTTATTTAGAAGTATCCTTTTAATATGAGGAAATCCTTGAATATCAGTTAATATCTAAGAGAGAACCACCAAAATGCTAATTGAAAAATCTGAATGAATGGGAATGCCGGACTGGTGATTTTGATACTATTTGTGAGTGAGCATCAAAGCCAGCTATTGTATTTAAAAAAGCTGAAATGTCATTATTGGTCGGTCTTTTCCCCTTCATAGAAAATGATAGGTGGAGATGGAGGTGAGGACATACACGGTGAGAAAATAGATTTGACAAGATTTGGTGAGCCAGAACCCCAGGACCAGTTAGATAGTTCTGTTCAAAAAAGCCAACAAATTGCTAAAAGGTCTACACATAAAAGTCAACTTATTTATTTTAATGTGTTCTAAATTATTACTTCAAACCCTTAGTGAAAGTCTATAATGCAAAAAGAATGTGTTAGTGGAACTTTAGAGAGTAAAATATCAATGCAGTTTCTAGCACAGGACAAAATAAAACACCGGGAGGATAGAAGTTGCAGCAGGAAAGCAGCACAGAGCAATGACCAAGAGACTGGTATGACATTAGCTGAAGAGATGAGTAGGAAACACACACGTCTTCCAAGAATTGTTGATTAATGCTCTTTTCAGACTGCCCATTTTGACTCTTGTAAGAAAAAAAAAGAATCCTTATTTCCCATGTTCCCAGCCTACATTATAGGACTCATTATTAAAATCACTCTTACTTGTCAGGAAAAAAAAAAAAAAAAAGCATGTGTTTAAAGAAACACACACACACACAAACACAGAGAGAGAGAAATGAGAGAGAGAGCGGAGAGAGAGAAAGAGAGAGGGAGGGAAGGAGGAAGGGAGGGAGGGAGGGGGAGAGAGAGAGAGAGAGAGAATGTTCTTACCTTGATTTCTTGACCACAAATCTCAAGAAAGCCCTTGGTGCTGCCTGACAGTCCTACTTCTGAATCAATTGAATTTCCGAGTATCCTAGCCTACTATTCTAGCTTTATCTTTTTACACCATTATCAATCCTTTCTCTACTGAAATTTCAACTGTCTTTGTTTCTTATATCCCTGAGAAAATAAAAGCCACCAGAAGAAAACTTATTTATCTTCACACTAACAACTACCAAACCACATGCATCTGCATTCATAGACTACATTTTCTGTTTTTCCACATTCCTGTCTATGGTCAACCCTACTACCCTACTGCTGTATGAATTCTCTCCATTATTATTATCATTTGTTCTTTTTTCTGATGGAGTCTTGCTCTTGTCCCCTAGGCTGGAGTGCAGTGATGCAATCTCTGCTCACTGCAACCTCCGCCTTAAGCGATTCTCCTGCCTCAGCCTCCCAAGTGGCTGGGATTACAGGTGCTCACCACCACACCCAGCTAATTTTTGTATTTTTAGTAAAGATGGAGTTTCACCACGTTGGCAAGGCTGGTCTCCAACTCCTGACCTCAAGTCATCTGCCCGCCTCGGCGTATCAAAGTGCTGGGATTACAGGCATGAGCCACCGTACCTGGCCTCATTTATTGTTAAGAAATGTTTATCCTGCATTTATTTTCTTCAGCATAAATTATTCTCTCCATACTATATCACTTACTATCAGCATATGAATAAATATTTACCTCTTTCTCATTTCATTTTTGAATCTTTCCTTTTTACAATGTGCAAAAAGTGTTAAACTACTACTCTATTTGTTATAAAAAGAAAGAATTATGAAACCTGCTATCTATATTGAATACCATTTCCTTAATCCCCATTCTCTTTCAATCCCACTTCCAATCATGTTTTAATCCCAAGATTAAAATGATATTCTTCTTGTTGCAGGTCACTAATTATTCTCCATTTCCAAATTCAAAGGCAAATTTTCTTTCCACATTGTAGTCATATTATCAGTAGCATTTTACCTATTTTGATTATGTAAAATACCTTGTAAATTTGCACTCCATGTTTCCACAATTATCAATTTCATCATTGTTTTCTCTTAATATTAGTGGATCCCATAATTGTTTAGATCTTCATTATTTCTATTTTTAGATATATTCACTGACTGAGGTGCCCAAAGCCCAGGCATGGAGCATACTGTGCACTTTTTAAAGTATGGAAATCCTTACTGTCAGTATCTGAGACATTACCGTTTGAAAAACAGATTTTCACTAATTAGGTAGAAAGGGAAGGAAAGAGAATTCGATACAATGAAATTCTACCTCTTTTGGTTATGTGAGTCTGAAATTACTTCACCTATGGAAACTAGAGAATGAATCTATAAATCTTAACAACCATATAAAATGCAATGTGCTTCCTATAAAGGAGAAAATATCTTTACTTTTGAGACTGAAGTATTCTAGTCTGTAAATGACTATTGATGGCATCTCCAAAAGTCAATGATTTTTATCTGTAACAAAGTGCCTTCCTGCACTGTCATTATTCAACTGAAATATGCTGTGGATTCATACAAACTGGTCAAATTTAAAGAAATCTTAAAGACATTTAAAAATCAAACTTTTGAAGTACTACCAGGTCATTTAATTGTGGCTTTTAATGGAAGAAATAAATAGAAATATAATCCATTAGAAAGCAAAGAGCTTTGGAGACATTTGCAATCTGAAATCTTGGTCCTAATTGCAAAAAGAAAAAAATGCTTCACATGTATTTTTTTCATTTGTAAAATTTATGTATTTATTTATTTTTAATTGACACATAGTAATTGTATATTTTATGAAGCACAATATGACGTTTTCATCTATGTATACATTGTTGAAAGATTCGGTCAAGCTAATTAACATATCCATCACCTCAACAACGGATTTTTTTTGTAATGAGAATGTTAAAAATCTATTTTTAGGCAATTTTAATATATGCAATACATTATTATTAACTGTGAAATTCATACAATGCAATAAGTCACAAAAACATATTCCTCTATTCTAATTAAAAATTTGTACCTTTTGATCAATATCACCCCTCTCTCTGCCTTGCTCCTTCTTCCAGCCTCTGGCAACTGCCTTTTAACTCCATTTTTATGGAATCAACTTTTTAGATTTCACATAAAAGTGTCTCCCATGTTTGAAAGGATTCTTTCCTCTGATGTGGTAGTGGAAAATTAATCTCACTGCTTGATATGATTTTGCTGTGTTCCCTCCCAAATTTCTCCTTGAATTCCCATATGTTGTGGGAGGGACCCGGTGGGAGGGAATGGAATCATGGGGATGGGTCTTTCCCATGCAGTTCTCATGATAGTGAATAAGTCTCATGAGATCTGAGGGTTTTAAAAATGGGAGTTTCCCTGCACAAGCTCTTTGCTTGCTTCCATCCATGTGAGATGTGCCTTTCACCTTCTGCCACAATTGTAATGCCTCCCCAGCCATGTGGAACAGTAAGTCCTATAAACCTCTTCCCTTTCTAAATTGCTCACTCAGATGTGTCTTTGTCAGCAGTGTAAAAACAGACTAATACAATGCTCTATCTTAGTTCCTCTTTATTTTCCTTCTAGATCTTACCTTGTTTTAGTCTCTTTAGCATTTTATCTCTTAAGTCTTTTTCATAACAGCTCCTGCTGTTATCTGGCTGAAACAAATTTAATCATGTGAGCATATTGATCAAGTCATACTTTACTAAGTGTGATTGCACTCCTGAAGTTACTGTTATCCTTCCTGGTCCATTTATGAAGCGCCTACAATGTGCCAACTTGTCCAGATACTGAGGGAAGTGCACAGAACACATTAGACTTTCTGACTCCATGCTGTTTATGTTCCTTTGAGACTCTAAGATAATCTATCTTTCTTGTGTTTACTCTTACTATCATAATTTTGATGATGCTGGAACTCTAGATTTCAATTGAGGCTTTAAAGTGGGTGAGGATTAAGGAAAGGTGAGATATTGATTTGTATTTTCTCATCTCTAAGCACAGGGGAGTCAACTACTACTCCCTGGAAGCAGAGGAGCTATAAGAGATGGTCTCCTCCTTCTGCACCTTGACTTCCACTTCCATGTCTTGTGGTCAGAAACTTTGGGCTGGATCCTATGTCCTGAACAAGAAATCGCCAGTCAGCCAGATCTTCTATCATCAGAAGATAAGGGTTTTGACTTATTGCACCACTGGTTTTCAACATTTAATTAATTATTAGGCACCTTGCTAAATGTGGCTCACAGGCTGAATACAGTCTGGAACTGTTTTGTTGGGCAAGATAATTTATAAAGATGAGATAGTATTTATAAGTTAGATCATTTCATGATACCCTTAATTTTTGCTTCTTATTACAATGTAGAAGACCTGTAGACATTGGGCATACATTTCACTTTGGTAACAACAGGCTGGCTATGAGGAGCCATTGCCTCTTTCAGATGGGACATATACTGTCTCTTTCATGTGAGTTATCAACTGTAGTTATTTAGGCTGTTTACCTGGCCACTATATACATTTGAATTTGCTACCACCATAACTTCAGAGGACAGTAAAAACAAGATTCTCCATCTTTAATAGATCCACTCCCTTCATTTGCTACTTTAGTCCAGAGTTATCTATCTATTTCAGGATAAAGACTTTTACAATCACTTCTCAGCCTTCTGCTCTTTCCATTAGCAAATGAATGGTTGCCTTCTCTTTCATATTGTTTGTTGTCAGTCCTTGGTTGGCTTATCCTTTAGAGCTATAACAGAAAGACCCTGTTAACCTTTAAACAGCTGAGATTTAATTTTCTGAGGAAAATGACTATTTACAAAAATACTCTGGTGAAAACCTACCTTCTCTCAAGAGGAGTAAAACAAATCAAAGCTGCATCTGCAAAATTTGTACAGAGCTCGGGAAGAGCTGACTAGCATTTTAGTAATTGTGTTTTTAGCATTGTGTTTAGTATTGTGTTGACCTTTGAGAAAATTTTGACTCCAAGAGAGCGGACATAGTTACCTACCTTTATTTATCAGCTCAGAACATTTATTTTACTCTGTTGTCCTCTCTAAGAGCAAGAGATGACTTTTTTTTCTCTCCAAAGTATTGTATTTCATTTAGGAAGTTATATAAACATAGCATTAATTTCAGGCCTAAAAGAAAACATGTGTTACCTCTGGTCAGTTAGAGACATTTAACTCCAATACCACAATGCCCTCCTAATCTTTTCCAAAGGGAAATTAAGTAGATCTATAGGTCCTTTCCACTCTGTGACCAAAACAAGTTTTTTTGTTTTGTTTTGTTTTGTTTTTTGAGAAGCAACTGTGAGAAAATCTAGCAGAAAAAAAGTTTAATGATGTCTTGTTCCTTAAAATATCCGTTAGAGTCTTAATGGGAACATTGAATATTATGCAATGGCATGTTATACAAATAATATTATGTAAAACATATTTATTAGATGTCTATATAATTGTATAATAACAATAATTATAATTCACACAACAGCAGAAAAATCTTAGAAACTTCATTTTGAGTGAAATAAGCCAGCTTCTTGGATGTTCAGATTTTTGACTTTACTCAGTCAAATGTAAGACATTTTAAGCCATTATTTCTTCAAGTATTCTCTGTGCTTCTTCCTCTTCATACTCTTCTGAGACTCGCACAGGGTGTGTATGTTGGTCCACTTGATGGTATCCCACAAGTCCCTTAGGCTTTGGTCACTTTTCTTCAAACTTTATTTATTTCTGTTTCTCTGAATTCATAATTTCTATTGTCTTATCTTTACATTCACTATTTTTTTCCTTTGGTCTGCTCAAATATACCTTTAAGTCCCTCCAGTGAATTTTATATTTCTGTTATTGTAGTTTACAGCTCCAGAATTTCTCTTAGTTCCGATTTAGGCTATTTCTTTATTGATATTTCCATTTTGTTCATATATTTTCTTTACATTCTCCACATCCTCTATTACTTCTTGAGCATCTTTAGGACAATTATTTTAAAATTGTTGTCTGGTAGATCTGCTACCAGGTATTATTTAGGAAGGTACTGTTGATTTTCTTTCTTTCTTTTTTTATTTTTTTTTCCATTTCAATGGGCCATCTTTTCCTGTTTCCTTCTTTCACTGTGCCTTGTGATGTTTGTTGACAAATGGATATTTGAATCTTATAATGTGGTAAATCTGCAAATCAGATTCTCCCACTTCCCAGCTTTTTCTGTTTTGTTTTGTTTTGTTTTGTTTTTTGGGGGGTAGAAGGTAGGGACATTATTGTTTTTGTTTATTGTTAGCTTTTTAATTGTTGTAAGCTAACTCTTTGTCAAGGATCAGCCTAAGTTGTAAACTTCTTCTCATGTAATTTCTAAGCCTGTGACTTTTGGTTGAGTATTTACAATCACTTTCTAATATGCACATTTTCAACTGTTATGAATAGCATTGCTACGAGTATTTATGTGTAAGATTTGGGGTGTATGCATGCTTTCAATTCTCTTTGGTGTATACCTAAGAGTGGAATTTCAGTGTTCTATGGTCCTACTCATCTTGTGTAAAGAAACCATTATCCATTCAATGATCCAAGAAAACAACATGGAAACTATGATTGATTGTTTTCTCACTCTCACTCTCCTATTCCGTGCCTGATCCTGTCAGTTCCATCTTAAGAACCATCTTAAATGTCTTTTTCTTTCTTCACTGTTATCACTGAAGTTGAAATAATAGCCATCTCTTTTTTTGTATGACTGCACTGATATTCTCAATCAGCCTCCTTACTTCTAGTCTTACCTTTCTCCAATAAATTCTTTACAGACTTGTCTTACAGAAAAAAAGAAAAATAAAGCAGATCTTATAACTCCCCACTTAAAATAATTTAATGGCTTCTCATTTTTGTTAGAATAAAATCAAAACTTAACCTAATTCTCAAGATCCTTTACAATCTGCTTTATCTCTGGCTTGCCTCTCAACATTGTATCAAAACATTATCTATTTTATCATGCAACTTAAGGAGCTGCGGCTTATTTATCAAACACACTACCCTATTTTCCTTTGGAGATTTTGTTAATCATGTTTCTTCTACAGAAATATCCTTTCCTCAGATCTGCACATGGCCATTTCCTTCTATTCAGGTCTCAACTAAGATTTTTTTTTCTTTTCAGAGGGAACTCTTTACGATGAAATAACCCCAAATTACTTTACTATGCCATCTTTTTTTATTTTCTTCTCATTCATTACCTTAATTTGTAATTATCTTATTTATTATTTTAATTGTTAGTTGTCTTCCCTTCAGAACAAGTTTCCATGAGGACAGGGATTTTCCCTGTATCCCCTGGTCCAGATATAAAAGAGATGCTGAAAACATGTTTGTTGAAAACAAACAAGAAGTAGATGAGACTGAAGAACTTGTATTTTTAGTAAATTCATTGTAAATAGAAACAACTGAACATGGATTATAATAGTCTGAACAAATGTTCATGTTTATGGAACACGATAGTTATTTCTGTTAAGCTCACAAGACAGAGTCACTCCCTGGATGTATCTGAGTGATAAGTAGATGAGAGAATCCTATCATATAAAATACAAAATGAAATTTAAGATATGATAAAACGATAACTGAGAAGTCACAACTGAGATATAAGAAAACTCAATTTCTAGCATATTACCTAATTAATAGATTACATCTTAAAGGATTAAAAGGATCTTATTCAATTAAGTATATTTACTCTGAAGTCTTTAGAGAGTGAAATATTATTTACTGGGGAAAATCAAAAGGGAAAGAACACTGAGCTTAAAAAGTTTCATGCAAGTCCATTTGCAGTAATCATGTAAAGAATGATAGAAAAATTCCAAAGGGATTACTCAGACTGTAATTCTTTATAACCTGATGGCCTGTTTGTATAATTTAATCAATACCTTCAGAAAAATATGTTCCTGTAATGAAATGATACAATGCTAATTTTCCTAGAAAATAGTATTCTCGCCCATCTTTGAACTTTTCTGAATATCCTCCTTCCATAAGGAGACAGTATTATGGATTATTCCTGGATTATTCCTGGAATACTCTGGATTATTATGTATAAACAATCCTACCAAATTAGTTGATACAGCAATAATTTTATCAAGTAACCAATACAAAAATTTATTAATTCTAAGCATAATACCTAAATATTTTGCATAATATTCTGGCCACATAAGTCATAGATTAGGGTTTAATTCATAGTTAATTGAATATGATGGAGTTACATAAGACTACATAATCATTGGAAACATTGGCTATGTATTTAGGTGTAAGGAGGCAATAACAGGAAATTTACATTTAGTGGCATGTGGCATTTTACATGCTTTCTCCATTAATATTTTGTAACATGCATTTATGTTTTAATAAGTTAGAACAAATTGTCACTATGAAAATAAAAAAAAAAATCCAATTCTACATGAGTACAGAAATCTTTGTGCTTATTCACAAATGTATTTTGAGGATTAAAAACCACACTTGTCACATTTGAAGGGTTCAATAAGTATTTTAAAACAAACAAACAAATACTAGCATTGGATTTGTTTCAAAAATATAAAAATATAATTTAAATAAGATTAAAATGATATGTAAATGAATTAATAAAGACAATGTTTTCAAGATTTTGAAATATGCCACCTTTTCTTTATATATTTTATGAGTATTGGAACAATCTATAGTATTAAAGCTTTTTCTATATTATATACAAGAGTTTTAATTATCCACAGGGTTTTTATTTAAGAAAGAAAATCAAAATTAATGATGCTTTTAGTGAAGCTTGTCTAATGTCAATTGTCTAATGAAAGTTCATTTTATAACAAATGTTAATTGAAGATAAAAGACCAGGAAATGTACACAAGTAATTACAATTCACTTAATCTGAAGGCTTGTTTTGAAAAGTAGAATTTAATTTTGTATGGCTTTCTAACATAAACTTGGAATTTTCTGGAAGTTCAAGCAAAGGAAGTTTTCATCAATATTACAGAAAATTCAGAGATAAAAACAGCTCAGTTTAGTAAATGAATATTGGACCACATACTATAATAATACAATTAACATCTAGAAAACAACACCTGCCATCAAAGATAAACAGGCTAAGAAGACAAGCATCTATGGAGAACTCAGATTTCACTGACAATGGAACATTGATAATGGTTTTTGAAGACAGGGACAGATTTTTGCTCTGTGTGTCATAGGATCACCTGCCTGATAGGTTAGTCAAGAAAAGCAATAGGAAAAAGATAGAATGTTTGTGAATTCCTACTGTGGACCATATTTGAAGGCACTTGTCATTTGATATCTCAACATTCAGATTTAAGCATATTGCCACCTTACACTTGAGGAGACAGGACAAATTTAAATAAGTTGTATTAGGTGAAAAAGATGGTAAATGATATGAGACTGAAATTCAGGCTTGGCATTTTCTGAAACAATTCATCTGTAGAAAACCAAAATAAAAACAAACAAATGTACAAATTCTCTATAAACTTTTAATTATAACATTGTAGGAAATCAGTCATCTAAAGCTGGAAATAAAATAAGATACATGGTGCCTTTGATATTTTTATGCCTCAAATTAAATATCTGGATTTAATTAACATTTATTGAATGATAGCTATATTCTAAATTTATTTATGCATATTGAGTTCTCCTTTCTAAAGTATTTTCTTTTAAAAGTTCTTCTGTATTCCATACCCAGAAAATAAATTTTACCTTCTTATCAGGCATATGTATATATTTTTGGAATATGAAGGTGATAGATCAATTGTGTAACGTAATTAATGATGAACTGAGTCTGTTGTCAGTTTTTATTGTAAAACCATTTATTTCTCCTGTTTCATCACTCTTCATGATAATCATCTGCACTTTTTTTTCAAATTGGAAAATTAACATTCTCAGGACAGTGGAGTCACTTTAAAGTGTTTTATAGCAGAACTTGTCACTGAAAAAAAATACAGGTTTCATCTTTAACGATATATTTGGATAAAAATGTATTTTGTTAATATAAAGTAGAACTACAAATATTGTCTAACAACTTAATTCAATGGTAGAAATCTAATAGCAGAAAAAGATAAGTAAAAAATAAAAAACACAGTTTGAGAATAATAAAAATGATATCTAACTAGAGGCCTTTTGAGCATATTTAATATTCCTTCAATACAGGCAGAAAAATTATCTTGCTTTAAATATTTTAAAGACTGTTGAATAAATAATAAACCATAGGAAAACGTGACCTATATTGGCACATTTAAAGAAAAAAAAACCTGAGAAGCTATTCATTTTTATATCTCTACTTTATAAAATGACAACCAAATAATTTTGGTGATTGAAACAGATCTCAAGGTCTAAGAAAGACATTCAAATTTGTTGTTGCCTATAGGATGCAATTAATCAACTATAGTAGGACTGTATTAAATATTTCACTAAAATGGAAAGAGGCAATTTTCTTTAAAGTGAAAGAAATCCCGTATCAGTAAATTCTAAATAATAATGATAAAGATTTGATTAACTTTTATTATCTCCCCAGACAGATTGCATGCATTTTCATGAACATTCGAAGAATGGATTATAAGGTTTAAGCAGATTACTAAATGTAATATGGTAATAAAAATAAGATTATGAGAATCAAAAAATAAACAATAAGTAGTTTCAGGTAATAAATCATAATCTTTTACTTAACACTTTCAATTTAAAGAATCTCCAAATCGTCTGTAATTAATTTTTAAAACTTTCTCAATTCTGTTCCACTTCAGTAAAAGCTTCCATACCTACCAAGCCATAAATCTTAGAGTCATATGTGATTCTAATCTCTACTTCATTCCCACATCCAATCCATCACAAAGTTCTATTAGTTTACACAACAAAATAATCTTACTTAGCTTACTTCTTCCCTTTATTGCGGCTACGTCAGTCTGGGGTATCATTATCATTCATTGAGTCTTAAAATCTAGATTCCCAACAGATATCTGTGCTTCTACATTCTTATCTTCCCTTTTCCAGATAGCAGAAAAAAATGAACATAATTTTAAATATACATTTAATAAATAACTTTACCCCTATAAACCCTTCAGTGATTTTCCTGCTGTACTTAAAATGAAAGTTAATTTTAACATGGCCAAAAAGACTTATATGACTGGGACACTGACAACTTTTTAAATATATGCATTCCAGTGCACATCTATGTTAAACTTTATCTTGTTTGTTTCCTTTAACATATCTAAAAATCACTCCTTCTTAGAAAACACTTCATTTTTTCTCCTCTATGCCTGGGGTGCATTTCTAACGGCATTCACATGATTGGCTTCTTTTGATCTCAGCTCATATATTGCCCTCTTAAAAATCACTTCCTATAGTCTTATCCTCTTTATAAACTGATTTAATATCTATTATACAATCTCTTTTAGTTTCTTAACAGTACTTACCATAATCTGAAATTTCTTAGAGTGTGTGTGTGTGTGTGTGTGTATATATATATATATATATTTTTTTTTTAATTTCCACATCTTGGTATTTGAGTTACTTGAAAGTAGAAAGACATTTTTGTTCATAGCCCAGAAATATCCCTAGATAATTGGCTTTTGAATAAATATATAAATTTTTATAAAGTAACCAGTATTCTAAGACAGAAAAGTTAGGTCTATAGAGAATCTTGATATCTTCAAATAACATTATTAACCTTTATTTTATTTTATTTTATTTTTTGAAGATGGGGTTTCCCTCTTGTTGCTCAGAGCTGGAGTGCAAAGGCGCCATCTAGGCTCACTGCAACCTCTGCCTCTCGGGTACAAGCAATTCGCTTCAGCCTCCTGATTCGCTGGGATTACATGTGCCCACCACTGTGCCTAGCTAATTTTTGTATTTTTATTAGAGACGGGGTTTCACCATGTTGGCCAGGCTGGTCTTGAACTCTTGACCTCAGGTGATCCAACTGCCTCAGACTCCCAAAGTGCTGGGATTACAGATGTGAGGTACTGTGCATGGCCCATTATTAACCTTTCTAAGTCAACTTAAAGTTCTCAATCTCAGACGAGTCCATTAGAAGTTATAGCACTTCTGGGTTGGTTGCGGTGGCTCACGCCTGTAATCCCAGCACTTTGAGAGGCTGAGGCAGGTGGATCACGGGGTCAGGAGACCAAGACCATTCTGGCTAATATGGTGAATCCCCATCTCTACTAAATATACAAAAATTAGCTGGGCATGGTGGCATGTGCCTGTAATCCCAGCTACTTGGGAGGCTGAGGCAGGAGAATTGCTTGAACCAGGGAGTTGGAGGCTGCAGTGATCTGAGATTGCGCCACTACACCCCAGACTGGTGACAGAGCAAGATTCTGTCAAAAAAAAAAAAAAAAAAAAAAAAAAAGCAAAGAAGAAGTTATAGCACCTCTGTATTTCTCAAAATTATTTTTGCTTTCTCAAAAGCACATGTACCAACTTAGTTCTGATTTGGCCTATGAAACTCTCTTTTAATATAAATCTAAAAATATAATTTAGCCAGTACCAAGGGGGACAGTGGATGAGGTCACAAAAACATATCCTTCCATTTAGCAAAATCCCGTTTAATAGATGTATGTATGGCCTATGATTGGTAACCAGACTTTTGGATCCGATTGATAATCAGTCATTGGACTTACTCTTCTGCTGTGTACAAATAAAACCTGGATAAAATATATTTTTAAAAGGCTTTTCAATGGACCTACAAACTGCAGGGCTATGATGTATAACACAAGAGAAACACATGAGATGATTGTCACATTGAAACAAATTTGCTTTCTAGAGCTAGTTTCCAAAATGTAGCATAGGGAATTAGAATCCATATAGATAATAGAAATCAGAGTGCAGGTTTCATTTGGAAATTTTGGAAAGTTGGACTTACTGGGAAGGCCTTAGAAATGAGGCAGCTTCGCAGGAAAAAAAAAAATTATTATAATTTAAAATATGCATGAGCCCTAGATTTTTGGTTGAGTGCAAACCTGCACATTCACAGACAATGTTCTATGAGGGTTTTCACAAAATTACTGGAAGACTAAGGGATAAATGGCAGATTTAGAGTCCATAGAGTACTGAAAGATGAATATCTGACTAACCAGAGTTGAAAGATGATCATGACTTAAAAATAAAGCTACAATGGCTATATAATGAGAGCTATTCTAAGTGTACCCAAAGGAGGCTTGATAAGCAACAAGTCAGGCTACTAGCAAATTAACAGCCTACCAGCTCAAACTGAACAATTTTTAAAGGAATAAAAAATGCAAACCTTCAATACCGTGATATCTTTACTATTCAGCACAAAATTTTTAAAAAGTATGTGAAGAAAAAAAAAAGTGTGATCTATATCTGGGAGCAGCAAAACAGATAATAGAAACAGATCCAGAGAATAAAGACATTTGAGCTGCCATGTGCGACTTAAAACAGATATTGCAAAAATGTTAAAAAATGTAAAGAATCTAGTGGGAATAATGAACAAATAGGTAAAAGTCTCAGCAGAGAAAGGGAAGGAACTCAGAAGAATTTCTTGATAATGAAAATATAATATGCTTTCTAAAAATAAAATGGATAAAAGAAACAGGACAATGCATGGCGAAGAAGAAAATATGAGGGAATTTGAATATTCAAATTTTGAATTAAAGCAGAGAGAGAAGAAAAAATTAAATATATGTATAGACCCAGTAACCTAAGGGACAATATTACATGAGCTAATAAAAGAATAATGGAATTAACATTTGAGAGGATTAAAAGATTAGAGCAGAAGAAGTATTTTAAAAACTATTGGCCAATCCTTTTTCTAAATTTGCTGAAAACAATATATCCAGAAATCCAAAAATCCAACACAACTTTAAATGGAATAAATACAGACAATACATCACGAAGTCTCGTGCAAATCAATGATAAGGAGACTATCTTAAAAGTAGCCAAAGTGTATTTGAATATATACATATAAACAATAAGAATTAATTTTGATTTATCAGAAACAATGTAAATTAGCAAAAAATTGAATAATGTGTTTATCTTAGTTATTTTTATTATTTTAATATTATTATTATTATTAATTTTGAGGCAGATTCTTGCTCTGTTGCCCAGGCTGGAGTGCAGTGGCACAATCTCAGCTCACTGCAATCTCTGCCTCCCAGGTTCAAGCGATTCTCCTGCCTTAACCTCACAAGTAGCTGAGTCTACGGTTGTGTGCCAACACACCCGGCTACTTTTTGTATTTTCACTACAGATAGAGTTTTACCATGTTGGCCAGGCTGGTCTCAAACTCCTGGCCTCTAGTGATCTGTCAACCTCAGCCTCCCAAAGTGCTGGGATTACAGGCGTGAGCCACTGCACCCTGCTGAATAATATATTATAAATACTAAAAGAAAAAATATAAAATTTTATATTTAGTGAAAACATTCTTTGAGAATAAATATAAAACAGTTTTTAATAAAGAACTAAGAGAAAAGAGTTTACCAATCTAATGATTCAGACATGTCAATCAGAATCCCTGTTATTTTACTTTTATTTTGTCAACCAGTGTGTTGATATAATAAAAAACTGGTTCTCCAGCAGGCGGAGATTGCAGTGAGCTGAGGTCTTGCCATTGAACTCCAGCCTGGGCAACAAGTGCAAAACTCCATCTTGAAAACAAACAAACCAAAAAACCCACTGCTTTTGGCAGTTTTAATATTATCCCGGAATTATTTAAGAAATACAAATGTCAAGACCCATACCCAGATCATTTACTTAAGAACTCTAAGGTCAAAACGTGGGTGTCACAATATTTAAAATCTCCTAGGTATTTCTAATTGCTTATAGAGTACTGATAATAGCAGAGAAATACATTAAAAACAAATAAATAAATTTCCTAGACTTAGGCACACAGGACTTTCCTAAGATTCAGGTTAGAACAATTAAAAAAATCTATCCCACAACAGAAACATAGCATAAAGTAAAAACCTGCAACAATATGCACTGGAGGAGGAAAAAGAATGTACAAAAATACTTTGTCATTAATGAAAACATAGAGGAACTGCCAAAAGTTGATGACTGAGCAGTGACAATGAGAAAATTCTCCAGCCCACTAGACCTCAAACAAGGCTGAAGTTAATAGAAGCCCAGTGCAGGACCAATTTAAATCCTCTGGTACAACAGCAAAGGTCTAGATCAGCTCCTAAGTAGATTGACTCAACTGCCCATACTAACAGTTTGATTAAAAAAAAAAAATCAACTTCAGTTATGAAGAATATTCACCTCAGTCTGTGTCATTCCCTGTGAATGTCTGGCATTCAATAAAAGTTGAAATTGCCAAAAAAAATAATTTTAAAAACCTCAACCATTGCGCAGAGGAAGAATAATCCACAGAACAAGACTGAATGATTACTCCATATGTTGGAACTATTTAATAGGAAATTAAGAATAACTGTAGTTAATATATTAGAAGATCTTGGGGAAATGAAAGATAACATAAGTGAAAAGATAGACAGTTATAGCAGAAATGTAGAAATAAGAAAGAGTCAAATGGAAAATTTAGAAATATTAAGCAATATCAAAAATTGGTTTCTGCTCTTACATGTAAAAAGCTAAGGTCATCACTCCCATATTCATTGAAACAACAACAACAAAATGAAAAACTGGGAAACAACTGAAGTCCACCAGATAATTGAGGTGACAAGACAAACTTTCATACACAAAACTAGAGAAACCAATGAATACAGAGAATTGCAGCTGAACAGAAGCAGAATCCATTACAGAAAACCATAGATAAACTCTTAAAAAGACTCAGAGAGGGAAATGAAAGACCACCTCACCTATAGAAAAACAAGAATAGCCTTTGCACCTGGCTTCACATGCAAAGTCATACAAGTAGAAAAAGAGTGAGATGAAATATTTAAAGTGTTGAAAGAAAAATATCACCAACCTAGAAGTTACTGTCTAGCAAAATTACCTTTCAAAACTTAAAGAGAAATACTTTCTTTCTTTAAACAATAAAGCAGAGAATTTGTCACCAGTAAACTATTTTGCAAACAATGTTGATAAATTATTCAGAGAGAAGCAAAAATGATATTGGTCAGAAATTGAAATCTACGTAAAGAAAGAAACATGATCAGACACCGAAATCTATGTAAAGAAAGAAGCATTAGAGGAGTATGTGAAGGTAAAACAAAATATCTTCTTAAAACTGTTCAAACTCTTAAAATTGTTAATAATAGCAAAGATGTATTATGTACATTATGGATAAGTGAAATGAATGACAGCTATGTAATAAGTGATGAGAGAGAGGAATTGGGAATGTTATATTATAAGGTTCAGAAAATCCCTTTGAAAAAGTTTATTTAAAAGTGGACTTGTGATAGGAGTTGGGACCGGGTGGAAGCCCCGCCCTTTTCTAGGGCTGTCCAGCCATGACTGTTAGCCCAGGTATCGCTGTGCTCTTGGGGACTGGGAGCAGTCAGGAGCCACACCTTCCCTGGTGCACCTGCAGCTGCTCAAACCATGGCTGTGGACTTGGGCATCTCTGCACTCTTGGGGCCAGCAAGCCACCCTGACCTCACTGGCTCAGAGGTGCCTGCTACTGCCGCCTGACCTCTTCCTGTTCCTTGTGTCCTCTCCAGTGAGCAGAGTTGAGTTGAGGCCAAGCATACGTGCTGTTGTAACCCAGCTGTGTGTGTGCATGCTCAGGGGAGCACTGGCATGCCAGTCCCCTGCTACCTCAGCCCCTCTGGACTTTGGGCACCAATGAGCATGGGAAGGAACCTGAGGAAGGGGCTAAGGGCAGTTCCACACTGGCCTGCAGGAACCTATGGACATGAACAGCCTGGACACCATGAATAGTGGCAGAAGGCAGACAAGTTCCTGGGTGGAAAGGGGCAGGTACCCAGTGAAGCCCCACCTTCAAGCCAGGAAGGCCTGAAGCCTGGGGTCTGGGCTGTCAGTACTGTAGAGTGGAGCAGGAACTTACAGTGTTTTTTCTGGGCCTGCCTATAGCCACCCATGGTCCAATCAGCACACACTTCCTCTCCTCTGAAGCAGGCAGAAACCCAGAACTCAACCAGGCTCTAGGACATGACGGGACAACCTACCTGCTAAAAGGAGCTATCCACTGTTGGTCTCTTCTGAGCTGTTCTGTTGCTCAACAAAGCTCTTCTTCAGCTTGCTCATCCTCCACTGGTCTATATACCTCATTCTTCCTGAGCATGGGACAAGAACTTGGGACCCACTGAATGGCAGAGCTGAAAGAGCTGTAACACAAACAGGGCTGAAACACACCCCTTGCTCACCATGTTTCAGGGAACAAGAAAGAGAAAACAGCTGTGGCACTTCAGGGAGCCCGGACCTAGGAGCTCCCCAAGCTAGGGCTGCAACACCCTCTTTAGGGATCCACAGGTCCTGGTGTCTCCAACTTCCAGGTGCCACTGCATTCCCTAGTACCAGTCACAGAAGCTGCTTGCAGTACTTCTGGCCCAGTCACAGCCACACAGAGAGCCGACACCTGTACTGGTGCCTGGAGCTGCCAGCCCTGCTACAGCCAGTGCACCTGGCTGTGTGCAGTGGCCTGACCCCACACTCACTTGCTGACAAACCCCTTGCCACTCTGCTCACCCTTGGCAGGCATGGGATCTAGGCCATTAGCATGAGCCGAGCACGACCTGCCATGTCAAGTGGGTCCATTGGCCCCGAGCAAGACTTGGGCAAAGGCACCACTGGTCACAGAGATTTCCAGCTGACAAAGTGACAGCCCAAGGATTCCATAGCACTTGGATTATTGTAAATACATATTGTAAGCTCTAGAGCAATCAATATTTTTCAAAAAGGAAGGATAGTATACACAAAGAGAGATCAAAAGGAGTTATATAAGATGCATCACTAGATCCAGAAGAGGCAGAAAAAAGGGAGATTTTTTTTTTTTTTTAAATAAGAAAAAAGGAAAAACTGCCACAAATAGAGAACTGTTACAAATTTGGCAGTTATTATTTCAATGAGTGAGATTAATGTTTTCAAAAGTGAATGATAGACGAGATAGAAAAAGATGTAACATGCTAAGACTAATCAAAAGAAAGCTGAAATTTTTATAGGGCTTGCATTGAATCTGTAGACAGCTTTGAGTCACATGAATGTTTTCACAATATTCATTATTTCAATAAATAACATTTGGATTAATTTGTTTTTATGCTGCTAAAGACACACTCAAGACTGGGCAAATTACAAAAGAAACAGTTTTAACAGACTTGCAGTTCTACAAGATTGTGGCTGGAGAGGCCTCACAATCTCCGTGGAAAGTGAAAGTCATATCTCACATGGTGGCAAACAAGAGAAGAGAGGTTATGCAGGGAAACTCTCTTCTTTAAAACCATCATATCTTGTGATACTTATTCAGTATAATGAGAACAACACAGGAAAGACCTGTCCCCATGATTCAAGTACTTCCCATCAGGTCCCTCCCACAACATGTAGGAATTCAAGATGAGATTTGAATAGGCACTCAGCCAAACCATATCAACATGGGATATATTTCCATTTCTTTTTGTTTTATTCAATTCCTTCATGAGTGTAAGTTTTCAGTATACAGGTCGTTTAACTCCTTGGTTAAATTTACATGTAGGAATAATTTTATTGTTGCTACTGTAAATGGAATTTATGCTATAAAAAAGAATATTTATTCTTATAAATATAAATCTATAAAATTAAATATAAATATATTAATGTATTTAATAAAGATATAATAATATATTTGATATAAATATTTTTAAATATTCTTTTGGATAGTTAATTATTAGCATATAGTAATGTTACTGATTTTTTCTGTTGAAAGTATATCCTGTAAATTTGCTAAGTGCATTTATCAGTTTATTATTATTATTATTATACTTTAAGTTCTAGGATACATGTGCACAACGTGCAGGTTTGTTACATATGTATACATGTGCCATGTTGGTGTGCCACACTCATTAACTCGTAGTTTACATTAGGTATATCTCCTAATGCTGTCCCTCCCCCTTCACCCCACCCCATTACAGGCCTCTGTGTGTGATGTTCCCCTTCCTGTGTCCAAGCGTCATTGTTCAATTCCCACCTATGAGTGAGAACATGCGGTGTTTGGTTTTCTGTTCTTGCAATTGTTTGCTGAGAATGATGGTTTCCAGCTTCATTCATATCCCTACAAAGAACATGAACTCATCCTTTTTTATAACTGCATAGTATTCCATGGTGTATATGTGCCACATTTTCTTAATCCAGTCTGCCATTGATGGACATATGGGTTGGTTCCAAGTCTTTGCTACTGTGAGTAGTGCCACAATAAACATGTGTGCATGTGTCTTTATAGCAGCATGATTTATAATTATTTGGGTATACACCCAGTAATGGGATGGCTGGGTCAAATTGTATTTCAAGTTCTAGATCCCTGAGGAATCGCTACACTGTCTTCTACAATGGTGGAACTAGTTTACAGTGCCACCAACAGTGTAAAAGTGTTCCTATTTCTCCACATCCTCACCAGCACCTGTTGTTTCCTGACTTTTTAATGATCACCATTCTAACTGGTGTGAGATGGTATCTCATTGTGGTTTTGATTTGCATTTCTCTGATGGCGAGTGATGATAAGCATTTTTTCATGTGTCTGTTGGCTGCATAAATGTCTTCTTTTGAGAAGTGTCTGTTCATATCCTTTGCCCACATTTTGATGGGGTTGTTTGTTTCTTTCTTGTAAATTTGTTTGAGTTCTTTGTAGGTTCTGGATATTAACCCTTTGTCAGATGAGTAGATTGCAAAAATGTTTTCCCATTCTGTATGTTGCCTGTTCACTCTGATGGTAGTTTCTTTTGCTGTGCAGAAGTTCTTTAGTTTAATTCAATGCCATTTGTCAATTTTGGCTTTTGTTACCATTGCTTTTGGTGTTTTAGACATTAAGTCTGTGCCCATGCCTATGTCCTGAATGGTATTGCCTAGGTTTTCTTCTAGGGTTTTTATGGTTTTAGGTCTAACATTTAAGTATATAATCCATCTTGAATTAACTTTTGTATAAGTTGTAAGGAAGGAACCCAGTTTCAGTTTTCTACATATGGCTAGCCAGTTTTCCCAGCACCATTTGTTAAATAGGGAATCCGTTCCCCATTTCTTGTTTTTGTTAGGTTTGTCAAAGATCAGATGGTTGTAGATGTGTAGTATTATTTCTGAGGGCTCTGTTCTGATCCACTGGTCTGCATCTCTGTTTTGGTGCCATTAACACACTGTTTTGGTTACTGTAGCCTTGTAGTATAGTTTGAAGTCAGGTAGCGTGATGCCTCCAGGTTTGTTCTTTTGGCTTAGGATTGTCTTGGCAATGTGGGCTCTTTTTTGGTTCCATATGAACTTTAAACTAGTTTTTTTTTTTTTTCCAATTCTGTGAAGAAAGTCATTGGTAGCTTAATGGGATGGCATTGAATCTATAAATTACCCTGGGCAGTATGGCCATTTTCACGATATTGATTCTTCCTATCCATGAGCATGGAATGTTCTTCCATTTGTTTGTGTCCTCTTTTATTTCATTGAGCAGTGGTTTTTAATTCTCCTTGAAGAGGTCCTTCACATCTCTTGTAAGTTGGATTCCTAGGTATTTTATTGTATTTGAAGCAATTGTGAATGGGAGTTCACTCACGATCTGGCTCTCTGTTTGTCTGTTATTGGTGTATAAGAATGCTTGTGATTTTTTCACATTGATTTTGTATCCTCAGACTTTGCTGAAGTTTCTTATCAGCTTAAGGAGATTTTGGGCTGAGACGATGAGGTGTTCTAAATATACAGTCATGTCATCTGCAAACAGTGACAATTTGACTTCCTCTTTTCCTGATTGAATGCCGTTTATTTCTTTCTCCTGCCTGCTTGCCCTGGCCAGAACTTCCAACACTATGTTGAATAGGAGTGGTGAGATAGGGCATCCCTGTCTTGTGCCAGTTCAAAGGGAATGCTTCCAGTTTTTGCCCATTCAGTATGATATTGACTGGGTTTTTCCTAAATAACTATTTTGAGATACGTTCCATCAGTACCAAATTTATGGAGAGTTTTTAGCATGAAGGTTTGAATTTTGTTAAAGGCCTTTTCTGCATCTATTGAGATAATCATGTGATTTTTGTCTTTGGTTCTGTTTATATGCTGGATTGCGTTTATTGGTTTGCGTGTGTTGAACCAGGCTTGCATCCCAGGGATGAAGCCCACTTGATCATGGTGGGTAAGCTATTTGATGTGCTGCTGGATTTGTTTTGCCAGTATTTTATTGAGGATTTTTGCATCAATGTTCATCAGGGATATTGGTCTAAAATTATCTCTTTTTTTGTTGTATCTCTGCCAGCCTTTGGTATCAGGATGATGTTGGCCTCATAGAATGAGTTAGGGAGGATTCCCTCTTTTTCTATTGATTGGAATAGTTTCAGAAGGAATGGTACCAGCTCCTCCTTGTACCTCTGGTAGAATTCAGCTGTGAATCCGTCTAGTCCTGGACTTTTTTGGTTAGTAGGCCATTAACTATTGCCTCAATTTCAGAGCCTGCTATTGGTCTATTCAGGGATTCAACTTCTTCCTGGTGTAGTCTTGGGATAGTGTAAATGTCCAGGAATTCATCCATTTCTTCTAGGTTTTCTAGTTTATTTGTGTAGAGGTGTTTGTAGTATTCTCTGATGGTAGTGTGTATTTCTGTGGGATCGTTGGTGATATCCCCTTTATCATTTTTTATTGTCTGTTTGATTCTTCTCTCTTTTCTTCTTTGTTAGTCTGGCTAGTGGTCTATCAATTTTGATGATCTTTTCAAAAAACCAGCTCCTGGATTCATTGATTTTTTGAAGGGATTTTTTGCGTCTCTATCACCTTCAGTTTTGTTCTGATCTTAGTCATTTCTAGCCTTCTGCTAGCTTTTAAATGTGTTCGCTCTTGCTTCTCTAGTTCTTCTAATTGTGATGTGAGCATGTAAATTTCTGATCTTTCCTGCTTTCCCCTGTGGGCATTTAGTGCTGTAAATTTGCCTCTACCCACTGCTTTAAATGTATCCCAGAGATTCTGTTATGTTGTGTCTTTGTTCTCATTGGTTTCAAAGAATATCTTTATTTCTGCCTTCATTTCATTATGTGCCCAGTAGTCATTCAGGAGCAGCTTGTTCAGTTTCCATGTAGTTGAGTGGTTTTGAGTGAGTTTCTTAATCCCGAATCCTAGTTTGATTGCACTGTTGTCTGAGAGACAGTTTGTCATCATTTCTGTTCTTTCACATTTGCTGAGGAGTGCTTTACTTCCAACTATGTGGTCAATTTGGAATAAGTGTGATGTGTTTCTGAGAAGAATGTATATTCTGTTGATTCGGGGTGGAGAGTTCTGTAGATGTCTATTAGGTCCTCTAGGTGCATGGCTGAATTCAATTCCTGGATATCCTTGTTAACTTTCTGTTTCGTTGATCTGTCTAATGTTGACAGTGGGGTGTTAAAGTCTCCCATTATCATTGTGTGGGAGTCTAAGTCTCTTTGTAGGTCTCTAAGGACTTGTGTTATGAATCTGGGTGCTCCTGTATTGGGTGCATATATATTTAGGATAGTTAGCTCTTCTTGTTGAATTGATCCCTTCACCATTATGTAATGGCTTTCTTTGTCTCTTTTGATCTTTGTTGGTTTAAAGTCTGTTTTATCAGATACTAGGATTGCAACCCCTGCCTTTTTTTGTTTTCCATTTGCTTGGTAGATCTTCCTCCATCCCTTTATTTTGAGCCTATGTGTGTCTTTGCACATGAGATGGGTATCATGAATACAGCACACTGATGGTTCTTAACTCTTTATCCAATTTGCCAGTCTGTGTCTTTTAATTGCAGCATTTATCCCATTTACATTTAAGGTTAATATTGTTATGTGTGAATTTGATCCTGTCGTTATGTTAGCTGGTTATTTTGCTCGTTAGTTGATGCAGTTTCTTCCTAGCATCAATGGTCTTTACATTTTGTCATGTTTTTGCCATGGCTGATACTGGTTGTTCCTTTCCATGTTTAGTGCTTCCTTCAGGAGCTCTTGTAGGGCAGGCCTGGTGGTGACAGAATCTCTCAGCATTTGCTTATCTGTAAAGGATTTTATTTCTCCTTCACTTATGAAACTTAGTTTGGCTGGATATGAAATTCTGGGTTGAAATTATTTTCTTTAAGAATGTTGAATATTGGCCCCTACCTCTTCTTCCTTGGAAAGTTTCTGCCAAGAGATCTGCTGTTAGTCTGATGGGCTTCCATTTGTGGTTATCCCGATCTTTCTCTCTAGCTGCCCTTAACATATTTTCCTTCATTTCACCTTTGGTGAATCTGACAATTATGTGTCTTGGAGTTTCTCTTCTCAAGGAGTATCTTTGTGGCATTCTCTGTATTTCCTGAATTTGAATGCTGGCCTGCCTTGCTAGGTTGGGCAAGTTCTTCCTGATAATATCCTGCAGAGTGTTTTCCAACTTGGTTCCATTCTCCCGATCACTTTCAGGTACAGCAGTCAGAGGTAGATTTGGTCTTTTCACCTATTCCCATATTTCTTGGAGGCTTTGTTTGTTTCTTTTTACTCTTTTTTCTCTAAACTTATCTTCTCACTTCATTTCATTTATTTGATCTTCTATCACTGATATTCTTTCTTCCAGTTGATCAAATCAGTTACTGAAGCTTGTGCATTTGCCATGTAGTTCTCGTGCCATGGTTTTCAGCTCTATCAGTTCATTTAAGGACTTCTCTACGTTGGCTATTCTAGTTAGCCATCCATCTAATCTTTTTTCAAGGTTTTTACCTTCTTTGCAATGGATTCAAACTTCCTTCTTTAGCTTGGGGAAGTTTAGTCATTTGAAGCCTTCTTCTCGCAAATCGTCAAAGTCATTCTCTGTCCACCTTTGTTCCATTGCTGGCAAGGAGCTGCATTCCTTTGGAGGGGGAGAGACCTTCTGATTTTTAGAATTTTCAGCTTTTGTGCTCTGTTTTTTCCCCATCTTTGTGGTTTTATCTACCTTTGGTCTTTGATGATGATGGCATACAGATGGGGTTTTGGTGTGGATGTCCTTTCTTTTTATTAGTTTTCCTTCTAACAGTCAGGACCCTCAGCTGCAGGTCTGTTGGAGTTTGCTGGAAGTCTAGTCCAGACCCTGTTTGCCTGGGTATCAGCAGCGGAGGCTGCAGAAGAGTGAATATTGCTGAACAGCAAATGTTGCTGCCTGATCATTCCCCTGGAAGCGTCATCTCAGAGGGGTACCCAACCGTGTGAGGTGTCAGTCTGCCCCTACTGGGGGGTGCCTCCTGGTTAGGCTACTTGGGGGTAAGGGACCCACTTGAGGAGGCAGTCTGTCTGTTCTCAGATCTCAACCTCCGTACTGGGAGAACCACTACTCTCTTCAAAGCTGTCAGACAAGGACATTTAAATCTGCAGAGGTTTCTGCTGCGTTTTGTTTGACTATGCCCTGTCCCCAGAGGTGGAGTCTACACAGCCAAGCAGGCCTCCTTGAGCTTCAGTGGGCTCCACCCAGTTCGAGATTCCTGCCTGCTTTGTTTACCTACTCAAGCCTCAGCAAAGGTGGGCACCCCTCCCCCAGCCTCACTGCTGCCTTGTAGTTTTAGATCTCAGACTGCTGTGCTAGCAATGAGGGAGGCCCCGTGGGCATGGGACTCTCCGAACCAGGCGCGGGATATAATCTCCTGGTGTGTCGTTTGCTAAGACCCTTGCAAAATTGCAGTATTAGGGTAGGAGTGACCCGATTTTCCAGATGCTATGTGTCATGGTTTCCCTTGGCTAGGAAAGGAAATTCTCTTACCTCTTGCCCTTCCTGGGTGAGGCGACGCCTCACCCTGCTTTGGCTCTTGTTCCGTGGGCTGCATCCACTGTCCTGCGCTCACTGTCTGACACACCCCAGTGAGATCAATCAGGTACCCTAGTTGGTAATGCAGAAATCACCTGTCTTCTGTGTCGCTCATGCCGGGAGCTGTAATCTGGAGCTGTTCCTGTCTGGTCATCTTGGAACTGGCCCCATTTATCAGTTCTAATAATTTTTTGGTGGAATCTCTAGCATTTTCTATATATGAGATTATCAGGTCAGCAAATAGAGACCGTTCAATTCTTCATTTTCTATTAGAATACCTTTCATTGCTTTCTTTTACCTAATTGCTCTGGCTATGTCTTCCAGTACTATGTTAAAAAGAAGTGGTGAGGATGGATATGCTTGTCCTTGATCTTAGAGAAAAAGTTTTCAACATTTTGTCATTGAGAATTATGTTAGCTATATGTTTGTTATATTTCACCTTAACTGTGTTGAGGCATATTCCCTTTATGCTTAATATTTTGCAAGTTTTATTTTTATCACTATGGGAAGTTGGATTTTAACATGAGCTTTTCTTGAATCTATTGAGATGATTTCATATAATTTTATTCTTAATTTTATTTAATTTGTATCCTGCATTTACTGTTTATGTACATTGAATCATACTTGAAACAACACAAATACCACTTAGTCATGATGTTTTTCATGAAAATAGAAAAACAATCTTAAATTTGGATGGAACTACAAAATACACCGAATAGGAAAAACAATCCTGAGTGACAATAACAAAACTGACACCATTACGTTTTCTTGTTACAAAGCACATTATAAAGCAATTATAATAAAAATGGCATGGTACTGACATAAAAAGAGAGACACAACAACCAATGGAACAGGATAGAAAACCCAAAAATAAGCCCTCATATTTATGCTTAATCGATTTTTTACAGAGGTGCCAAGATTACAATAGATAAAGAATAGTCTCTCCAATCAGTGATGCTGGAAAAACTGGCTATCCAAACACACATGAATAAAATTGGATCCTTATCTTATACCACATACAAAAATTAAAATGAATTTTGAAAATTAATATAAAACCTGAAACTATAAACCTACTGAAAGAAAACAAAGCTGACAATCACCATTACATTGGTTTGGCCAATAGTTTTTTAAATATAATTCTGAAAGCACAGATAATAAAAGCAAACATAAACAAATTAGATAGCTTCAAACTAAAAAATTCTGCATATCAAAGGAACTAATTAATAAAGTGAAGAGGCAACCCAAAGAATGGGAGAAAATATTTGCAAATCATACATCTGATAAGGAGTTAATATCCAAAATATTTAAGAAATTGAAACAACTCAAAGACAAGAAAACAACCTAATTTTAAAATGTGAAATAAAGTCAGAAGGTTTTCAAAAGAAGACATGCAAATGGTCAATAGGTATACGAAAAAATGCTCAACATCACTAATAACTAGGGAAATACAAATTAAAACCACAATTAATTTTCTCTCATTAGAATGGCTTTTATTTAAAACAAGAAAAGAAAGAGAACGAATGTTGGCATGGACATGGAGAAAAAAGGGAACTCATGTAAATTGCTAGTGGGAATGTAAATTAGTAAATCCGTGTGGAAAATGGTATGGAGGTTCCTCCAAAAACTAAAAATAGAAATGCCATATGATCCAGCATATCTGCTTCTGAATATATATACAAAAGAATGGAAATCAATATGTTAAAAGTATATCTGCATCTCCATTTTCATTACAGCATTATTCATGATAGACAAAATATGAACTCAACCTAAGTCTTCATGAATGAATTTCATCAATGGATAAAGAAAATATGTTATACATATGCAATGAAATACTATTCAACCTTTTATAAAAGAAAATTCTGTCATTTGCTATAAAACGGATGAAACTGGAGAACATTATGCTAAATGAAATAGGCCAGGCACAGAAAGACAAATGCCACATTATTTCATTTGCATATGGAATCTAAAGTGTTGAACTCATAGTGGTTACCAGAGCTTGGGCAAAAGGAGGGAGGGATTTAAAAAATTGTAAGATTCAGTGAAAATAGTACCTATAGGGAAATTTATGTCATTCAGTGCATGTATTAGATAAAATAATCTAAAATCAATAATCTAAGCCTACTTGCTATACTTTATTATGGTATTGCTGGAAGTATAGACAAATCAATGGAACAGACTAGAGAACCAAGAAATAGACCCATACAAATATGATCAACTGATCATTTATAAAGAGCAAAGGCAACTCAATAAAAGAACAGTCTTTTAAGCAAATTGTGCTAGAATAACTAGACATCCACAAGGAAAAATAAATCTAGATACAAACTTTACACATTTTCTAAAGAGTAACTCATAAAGCATTATAGATCTAAATGTAAAACACAAAACTATAAAACTTCCAGAAATTAACATAGGTGAAATATTAATCTTATTGTGTATTAACCTAAGTTACCTTGGGTTGGCATGAAGTTTTTAAATACAACATCTAAAGCTCGATCCACGAAAGAAGAAAGAAAAACATAAGTTGGAAACTTATAAGTTCAAAGCTTCTATTGTTTGAGACTGTGAAGGAATAAAAAGACAAGCACAAAATGAGAGAAAATGTTTGTGAAACATGCATATGTTAAGAAACTTATATACAAATAACTCTTAAATGAAACAATAAGAAAAAAATGTCCTTTAAAAAATGGGCAGGCCAGGCACCATGACTCACACCTGTAATCCCAGCACTTTGGGAGGTCAAGGCAGGTAGATTGCTTGAGTCCAGGAGTTCAAGACCAGCCTGGTCAACATGACAAAACCCCGTCTTCTAAAAATGCAAAAAATTAGCCAGGCATGATGGCATGCACCTGTAGTCCCAGCTTCTTGGGAGGCTGAGATGGGAAGATCACCTGAGCCTGGGAAGTTGAGCCTGCAGTGAGCTGAGACTGTGCCACTGAACTCCATCCTCAGTGATGAGAGAGAGATCCTTTCTAGGAAAAAGAAAAAACGATGATACCAAATGCTAGTGAAAATGTGAAGCCACAGGAACTCTCATTTATTTCTGGTGGAGATACAAAATGGCATGACCACTTTGGAAGACAGTTTGGCACTTTCTTATGGAGCTATACATAATTTTACCATATAGTCCAACAATTATGTTCTCTAGTATTTACTCAAATGAGTTGGAAATGTATATCACATACAAATGTGTATATAATTGTTCATAGCAGGTTTATTCATAATTGTTGAAAGCTGGAAGCCCCAAGACATCTTGTAATACGTGCATGGATGAAACAGTATATCAGTAAAATGGAAATTTACTCAATGATTTAAAAATTAAACTATCAAACCATGAAAATAACTGGAACAACATTAAATGCATATTGCTAAGTGAAGAAGGCCAATCTGGAAAGATGACATACTGTATGATTCTAACTTTATGTCAATATGAAAAAGGACAAATTATAAATAATGTAAAAGGATCAGGATTAAATGTGTGAGGGGAGGAAAGAGGTGAAGCACATGGGATTTTGAGAGTAGTGAAACTATTCTTTATGATACCAGAATGGTGGATACATGACATCATGCAATTGTGAAAATCCATAGAACTATATAACCCATAGAGTGAACCCTAATATAATCTATGAACATTAGTTAATAATGTGTCAATATTGGTTCATCATTGTGACTAATGTAGCACACTAATATTATCCATTTATAATAGGAGAAAATGTGTATGGGGGAAATGTTTTCTGTAAACCCCCAAACTGTTCTAAAACTAATACAAAACCGTTGTAAAAATAGTATGCTCAATACAAAATGACAGTATCAGAGATGGAAAATTATTTTGGAATAAAAGTGAAAAATAAGAAAAAACTAGAGAAAAAGAAAACTGAACACTGAAGAGCCATGAAAAGATATAAAATAGTCAGTCATAAATATGAATGGAGTTCCAGAGCAAAAATAGAGAGAAAACAAGGAAGAAGAAATTTTGAAAAGATAAAGGCCAAGATTTCTCCAAAAACAGCAAAAAACATACATCAATCCACAAAGCTCAGAGAACCTCAAGCACGATGAGTACAACACACACACACATACGTAAAGACACAGACACAGACACACAAACACGGTGGGGGTTGGGAGAGAGAGAGAGTGCTAAATACAAATAGTAAAACTGATGCAAACCATATATAATCTTGAAGGCAGACAGAAAGTATGAAAATATAATAAAAAATATAATAAAAACAGCTGACTTTTGTCAGAAACTATGCAAACCAGAAGATAATAGTGACACTTTTTAAAGTAATGATATTTAAAAAACTGTCAACACAAAAGTCTAAATGAAAATACCTTTTAAAGGAAAAATAGGCCAAAAGGATTCATTATCTTCAGACTATCACTTCACAACATATTAATTGTTTTCCTCCAGAAACAGTATGATACCCAACAGAAACCTGTATCTTAAAAAGAAACAGGGTGTCAGGTATAAAAAAAAAATGAAGGCGAGTAAAAGAGAAATACATTTTCTAAGTTATGTGAAAAAGATTATGGGAAGCTTTCTGTAATTCTCTTATTACTCAGATACTTCAATCTTTTCTGCATTATAGATTAACTCACCAGAATTTTTATTTTTCCCATTGCCAACTTAATCATTTTAAGCAAAATGGGATTTCATATCCCAAAATGGAAGTATTAAGAAGTCCAAAAATAGAACACGACTGTTATGTAGCCTTCCAATATCTACTATAAGTAAGAATGAATTATCACATTTGCTAAAACAAAAACACTTAAATTTTAAGAGCTTAAATTTATACTAGCAGATAAAGAGTTTTGAAAATGTGATTCTTAATAGTGTAAAGTATGTAGAAACACATTTTCCATAGAGTTTGCAATTAGTAAACTCTCATATTTGTTTCTCTTGTTAAAATTCCTATATGTTTCTTTTATTTAAGTATATTTTCTATAAAATTTTGATTTTACATTACTGATTTTTCAAATGATATTTTATGAAAATTAAACTGGAACCAGTGAATGAAAAAGTTTTTTAGGTATCTGTAAAATATAAAATTATATTATTAAAACTTACGTTGCCAGTATTGCTTGGACTTGGAGTGTACATTAACACTCAACTAAATGAATGATCCATTTAATTCTCAAATAAAGTCTAGAAAATTTTGCCAAGTTTCATCTAACCCATACTTGAAAACTTCTAACAATATGACACAACCACCTGATATACGAAATTGTTTCTCAATATTAAATATTGGATTCACTGGAACACAAGGCATAACATCCACAACTAGTCTCAGACATCAGCAATAACAGTAGAAACATTACCTTAAATTTCCAGAATTTTAATAGATAAACCATGGAAACTTAATTGGTATAAGTTTGTTTTATTTGAAAATTAAAAATTTATTCATAAACAATCATTCTCTATTCAAAGTTCCATCTTACTTCATGGGGGTTCTATTCTAGCACAAGTGAGGCATTTCATCAATTCATTTAAAAATTTTAGGCATTTAATATAGTAATAACAAAAAATTTATCTTTCAAAGGAGTCAATAATTTTTAAAATTTAAGATACGCTTACTACTTTTTATTAACAAAAGCTTTACCAATACCAAGCTGCTTTACCTCTCCAATGAGATAAGTTTGAACCCTTAGCATTTTTCTTGCTTAATTGTCCTCTCTTTTCAAAAGACCCAAATTAATCCTGGTAGTAATTATTAAAGTTTGTACTTGCAAAATAATCTCAATTGGTTGAGGCAAATTTGAACAAAAAAGTATAACAAAAGCTTCTGATAGTCAGCTGTGAAGTTTGGAAACCTGGTATTCTGCATGGAAAAAGAAAGCCCTGGACACAAAATTATCTAATGGCGCATAGACTTTCCACCTTCCCTTTTGTTTAGCATACTGCAAATATTTGATATTTATGTCACATAAACGACACAGTTACACAATGTACTGTCATTAGTACACACGTCACATAAGATAAGGACTTTACAAGAGTATACTTCTTTTTCTTCTCTCCCATTTTTGTGCTATCATTGTCATAAGTTTTATTTCTACGTAAGTTTTAAAACTTATAATACATTGTTATTTATATGAAAGGATCTTTAGAAGAGACATCTATATTTAATCAACTTAACTCTACACATTGATCATACAATACCTTGGGTCTTTCTAATTTCGTAGTGTGAACAAAAGGCAAGAAAAAAAAAAAAAACTTCTCATTTATCACTATAGGTCTGCCTTATCTTTTCCTGTATTTTCTGGGTTAGTGTCCTAAGGCTGTTGTAACAATGTACCAGAAACTGGGCAATTTAAAACAATGGAAATGTGTTTTCTTACCATTCTGGTAGGTACAAGTGTAAAAACAAGGTTTCAGAAGGACCATGCTCCCTCTGAAGGGTCTAGAGAAGACTCTGTTCCATGACTCTCTCCTCACTTCTGGTGGGTGCCAGCAAACCTTGGTGTTCCTTGGTTTGCACATGTTACTTTAATTGTTGCTTCCATGTACACTTGCTATTTCTCTCTGTATCTGTGTATCCATGTCTTCACCCATCTTCTTATAAAGACATCAGTCAATGGACTTATGAGTGATCTTATTTCACTATAACCTCATCTTAACTTTATTACATCTACAAACATTCAATTTTCAAATAAGTTTACATTCACGGGTTTATGGTAGACATGTGTATTAGTCATATGTATGTAAAAGAGAGTTTATTAAGTAGTATTAACTCACAAGATCACAAGGTCCCACAATAGGCCATCTGCAAGCTGAGGAGCAAGGAAGCCAGTCCGAGTCCCAAAGCTGAAGAACCCGGAGTCTGATGTTTGAGGGCAGGAAACATCCAGCATCTGAGAAAGATGTAGGTTGGGAGGCTAAGACAGTCTAGCTTTTTTACATTTTTCTGCTCGCTGTATTTCCTGGCCAAACTGGCAGCTGATTAGATGGTGCCCACCCAGATTAAGAGTGGTCTGCCTTTCCCAGCACACTGACTCAAATGTTAACCTCCTCTGCTAACACCCTCATAGACACACCCAGGATCAATAGCTTACATCCTTCAATCAATCAAGTTGACTCTCAGTACTAACAATCACAGCATGAAACTGTGAAAATGAACAATCACAGGCTCTTGATGGACAAGTTTTGGAGGATACTATTCGACCCACTACTGTCTACCTTGTGGCTACCCAAAAATCAGGATCTTTCCACAAGCAATATAAATGTACTTTACCCCAACAATCCACAAATCTTTTTTTAAACTTTTATTTTATGTTCAGGGGTAAATTTGCAGGTTTGTTACACCTGTAAACTTATTCATGGGGGTTTCTTGTACAGATCACCCCAGTATTAAGCCTAGTAGTCATTAGTTGTTTTTCCTGATCCTCTCCCTTCTCCCACCTTCCACCCTCTGGAAAGCCACAGTGTGTATCGTTCCCCTGTATGTGTCTATGTGTTCTCATCATTTAGCTCTCACTTACAAGTAAAAACGTGCAAAATTGGTTTTCTGTTTCTGTGTTAATTTTCTAAGGTTAATGACATCCGCTTCTATCCATGTCCCAGAAAAGGACATGATCTCATTATTTTTTTATGACTGCCTAGTATTCCACAGTGTATATGTACTCTGTTTTCTTTATCCAGTTTATTATTCATGGACATTTAGGCTGAAGTTTAATCCATTTTAACACCAACTGTAAGTCTACAATTTATCTAAATAACATCAAATCAATAAGTCCAAAGTATTACCTAAGTCATCTAAATCAGGTATGAATGAAGCTCTGGCAAAATTTCTCTCCATGTGTGAACCTTTGATGTTAGAACATAAGTTATTTTCTTCTGACATTTTATGGTGGGACAGGCATGAATGTCCTTATTTAAAAAAAAAAAAAAAAGAAACATGAAACAAAGGAGCCACTGGCCTTCAACAAGTCCAAATGTCATCAAGGAAAATTCTATTGCCTCAAGTCATAGGAAGTAATTCTTTCTGGCTTGATGTTCAGAACTCTGAACTCTCTTTGGTGACTTCTGAGTCAGAGACTCCACGTTCTCCACGAATGGTGGCAGCTCCATTTCATCTATGTGCAGTCGCTTCCATGTTATTTTCTCAAGTTTCTGCTCCATTCTAAATGCCAGACCTTGTTAAACAGACTAATTGACATCTCCTTTTAAATACTGCCAAACCCCCACAATGTACACAAATTTTAACTGCTGGGTTTTAAACTTAAAACAATTAATGATACACAAATTATCAACATAGGCCAAGTAGGTATCTTAAAGAAATCCCTAATATCCATTGATTCTTCCCTACTATATTACATTTACAATAAAGTTATGTTGGTTGTCATCTAGCTATTTCAAAATAAATCATGTCTATCCCTATCATCACAAAACTAGTCTAATATTCTATCTGATTAGTATTTTTAATTACTTTTGAACTAATTTGCCTTCATCTGCTAGTAAATAGAATAATTGCATTCTCACAATTAATGTCCATTATGTTACCTTCATGCTTAAAAAACTTTAGCGGCTTTCAATACTGTCTTCTCTCTCTCTCTCTTTCTGCATCCTCCCTCTCTCTCTCTTATCTACCTGTAACAAGTTCTGCCTACTTTTCCTATCTAATACTATATACTTTTCTAATAATTTCCAGTCTTCTAGCTGTTTTTATTCTCCTGCTGTCTTATTTCTCTTTCTAATATCCCTATGCTTATTTCTGAAAGGCTCATTCTTTCCCCATTCACCTAATTAAGTTCTACAATATCTCATTTCAAGTTACTTCTTCTAAGGAGGACCCTCTGAGATTACGGGGGTGCATGTATTTTGGTTCACTGATCCCCAGCACTGAGTGCCTTACATTAAATGGAGTTTCTACAAGTGCTGGACCAATGCCACAGAGTGAATAAACATGGATGAGAGATTACATATTATCTGCTTGACTTCAAAGTCTAGGGGAAATTATAAGGAGATAGATTTAGAGTTAATATAGAAAGAATGTTCTAACATATACTCCTGTTTATAAATAAAATATGCATCCATGAGGGTCAAATGTTTATCAGAAGAATTAGTAATTTTGTTTATGATGTGGCAAGTGATTCTAAACATTAACTCTTCTACTACTGCCAACAACTGTTCATGGAAGATATAATTAATCTCAGTTTTTTTCAGATAAAAAAATTGGCTCCTGTAATAAGCAAAATTGTAGGAATGACTTCCCATAAATATTGCCTTTGTGTAGTCTTCTCCCTATGAGTGTGAGTGAAACCTACTAATGTGATGAGATATAACTCCCATGATTACATTAAATTGTTATATAAAAAAGAGGCTCCTCTGGCTGGGTCTAATCTAATCACATACCTTTTTTTTTAGCAAAAAATTTTGTCCAGATGGTAAACATAGGGGGAAGTCTTTGTTTGATGGTATTAAAGATGGGGAGCAGTACATGAGAAGGCATACAGGTTGCCTCTAGCAACAAAGAGTAACCTGTGATTAACACCCAGCAAGGAAATATGCATGTTCAATCTACATGTAAGGAACTGTATTCTACCCACCACTTGAATGAGCTCATAACAAATTCCTCCCCAGAGCCTCCAGACAAGATCTGTCTGGTCAACAACTAATTTTAGTCTGGTAAGACACTTAGGAGAAAAACAGTCAAGCCCACTTACATTTCTAATATATAAAACTGTGAGCTAATAAACTGATGGTGTTTTAGCTGTTAAATCTGCTTAAATATGCAGAAATAGAAATCTACTGAAGGATAAGTGACTCCCCAAGTATTTTTCATCTAAAATGTGACAACAGAAAGACTAAAGCCCAAGACATTTCTAGCTTCAAATCTCATTTTTTTTTTCACTCCATTACCTCTGACTATAATTCTAATAAAATCTACTTTTATTTATTTTAGTAGAATTGTATTATATAACCAACTGGATATTTCTAAGAATCTCAGAGATTTTAAAAATTATATTAATTAAAAAATTATAAATGTAGAAACATAAAGTAAGTAAACATGAACATTCTGTAAAGCGGGCTAGTATTGTATTGGCTACATGAATACTGAAGCATTTTCTCTTTAACATGTTTTTAAATGTATTGTGACCCAAGCTTGATATCAAAATGCATTCAAATGGTATATATATTGCACTAGCTGTGAATAACCATTGTATTTTGATGGTAAACGAGAATAGAATAGTGTGGAGGGATTATTCAGGGATTATTTTAAAAGCTTCACTACCTTTATGCTCATCAATATGATGTACAGTTCTGCCAGCAGAAAAATATTAGGATATTCAAACTGCATAATTCAAGTTGTTCAACGATTTCATATGGGACTGATACAGAAATTTCTCATCTGATAAATAACGTTGAATAAATTGCCTAGGCACAGTCTGTGAGTTTTCATCTTCCTTTGGAACATTAAATATTGGTTATTGCCATAGGAAGAATTTAACACTAGATGGAGTCATATTCTGATCCATGGTGACAATCTCTAAATTTATCATTCTTTCCTACACTTGTTCTGTGTACTATTATTACTCAGACCATGCTATTTACACCAGCTGCATTCTCTTGTTCAGTACAACTAAGACATTTATCCTTCAGCTCATCCACCTGATCTGCTATACTGCCCCTCCCATTCTCATTGGAAACAAACTATATGTCATAATTTTGTCTCCAGTGTCAGTTGATTGTTTGAAAACATCACCCTGTCATTATCAATCTCTCTATTCAATGCCCTAGCAATGCAGTTAACAGAAAACTTCCCCAGAAGTGCCTCTTGCTTTTCACTAGCTTTACTATCAAAGCAGTTTTAACTCATATGCATTTTTCAAATTTCTGCGTGATTGCTGTTTACCTACTCTGCAATTCAAGAGGAACTACTGAAATATATATAAACATTTGCTTTTTAAATGATTAAAGCATAATCTTGTTATTAGAAATTATAAAAGAAGATTATTCTTAAAGACTGAAAAAATAAAAGACAAAATTTGGAGGAAAGAGGGAAAGTTACATGAACCATTCACTCAATTATCTATTGAAAGCTGTCATAATCAAAATCATTTTTTTCCACATATGCTAAAGAGAAGGCAATCAGCATTTGTTCAGGAACTAGGGCAGTAGACAGAGGATTCTAATGATCTCAGAATCTTAAAAATAAATAAGTAGATCCAATGTGTTAGCTATGAAAACATATTTATAGATAAAGAAACTATACAACTGTATTAGAAAAATATTCAAAAACAGAAAGGCATACATATTCAGATTCAAAGGAAAATACATTCTCACAATTGGAGAAGGTAGGAAAGAAGCACCCATGATATTTCAAGCGTGACTTTTCCAATCAACATTGATAGATGTGATTAGGGTTCCACTCTCCAAATTGTTCACAGTGAGGGTAGGAAGGTAAACAAGAATCAAAGAGCCTTGTCTGTGATAAAGATTTATTTTTCCCTTGGGAAAAGGGAAAATAATTGGAATTTATCAGGCAAAAAAAAGTATGTTTTTTGTTTGTTTGTTTGTTTTAGGAAATGAATAGATGTGGTAGGGGTTAATGTAAATCCAAAGAGGATATTGTTAACCTGATGAGTCTTTTTAAAACACTGTTGGGTTGTAGTGAAATGGTGAGCTCAGGCAGTTGCCAGGGAAATGGAGATGGACTTACAAGACATTATTTTAGGAAAATTGGATATAGCATGTAAGAATTCATAGATTACTCAGACTTTTCTAAACTGTGCTGCTGAAAAGATAAAGACGAGAATATGAGATATAAAACAATTAATATTAACTACTTAAGTGAATATTTGCTTGCCATTATAGTCATTTAAGTATAGTAACTATATTTACTAGGATTGTTGTAAATAAATTCATTTTTGATTGGCATTAACATTTAATCTGTATTTGACAGGGTTCTTCCGAGAAACAGAACCAATAGGATACACACACACACACAAATATATATATACACACATATACATATATTTATACAGAGAGAGAGAGAGAGATGGGAATTTTGTATTGCAAGGAATTATCTCATGCAATTACAGAGGATGAGAAGCCTAGACGAGGATGAGAAGCCTAGACCAGGACAGCCAATGGCATAAGTTGCAATCCAAGTCCAAGTCTCAAGGCAGGAGAAAATCAATGTTCCAGCTTTCAGACAGGCAGGTAGAATTATCTTTGCCTTTTTGTTTGGTTCAGGCCTTCAATATATTGGACGATGTGCATTAACATTGGGGAGGATAATATGCTTTACTCAGTTTATGGATTTGGAAGTTAATCTCACCCGGAAACACCTTCACATACACACCCAGAAATAGTTGTTAACCAGACATTTAAACACCCTGAGGTCCAGTCAAGTGAACACATGCAATGATTAATTATGTGGCCTTATTTAACTTTTTGAGTAAACTAATAAAAAACAATAATTTATTTCATAATAGTTGCATATATATAATGAACTACTTCCCCTAAATTCACTGCATTACCACATCAGTTCTTTTTTTTTTTTTTTTTTTTTTTTTTTTTGGTAGTCTGCTCTCTGTCGCCCAGGCTGGAGTGCAGTGGCGTCTGTGTTTCCCAAGCTCCACCTCCGGGTTTCGCCATTCTCCTGCCTCTCAGCCTCGAGGAGTAGCTGGGACTACTGGCGCCCGCCCTGCCCTTCCGGCTAATTTTTTTGTATTTTTAGTAGAGGCGGGGGTTTCCCTGTGTTAGCCAGGATGGTCTCGATCTCTGACTCGTGTCCACTTCCCGTCTTAACCTCCCAAAATGCTGGTCTGAAACTGAAACCACATCTAAGCAATAACAATACAATGTATTTACCTTAGTGTTAAAATCAATGAGATTTTATATTGGGAAAATTCTTCTCACTGAAATGTTAATTAACAATTGCTTTGAGAATATATAACAGATAGCTGAAAGTAAAGCTAACAAATGCCTTTGCATGTCTTTTGAGAATAATATTATATTGTCTATCCTATATCAGCTATGATTTCAAATAACAGCCCCAATAAAACTAAATTTTTTCTTCTAATCCTTGAAATAATTTAGACCCCATTTGTTTTTCTCCACCCCTCTTGCTAAACTCAAATTTTATAACCAAAAGCTACTAAAGTACAACCTCGATCTGGCTGCCTCTTATTTCTATTCTGTAACTAATAGAGCCTCAGTTTCCCATTACTCCTGATAACATGAACAGTATTCAATTCTAGGAATAACCTGAACTATGATTGACCTTCACCAATCTGTTATCTCCCTGCAGAATACACATTTTAAAGCTGTTCTTTCACATTGTAATGTTTTAATGAAAGGCTTGACATAATTACTTTGTTTTATGTTTTCCTTCCACAAAACCCATTACTGGTAGGACAAGTTTTGACTTATTTTTCCAGTATTAATCAGAAATAAGAAATGTGGATTCTACCTTACTTTGGATAAACAGAGAACTATTGAAAGTCTCTGAGCAAGGAAGTTGATTTACAGGAACTGCCTCTATAAGATGATTGATTTGAAAAATTTGGAAACATATGTTAAGTTGAAGAAAACAAAAGAAGAGTTTCTTAGATTATTTTAAATATAAATGAAGGCCTGGTCTGGACCTATGCCAGTGAAAACAGAAAGGAAAAAAGTTAGCTAAAGCAGCAGACTTATAAAAGTAGTAGAAATTGAACTTACCTCTACAGTTTTAAGCCTGGATAATTTACATAGGGAGGAAAGTTTAGAAAAGGAAGAGGGAAGTTTACTTTTTGAGTCAGGAGAATTAGATGTTGCTTAGAAGGAGCGATGGAGAAAAACTTAATTTTAAACTTAAAAGTAGTAAAAGAATATGAAATATCAAGTAAGTCATCAAAAAGAAGATCTGACGAGTAGAAGAAAGAAATGACTTCAAATGAATTTTCGTGAGTTACCTGTATAGACAGGATGTGGAGTCAAGAAATTCCTGAAGAAGTTAGGAGTGAACAGAGTGAAACAGGGAGAGAAAAAAGGCCTAGGAGTAGGCTAAAATGACAGCAAGAAACAGATTTTTTTGTTGCTGGAAGAAACTTGAATAAAATCAATTGTATTTCAACAAATGTAATGTGCTATAAATGATAGGATTCACCATTATTTTATGCACCATGGAGGATGAAGAAAGATTCTGAGACCAAGATGTGTATATTAGAATCAAGGAAAGTTAGCATGTTTAGGAAACACAAAGGGGAGGAGCCAAGAATGGATTCTAATTATATATTTTTTTTAATTTTTATTTTTTTTTTAAATTTTTTTGAGATAAGCGCTTTCTCTGTCACTCAGGAAGGAGTGTAGTGGTATTATGTTGGCTCATTACAATCTCTGCCTCCCAGGCTCAAACGATCCTCCCACCTCAGCTTCCTGAGTAGCTGGAACCACAAGTGCATACCACCATAATCATCTAATTTTTACTTTTTTCTGTAGGGACCAGGTCTTACTATATTGCCCAGGCTGGTCTCCAACTCATGGGCTCAGGCAATCCTCCAGCCTCTGCCTTGCAAAGTGCTGGGATTATAGTTGTGAGCCACGACACATCTAAAATCTACTTTACTTTAGATAAACAGAGAACTATTGAAAGACTCTGTGCAAGGAAGTAGATTTACAGGAACTGCCTCTGTAAGATGATTGATTTATTTGATTAGGTGTTTTATAAAGAACAATTTACAATGCTGAGTTGCATAGGGTATGTGTCTGTGTGTAATAACTAGTGAGTAGATGGCTATAATATCAGTCATCTAAAAATTAATTGAGATGGAAGAGGCTGAAACTTTGATCTGAACATCACCCCCAAAACAATGGTTTTTGAAATTACCATGAAATAACGTTGGGAGAAGGAAATATATTTGAATGTATTGCTTTCCAAAGTGAAAATAATGTTAAATGATTACGTTAGTATAAAAGTCCAAAGTTAGAACAGGAACTCTACTCATCTATTTCCACTGTTAATTTGAGTTTGTCCAAACAAAATAAATATCAGCTTCCCCTGAAGAGGGTTTCAAAAAGCTTGGTATCATCAGGAGAAAACCAAGAAGCCTTATACTTCATTTAGAACCAGTAGTTGAAAGAAGGGTCTACAAAAAGTTAAATATTGAAGAAAGATGTTACCCGTGGATAAAAGACAGATTTAGTTGCTCAGAAAATCTTTAAAATATAATATCACCAGGAAAATGTTTCTGGCAGCAATATCTCATGATTGGTATATTTGGAAAATATTTTGAGAAATAATTCATTATTGGGTATCAAGCACTGAATCTATGCTTCTACTAAAAAAAAAAAAAAAAAAAAAAAACAGCATAAAACTCTAAATTACATGGTTTTAGTCTCACTCATTTATCATAGTGCTGGGTGAGAAAGGCTATTTTGAGAAAAAAGAAATTTAAGAAACAAAGATGATATACACAAAATTACTTTATACTAATCTAGAATATTCGCTTAATATGGAGAGACCAATTAACACCAGTGTATTAGTCCGTTTTCATGCTGCTGATAAAGACATACCAGAGACTGGGAAGAAAAAGAGGTTTAATTGGACTTACAGTTCCACATGGTTGGGAAGGCCTCAGAATCATTGTGGGAGGTGAAAGGTACCTCTTACATGGCAACAGCAAGAGAAAATGAGAAAGATGCAAAAGCGGAAACCCCTGAGAAAACCATCAAATCTTGTGAGATTTATGCACTGCCACAAGAATAGTATGGCAGAAACCATCCCCATGATCCAATGATCTCCCACCGGTCCCTCCCACAACACGTGGGAATTATGGGAATACAATTCAAGATGATATTTGGGTGGGGACACACAGCCAAATCATATCATTCCACCCCAGGCCCTTGTCCTCACATTTCAAAATCAATCATGCCTTCCCAACAGTCTCCCAAAGTCTTAACTCATTTCAGCATTAACTCATAGTCCATAGTCCAAAGTCTATCTGAAACAAGGCAAGTCCCTTCTGCCTATGAGTCTGTAAAATCCAAAGGAAACTAGTTACTTCCTAGATACAATGAGGTTACAGGCATTGGGTAAAGACACCTGTTCCAAATGGGATAAATTGACCAAAACAAAGGAGTTACAAGGTCCATGCAAGTCCAAAATCCAATGGGGCAGTAAAATTCTAAAGCTCCAAAGTGATCTCCTTTGACTCCATGTCTCACATCCAGGTCATGCAGATGCAAGAGATACGTTCCCTTTGTCTTGGGCAGCTCTGCCCCTGTGGCTTTGCAGGGTATAGCCCGCCTCCTGGCTGCTTTCACAGTCTGGAGTTGAGTGTCTGAGGCTTTTCCAGGTGCACTGTGCAAGCTGTCAGTGGATCTAACATTCTGGGGTCTGGAGGACAGTGGCCCTCTTCTGACCGCTCTACTAGGTGGTGTCCCAGTAGGGACTCTGTGTGGGGGTTCCCATGCCACATTTCCCTTCCACACTACCTTAGCAGAGGTTCTCCATGAGGGCCTCATCCCTGTAACAAGCTTTTCCCTGGGCATCCAGGCATTTCCATACATCTGCTGGACCAGATGGAACAAATGACACCAAGTCCCTAGGCCTCACACAGCATGGGGACCCTGGGCCCAGCCCATGAAACCATTTTTTCCTTCTAGGATTCTGGGCCTGTGGTGAGAGGAGTGGCCACAAGACCTGTGACATGCCCTGGAGATAATTTCTCCATTGTCTTGGGAACTAACATTCTGCTTCTTGTTACTTATGCAAATTTTTTTGCAGCCAGCTTGAATTTCTCCTCAAAAAATGGAATTTTCTCTCTGCATCAGCAGGCTGCAAATTTTCTGAACTTTTATACTCTCTTTCCCTTTTAAAACAGAGTGCTTTTAAGAGCACCCAAGTCACTGCTTGAATGTTTCGCTGCTTAGAAATTGCTTCCATCAGATACCCTTAATCATCTCTCTCAAGTTCAAAGTTCCACAAATCTCTAGGGCAGGGGCAAAATACCACCAGTCTCTTTGTTAAAATGTAACAAGAGTCACCTTTGCTCCAGTTACCAACAAGTTCCTCATCTCCATCTGAGACCACCTCCGCCTGCACCTTAACGTTCATATCGCTATCACCATTTTTGTCAAAGCCAATCAACAAGTCTCTAGAAGGTTCCAAACTTTCCCACACTTTTCTGTCTTCTTCTGAGCTCTCCAAATTGTTCCAACCTCTGCCTGAAAGCCAGTTGGAAAGTCGCTTCCACATTTTTGGGTATCTTTTCAGCAGCGCCCCACTCTACTGGTACCTCCCACAACACGTGGGAATTAATGGTAGTACAATTCAAGATGAGATTTGGATGGGGACTCACAGCAAACCGTATCAATCAGTATTATCAGCAGTAACCTTATTGGAAAATTGGTTTAGCAGAAAAAAATAATAATAATAATAATGGCATGCCAGATCAATGTCTTTTGTTTTTCTGTCATGTTGCTGGCCGAGACCATGAAAAGTTGTTCCAGACCTTATGTAAATTATGTGCTCCTCACAAATTTTTTTATCTTCATGAAGTTTAGTTCAGTGTTAATTGTAAAACCAACACTGTTAGCATTAATGTCCTATATGTTAGTTTTACTGATAGACAGTAATAGAGCAAACACGGATGATATTTGGTACCAAACATCATTAAAATCTCACTTAAGGTGAGTTTTCAGTAGGTTTTCTAATAGATGAAGCCATCTATTCCTGGAATTTATGAAGAAATTGGGCTTATTGACATTTCCATCACTTGCTTGATTTCCAGGGTTTTAATAAAGGCTGTGGAATTAGGATAATTGGGTCTGAGAAGTTAATCTTGTTCTTTTGTTGAAGGTGTTTGACAGTGATGTGTTCGCAAATGATTAACAATCATTTATTGAAGGCAAATTAAAACCCCTGATTCATAGTTTTCTTTCTCACGTCCAAGGAGCACATATTTTAACTATAGCTGATATTAAACTACCAATGTGATAGTACCAATTGTCTCCCAAAACCTTTTAATATTTTACAGTTGGCCCTTGAGAGTTGGTGTTAACTGGACCCAGCACATCACTTCCTGTTGATGTATCAAAGCAATATAATTTAGTAGAAAAAGTTCTGGATTTGGAATTGGGAAATCTAGATACTTACCTTATCTTTACACCAGTCTTTTAAAATTTGTTGGCCAAGAACTATTCTATTTCCTTTAGCCTTCCCAATATCAACCACATTTCCTGGTACCGGAGATATTCACAAGAAGATGGTAGAAACATAACACAGATCTAATCTTGTTATTTTACATTTGGCATGAAAAATATTTCATGGTAATTTCACTTGCATATTAATAAAGTAATACAGTAATAGAGTTAAATGTTCTTTTAAATTTACCTCCACATATTTATTGTAATTACATTTATTTGCATATTTAGGAAGGTAAAATTTAATAAGTGGTTTATAGATGTTTTGAACATTAACACATGATTAAATGTTGTTCTGCCCTTCATGGTGTTGATCTATGGACTGATTCTTTTCTCTTTCTATAGGTCTACATCATGCATTCTCAAGAGTTTCTTGGATCTTATTATTTTTATGTATTAGACACAGGTACATAAAACATATATATATATTTGGCTATAAGATTTGATGATGAGGAGCAATTAGAAAAAACATTTAAAAAGGCTATGTACAGGAGCAATAAGAAAAAATAAAGGTTGAAGAACAGTGGTCTTGATCAATGCTGTCTAATACAACTTTCTGTTATGATGGGTATATTCTGCTGCATGCTGTGTAGTTCTTTGTCTATTGAGCAGTTCAAATGGCTAGTCTGACTAAATAACTGAATTTTAAATTCAATTTACTTTTAATTAAATTTAAGTATCTATGTGTGTGCTGAACAATTGTAGTATTGGACAGCACAGTTCTAAATTATAGTGATAAAGATCATGTTTAATGGGTTAAGGTCAATTATAAAACAAATCATTTAAGAAATCAGTTAACACTTGTTACCAGCTACATTCTTTTTTCTTATAGTAAAATATTTGATACCAGTGGCTTTATGATTCTATACCCTATGGATTTACCTTTAGTTCTCAAAGAACAATGAGGGTTCTGTGTTATCCACAACAAACTAATCATAAATTTAAGGGCTATCCATTACTTTGGAAGTCCTGTGCCATCTTTCCCTTGGAAATTGAAAACGTGGATATGAAGGAATCTAAAATGTTCTCCTCCCATCACTTGGCCTGTTAGCTGGGAATCAACCCATTAATTCAAATGTAAAGAAGAAGAAATTCTCAAATCCTATCTTTTATTGTTAATTTTCATATAATCCTCTGTTAGAATTGCAGAACACTCAGAAATCATAGACCACAAGTTACATTTTTATTATTTCACTTTTTATGGGTAAATTTTATTGCATATGTTCCAAGTTGGGACACCAATTATCTTTACTTATCCCATTCCTAGATAATAATAACAGTGTGTGACCATTTTAAACATCATGACAATTAGTCTTATAGCAATAATATGTAAAGTAGATATTACGACTGCTTTACGGATTTGTTGTAGCGAAATTAAGGTCACATGAACTAATAAGTAGCAAAAGCCGAGTTCTTAATCAGGTTTACTTGACTCCATATTTGAGCTCATAACCACAACTATATAGCGTTACACATCACATGAGTAAAATTAAAGTGCCCTACTTAGAATGATCTTCCATGTACACATATGTCCATATGCATATGCTATAGTCTGAATGTCCCCCAAAATTCATGTGTTAAAACTTAATCTCCATTGTGGTGATTTGGGGGAAAGTAATTAAATCATGAGGGCTCTGCCCTCATGAATGAATTAGTGCCTTATGAAAGGGCTGGAAGGTAGGCCCTTTCTATTTGCCCTTCCATCCCTTCCATTATGTGAGAACACAGGGTTCTTCCCCTCTCTAGGATGCAGCAACAAGGCATCATCTTGAAAACAGAGAGCAGCATTTACCAGGCACCAAACCTGTCAGCACCTTGATCTTGGGCTTTATAGCCTCCAGAATTGGGAGAAATAAATTTACTTTATGTAAAAATCAACTAGGCTCAAGTATATCGTTATAGCAGTACAAACAGACTAAGACATTATATATTAGGAGAAAAAAAGGGAAAACTTGCTTCATAGTCTAAGCTTTTAAACATATTAAATACAACTCTATATGTTAAAAACTATTTTGAACCAGTGTCTTACTGCCAGCAACTTTTTAATGATAAGTTTATTTTCCCTGTAAATTTGTACTGTAAAAGAACACTGCTATACAGAAGTAAAATGTATTAGAGTCACAGTACACAAAATCTGAAAGACCATGTAATGAAATTTGGGGTATTTTTGTTATAGTAAATTTTTAATAAAAATTATTATGTATCTGGTTGGATCTATAAAAATTACCTGTGGAATTGATAATTATCTAATGACTAATGAAATTTATGTATCCAATCTAGCTTTTCAAAATGAAGTAATGGATTTTCATTGTATTTATAGTGAACTGCTCAAGCAAAAATTAATTCAATATGAATGCATTGGATCAATGCAGCAGAAATAAGGGCAGATCTCAAAAGTATAGCAAAATGTTTTTAATTACAAGATATTAATCATCAAGAATAATGACAGAATTTGTGTTATGAATAGAATATATAATTGGTAAGAGTTGAGAAGTAGGTAAAATTAAGCCTGCACCCTAAATTCTATATGTCACATATTTTTCTAAACTGTTTCTTAATATTGAACTCTCAGTACAGATTACAATTTACCATGGAGCTGCAGCTCCTCCTAGTTGCTTAGGGTTCATTTTAAAATGCAAAAAAATGTATCATAGGTATTGAGTCAACATTAACCAAGTCAAGCATTAAACAAAAATGTTGTAAGTGGAGCATAAGGAAACAAAGTGAATGAATTTCAGTTCTACAAATCCCCAGGAAGTTTATTTTTAATTAATCCACAGGAAAATTATGGAAAGATAACATCTACCAATTATGATAGCATTTATTTAATAAAATAAAATCACATAAGCAGTAATTTGATATACATTATCAAATAACAGCTCTGTGTGTGTGTGTGTGTGTGTGTGTGTGTGTGTGTAGAGAAACAGAAAGAGAGGAAGATTCACTATATTATAGCCATATTGTTACATATCATTTAGTCTAACAAAACATTTAATTTCCAAATGAAAATATTTAATGACAGAAATTTCAATCAGATCGGCAAGCCTGCAAATGCTGTGTATACTGTTTTACTCTCATTTAACCAGCATCCTTAGGCAAAATAATATATAGAGAACCAGATACCACTTGAAATGCTAGCCTGATAAACTTCTGGCCCTGGGTCTTCAGACACTAGGAATTAATGTAAAAAGCATTGCACATCAGCATTAAGTTTGGCAAACTATATCTTATTTTCTTGATCTGATAAGTCAGTCCTCAATCTCTGGGCTCATCAATTTAATTTTATTTCAATAAGAAATCGGATAAGATAGGGGAACCTATTATATCATCAGCTTGCTCAGAATTTCTTTTGACTGGAACCATTTCAGAAGAGTTAAAAACACCATGTCTTTATGTTTTCTCCTCTTTTTCAACAATTGATTTAACAGTGATGTGGGAATCACTTAACTCACTGTGTCAAAAAGACAGGATCCAAACTGTCATATTCTGAGAAAGCCACAAAAAGGCATTCTCAGATTTATGGTCTCAGAGGACACATTAGCTCAGAGGCTTTCTTTCCTGCAAAATAAAACCCATGAAATATGTTAAAAACACTACCAGCCTAAACAAGAAACGGAATACTTCAGTTTGAATGTTATAGTAAAAAAAAAAAAAACCCTGCTAGGTTAAGTCTTAGTGCAGTTATTGATACAAGTAAATAGATTACTAAATAAAAAAGATCACTAGTATTATGGGTGAAAATTTAATTATTTCCATATTTCTGAAATAGTACAAGGTAAAGTAATATTTTTGGAAAATGGCATGAGTTGCAGACAAAAATTTAAGTGATATATGGATGGATAAAATGAAACAACAGTGCTTAATATAAAGTTCTGTATTTGATTTTTATGTTTCTAAAAATATAATTTAAATTATATCAATATTCAGTCATTTCATGTGAATCTAAGTAAAGTATAAGATAATTCTGTGTGACAGAATTGACAATTAGCTATTTGAATTTTAAGCTATAGAATTATTTATTCATTCAGAAATTATAGTGTTTTGTACATGTGTTTGGCACAAAGATAAAGTCCTTGCCTTCAAGGAGTGCCCACATTAGTGAAAGAATTGAACAGAAAAAATAAAAATGAGAGAGCAAAAGGGAGAAAGAGAAAGAATGTGGAGGAGAGGGGAGTGAAAGAGATAAATTGTTTTAAAAAATTAAAGAAAGTCTGTCAGATGCAGGGCCAGACATAATAAATCCCAAACATGCATAAATGTCTTTAAATTGCTCTCTAAAAGTCAAAGTCTATTGGAACAGATTCAGAGCCAAATCCCAAACTATGCTATATTTATGAAACACATATAAAACTAAATGGCACAGGAACACTAAAAATAAAAGACTAAGCAATAATACATTAATATATTTGAACAAAAGAAGCAGAAATAGTAACATTACTGTAAGAATCAGTGTGATTCTTTTAAAAGAAATTGGTTATATATAAAGGACACAAAAATATTCATTGTTTTTTTCTTTTTAAAAAATTCATATAAATTTAGGGGATATAAGTGCAGTTCTATTATTGCGTATATTGCATAGTGGTGAAGTCTTACTTTTAGTGTAGTCATCATTTGAATAGTGTATATTGTTCTCATTGCATAATTTCTTATCCCTCACTCTCCTCCTTCAATGTCTATTCTTTTTCAGAGAGTTTGCTATTAGCATATAGAAATGCTACTGATTTTTTGTAAGTTGATTTTGTATCCTGCAGTGTACTAAACTCATATGTTGGTTCCAAAAGTTTTTTTGGTGGATATATATATATATATGACAATTTGATTTACTCTTTTTTCATTTTGATACTTTTAATTTCTTTCTCTTATCAAATTGCTCTGACTAGAACTGTCAGTACTATTTTGAATAGGAGTGGTGAAAGTGGACATCCTCATCTTGTTTCAGTTCTTAGGGGAAAGGATTTCAATTTTCCCCCCTTTCATATGTTGTTAATTATGGCTTTGTCATATATGGCCTTTATTTTGCTGAAGTGTGTTTCTTCTATGCCTAGCTTATTGAAGATTTTTATTATGAAGAGATGTCAAATATCATTAAGTGCTTTTTAAGCATCTAGAGTCTAACACATTAAAATATAATTTTCTCATTAAAAACAATACATGTGCAAGATAGAAAAATGGAAATTGCAGAAAAACATAAAAAGTAACGATTACAAAATACTTACCACAAAAAGTGAACAATAACAATTGTATAGTGCTGTAACATGTTAAAGATGGATTTATTATTAGTTTTATGCAGTTCATAGGATTTGATCGCATGAATTCTTATTTAGTAACAGTGTATTCTGGAAATCCCCCATGCCATTCATTAAATTTCCACAGCAGTTTTATATTAATGGTCAAACTTTTCATCATGAGGATATACTATAATTAATGAGTCTCTAGTTTATACATTTATATATTTTCCAATTTCTCACTTTTTTTCAAACCACTGAAATAATCATCTTTCTAAGCACATTTCTAAAGTGAAATTTCACAGAAATCTGTGAAATTTTTGTTATATTTGTCTTTTATCATATTTAAAGAGATTATTTACAGCATTTCCCTAAATTTCTCTCTAAATTATGACATTTTCTAAATTTTGACAAGTTTTTACAAATTGTAGACCAATCAAGATTGTAAGCATGTGCTCATTTGACTGCATGGTCATCACTACTGGATGTTGCTATTTTTAATAGAAAATTTTTATGATTTTTTATGAAAATATTGTCAAAATTAGGTCTGTTAGGTCCAGGAGGTACTGCATTCATTGAAGTATACATGTTATCGCCAGAGTTGGTTGAATCTGCTGGACTAGGCATGATGGGTGTTCCTGGTGGCCCTCCACCTCCTGGAGGACCTATATAATTCCCAGGAGATGCTGAGGAGTATGGTATTGAATTGGCATTTGTTGGGTTTGGCCAAGGTCTACCACCACCTGGACTCATGTTCATTCCAGGCATTCCAGGGCCACCTAAAGCATTCAGTGGGGGTCTCATTGCACCTCTATAGTTCTGTGGTCCTAAGGGCACCATTCCTCTTGGAGGAGTCATTCTCTGCATTGGCCCACCCATATTTGGATGTCCTTGTTGTCGAGTTGGATCCATTCCACTGGGGAGTAATGGCTGACTTCCTGGGACACCTCCAAGCGCCTGATTAGGTATCCTCAGTGGGGGCCTTGGACCTCCAGGGTACCGAGGTGGCATAAAAGGCTGAAAGAACCCTGGTGGTACAGGACCTACTGGCATGCCATCTCCTGGGGGAATGTTTCCTAGCACTGGACTGGGAGCTGCTGCAGCACTATAATCATGGAAGGCTTTTGCTTCACTTGAGTGTTCACATGTTTCACGTCTCTCTGGAGCTGCACAGTAGAGATCCAAAAATACACACCACCAAGAATGTAAGAATCCTAGTGGTTCCCCCAATGTGATGTTTTTTTCCCATCTTATCTCTGATAAAAATGTTTGAGCTGATTTCTGAGCTCCTACATGGAGCAGATATTCATATACGTAGAGTGCTAACTTCTCCCGGGCCTGGCTGTCGGACGGGACGGCGCTGCTGTTACTCTTGCCTTTACCGTACATGCTTGTGCCAAGAGCAGCTCCCACTGTCACGCACCTGTCAACCCAGTCAGATGGTCCCATGGGTGGATTAGGAGGAATGGAGTCACATCACATGAATGGCTCTTTAGGCTCAGGAGATATGGACAGTATTTCCAAGAATTCTCCCAATAATATGAGCCTGAGTAATCAACCGGGCACTCCAAGGGATGATGGCGAAATGGGGGGAAATTTCTTAAATCCTTTTCAGAGTGAGAGTTACTCCCCTAGCATGACAATGAGCGTGTGATCCATTACCAAGTGTCCGCATGAAAACCACAGTGAGTCAGCCCTTCACAGAACTACTACGGAAGAAAATTATTCATCACAGTGTACGGTTAAACAAAGGAATCTCAGTCACACCAAACCAACCTTTTTATTTCCTGCTCTCTCCCCTCTTTTGTGAAGAAAGCGGGTCCAAACGTGATTCAAACAACTGTATGGAGTGGCATATTAGAATTGCCCTAAACTGAACTGCAAATAATTATGTGTGTATGTATATGTGTAGGAAAGAGAATGTACTGTATATGTGTATGTTATACAGACATGTACACATACATACACTGACCCACAGGACATTGTAAAATATTATCACATGACATCTTAAGTAGAAATAAGTAGGGACTTTTATTCCATCCTTTTTTTTCACGTTTACATTTTAATTATTACAAGTTGCTCCTGCCCCCTCCCTGAACTATTTTGTGCTGTGTATATTACTGCTTTATATAAGTTATTTTTAAAGGTGAACTCAGATGTTATGGTTTTGTAAATGTCTGCAATCATGGAGAGGAATAAAATCGCTTGAGAGCTTTCATTAAAAAAAAAAAATTGCAAAAATTATGCTTCACTGTTTTAATATGCATGTTACTGTCTGCTAGTGAGGTAAACACTAGTAAGCTAAAATACTCATTTGACATGAAAATTTTGCCTAGAAGAAATATTTCCCTGCATAAATTGTCTATAGAGATTACCCCCAAAACTATATATATGTGTATGTATAAAGATCTTCATTAGTTATTTATATTGGTGAAATGTTGAAACAAATGACCATTATTTTGATAATAGTTAAATAGATTATTGTATATATTCTTCATGGAAGAATACATTGCCATATATTTATAGTGTGTGTATATATATAAAATAAATCATAACAGTTATGATACATATTCCTCATAGAAGAATGTATATATTTTGCAGTAATTGAAATGGTATGACTGAAGACCATTTCACCAAATGAAAAAAAAAAAAATGACATGTTATAATTGTTTAAGTAATTATTTTTTACATTGAGAAAGTGCCAATGTATGTATGTATGGAGGCATATGGAAAAAATTAAAACATAAAATATTACGATTATGAGATTTGAGAGGTTATTTTTGTTTGCTTTTATTTACTCAACTTAAAACATTTTAATATGTTTTTACAATAAAAATGGAGGAAGTGGAGGCATTTGACCATTAGCCCAAAAGAAGTAGAGATGTCTTTTTATACGTCACTTATTTTTATTGCTACTATCATCATCCTAATTTAGGCCTTACCGATTCACAGCTGAACTGATAATACTTCCACATTACTTCACTCATTGTCTCTAGCCTTGGCACATAGTTTTCAATGTTGTTTCATTCTATTTGTATAGAATAAAATTTAAATTTGTTATAATATATACACAATTGATTCAAATGTTTAGCAGTGAATATTCTCATAATTGACTCTCTGTGTTGAAACCCAGATCTATTAACCCAGTTAACAATAGCTTGATCTTCAAGAGGTTGTATATTATCCTGTGGCTATCTTTGTTATGTAAAATAAGGACACAACTGGTATCTAAGTCTGGTGCCATGCTTTTATCATCAGTGCTTATCTAGTACATAAGATTCAGTGAGTGTTGATAATAAAATAATTTTATTGTCATCTTGTAATTAAAATCTTGCCCCAAGTTTTTTTTTTTCTCAGCCACATTATGCTAATTAGTGACTGCATTATTCTATAACATTGTGAGGAATTGTCTGCTACACACACATATGCAGACACACACCACATACTTTCTCCTATAATTTCAACAGCTCCCTCAACAACAGCCTCTATTGCCTTTCCCTATCCTTATTATGCACATGTTTCTAGTTCTCTAATACTCTGCTCAACCCCAAATTAATACTTAGGAAAGTACCTATCCAGTGGTGTGATGGAGAAAGCTAATAGTGCTCATGAGAGCTGAATATGAATTTTTTATAAACTTTGTGAGTTTGTAGACATAATTTCGGGACATTAAAATAAAAACAGGTGGGAGTACTGCATCAGGGAATTAAACTATGTTATAAATAGGCGCTTGCTTCCTGATTTTTTTTCTTCCAGGAGCCAGTTAAACATTTACTAGTACGAAACTATAACTTTACATCTTTAAACTTCTTTGACTTCTGCATAACATACATTGAGCCACTCATTTTAAATCAGAAGATGTTACTTCAAAACTTATTTTCACTATTATTTGATATTGGACTGTCTCTCAGTAGTACAACCGTCAGTTTGTCTTATCTATTTCCTGTGGTTAACATCAACTTAAGAGGTTGGTTTATGCATAAATCAAATTAGCAACTAAGAATTGTGTTTTTTAATCAAAACGCACAATATAGAAAGTCCTGTAATTATCACTTAACATTTTATTTCAACTGGCCTTTAAAATTAAGCATTATAGAAATTTATTATTTTTAAAATGACACTCTAGAAACAATACTCTTTTATCAAACTATGAATTAGGTGCAGCTTATAAGCCATTGTCTATACCTTTGAATAAATAAAATGTTATGCTATTGATTTAAGGATTAAAGCAAGCACCTCCAATAAGATGTTTTCTTAATTTTGGAAAATTAAATCTCAAATTAACTAGGTCACTGGATACTTTTAATCATAGATTTTTACTTCTCTGACAAAATTAAAGTGTGCCTCCTACCTAAGTAAATTATGGAATTAGCCATATGGAGAACAGTTGAAATTACATTAATTTCAGAATTTTCGATTTTTCATGCAGCTCTGTGTTAAAAATAATAGCGACTAGAAATGAATTTACTATGAAGTTAATATGTTTAAAGTGTAACCTCTTTACATAGAAGGGATTGTTCTAACATATTGTGCCTTATTTTATATTTGTAATCATGAGTGTTTTTTAAATTAAAGAATACCTCCAAAATTGTATAAGTTTCAGATCGCTTTTTGGTTCTGATAAAGACCATTTATTTTCCACTCTGAGTGTTCTGGCTCACAGCTTGGTCTCAGTGACTGCTAGGTCTGCTTTGTTTTCCCAAAGGGTTTTTCTTGAATGTGTTCGATTGACTCATTGAACCTAAATCAATCTTTATGTCAGAATGTGTCTGTGCCTAACCTGGAGGGGATAAACAAAATCCTTAAATTTCATCAAGGCCCTGGTTTGGAACCCATTCAAATGAAAAATTAAAATTAGAGTTTTTCGTTGATCTCCGGTTACTTGGTAGAGTTGTCAGAAATAAGAGAAACATACATTGTAAAATGTCCCAAATTTTGTTCAAAGCCCCAGGATTCTGTAAAAGTGATTCCATTTGTCGTCTTCTAATCACATAATTTTAGGCCATTCAATGTTACATTTTTTTGATTATAAAAGAAAGATTTCAGTGCTTATGATGTATTTTCCTTAGGTAGAAGTATAATTTTAACAAATAATGGCAATTAAAGATTATTTCATTTCTAATTGTTATAAAATACAAAAAAATGCAAGCTACTTTGATTCAAAAAATTTAAACATGAGCTCACTGATATGAGAAACATTTTTATTGTTATATTTATCTTCAGAGGTAATAATAAAATTATGGAATGATTGTTTTGACCTATGTATAACCTCATGTTTCTATGCCTCACTTGATGGCTCATACAGTCTGGATAGTTGCAGAAGAAATGTTGGGGCTGCTAAGAAGGGTGAGCAACAGCAACACCCAATGGTTAGTTATAGAACATTTCAATATTTTTACGCTAGTCATGCCGGTACATCCCACTGATTATTAGCTTTCTTTATGTCAAGCAAAATTGTCCTAAAATTCATATTTTAAGCATAATTAAAATGTTTTCCTAGCTACACACAGGTTACCTAAAACCAAATATTTTCATGAAATCATTATTCATTTAAAGAATCGTTTTGATGGCAAGCTGATTTTTAATCCTATTCAGTGTAGTCCTACTGAAATACTTTACCATGTAAAGATTGTGATGTACATATAACTGAAATGGTATTGTGGTATTCAAGTACAACAAATAAGGTATGCATACTCAGAAATAGAGTTATATGCATCAATGTTTATATGTAATAAGCCATAAAATTAATCCTAATGATCTCAATTCTCATTCTTATGAGTTGGAATGGGGAATGTGGCAGGGTCTACTGTTGGAGCTCAATGATGCACATAAGAATATTTGAGGCACTGATTTAGACAAGCTTAGAGCAATTGTCTCTAAATAGTGTCCTTTGAAATATTTTGATTGCAGTAACTTTGTGTAGACACATTTAATCCTCACATTAGCCCTATGAGATAGAAATCATTATAGCATATATGGTTAATAAGACTTCATTTGTAGCTTTGTGAGATACAATGGATATCCAAAAACGCTACACACATTTAATATATGCATCTCGACTAATTTTGACATATGTATATATCCATGATACTATCACCAAAATCAAGATAATAAACATATTCATCACCTTCTAAAATTTTCTAGTATTCTGTGTGTGTGTGTGTGTGTGTGTGTGTGTGTGTGTGGTAAGAACATTTAACATGCAACCTATCCTAATATTCTAAAGTAAACAATAATATATTGGTAACTATAGGTACTATAGTTAATAACTTATCTGTAGAAATTATTCATCTTGCATAAATGAAATGCTATGCCCATTGAACAACTACCCATTTTCTCCCACTCCCACCCTCTAGAAACCACCATTCTATTCTGTGTCTATACGTTTGATGACTAGATACCTCATACAGATAGAATCATGCAGTGTTTATTTTAATCATAACAGAACCTAGGAACTAAACAGTACTTTAAATAATGAGCTATTTTCTGCATTATATTAGCAAGGGTTAGAATCATTTGTTTGAAGTAAAATTTCCTGATTGTATTAATATTTATGTTAGTTGATAAATTATAGCCATGTACATGCATATGAATATGTGAAGTTCATAAGTTTTGACAATATTTTAACATGTTAATCAGAGTTAATACACAGGGTCCTCAAGTAATAAGTAATTATCTATTCATTAGAACAGAAGTCATCTATAAACTGTTACTTCTATTGTCTAATGTCTTTCATTTTTAATCAATCCTCATATGCCTGTTTGTACTTAGATATATTCTGTATATCTTCACCTTGAACAACTTCTCACTTTCCAAAGCTCTCAACATAGTTGCCTAATTAAACACGTGCCTTATTTCCCATAGCTTTCTTGACTCATTCAGAGTGATCTGAAAACAATGAGTAACTAATATGAATCAGAATATTGTTTTTGCTTGTCTTAGCAATTTTGTGAAGGATATTTTGAATGTCTTCTTTAAAAGTTTTTTATAATGACATAGTAATTGTTTTTATGACTTTTACAATAAACTGTGAAGTCCTGTAACATCTGGCCACATTCCTGTGGTAACAAAGTCTAGGAGAGAAGACTTCATTTAATTGTGAATTGCTCCCGTTCTTTTCATAAAAGATGTAGGAAAGTATAAGGATAAATAAGATTTAAATGAACATCATTATCATCATCATTTTTATCATCAAATATTTATTGATACTTGTCCTTTTCCAAACCTTTAAGGACTGCTGTAATGAATTTTAAAAGCCTCTATCCAAACCTGGGATATTTACAGACAGGAAAATAAAGCGTGAATAAAAGTTCCTTGGAGAGCCTTTGCAAACAGATATAATATTCTAATAAATTCTTTCCAAACAATGGGAATATTAGCAAATGATGGTTAATCAAATGCCAAATCTGTGCTGGTTTAATCCAGTACTTGATATATACTGCCAATATTTTTATTAATGATATACATTTTCCTAGTAACTACTTCATACACCTTCAATATTTTTTTCTTTAAGTTTTTTGACAGAAAATATTTTAAAAGTGTTCCTATGGAAAAGGAACTTTTTCATAGGTTAGACTTCCTAAGAAAGAGACTGAAATTTACATGTAGGTGAGTTATCGGCGACTACTTTCAACAGTAATGCCTGTGAGGGGAAAGAGAAGTAGGACTGGGAAAGGAAGATGGTGAGCTAAGTTGTAGTTACAACAGAAGCCTCAGTTGATCCCTCCAGGAATTATGAAATGGGGATGGCCCCTTATTGATCCATACTGAGTCGCCTTCACTCATTGCACAGCAGAGGGGAGGCCTAAACTTGGGCAAGGCAGACCCCTTTGGCCCTGCGATATTCAATTCCTGGGGAAAATTTTCACTCTGAACTTGCTAGGAGGTTCTGTTGCTGCTGTTCTGAATGGGGACGTGGAATGCTCATTACTTTATCTACTCTAGTCAACCCTTTGTGCTGCTCAGATCTGCCTGCTTTCTAAAATAAGTACACCTAATCTGAAAACAGATACACAAAATTCTAATTTGCCTCTTCCTGGGTAAATGGACAAGATCACTTTCAGGGATTACTGGGAAGAACTCCAATTTCTTTCACCAAAGTTGGTCTTGGTACTAAGCTTCTGATACTTCTCTTTCTCCTCTCCTGTGCAAATTATGTTACCCTCATCTTTGGATAGAAAATATGCTGGCCTACTGGATTACCTGGTGAATTAATCTAGAAACTCATGCCTGAGAGTTGATCTCCTAGTAAGGCTGTGACTTTTTTGTTTGTTCATGAATGACAATGAAGACTACTCAGTAGATCACCTTAATGCCACATATTTTTATCCTTGTCCCTACTTTATAACAGCATCCTACTTCCCCCCTCTGCATTATCAGCAGCACTTACCCCTGTATCTTAGTCCATTTGAGCTTCTATCACAAAATCCCGTAGACTGGGTAACTTATAAATAACAGAAATTTATTTCATATAGGTCTAGAGGCTGAGAAGTCCAAGATCAAGGTGGCAACAGATTTGGTGTCCAGTGAAGGTCATTTTCTGGTACATAGATTGTGCCTTCTAGCCATGTCCTCACATGGTGGAAGTTTCCCCAGGCCTATTTTATAAGGGCACTAATTCCATTGATGAGGCCTGTGCCCTTATGACCTAATCACTTTAGGGATTAGGATTTCAACATGTGAATTTGGAGGGATCACAAACATTTCAGTCCCTATCATAATAAGAAACTTTTTTCCTTGACTGATAGTTTCTTAGCACAAAGAGCCTACAACAACCATACATTTCAAAAAGGAATTCTAGTGGTATTCTCTAGCACAAGGATCTCTCCCCTGGTAATCAGTGCCTCTAGATTACTAGAGCCTATGTTTTCAGGAACGCAAAGCACAAATTTCCCAATTGTTCACAAAGAAGGGTGTCACATGATCCACTTACTTTTACTCCCCGGTTCCCAATTCCATATATTATACCTATTGGGAATAAAGCATCATATAAAGATTATTGATGTAGAGTGCATACTGCATTCTATAAGATGGTATTCCATCCCCAAAATCTCTCATCTCCAAACTGGCATCTCAGTTACACCTAGTAGGTTTTGGTTGGTGTGCTACATCATAAAACCAACAGATCCATCGTTATCTGATTGCTACCATGTTTTGCTGTAAAGTAGCTTCCTTGGTCCAATGAGATGTTATGAGAGCTCTCATATTGATGGATCAACATTACATAAGCCCTTGAGTAGTAATGCTGGCCAAACACCTATTGGCAGAGAAACAAGAAAGGCTGATCATTAAGTGTGTAGTGGCTGTGGTCTCTGTTCCTGGAAGATTGGATATCTGAGGGAAGCAGTAGCTAACTAAGTCTTGGGACATAGGAGCCCATGTATTGGGTCCATGTACAGGCCTCCATATTTGCCACTCAAGCTACTCTGTTCATGCCTGTTGTACCACTATTGTGGTGGCTGATGCCAGAGAAGGACAGATGTTGAGTTCTGGCTGAGTTCTTTCTGTATGGTTATTTAATGCCTCTTCTTCATTAACATGCATTGCAGAGAGCTTCACACTTCATACCCACTCCTATTAGTCCAATATATGCCTCTTTCTCATATTTCCCTGACCCAGATAGTCTCATATTTTACCTTCCAGTCCAGCCATGTCATTTGCCACTACTTAAAACTCCATACATATTCTTATCTTAGGCTATTTCTACCCAAAGATTATGACCACGTCACGTGACTGAAGATCTGCCCATCAGAAGGATTTCCCTTTTGCTTTATCTTCTTGGGCAACCTCTTAATAAGACTTTAAGGAAGCAGCACTCCGTTTCCAGTTTATACCCATATACCAAGTCAACCCATCTATGAACCAAGCTCAGACTTGTTATTTTTCCTTCAGATGGCCACCAGGGAGGGCCCATACAAAAATAGTATGAACTTAGGATGAGCTTCTTTTGTGACAGAAGTACATAACTTAAGAGTGCAACTATCTGTGATCTCTGGCATACTCATACACAATTCCTGATGTTCTACCTACTGTAGATTGCTACTGGTCTTGCCAAATGCATTGGAAGTCCTGTACTTATGGATACTTGATGTCTCATGGTCAGATGTTTCATCTTAACCACTTACCCAGACTTATGCCAGAAACAATTTCTCAATTTCAGGATAATTATCTGCTATATATGTCTTAGTTTTGGTCCAGAGTCTCGGTCTATGATTCTTCCTCTGGCACTACTATAAATAGTATGCATCATATTTTCCACTACATATATCTTTAATACCATAGACTAGGCTTCTAAGATATATGGGCCAAACAGCAAAATAGCTTGTATACTGTCTGAAACTGCTACAGAGTTCCATTAATTTAGTAAAATTCATGTCCATTATCTCTTTAAATATTTATCCTATTATACTATCTCTCCCTTTTGCTTTAGGGATTCCAGTTGCAAGTCAGTTAGAACCTTCAATATTATTCTACATCTCTTAGAAGCTCTTTTCTGTTTTCTTAATCTTTTCACCTCCAATGGTTTCCTTTGTTTTAATTTATACTTCCTTATCTTCAAGTTCATTGGTTCTTTCCTATGTCCAGTCCACTGATAAGCTCATTAGATTAATTCTTAATCTTGTAACTATTATTTTCCCAGCATTTACATTTGAATATTTTTATAGTTTTCATCTCTTTTGATATTCCTTATTGATTCAGTTATCTGTCCACCTTTTATGATATATTTTTAACATATGAGTCACGTTTTAAATAGATATTTTAAATTCCTTCTCTGATCATTTTAATCTCTCTGTCAGCTTTATTCTTATTCCATCCACTTTTTGTTGTTTCTGGATTTTTTTGTACATCTCATAATTTTTGATTGATATACCTTTAAACACTAAGGTTGCATGTTTGCTTAGATTATTTCTCATAGAATAGCATTTGCTGGACTGCCTATCTGGAAATCTTTTATATGACAGTTAAAATTGTTTGTTTTTAATTTAAATATTGTTCAAAGTAAGAAACCTTTACAAAACTTCATTTTGCTTTTGGAGCTCTTATGATTTTTTTAATTTTGTAATTCAAAATGTTTAGAAATATGAATTTGAATTTTTAAAGTCATTGATTCTTAAGTCCCTAAATTATGCAATTATCGTATGCCTGCATTAACTTGATTATGTCCTTTGTAAATATCATGCCATTATGTAAATTTTAGTCATTTTCAAAATGTTATCACAATTTGGATGTATTTAGTAGTAGTTAAGCAGATTATTTTGATCATTTACTACATGAAAAGTTTTGTATTTGGCATTTTCATGAAGTAAAAGTAAATAGGTATGATCCCTGTGCTCAAATAACTAGTAATAAAGTTTTGAAGATAAGACAATAATTCAAATAAATAAACTCCAAGGAGACTCTGATAAATGATATTAGCTGATATGCATTGGGAGACATCGAAAGGAATATTTAAAATTAACTAGAATTTTGTAGGACCTCAAACAAAAAAACAGATTGCAAACAGAGATGTGGAAATGACATTTCGGGCTGAACTATCAGGAGCTAACATGGATATGAGAAAATATAGAGAATGTTTAATTTTAAGCCAGTTTGATAAAAAAGCAGCGGTCCTTAGCTATGATTTACCATCATCTAGAGAGATTTTTAAAAATATAGCTTTTCAGTCCTGTTTCTCAACGATTCAGATTTGGGATTTTGTATTTTTAAAAACTCCACAGTTGATTGTATTATTCAATCAGGTTTATAAACCAGGAGATGAGAGTAGTTGATAATATCAGTCAGAGCAGCGACAAGAAAGGAAAGATTGGAACAGAGAATTTGGTTTTAGGCGAAGGAGACTACATTTATTTCTGGGGGCAATGGAGAGTTCATAAAGTATGTTTCAAGGTTCTCATATGTGAAATGAAAAAAAATAAGAATCAGGAAAGGGATTTTGAAAAACTTGTCTGAACATGTAATGCTGACCAATGAGAAGAAGTTGGGTAAAAAGGGAATGAAGAGAAAGTAAGAAAAAAAAAAAAAAAAAAACACCACAGTCTGAAAAAAGACAGCTGATTGACATATATATATGTGTGTGTGTGTATGTATATAATCATATATATAGGAATATATATAATTTCTATTATAATATTGTTGATGCATGAAAATATTTTGCTGATCAAACCTGTCAGTTTATGAACTTAAATGGCTTGATTCTAAAAGGATTGTGTAATTTCCAATGTGAAAATATTCACTCTGGAGGCAGATGTTGAGGCGGACTAGTAAAGAGGATTTTCACATCAGTGAGATCATAGAAAAAACTTCAAATATCACAGGTAACCTTCCACTCTGCTTAAAAAAGGAATTGCCTGCATTATGAATGAAATCAAAAACTTTAGCACCACAAACTGAAAATTATTTCAAACATAAACTATTGTTGTAGCTCCAAAGCAGGCAGGCGGGTAGGTGGAAAGAACAATATGTTAGACATAACAAAATAAAAAAAAAAAAAAGAAAAAAATGTATCATGGCTCTTCTTTTGTCAAATGAAGTCCATAATGAAATCATTAGATTTTGTGAAAATCATCTGCTATGCTGTGATGGAGGCGGCAGTGATGAATGCCAGGTCAAGGGAACTATGCAAGGAGTCTAGAACTGTGACTAACACATACATATGCATTAGATGAATTAATGACCAGTAAGGAGTACCTGGTATATAAGGCAATGTAGGCAAAAAAACTGAGACTGACACTTCAGCCAAGGCTTTGATCATGTCTAATAAATACTATTTTTTTTTACATGTGCTATGTCAAAGCATTGTTATCCTATGAAGATAAACAATTTTGTTGTAATAATAATCAAGTAGCCTATGTATTATTTATATATATATATATATATGCATACTTATGAACATCTCTCTACTATGCTACAGTAGAGATATTTTTATTCATAGTTTACAGATGAATAACTTAGAGTTTGGATAGGTTGGTAATTATTTGTGGGAGATCATTGTGAACCAAAGTCCAAGACCCTCCACAACTGTGTGTCTTTTTTTACACATGAACATGTCTTTGTTGGAAGGTGAGAAAAAGCAGGGGTCCCATTAAATATTTCCCGTTGGCTGCACAGACACTCTTTTCGTTATGCGCCTCAGAGGCATCACCATCACCTCATTAGATTCTGACTCTCACTTTTGCAAGGACTAACAGTTTCCCCAGATTCTCAAGAACTGCTTTGTTCATGGTTGAGAAGAGGCTGGGATTTCTGAGAAAACAACAGAAATCTGTAAAACAAAATACAAAAACATGCACACATAAACCCAAACACACGTATACGACAAGGATTTATTTTTTAACAAATATTTGAATGTATGCAGTTTGAATGAGACAGACAAAATCTATGCCTTTATGAAGCTAAGCTTATCATGGAGAAAGACAGACAAAATGAAAAATAATATGAATAAATCTTATGGAATGCTAGAAGGAGATTATTTGTTATAGGAGGAAAACATAAAGCAGGATAATGGCAATTGTGGATTAAGACGAGAATGCAATTTTGTATCGTGTGGTTGAATAGTCCTCATTGAGATAGTGACATTTGAGTAAAAACCTGAAGAAGATGTAGACTGTGAAATATTTGAAAGAGATTTCTTGGGAAGGGAATAAATGTACAAAGGTGTTATAAGAATAGCATGCCCAAAACTTTTGAGAAAACATAAGGAAGTCAATGTAAGTAAAGTAGACTAGTCAAGGGTGAGGTTAAAATAAGATGAAGTTAGAAAGGTAAAGGGGACTTTGATATGTATGAATCTGAAGGACTATAATGTTAAAAATGAGAATGGTTTATAGAGACCAAAATGTTCACATTGGCTAGTTATTCCATTCTTATCCTCTTTGGAGGCTACTTAGAAAGTCAAATTATAACCACAATTTTAATTAATGAATAAAACATTAGGAAAAAAAGATCCTAATATAATCTTGATGATGCTATCTCTAGCTAAATTGAGACATGTTTGCCTTTTATGGAGAGAACATTTCAACAGAGTGGAGTGTCTTTTGTCAAATCTCCTCATCTCCCAACATTGCTGGATGCATCCTGTCCCAAACTCTTTTAACACTTGTCTCTGCCCCCACACTTTTGTTATAAATTGACCATCTATCTTTTTTTAACTGAAAATTTCAGCACTGACTCTGCCAACACTCTACGTAGCGATACAGAGACTTTTCACTTATCTTCCTAATTGGTATGGTGGTGTCTTTGGAACTGCCCAAATCACTAATTAAATATAATGTGGTTGTGATATTTTAATCAAGAACCTGAAAGCAATAAAATGTTAAACATGTATCAGACCTTGGCTAGGTTGTTTTTGGTGCATGCCTATACTCTATCAACCCAATAAACCTAAGATGTACCAATTTACAAGTGGGAAACTTGATTGATTATGCTTGTACTAAATTTTATTGTTACAAATATCTGCCCTTTCCTGGGAGAGAAACATTCTTTCCCATTCCATTTCTGTTGGACTTAGTCGTATAACTTGATTTGTAGGTGAAAGACTTAAGAGTCACTTATATTTTATGTCATATGACCAAGCCCAACATGAAAGAGAAGTGTCTTTTTTCCTCTTAAACACAGATGTCAATATCCCAGATAGAGTATGATTCATTAACATTGGTCTCAGAGTGAAGATAATGTAAAGAGGATCGGTAACTCACTCTAATAATGGAGAGTGAGTGGGAAATAAAACTGTGTCATGAACCTCTGAAATTAGCATACCTGGCACATAGTAAGAGCCCCACATGTCAGCTATTTTCATTGTCTTCTTCATCATAAGAAGCTTATTACTTATCTTTTTTTACAACTAGGTATCATGTACTGGCTACAAGAACCATGTTTTCCAATTGGTATCTACGGTATTACTCAGCATAGCAACTTATGCACATATCAGAGTAGCTGCAGGGTAGGTAATTTAAAGTAATGATCAGAAGCACAAGTCAGAGGAAACATGATTTAAATTCTTGTTTGCTGTTATGGCCTGTGTGGCCTGGAAGTTTTACTTACACTCTGAATACTCACCAGTGAGTTAAGGTTAATGAGATCTGCTTATCGGTTTGATGAGCATTAGCTAAGATAATGTGCAGGAAGCCTTAAGGGCAGGGCACACCAATAAGTGCTCAATCAATGCTAGTTTTTATTAGTAGATGCTTGCTAGTAATGGATATAATTGGCAAATAAATTATTCTAACAATTCTACAATGGTTCTGTGCTCTTTCCAGATATTTCAAACATACGAAACACAATCTTGCTTTCTGTTAAGCTCTGCTTATGTTATTATCTAGATGTTTTCTATCTGTAAATTATTGCCTGCTTAACAACGTTTTTGGGTTAACAGGAAGTTTATTTTTTGGTTTGGTACCTCTAGTTGAGCATAGAAGTGGTTCCTGGTAGGTGCTTAAAAATATTCGCTACTTGGCCTTTGAAAATCCCAAGTATGTAGCCAAACTTAGATTTCATTTAGAAATCTCAGAGAGCCCATTAATGGATTCACTAAAGCCAAATTTAGAAAACTTCAAACTCATTCTTAATTCTTATAGGTAATAAATGTTTGACTCTCAAACACCATTACAAAAAAAAATTATGAATTAGTATTCACAGTGACAACTTGATATAATTCATTACTTCACTAATATTCTCAACAAACATTACAAGAAAAACAATCTCCTCAGTATATTAAGCTTGTGCTTTGTTTTTGTCATTCACATTAAATTATTAATCTGGATGTTCACAGACCTAAATATATTCAACCTTGGAAAATGTTTTATTTTGCTGCCAAATATCAAGTTATCATTATAGAGAGAGGTCTTTGTTTCTTGGAGATGTTTACCATAATGAACAAACTTTTGAGTTTTGTATTTAAATAGTTTCATGTTTTGCCTTGTCTGTTCCCACATAGGTATCAATTGTGAAATAAATCTTGATGAATGCCTATCAGAGCCCTGTCTTCATGATGGAGTTTGTATTGACGGCATCAATCATTATACCTGTGACTGCAAGAGTGGGTTTTATGGAACACACTGTGAAACAAATGCAAATGATTGCCTTTCAAATCCTTGTCTACATGGAAGGTAGCTATTTTTATTTTTTTTATTATTAGCTTTATGAAAATATATTTAACTCACAATATTTAAGGCTTATTGTCAAGGGAAAGTTGATAAAGATAATTTTAATTATGCTGTTTCATAAAACAAGAGCTAAGTACGTTTAATATGACAGATGCTGCCAGTTTTAGCTAATGCAATGTACTGATACATTATCTCTGCCCTTCTTTTATTTCTGTTCATTAGCATAAAGTAATTTTCTATAAATGTGGATTAATTAGACTTTAATATATTTAAAGGTAACTGCTCATGGTAATAGAACTAGCAGGTAAGATGATGAGACATTCTATTATTTGCTCTATGGAGAGATAATACCACACACTTAGTATTTAAAATGTTCCTAAATAAACTGGTTCTTTCATCCCTATGTGTATGAAAAGTATTTTATGACTCTATGAATCTGTGTAATAACTCCTCTGATCATGGATAAAATATTGGTTAATACATATCTAGAGTGAAGGTATTTCTAGGAGATGCAGGTGGCAAAGAAGAATATATCACAGATGCACCATGCTGCTTGCTTCTGCGTTACTTTTCTTTTCTAATTCTGCCACCTACTTTGTAAGCAGGGAAGGGAGAAAGAAGGTTGGCAGCTCATTGCAATGCAGCCTGGCCATCGCTAACTTCAGTTTCTCACATAAGCCCTAGACATACTTTTTATCTTTTAAAACTGTTCGTTCTTTTCATTGCCATGGGGAAAATGGCAAAAATGAAAATTGATCCATTTTTTCAGTCCAGTCACCTTCAAGGATAAGAAACCCAGGAATAAACTCTGCTTTGTATTGCTCATGGGAGTGCTTTTTTCACCTGAACTAGGAAAGAAAAGTTTAAATGGTGAAACTCCCTTGAAGTTATGCTTTGACATCTACTTATTTGAAAATTTAATTCTAATTATGTGTTTCAGGTGCACAGAACCTATTAATGAATATCCATGTTCATGTGATGCAGATGGGACTAGCATACAATGTAAGATCAAAATTAATGTAAGTCTTATAATTTTATTAAAGCTATATGACAAAAATTTTAATTTAAAAGAAAAATCAAATGGCTTGCTGTAGATTTCGAAGTCATTTCTTCCACAGTTGTTGATGATTTTACTGTTCTCTCATCTTTCCTCTGTGTTATTCTTTGGCTGCTCCAAACAAAACTATAAATCATGGCTTTTTTTTTTTTCCACCTTTTCCTTCTTTGTCTTTTGTTGTTACAAAATTCCACAATTCCCTTCCCTCCTACCGACTGCCCCACCAAACTAAATCCTTGAAGTATCCATTATCAACAGTTGCTCAGATGGCTTAAATTTTACCATCTGCCTCGTCCTCTCTGGTCTTAGGAGACAGAGGTATCTGTGGATATGTAGGAATTACATAGGATTCAATTAATGTAGATATCACAAGGAGAATATAAATACTGGATGTATATATCAAGAAGTGGGCAACACCTTTAATATTCTCAGGATATGTCTTTCAATCTTCAGGAGTCTCATGTGGTGTGATTGACATATGGTATTTTATATGGGATGCATCATTTGTTGAGAAATGTTGGTTGACTGAAGACTGTGACCGTTCTTGGTAGATGAGAATCTTGTGAGCCTTTTGGAATCCTTGGGAGTTCTTCCAAATCATTTTTGATTGACAATAACATAGTAAAGGGAGGATGCACACAAACTAAAAGCTTTTGTCATTGTGAAACCATGGATATTTTATTATATTCTTTGTGTCTCTCTCCCTAGTCAGTAAAGCATAGCTATACTAGTTCTGACATCACAGGATCATGTGTGAGAACGCTCATGAAACACAGTAGCTATTCAGTAAGTGGCCCTTTCAGAGACGGGTGATGGAGTAGTTAAATGAGAACCAGGATTGAAACTCTGTATTGCTACTTACCTACTGTGTGTTCTCAAATTACATTTATTTTGAAATTATGTTTTGACTATTCAATAAAAGTAATCACAGTAACTACCTCAGGTTATTGCAAGAATTAAATGAGATAATGCATGTAAAACAATTAGCACATTTTCTGACACAGTTTTAAAAAGCATAATTATCTGTTGATATTGTGTTTATTTTGTTCTGGATGTGAAAGCCATTCTTGATGTGGAAAAGGAAATGTAATAAATAAATTCCCTGGTAGAGAATGAATGAACCATACGTCCTGTTTGCATTACCACAAATATTGCCTGAAGTAATCTCTAACACCTTATTTCTTGATAGTACAAATATCATATTCTTTGTTTTGAATTAAAATATCAGTAAATAGACATTTTTGACATATGTATGTATGTATGCATATACATACATACATACACAGCCAATATTATGACAGCAATTGTTAAAATTCTACCTAAATGCTTCTAGATTTTTTCCTAATATTGTTATTTTAGCATAAGAGCAAACTCATTATACTCAGTGATATTTTTGTCTTAGAAGTATATGTTAGGAGTCATTCCATTAAAATGCAAAGAGTCTTGATTCATTCTTTTTAATAGCTATAAAGTATTCCAAATAAACATTGAAGACCATGTTTACCTGATGAGAGTACGAGCACACCAGCTTACCTATATCCTATTAAATGAAATGACTTTTTACAAAGTGTTGACTAACTTCATGAGGAAAATGCGGTTTATCATTATTTTAATTTACATTTTCCTAGGTTACTATCAAGATTGAACACCTTTCTATACTATTATTTGTCATTTGTAGTTCTTTGTGCCTTGCCTGCTTATAGCCCTTTTTCTTTTTGCTTACTTGCCCTTTACTTTTTGATTTGTATATATTAGTTTAAATTATAGATAAAATCTACTAGGTTCTGAAAAAATGCAAATCTTTTACAGAGTCTGGACACCCTCACTTTATACAGCTTATGAATTGTGAGATTTTCATATTTGTCTTTACCTTTTCCTTCCTAAATGGGCTTTGTCACTCTCCAAAGAAATCCTTCACACTGTAATATCTTAAATATATTTTTATATTATCATTAACTACAATTATAGAATTCATGATACTTTTAGTGCTTTAACTCATAGTGAATATATTATGATTGATAAAAACTAGAAATCTAACTTAATGGTTTCTTTTAAGCATAATGATTTTTTCCAAGAAATTTTATCAAAGGGTCTCTTAATTCTTTCTTGATTTGGAATGCTTCGCTTTTCATATAGTAGATTTCTATATATGGGTTAGTTTTTGGACTATTCTGTTTCTTGACTTTTTATCTCATTTGTACTAGTACCATCTAGAATAATTATTATAGTTTAATAATTTTTAAAAAAATCTTGTCATGTTTCACCAATGCATTAAGTGTACTCTACATGTAATTTTGCTCATTCTGTAAATCTTAGATATTGAATGTCTATAAGAAATTGAGATATAATAATCATTAGATATACGTCCTACCTCACCAGCTCCACATGGAAAGTGATCTACATCTCTCTCTCATGCTGTATCTCTCTATCTTACTTACTAGCTGACCTATTTATTTTAACTTCCTCTGCGGTACAATGCTTAGATAACACACTCTGAAGGAGATTCATGAACTGTTTTTCAAGGCTAAAGACTCAAGAGAAATGGAGAAAGATAGGCAGTACTAACTGAAAAGTGCACTCGAGTCAATATAGGGCAAGGTGTTATATGTGAAGTTCCTTAGGAGTGGAAAAAATATAGTTTATGTTAGGGCTGGATGGGCAACAACACAAGCAAAATTGCTGTGATGGTTAATATTGAGTGTCAACTTCATTGGACAGAAGGATGCAAAGTATTATTCCTGAGTGTGTCTGTGAGAGTGTTGCCAAAGGAGATTAATATTTGAGTCAGTGAACTGGGAAAGACAGACCCACCCTCAATTTGAGTGGGCACAATCTAATCAGCTGCCAGCTAGGCTAGAATAAAGCAGGCAGAAGAATGTGGAAGAACTAGACTGGCTGAGTCTTCCAGCCTCCGTTTTTCTCCCATGCTGGATGCTTCCTGCCCTCAAACATTTGACTTCGAGTTCTTCAGCTTTTGAACCCTTGGACTTCCACCAATGGTTTGTCAGGGGCTTTCGGGCCTTCAGCCACAGATGGAAGGCTGCTCTGTCAGCTTCCCTACTTTTGAGGTTTTGGGACTCGGACTGGCTTCGTTGCTCCTCACCTTGCAGACGGCCTATTGTGGGACTTCACCTTGTGATAGTGTGAGTCAGTACTCCTTAATAAACTCCCTTTCATATATACATCTATCCTATTCGTCCTGTTTTTCTAGAGAAACCTAAAACACTTTGTTTTGTTTTTTGTCCAAGTGACAATTAGAGGGAAGCTTTAAAAATTAGAATTAATGCTGGAGAAAAGCAAATGCATGCCTGGGGAGAGAACATATGCTATGACTAGTGAAAAAAAAAATGTAATTTAAGTTCTGGATGTGCACACACAAACAGAAAAGAAAAGTGAGAAGGGCAGCATAGAAAGCAGATATTTTTCTTTCAAGTTTGATAAGACTTAGGAGGATGGTATGTATCCTCATGCACCATGTGTATGTACATGGAAGCAGTATTATTTTTAAGATATCAAATAATAAATATATATGTTATGAACTAAAATGGAAAAAAAACTAACTGCAGAATTAAAAAAAATCATGACTTTCTTAGATGAAGTAGAAATAAAAGAATGTGTGCTTTAACTCCTAGTGAATATATTGTTATGAGCAGACTTAATATAAAGTAAGGACTCATGTAAGTTCTCTAAATAAAAAGGAAAGAATTAAAGAACTGTGTATAAATAGCAAAGACATGGAATCAACATAGGTGACCATCAGTGGTGGATTGGGTAAAGAAAATATGGTACATATACACCATGGAAAACTACAGAGTGATAAAAAATAATCATGTCCTTCACAGCAACATGGATGCAGCTGGAGTCCATAAAACTAAAGTAATTAATGCAGGAACAGAAAAAGAAAATACCCTATGTTCTCACTTATAAGTGGGAGCTAAACATTCAACAACTGTGGAGATAAACATGGGAATAATAGACACTGCGGACTAGAAGAAGGTAGAGGAAAGGAGAGGAGAATGGTTCAAAAAAATGACCTATCGTATACTATGCTCACTACCGAAGTGCAATACACCCGTGTAACAAGACTGCACATGCGTCCCCTGCATGTAAAAAACTAAGTACGCACACATGAGTGCATGTATTTGTGTTTCTCTGAGTGTGAACTGAAATTTATGAGCTTTTAATTTAATATAATTTACATTTTGTCTGCCATGTATATCGTGTATGTTTTTCTATTTTTTGTTATTCTTTCACTAGTACATAGTGGATTCTGGCATTCAGAAAATTATTTTCATGTATCCAAATTTACTTTATTACAGAACTCTAAAGGTTCTGTGATTTTTGACAGGTTTAAAAGAGACTTATTTAACAAATTTTTCTCATTCTTTTTATTTGAAATTAAATGATTGAACCATCAGAATGCTTTCCAGGAGAGGGTTTGAGTTTTGAGTTTGAGTCCATCCCCCCTCAACAAATGGTCAGCTTTTTCCTACAAATTATTTTAGAGAATATCACTATCCTTTAATTAGAAACAAATCCTTAAAATAAACAAGATATTGCAAAATGGGAACATTTATTACACACACACAGAGTACCTTGCTTTTTCACTTAATCAACCACAGATTATTCTTTTATATATATATATGTTATATTATATATATATTCTATACTAACATATATTCTACTTTCTTCTTATTAATATTCTATTGTGTGGAAGTACCATATTTAATCAGTACCCTTTTTTGGATATTTAAGACAATTTATTGCTCTTAAAATTCTTTCTGTGTTTTAGGTGCAGAAGTTTGAGTTCATTCTATGCTATTTCATAGCAGAAAATAATCACCACTAATCTTAAGACCCCCTCTTGCTCATTCGTTTGTGTGTGCCCTACCATACTTGTGTGTTTATTAGAAATATTTTCTTATGTATTTGTTCTGTTAAAATGTGAATATTACTTCTTGGTATATGCATCCTTTGTTTAAATAAATGCCACTATGCTCTCTAGGTATTTGTCCTCTAGCTATTCCACTATTTGCCCTCGTCCCTAAATCTTGAATCCCTAAGTTAGGGAAAGCCTGTGAATACTCAGCAAAAGTGAGCCCAAACTTGGATCAGAAGAGTAAAACAAGTGGGGGTAAGAGAAGTTGCATTTCCTTTTCCAGCCTCTTTTGACTACCAGCAGCAAGCACATGTCACTTACAATGCTACAGATTCCGTAGTTACATCTGATTGAAGTGTTCTCAGTCTTTTGGATTGCCCAACTCTGTAGCTTGCAAAGTAAAAACCCACAGAATTAATGAGATTTTGAATATACACATTTAAAAACACTTGACTACACTAGCAGTTCTTATTCAGAACTGGCCAAAGTTCACGGAATTCTGTGAAGGTTAATCCCCCCTTTGCAGGGGGAATGGTAGGGACTTAGTAGGTACCTTGTTCTGTTCCCACTCTTCAAATTGTACTTCTCTCTCTATCTGTTTCCCTTTCTCCAAGATCTTAATTGAGGAAAGCGTTCTACTACTCAAAACACTAATGCTAAAAAATAAAACGTGATGCCATGAGAGAAGTGTTATGCTAAAGATGACACTGGGTAACTTCCTTTTCTAGGAAGTTCAGAGATCACAGGACAACCCTGTGGATCTAAACCACATCCCTCAGAAAGAACACAACTATCTGAGTCAGTGAGATAACTGTCACATTTACTAGCCCAGTTAGTACTTTGCCCTGTCTAAGAATTTCACAATGAATATATCACTGCCCTGTTCCTTTCATGCTCCTGTACATTTCCTGGCATAATATTTTCAGTACAAGTTGAATGAATATATCACTGGGGTCAAGCTCAGTTGTCTAGATTGCCCTGGTGTGCAGGATTCCTCCCGGCTTCCATTTCTTTCTCTAAATACTCAACCTTTTATATATTTTATTTTCTGAAATTACTTTAGTGAACTCTTTGGGAAAGCACTTTATTATATTAAATAGAATATAGCAAAGCAATATAAATGATGATGAACAAAAGGAAAGGCATCCTTTTAAATTTTTAAACCAGGAAAGATCAAGAACTTTAAATGACAATTTGATTTCTTCTAAAAAGAAATTGCCTTTGTATTTCCCATTAAGCTTTCGAATTAATTTAGTAAAAGATTCTTGAAACCCTGGAGACAGAACTTTTGGCAGTCTAAAAACGATCCCTGTCTTCCCGTGGTAGATACAATTCAATTAGTTTATGTAATGTTTTCTAATAAGTCATTCCATACATATCTGGAAATAGAGCTAAGGGAGAAACATGTTTCCATGACACTCCCTGTGGAATTCTGCATTTCTCTTCCATAAATAAAACTGCAATACCTACAGGATAGTCTACTATGTGCCCTTGGTTTTTCTTAACAAGTTCACATTTTCAGCAAAAGTGGAACAAATATCATAGCATTTGTTTACAAAAACATACTTAGTTCTATCACTTGTGGGGGGTGGGGGTGTACAAGATTACTATCTAAGTTCCAGGCATGACTGGAATATTATACTGAAGTGCCCAATTCATTTCTAATTGAGGATGACACTAATTAATCTCTCGGATTATTTTTAACATCATCTAATTTTCCAGTAGATAAATGATATTAATGCAATGGCTTCCATAATAGTCTTGTCAGTATGAGATTCTGTTGTTAACACTTTTTAAAAGTCACTAAATATTTGTAAGCATAGGTGTCAATTAATGAATAATAATTCTAGAAAATTATCACTTTTCAAGGTAAAATGCTGAGGAAGTATTTTATGTTTGCATATGCAATTATCCTTGAGAATGTAAGAACTCAAGACCTAGAGTGCAAAATGATTCAAGTTGGTTTAGGTTCATTAAGATATCTTTAGATAACTCATTGAAAATAATCAGTTTTACTAATGATGTCATAACTTTCCATAAATTATTTCTCAGAATTATGGGTGCAAATCTTTTCAGTTTACATTATGAAAAATGATGTCATACCATGTTTGTGGTACTATGACATGTGTTTTCTACAATGTAAGTGTGTATATATATATGTGTGTGTGTGTATATATATACACCCTAAACTGTAAACTTAAAAGCATATGGTATGATATGGTAGAAGCTAAATATACAGAGAAACATATTTCTTGTTCAAATTAAGTGCCAAAACATTGAAATACAGGCTGACTGAGCCCTTGGCCTTCAGAGTGGAGAAGAAAGAAAGATAATATTTACTGATCACATATGATGTTTAAGACACAGTGCCATTATTTTATTTAAGTCTCATAGCACACCATATGAGGTGGGTGATATTATCGCCATTTTGCACATCAATGTAGTTACAATAAATAAAATACCATTTGTTGAATAAATAAGTAAAGCTATGAGAAATTCTAAAATATTTTTAAGCATAAAAAGTAATAGGTATTATCCAGACAAGACATTTACACTTCTGCAGCTATAGGTGTCAGTAATGCTGGACATACATTTGGACAAATGCATGGGAAAAAGTAGGTAATTAAAAGATTATGATTGGATTCAAACTTCAGCTGTTACAGGAGTTTTAGGTATTTTACATGGACATAAATCTATTGTGAAGTGTTTGTTCTAAGTATGTGATCAAGCCCAGAAATCCTTTGAAATTTCATGGAAGTACTATTAATCATTACCCTAGGAGAGCAGAGTTGAACTGGGGCTGTTTTGGGAAAACTCAGAGGTATGATAGACACTAAGGGCTAGTGAATTCTGTTATTATCTGCAGAGGAAATTTGCTTTAGAACCATTATTGGGGGCAGGGGCAGTTCTCTGACATGATACATGTTTTTATAAAGATTAATAATGATTTTTTTCTTGGTAAATCAGCAATAGAATATTTGACAGAGTCTTTCTGATAATAAAAGGTAAAAAAAAACACTATTATAAACATATTTCAATTAACAGAGGAAGGAAATGTCAAACAAACTTGCACATCAGTTTTTTAGATTATGTTTCAATAAAAATATAGTTTTATTAAAATGGTCAGCCTTATACTAATAATCAAATTTGATTCTCTATTTCTTAATCTAGGACTGCACATCCATATCTTGTATGAATGAAGGCTTCTGTCAGAAGTCAGCACATGGATTTACTTGCATTTGCCCACGTGGATACACTGGTGCATATTGTGAAAAAAGCATTGATAATTGTGCTGAGTCTGAACTTAATTCAGTCATCTGTCTTAATGGAGGGATTTGTGTTGATGGCCCTGGACACACTTTTGACTGCAGGTCAGTATTTATTTACCCACAAGTAAGTAAATATATATTTAGGAGAGCTTATAATCATCCCACTAGTAATTCACTCTGCAATGTAAATACTAAGTTTTCAAGTAAGATTTTATCTCATATATATATCTATATATGCACAACTTAGAAAATAACAGTTACAAAATGGCATTGCTTATATTTTCCAAATATCATATATTCGTATCACGCCCATGTTTTGCTTTCCCGGTTAAATCATCCCTTATTTTATAATTGTTTTTATCTCTTCTCCTTTCTCAAAGTGGGTTTTTATTCTTTTTCTCTAATATTTTATACCAAATGAATGATTTGTTAATATTTCACATTTATAGCATAATTCCTAGCCAGAGATTCATTTCTGTTACTACTATGCCTATCTCTTGAGATCTTAATAAGTTATAAAAATTTTATTTGAGTTATAAAAGCAAATTATTCTATCACTATATTTTTAAACCACTTTTTAAAGGTATAGTTTTTAACTGTTTAGGAGATGAATATTTTTTCCCTTTGTTATTTCTGATTATATAATATATCCAATTGATTGGTCATTTGAGAATTTAGTCACTATCTGTTCAACTTGTAAAATAATAACTGAACCCAGGTATTAAAAAATATACACACGTACTTTACCTCCTTTCAGTCTCATTTGTGCCAGGAGATGTTAAGTTAAAATTTTTGAACTGTATTTCTGTCATATATCTTAAATTACAGACAGGTTTGCCATGTATATCTTGATATATAGTTATTTACTAGTAAAGTATACTTATCATTTCTATATTTTATTATTTCTTTTTAAGACACTAATATATTCTGTCTTCTATACAGTACTGTCACTTCCCTATTTTCTTTGTTCAGTATCTAAGGAGTGTTTTGCCTATTTTTATATTTTGATATCTACTGTATCATTTATTTGGTGTATATCTCTAGTAAGACACACATAGATGCTAATTTCATATAAGTTCAAGAATATTAACTTACATTTAGCATAGGCAAACAATGTTTATTTATTATTATGACATAGATATTAGTTATTACACATTGTCTAACATGCCATTTTTGTTTGTTATACACATGCGCCAGACATGTGTGTGTACCTGTGTGTGTATTTTAAATCCTTCTTTCTCATATCTTGTGTTTTGAACATGCTTTCTGTTTATTGTACTTTCGTAGTTTGATAAAATATAGTAAACATGTTTTTTATACAAATGGAAATTATATAAAACAAAATTATTAAAATGACCACTGCAAGGATTATCAGGGTTATAACCTAATAATTGCCTGGACTAAATCATTAATCATAAATTGAACATGTATCTCTGATGGATACAGTGTTAAAAATCAGAATTCAATTCATGGAAATACATTTTGTTCATTAAAAAAATTGATTATCAAAATAAGTAAACATAAACCTAAAATGTGTATTTTTACAATCTGTTAGTATTTGTTAAATCAAGCACTGTAAGAGCTCTTAGTCCATTTAGTGTTGCTATAACAGAATAACAGAGACTAGACTAGAGGTTTATTTGGCTTATGTTTCAAGTGGCTGAAAAGCCCAAGAGCATGGCATAGGCATCTGTTTGGCTTCTGGTGAGGGTTTCATGCTGCACCATAGGATGGCAGAGATGTGAATGTGGAAGCTGGAATGAAAAAAGGACAAAACAGGAGAGGCAACCTTGCTTTCTGATACCTACTCTAACCAGAACGAATCCCTTCTTGAGAGAATGAATCCAGTCTCAGGAGAAACACTTTAATCTATTTTAAAGGTCTATTCACTGTGTAAGGCACCACCTCCCAACATTGCTGCACTAGGAATTAAGTTTCCAACATGAGTTTTGGTGTGGACATCTAAACCATAGCAAGCTCCTTTATAAATATTCCTTTTAGGGAAAAGTTATTTATGGGCTAGCTAGGTTCATTTTTTTTACAGTATGAAGCCAGTGGAATTCAGATTGAAGATGCCCGCTTCTTTTCTTGGCATATTTCCCAGGAACAAGCATGGGCATTCATTACTGCTATAAAGTTATTCAAATTGTATTTAAATATGAGTCATCTGTCTCCAAAATTATCATTGCTGATTCAATGTGTTTAAAATCCCCTGAAGATCTGTCAATGGTAATGCCTTGGGTGGTGCAGTTTCTATTGGGACTCCATGCTACAGTTGGTGCCAAGTCAACACAGTCCTTAGATAGTTTACTTACCAAAGAAAACTCATATTCTAGGAGGTAGTGCTTTTCAAGTTAAATTATCAGATTTGTTCATGGGTTAAGGGTTAATCTATAACATGTTTATGTAAAATCATAACAAAATTATTATTTGATATTTAGAAAAGGAAACTGAACTTATTGTTCTGAGTCCTATTTTGTGTTCTCTAAATTTAATTAAAAAGAGTCATGTTGCTGTTAAAAACCTGGTAAAATATTTTGTTGTTATTATCTTTATACTATTTTTGCTTCAGTGTTTATGCCAATCATAGTAAAAGTTAATGTCTTCATTCTTGTTGCTGGTTTGTTAATGAGTTTGCTAAAGTTTGTTGACTTTAATTGGGAAAATTACTCAACTTTATAACTTTGCACCTTAAGGGTATTTATCCTGAGGTCTTACTTGTGAGGAAAACTATTTTATTCAAATATTTCAGCCTTTAATGACCTGCAGAATATTCCATAAGCTTATTCTTATGATTATTTTAGAATTTTTTTCCAATTGAAGTTTAACACTGAATGACATTAAACAAACAAAAAAGATAAAGACTGCACTACCCTTTTAAATTGCCTGTAATTTGTTTAATTCCCAACCTAAAATATTTTGCCGTGTTGTAAGATTCACATATTAATTTTAACTTGGTGAAATGTAAATTTCTTAGATCTTATCTTTGACTGAGGATGATACAGTAAATGCTGTCAGTTTGCTTTCATCTCCATCACTGCAAAAATGAAACCAAGGAATCGTCTATTTTCCTGAATGCTGTATGTTATAAATTCAGTTGATTCACTTCTTTCACAAAAGTTAACATGACTTTTATTTAATTAAAAACCACATAGAACATATTTATTCCAATGACTGACATATAGAGAACTTATAATTTAATTCCCTTCTGTTTTTATTTCTGGAGTTTTAAGTGTTTATTCAAAATATGTGGTGTCATATGTTTCTCTTATTTATTTTTTCAAGTCGGGAGAATTTTTTTAAATTATTATTCTATTTGTCTTATGCAGATTGATACTGATTCACTCTTTCTGCATTCTACTTTGGGTGGCAATATTGCTTACATATTGTATATCACACGTTACAAAAGTTTCTTTGATGAAATTTTTTTTTTTTCCTTTTTAAAAATTTTCAACTTTTATTAGAGACTAAAGGACACATATACAGGTATGTTACAGGGGTAAATTACTTGATGCTGAGACTTGGGATCCCAAAAATCCCATCACCTGGGCCGTAAGCCTATGTCCCCTTTTCTCCCTTCTGCATTTAGTGATCCTCATTGTCTGTTGTTCCCATCTTTATGATCATGTGTATTCAATGTTTAGCTCCCACTTACATGGAGAACGTATGGTGTTTCGCTTTCTGTTCTTGTGTTAGGTCATTTAGGATCATGGCTTCCAGCTCCACTCATGTTTCTGCAAAGGGCATAATTTCATTATGTTTTGTGGCTGCATAGTACTCAATGGTATATATGTATCACATTTTCTTTTTTCGATCCGCTCTTGATGGGCACCTAGGTTGATTCTATATCCTTGCTATTGTGAATAACACAACTTAAAACTCTGTCCTTCGTGTATTTCACTTTTTTCAGTCTTTATATTTTTGTTCCTTCTCACATTTTTATTTACTTCTCAAACTTTTATCCAGTTTTTCTGAAATTTTATTATTTTAGACTCTTTTATTTTTTAATGCACCTTAGTTTTTCATTATTTTCATTCATTGTAAATGTAACACCCACTTAAAAAGCCACATTATTATCTTCTGTTTACAAAGTAGTTTATTCCAAGAGTTCGATTTTTTTCAAAGTTCATATAGCTGAACTCATCATTTTATTGTTACAGAATTACGTTGACTCAGAGTGTCAGTTTTTACCATTTTGTATCCCTGCTTTATTGATCTTCATGGTCGTTACCCAGATATATCAGAAGACCACTTTCATATCCTAACTCTATTTGCCAGATTCTTATTTATTGAATTATTTCTGTGTCTCCTAGACTATTTTAAATGATAAGACTGAACCATTAAGTGTCTGGGCAAAGGCAAGCATTAATAATACACAGGAACACCCATGAAAGCCTATTTTTACTACATGTGTTGTGGTTGCCAGGGTCTAAGGATCAAATTACTGCACAAATATGAGTCTAATAATCTTCCTCTATTGTTAAATTTTGAGTATTGGACCTCTCCAGGTCAGAGGTGTATCAGATTTACACTTTGTTCATTGCTGATTTCTCTCATGAAAACATTTTATTATTTTAAATTATTTTAGAACTAAGACAATGGTACATAATTAAGATAGCTAGTATTCATTTAAAAAAAAATCTTCCTAATGCAGTAACTAAATTTTGAAAGATAGGTAGATTTTTTGCTTTTTGGCAAGGATACATTTGTTATGGTAGTTAGCACAGATATACATACAGAAGAGTTTTATTTTGATGCAGAAAGAAAAAAAATTACCAAGAAACCCAGATTAGATATAATTTTTTACACTTTGAGTTCAATGGTGTTGTCTAATGTTCTCAGGCACATGTAGAGCCACTGAACCTGTTAGGAATTTATATTCTGTGCAACAGATTTGTAAATTTATAAGTTGATTTATATATGGAGTCCTTTCAAAGCAAAATAAACCTCATGTTGTCTCAGTTAAATTATGTATTTGATATATACAAATATAAAGCTAGGTATAAACCCATTATATTTATTGTTGTTATATAACTATAAAAAAGTTTTAAAGTTCAATGAAAGCTATAAGCCTAATTGAATTGTTACCATTAAATGCCAATTTAATGTGATACACTCTGATGTTGCTACCTTATGACATTGTCTACGTCAGTGTCCCCTTGCTTCAGTGTGCCAGTTGAAAATATAATTCTTCCAAAGCATGGTTCATACTGTAAATCCCTAGTGTGCTATATAATGATCATAGGTAGATTCTTTAAACAGGAAGGGAAGGGAAGGGAAGGGAAGGGAAGGGAAGGGAAGAAGGGAAGCGAAGAAGGGAAGGAAGGAAAGGAAGGGAAGAAGAGAAGGGAAGGGATGAAGGAAGGAGGGAGGAAGGAAAGAAGTAAAGAAAGGAGGAGGGAGGAAGGAAGTAAAAAAAGGAGGGAGGGAGGGAGGAAGGAAGGGAAGGAAGGACTTAAGTCTGACTGTTTGGAAAGTGACTCTGGATAGTAAAATGAATGAACCACTGACATATAGTTAGTCTCCTTATTACTGTGGACAAATAGATAGGCAGTATTGCTTTGCATACTGAAATAAAATAAAAGCTAACTATTTCAAGCAAAATAAGCTAGTATTTCTTTTAGATAAATAGTTACTTAGATGTTAGGTGTGCAGTAACATATCATTCTATAACCATATTTCAGGTGATTTATAGAGAAGTGAATGGACATTTTAAACATCTAACTTATTTTTAGTAATATATGTTTTAGACAATCCAAACATTTAAGTGATTGACTTTATATTACTTAATGAAGAAATGCCAATCTAATAATATGCACATCTGAAGTAGAGAAAAGTTACATGACAAATAATAGATAAGATTTTCAAAGTCTTTGCCGTTCCCAAACTGTATTTAATTTAAAATAATTGAAAATATTTTTGTGCAGAAAATATAATACCTGATGATTTCATTTCTAGTTGTAAACTCAATTGAGTTTTAGGGCTGAGGGAGATTATAGAGATTACCTTTAGTGTCCTAGTTATTACATAGGTGACAAGGCAAAGGCCTAAAGAGGTTTGTACTCTGTCAATCATCAAAACTGAAGTCAGAATCAGTGGGAAAGTCAATACCAGAATTCAATGCATTGCTCATTTATTTTTATTATAGTATATTTTATTTGAAATATGAAATACAAGAGAAAAAATATATGGTAAAAAGAGAAGAAATATTTATAGTCAGATATCATGACTATTCTCCTTGCAGTTAAACATCTATATTGCATTTTATTTCCTGGTGCAAAGTTTAAAGACATTAATGACTTTGTTCAGTGTAATAATGGCTGCTTTCAGAAATCCATAAGTATTATTAACCATGTGTAACACTTTAATAGCATTTTAATGCATGTAAGTTTTATTAAACTATAAAAACTATGTTGAAATTACACTAAAATTCAAATTAGGCTCACACAGCAGAGGACTACAGAAATAAGCAAAAACATTATATATAACTTTTTTCAATCTGTAGATCACACAGAATTTAGGAAATAATTTATAAAACAAAGCACTGAGACACAAAGATAGTTGGTTTGTTTTTAATATGTTAAACCCCGTTCCAGGCATTTTGTTTTTTCTCCATAGTGCTCTCTGCCTTTGCCTTACAGACTCCTCATCCATCCCCCCAACTTTCCCACCATCCAGCTCCAAATTTCCCTTTAATCTTATATGATTTTTTTCCCAGATTTGATTCTCCTTGGTCATTATCTCCATATTTTTTAAGTGTTTCATGTTCTTGTCCTTATTATTTACTTAAGCTTTATTACTCTTTCTACCTTGAAATGAGCATAATTAATTCACAGTAATTATATATTAAAAGATTAGTAAGCTTTAATGTTTGATTCCTCACAGTTTCAAGTTTCTTTTTAAAAAGATGGCAGGAAAATCAGTAAAAGTGAATTATTTTTAATTATATATTCTTAGGGACAACAATATCCTATGATATTGTTAAACAAACTATTTGAGGGAAGTAATCCATACTGGTATCATACTGAGGAAGGACAGATGCTATTTTTTTATATGCTTTGATAAAAAACTCCAAAATAAAGGCTAAGAGAAGTTAGGTAACTTATCATGGTTACAGGGTAGAGATATTGATTGTACACTAATCCATTTTCAACTCTCATTAATCAACTTAGCATGAAGTTAATTAGTTTTACAACTTGAAAAAAGATGTTGGTATTTTAACAGCCGTAGTTTAGGTGACATTTTATTAAATAGAGATTATGTTTTCAAAAATAAAAGATGGAACATGTAATACTCTAAATTTATGACTAAATTATTACTTCACAACATGGAGAGATTCAAATTTAAAACATCAACCTATTTTAATTTTTTAATATAAAGTATTCTTATTAGTAATTATGTTGTAATTTTAAAATTATATTTTATCCATCAAATTAGTAGGCCTTTTCCTATATTCACATGTAAGATTTTTTTTATAATTTCATTTCATAATAATGAAATCTTTTTCTGATGACCTCCTAAACTATCACATATAATTATATGTGATAATTACTTATAATTACTTACTGAATATTTTTCTTTGTTCATGTTTTAAATAAAATTACTAGAATTTCAAATTTCCTTAGGATTTTTTAAATTATGTATTTTTGTACTTTAGTTCTCCAAATCAGAATTTTTGCAATACTTATCAGATTTTTCAAATATTATTAACAAATTGAATCAATCTAAAATATAATTTTACTAAATAAATATTATTATAAAATAATAAATTAGAATTGCATTAAAATTTGTGTATTTCCAGCTTTTGCATAACCTTTGGAACTGATTTTTAATATAATACCTTATACACCTTTCCTGTTTAGTCCTGTTATGATTTCTACTTGTCTTAGTCATTCCATAGATAAATAAATAAAAATATATTTTGAGTACTGAGAATTTATTATGGTTTGCCTTTCAAAATACCTGGCAATAATTTATGATCAAATTATTACTCTTGAAAGGTAAATCTAGATTATTTTCTAGATAAAATAAATGTCAACTGCACTAACTGTGATGGTAAACCACAGTTAGTGATCACATGTTCAATCAAAAATTTAAACAAGTAACAGAAAAAGCCTGTGCATTCAATATAATAGATTTTATTCTATAAAACACAAACAGTGTTTGCTCAACAGCATCAAGTTCAATTTTAAACATACATCTGTTTATTCCATTTGGGGATACAATTAAGATCACTTTATTACCATAAGTAGAAAATAAAATGGGACTACTCATTTAATTCACCAAGTGAATTTACATTAAAGAGTATTTGATTTCCACATAAAATTACACTGAAAATTGGCAACTGCTGTATTTTTTTAGGCAACTAATTGATTTCAAAATAAGATTAAAAAGTTAATATCATGGTTCATCTAATTATTTTATAACTTAATTCAGCAAATATTTCTTGGAAAACTACTATGTACCAAAAAATCATTGCAGCTGGAATTTGAAAATTGAGAAATCATAGCTGTACCTGTATTTCCTTCAGAAGTTCTTATAAATAGATTTTAGCAGAAGAAAATATGTATGTGATATATTTTAATAGGATGATTATGTCCATTCAAAATTATAAATTAGTTCTAGTCTCCAATCATAAATATGTGAATTTTTGTGTATATTAAAATATATTTGTGATTGTTTCACAAATAAATATACACATATATTCAAATTCCTTTCCTTTGATGAAGTAGAAATAAGTTTCTATTGTTTAAAACACCTTTATCAAACATAGGTTGCTTTACTATATCATCAGATTCCAAGAGCCAAAGAGGAGCATATATGATCCATAGGATCAAACATGACTAATTACAATTCTGTATTTCTTGAAATCAAAAGGAAAAATGAAGGAAAATAAACAATTTAACCATATTAAAGAGAGTTGTGACACTAATAATTATGGTTTTATGATAGTTTGTTTGGCATAATTACCAGACAGTTAATGAGTTTGGTGGTTTTCTGCGGCAAGATAGAGAAATATTAAAAAATGTTTCACCATTTAAATTTTGGTAAGAATAAAAGTGAATTGTTATATGTCACATTTCTTTTAATTTACTAAATAGATTGTGAAAATAAGTAAATATTGATGTCCAGTTCTACTATCTTTACTATTAATTGCTATACCACTTTACTAATTCCTATCAAAGTTAATCTTTAATAATACTAAACAAGTTATACCAAGTATACTGAATTTTCTAGAGAAAGAGTTAATGGCTGTCTCAATGCAAAATGTGATGCCTTTAATCAATAACAAGTTTACTGTAATAAATTACATACCTCCAGATAATTTTAATTGTAGGTATGGCCCATCTGAACCAGCCACTGCAAAGACATTAGCTGCAGTAGGTGAGGCACAGCCAGGGTTACCCTCCACAGAACAGGCAGGAACCACGCCCCTTTCCAAGTTTGTTGGGTGGGAGCCCTGCCCTCCTGGGCGCAGCTGCAGCCACCCAGCCGTGGCTGTGAACCCAGGCATCCCTGTGCTCTGGGGGCCCTGGGAAACCTACCCTATGGCCCCACAGTGTTGGAAGTACCTGCTCTTGCTGCCTGGACTCTCCCCACTCCTGGCACCTGCTCCAATTTTGGAGCAAGACTGAGGCCAAGCCTAGGTGCTGTCAGGACCGGCCAGGTGTGCCCATGCTTGGGGTTATGCTGACATGCCAGCCCTCTGCCACCTTGGCCCCCTCCAGACTTTGGGTGCTGACAAGCACAAGAGGGAGGCCAAGGGGATGCTGAGGGTGGCTCCCTGTGGACCCGCAGATGCCCCTCCACAAGAACAGCCTGAGTGCCTTAGACAACATGATTGATGGTAGCGGAAGGCAGACAGGCTTCTGGGCAGAAAGGGGTGGGTCCCCATTGATGCCCTACCTTCAAGCCAGGGAAGGCCTGAAGCATGGGGCCAGACTGTCAGTTCTGGGTGGAGTCTACTGCGGGATTTAGAACTCATGGTGCTTTTTCCAGACGCAACCACGGCCAATCAGCACACACTTCCTCCCTTCTGAAGTCTATAAACCACCCCTGCCACACACCTTCAGTCCCCCTACTCAGCCAGACTCAGAGAGACATCTGGACGACCAGCTGTGGAAAGGAGCTACCCAATTTGAGTCTCCTTGACTTGTAGGGACAACCTGCCTATGAAAAGGAGCTACCCACTCCAGATTTCCTCTCTGCAGAGAGCTGGAAAGGAGCTACCCGTTCTGGGTCTCCTGGGATAACCTGCCTGCAGAAAGGAACTACCAACTTCGGGTCTCCTAAGAGCTGTTCTACCGCTCAATGAAGCTCCTCTCCAAGCTTCTGAGGACCACGTGACATCTCCAAGCTTCTGAGAACCACTGCATTCCCCTCGTCCAGATGTGGGTGCCTGCAGTGGGAACTACGTGCAGTACATCTGGTCCAGCTGTAGCCTTGCATGGAGCTGGCATCTGTGCCAGCGCCTGGAGCTGCCCACCCCACCACAGCAGCTGGTGTCTTCACAACAGCCACTCCAGAGGGCTTGCAGCTACCATCAGTTTAGCCAAATAATTGTGGCAAATCAGTTTAATCTCAGCAGATGTTCACTAAGAGATAAATAGATGATAAATGATAGACAGATGATTAGACACATAGATAGATGATACATAAAATCTCTTTACATGAATCAAAGTGGCAAATAACTGATTTTAACCAGGGAACTTACTGGTAACCTTCATCTTTAGATAGTTTAATTAATAGAGAATAAACAGAGAAGGGATGATGCTAAAAATAACTTACCTGCATATTTTAATTTTGCACTAACACTTTAGATAAATTAGTAGTGTGAAAAGATGAAATATGAATGAAGAAGTATCAATTTAAAAGAATTTTATGAATTAGGATAATATAAAATTAAGTTTATTTTGTTTTTTGTTTTGGTGCCAGCCATTTACAATATTTATAGGTCTGCTTCATTTGATAAGAGAAGGTTACCAGGAAGGAGCAAGGGTACTGGAACGGAAAGAATTACACATTCAAAAACCTTGTTTAGTTACTGTTTAGGAAGCTTAGAAATTTGTTATAACTCAGCCGGACGCGGTGGCTCACTCCTATAATCCTAGCACTTTGGGAGGCTGAGGCAGGCGGATCACGAGTTCAGGAGTTCGAGACCATCCTGGCTAACACGATGAAACCCCGTCTCTACTAAAAGATACAAAAAAAAACTAGCCGGGCGTGGTGGCGGGCACCTGTAGTCCCAGCTACTCAGGAGGCTAAGGCAGGAGAATGGCGTGAACCCGGGAGGCTGAGCGTGCAGTGAGCCGAGATCGCGCCACTGCACTCCAGCCTGAGCAACAGAGCGAAACTCTGTCTCAAAAAACAATAATAAATAAATAATAAATAAAATAAAAAATTAAAAAAGAAATTTTTTATAATTCTCATAACAAATTTGTCTCATTTATTAAATAGCATGGTCTACACTAATTTTGCACCAACACTTTAGATAATTAGTAGTGTGAAATCAGAATGTTAATCCAGTGTTCATCAGAATGTGGCAGGGAACTTCATGAGGCAAGCAAAGATAAATTGGCAAAGATAAACTTGTTTAGAGAATCTCTCCTCAGCAACTAGTTGAAACAGGTGTGGTACATTTCTTTCTATCCTTTCCACTTCCTTATTTCTCCTCATGAAGCTTGGCTTGCCAATCTATGTCATAGGTGATTATGAAATAATTTGAATAAAATTATCGTATGATTTTGTCTCTTCTTTGTACTCTTTTTCTCTTTGATATAATTCTGACACACCTAATAGCCTTTTCATTTTAAATAAAAGAATTTTAATAAAATACATTTAAAAGGATTGGAAAAACACATAATGGCTAAATATCTGTAAAATGTTCAATTAATCAACAAGGTAGAAATTTACAGAGTCAGTTATCATCAACCCAGAGTATATAACAATTTCAGCAGCTTTTTCTTCTTTTAAAAAGTGGATGCAAAAACATGTTAAATTATACGTAAGTAACTTTGGATGTGAAACATTCCACACCATTTTTTTTTTTTTTTTTTTTTTTTTTATACTTTAAGTCCTAGGGTACATGTGCACAACATGCAGGTTTGTTACATATGTATACATGTGCTATGTTGCTGTGCTGCACCCATTAACTCGTCATTTACATTAGGTATATCTCCTAATGCTATCCCTCCCCCATCCCCTCTCCCCACTGTAGGCCCCAGTGTGTGATGTTCCCCTTCCTGTGTCCAAGTGATCTCATTGTTCAATTCCCACCTATGAGTGAGAACATGCAGTGTTTGGTTTTCTGTTCTTGCGATAGTTTGCTGAGAACGATGGTTTCCAGCTACATGCATGTCCCTACAAAGGACACGAACTCATCCTTTTTTATGGCTGCATAGTATTCCATGGTGTATATGTGCCACATTTTCTTAATCCAATCTGTCACGGATGGACATTTAAGTTGCTTTCAAGTCTTTTTTTTTTTTTTTTTTTTTTTTTTTGAGACGGAGTCTTGCTCTGCCGCCCAGGCTGGAGTGCAGTGGCCGGATCTCAGCTCACTGCAAGCTCCACCTTCCGGGTTCACGCCATTCTCCTGCCTCAGCCTCCTGAGTAGCTGGGACTACAGGCGCCCGCCACCTCGCCCGGCTAGTTTTTTGCATTTTTTTTTAGTAGAGACGGGGTTTCACCGTGTCAGCCAGGATGGTCTCGATCTCCTGACCTCGTGATCCGCCCGTCTCGGCCTCCCAAAGTGCTGGGATTACAGGCTTGAGCCACCGTGCCCGGCCACTTCCAAGTCTTTGCTATTGTGAATAGTGCCACAATAAACATACGTGTGCATGTGTCTTTATAGCAGCATGATTTATAATCCTTTGGGTATATACCCAGTAATGGGATGACTGGGTCAAATGGTATTTCTAGGTCTAGATCCTTGAGGAATCACCACACTGTCTTCCACAATGGTTGAACTAGTTTAAACTCCCACCAACAGTGTAAAAGTGTTCCTATTTCTCCATATCCTCTCCAGCACCTGTTGTTTCCTGATTTTTAATGATTGCCATTCTAACTGGTGTGAGATGGTATCTCATTGTGGTTTTGATTTGCATTTCTCTATAATCTGTATAGCATATTATTTGAATGAATTGATAAAAAACATTTTTTTCTGTGTATATAATTTAGCAATTCTTTTTAGAATGGTGTGGTTTTTAGTCTGTATTTGAGTTATCAGTGGTGAGAAAAATATAAACACTTCTTTTTTCTTCAGAAGTAGATCTTTGTTAAATTATTTTTAGTGCTTAATGCTTGCCCTATATAAAAAAAAAAAAAAAATTGACTTCTGCAAATATGCATGTGCTATTTTTCAATCTTTTAAACTTATGACTGGCCCTAAAATGATGATTTTTAAAAAACATTCAGATGTTTTCTGGAAGTGATGCCGTTTTGAAAGTAAGGATGTATTTCTCAGAACTATAAAGTTATAAAAATTGAAGTAGAATTAGTTAAAAGAAACAATGAGATAAATTTCTCATTATTTAGAAAGACAGTTCATTCAGATGAGAGGGGGGTAAAGAAATACTAATTTTGAACACTGATTCTTTATTGTGCTTAATGTGTGTTTCTATTATGGCAGATTAATCTGACATGTGCAATTGTAAAAAAAAAATGTTCAAAATTCAGATCCTTTTGTTCATTGTTTTCAAAAATGTAACCCATGCTTGCAGCTAGATTTTTAAATTTTAGCTACACTGAATAAGTCCTATTCACATTGAAAACAAAAAGCTTTCTATCGATATGATTATTTATTTTTATTATTTAAGTAAAAAAGTAAAAAAGCTAATGTCAGTGTATGGAATTATATGGTATTTTACTTTTCTGGTATTAATGTTTTAATTTATAGGAAAGCCTACTTATACAATTGTGTTAATGCAAAAACAGGACAGGAATCTAAAGAGTTAAATAAGGGGCAAGACTAAACTTTAAAAAAAAAAAAAACAAAAAAACAAAAAAACAAAAAAAACCTTCCCCTAGAAAAAAATAGATTAAACTCTCTGGTTATACTTTCCTTATGTAGGTGTGGAGATATTTGAATATGTGAAAAAAAAAAAAAAACAACTGCATATGTTTTCTTTTGGCTCTCATAACATTTTTGGTTTGCTTCAATGGTTTAAAAGAAATTTTCAGAAAGTTCTAACTCTTCCACAGTAAAAGCCAGTGTCAGAATTTGATCTCTGCCTACCTGATTGAAGAGAATTAAACTTTAATGCCACATTCTGTAGTCTAGGTTGATAGTACTTTTTCATCAAAGACATTGGGCAGTAAGGAAAGAAAAAAAAAAAATTCTCATGCTTCTTATTGTCAGTGGAATTACTGTATCTCCACAGGTCAGGGCATCTGTACATTTGCAGCATACTTTAGTTCTTTAGCAATACCTTTTGTAGACCAATTTATATAGCTGAAAACTCTTCTTGCTTTCCAATTTTAAAAGCAGGATTTTGATTTCTCTTTATCCATAAAAGTTTTCCAAGCTTCTTGCAAAATTTTTCAGTTCAGCAGAACTATAAACCTGATAGTGATATTTTGGAAGATAAAAAGGATTATATTTTGAGTTTTTTTAACTTGAAAGATCAATGTATTTGTGTATTTGTGTGTGAGCATGTATATTATAGAGAGACAAAGAAAGTCAGAGAATATTATTAGTATTTCCCATTTCTGTAGAAATAGAAAGATATTCACTTTGCTTACTCTCAAAAAACTGCAGATTAAATTGTCCAATTATACTTTATTTTTGCAGGTATTCAGATACTTAAATACGTGAAAAATTTTAAAACTACAAATGTTTTCTTTTGGCTCCTGTAACATTTTTTATTTGAGATAGAGAGATACACACATAGATATAAATATGTTAAGTATATATGTACTTATATATGCTATAGATATATATATAATATATATCATATATTCAGAATTGCACAGGTATATATTGCATCATATATGGTCTACTCTACATAGATCAATTTTTTAAATTAACTATTTACTTAATGAATATTTGTTAGATGCTTTCAAACTGACATATGCTAAAGGCATATGAATACATTAGATAAAATTTCTTAAATGAATAAGCTTACAATATTTTAGTGTGTAAACAAATGTAATAGAGTATGTAAGAGTGACACACTACAAATACATCAAGTTTCAGTGAAAAAATAAAGATTAAACCTACTCCATTTTGAGAGATTGTATAAGCATACAGGAGGTATGCTTTGACCTCAATCTCAAAGGATGAACTCATCACATTGATATATTTGGTATCAAAGCATAAGAAAAAAAAATTGAAGTAAAGAAAGATGAGATTTGATGGATTACAAGCAATCATCATTTAAATTAAAAAAAAAATAGTAGAGGTAAAATAAAATAGGATTTGCAGGGTAGGATGGAGCCAGACCTTACAGAAACTTGTAAAAGATGCTTATTGAACTGATGAAATTGATTCTATAAACAATGAGAGAGGGTTCTTTTGAAGTTTGTAACTTTCAAAGTTTGTAAGTAAGGGAGTTAAATGGTCCAATTTGTATTTTAGAAAAATAATTTTTGGGAGACATTTATCTGTTTAAAGAGACAAAGTACCAAGTACTGCAATGATCAAGGTGAGGGGAATGTGAGTCCAGCAAAAGCAGTATAATGGGAGAAGACAGGGTAGGATCCAGGGAAAATTTGGAAGGCAAAAATACAATATTCTGCTATTGATTAAATGTGGGAGTAGAATGAAAAGTCTATGATTACTACTTTAATTAGGCTGGGGTAATTATGTGGATTCAAATGCAAAAATATCCTGAGCATTTATGCAATGATCATCATCTCCTCTCCAAGTGGGAAAAGAGTTATGGAAGGAAGGAGACTGAGGCTCTCTTCCACTTGGGCAGGAGATGAGGAGTTCAACTCACCAGGAGTTATTAACTCAGTGGTTTTAAGCTAACGATGCAAAAAAAAAAAAAAAAAAAAAAAAAAAAAAAAAAAAAAAACAGAGAAACAGGCAGAATGAATCTTCAAACCAAGTCTGTAGACCTAGGAACACAGTCAATTTTAGAATTAATATCCACAGAACTACATGGATAACATGGCGTCCATCACATATGCTTTCTTTCTTTTTATTTTTATTCAGATTAATCACATTTCAAGAATTAAAAGCTTAATGTAACTTAAAACATATGGGAAGGACTCTGTAGATCCATAAATAGCTTATTTTTAAACATATTTTTTGGTATCTCCTAAGCTTCTTATATCCCTATGGATTAAAATTATTCACCAAGCCATTAATTATGTTTTAATATCTTTATGAGAAAGAAGATAAGCAACCTTGAAAATCTTGAGGGAGATATGAGTAAAATTAATAGTGTAATTGATGAATTAAAGACTTTTGTATCATTCCAAGTCAAATACTGTGCAGGCATATGTAGGTGTGAGATAATTTCTCTCTGATTCCTTTAGAAAAATGTGATCTGCTTCTGAATTTTTTACTTAATATTTATTTGTTACTTTATATCAATACGAATATAAAGAATATAATGAAGAAAATAATGGTTTTCATATATGTATATATACCTTGGTTTATCCATAAAATGTATATAATATATGAGATATTAAATAGCATCCTTTACTTAGTGTTTCTTTTGAAAACCTAATAATTGGAGCAAGCAGGTGTTTCATGGGTATTGAGGAAGCTCTTTTTTTTTTTAAGTTTGAATGCCATCTGGCTTGCTGGCAACATGAATAGACAGTTTGCATTTGTGGATTTAAAGATCTCACGGGTATATTGCTTATTTAAAATTTACATGGAGGATTAGGAGATTCAAGCACTTTTATCCAGGCACTGTGGTTTTAACCTGCTTTAAATGTCTTATCAAAAGTATTTACGGGAAATAAAAACATATTTTTATAGTCACCTTTATTTTATAAGTATAATCCTAAACTCAGTAAAAAATGGAGATAAGCTTTATTTGGCAATTGGTCAATAAGGTGAGCTATAATATATGAAGTGTTAAATATACCCTTTTTATCATTTATTTTAAAACATAATAATAGTATGCTTTGGGGAGACATCAATACTGGGAAAACTAAGGATTTCTCTGAAAATTCACCCATTTAATTTCAAACCTATTAGTATATGAAAATGTATTTAGATAATAAACTGTTCAGGCATAAAGTGTCTGTGAACAATAATCTCACATCTTTGACTTGAGAACCTTCCCTGAATGTCAGGTTTTTTTTCTTTGTCAATCCCTCCTGTGCCTTTAATGTTTAATTCTTCTGCCTTACCTCTTAAAGAGTACAGGTATTCTTACTATCACACTTACTTTTCTTTCTTTCCTCACATCTGATCCCATTACTTATTTTTTTGGCCAATTGTTTGCTGCCAAGCTCTGCATAGCATATGTCCCAACATTTGGTATTTTGAAGGTAGAACTGGCTGATATTGATTAACCTGATTAGAATTTGATAGGCAGGAACTGAAATCCGTCAGATTTTTCTCCTTGTTTGAAATTCCGCAATATATTGGAGAAATGGATGTGTTTGTGACTACTATGGGAAGCACTCACTAAGAAAATACAACTAATGTAAGTTTTCCTTCACTGCAACCCAGTGAAAAATAATCTACATTGCTTAATTTCTCTAAATTATCCCTAAGCCCCAAATTACAAGAATGGTGTAAAATTGAACTTCAGTAATATGTTTTGGTATCCCTCACATACCTTTGTGTCACACAAAAATACCAGAGGTTTAAATGGTGTCTAGGATATGCAAAAGAGCAACTCTTTATTTTAATAGAAATTTTCATATTCAACTCCACATCATTAATTTGAGGAAAGTCAGCTCTGCTCTTTCTGGCTCAATGTACAGCACTTGGCCAAATACGGAAGTTCGGATACCTCAGAATACAGCCTCTGTGTGTATCGGTCTGATATTTCTCCCTGTGGTTCTGCTATTTCTCCAGCAGAATTGGAGGAATTAGAAGCCGGTATCCATTATTTTCAGAGCCTTAAACTCAACTATATGTCAAATAACTTGGGATTCATGCTAAAAAATTTTTAAGTGGTTGATTGCCCTACAAAATCTCTTGTCTCCTACTCCCGCAGGACTGTCTTAAATCATCCCTCTTAATGGGTTATTAAAACACACTGCTAGTCTTTTCTTTCTGGAAGTAGTAGTAGAAGAAAAGCAATTGGTCAGATGTTTCTCTCCCCACTATTTATTCTACAACCCCTTTCATCAGTAAACCTATAAGTCTCTTAAAGTATGGCCCATCCCAGTAGCTACGTATAAATTTGGGGCACTAAAGGATTCCAGAGATAGTTTACTTCCATGTTAAAAGCATAATCTTCTATTGTGGGACAAGTATCAATAAATAATTATGTGAGTTGGATATAGGTTGGATTTTCAGAAGCATTGTCTTCTTTATTTCAGTACTGCTTCAACATCCAGATGTATGCTTTTTTATTTTGTTTTATGCATAAGCAGTTTTTAATCAACTTAGTTTCAGCATAGGTTAGTGCTACACTCCAAATCAGTAGTTACTTCTCAGTGTAGACTCATCCATGTATGAAAGTCCTGCAACTGGGTCAACACTCTTGTCTCAAAAGCATCTCACTCCATTTCTGTAGATTGCTATCATTCTACTATGCATAAACCCTCAGTAAAGCCTCTGCACACATCTGGATGAGGTCCTCACATATAGCAGATCTGAGCATGTATGTGTTTGTAAAAAGTACGACTCTTTGTTTATTTTTCTCCAAATCAAATTGAATCTAATCTAAAATTCTGTCACAGCTCACTAGAGGATACTAAATTCTAGCCATTGAGTTTACCTGCCCACTGTAGTTCATTAAAAGTGTCAAAAATTGTATTAAATCAAGAACAATCAGGAAACAATATTCTGGTCATTCCAGGTATTTCACCTATGTTTACACAGTCCCTTGAGCATGAAACATCACAAAGTTTGATGCCAATCCTGGATGCAGAGATTAATCATGAAGAAGTTGAAGACTTTGATCCTCAGAATTCAATTCCGTGAAGTACCCAATAGCAGTCCTCAAAATTTCATACTGCATAAAAATGTAGCATGATATGTGGAAACATAAAACAATCCTACTAAAAACAATTATAGATATCTTCTCCAACCAAGAATGGTGTTCCTTCTCTCACACTCGGGATATCTACTTCCTCTCTATCTTCAACTACTCCCTTCATCTTGCTTTTCTTCAATGATATTTTCTTGCTTTATCTACTTCGAGGAAACACAAATATCATGTATAATTTCAAAATAAAAGGCAATGTCTACTTTTTTTTTAATTTTTATTTTTTGTCGAGACGGAGTTTCGCTCTTGTTACCCATGCTGGAGTGCAGTGACGTGATCTCGGCTCACTGCAACCTCCACCTCCTGGGTTCAAGCAATTCTCCAGCCTCAGCCTTATGACTAGCTGGGATTATAGGCATCTGCCACCATGCCCAGCTAATTTTTGAATTTTGGGTAGAGACAGGGTTTCACCATGTTGGACAGGCTGGTCTCGAACTCCTGACCTCAGGTGATTTACCTGCCTCGGCCTTCCAAAGTGCTGGAATTAAAGGTGTGAGCCAGTGCACCCAGTTGGAAATGTCTATTTCTATCCCTGTAGTATAAATGTCCAAGATACAGAAAAGAATAAATGCTTAGCACTGGGCAGTGTGCATGTGTGTGGGTGGTTGGTGGGGTATAATAGAAGTCTGTATCTCAATTATGCATCCTGTGATTTTTTTTTTCCCCCAGAAAATCATAGTAATGGGAATTGGTAATTTAAATTGTTCCATTTCAAGGAATAAAAAACAATGGCCACATATGGCAGGATTTTCTCCTTTTTAAAAGCTGATTATGTATGTATATGCCACAGTTTTAAATTCATTTGTTGATGAACACTGTCTTAGTCCATTCTCATACTACTATAAAGACATACCAGAGATTGGGGAATTTATAAAGACAAGAAGTTTAATTGTCTCTGGTCAGGCCTCCGCTTCTGGGGAGGCCACAGGAAACTTACAGTCACGGCAGAAGGCAAAGGAGAAGCAAGCACATATTCACATGGTGGGAAGGAGAGAAAGAGAGAGAAGGGGGAGGTGCTCCACATTTTCAAACAACCAGATACTGTGAAAACTCTATCACAATGACAACAAGGGAGATGTCTGCTCCCATGATTCAGTCACCTCCCACCAGGCCCCTCCTCCAACATTGGGAGTTACAATTCAATATGAGATTTTAGTGAGGACATAGAGCCAAACCATATCAGACATTTAGATTGTTTCCACAGCTTGGCTATTATGAATAATGCTGCAATGGACATGAAGGTAAAAAATTCTCTTTGAGATCCTAATTTCAATTCCTTTGTTTAAATTACCCTGAAGTGGGATAGCTGCCATATGTTGCAAGATGGATGAACTTTTGAGGATATTATGCTAAGTGAAATAAGTAAATCACAGAACAACAAATATTTTATGATTTCACTTATATGAGGTATCCAAAATCGTCAAACTTGTAGAAACAGAGAGTAGAATGGTTGATTAACCAGGGCCTGGGGCAAGAAAAAAATGAGGAGCTGCTGTTCAATGGGAATAAAGTTTTCGTTATGCAAAATAAATAAGTTCTAGAGATCTGGAAACATTGTGCTTAGAGTTAAAAATATTGTGTGCTTTAAAATACCGGGCTGTATGCTTAAAAATTTGCTAAGAGAGTATAGCTCATGCTAAATATTCTTACCACAAAACAAACAGAAAAAAATAGATGGAAAAGTAATTGTTCATAAAGACATTTGTAAACATTTTTTTTTTTAATTTCAACTTATGTAATAAAACAGATGAAGAAGAGGAAATGTATTATAGTGTTTGGACATCAACTGCGAGCAATGATATTCAGTGGAATATTTATTCCTGAAACTCAAGCCGTTGAATTTGAAACTGTTAATAAGAACAGGTAGCTACAACACTTAATGTATTTTTGATCAGGTCTAGCAAGTGATCTAGTTACATCTGCAACAGCAAATTTACAACTGTGTATTAAAGCCACATTTAGGTAAAATTATCGAATATGCATTTGAGCATTTATTCATCTACTAACAGAACTCAATGTTTTTACATTCCCTACTATTACTTAAGATCCTCGACATTAGGGCATTCCTAAGGACTGCACAGTACTCTTCCTCTCAGATCATACTTAATTTTTTAAATTTTGTGATACTTTAGCTATCAAATTCTTAAATTTTTGATTTTCAACTATTTTATAGCATATAATTTACCCAAAACATGTAGTAGAATATAGCTAAAATTAGCTACAATTGGAATTTATTCTTTTATATCAATAAATAAAAAGGTTAAGCCATTTACATACTTATTGAAAATATCCAGTAAAGAATCATCTCTTTTTGGACTCTTCATATTCCATCTGTTCTTATAACTAGTACTAGGAGGTGGCTTTCTTTCTAAAGTCATAGAGTGACAAGTAGCAATGCAAATGTAGGAAGAGATTCTGACTCATTAATTAGCTAAATGACTTTCATACATCAATTTTGAAATATGCATAAAAAATTATGCTTCCATATAATTATGAATTTCTATATATGTTGGATATTTGGAAATACTCTTCTAATAAATCAGCCATAACAAAGTCATAATTACTAAAGGTCTTCCCTTAATGTTACATCACACACACACACACACACACACACACACACACATCGAGATTGTTTTTGATATTGTCCGAGACGGAAAGGAGTCCTCCTTTGGAAACTCATTCTTAGCCTGACATTGTACAATATAATAGCTTACTATGGCAAATAAATAAACAACTTTTGGACAAGGGTACATGCTGATTTTGCTGCATTGAAAACAGATTTATCTACCTAAAATATTTGAATTTCCCTGTGCTTTGTAGTTTTAGGTATTAATCATATTTTTGTTATGTTTTCTCAATATTTCCATGGCAATTGATCTCATAGTAGAACTCCAAATTAATGTTAATCTTAAAAATTAACTCTTCACAGTTTGGTACTGTTTAACTTTAGGTAGAAACTAACTGTCACAGCATGTACAATTTTGGTACTATTTTTAAAATGCAGACCCATGATCATAAACTTGGTGTCTAAAACTTCTCCACAGTAACAATCTAAGGTTTATATTTTAATATTTATACATGTCTTAAAAAGTATTTCCTATTTGGGTTGTAACTATATGATCTAATGCTGATCCAGAACATTATGAGTTACAGACACATTTCTTCTTACCATCATATTGCTGCCTAGTGGTGTTACTTTCATCATTAGAAGTTAATAGGAAATAATTTGGGCAAGGTTAATATGTATATCTAAAAGTGGAGCCAAGTTATATCCACCTGACATCATACCATAATGGATGAATAAAGGCTTAACAGTAATTTGAATACCCAAAAGTGTGAGAAAATTGAGTCATTATAAGGAAAAAATGCAGTACAGACAGGATGAGCTCAACAGAACCTGCACTAGGATGATGAATATCATAGTAACGTTGTGAGTGATGGTTTTTCATTCAGAAAACAATGCTATGGACCGCATAATAGTACTCTTATTTTAAACTTCGTTAGTTTTGTAGTTCTATGAATAGTATATTAAAATTTTGTTCCAGTCATATGGTTCTATAAAAACTAGACATGTGTAGGATTAACGCCATGTTTTATGTATATTCTTATTTAAATGACATTCTAGAAATAATTCAATGCAATATTGTGGGGCATAGCATAATTTTTCCTTTAATATGTGTCTAAAGCTTAGGAAACATTGAATTAGGTATTTAAAGCAATTCGTATTTATTAGTTTACATTTTTTGCACACGTTTAAAACATTTTTAACTGCAAAACAATAAAAAAATAGTTGTAGTTGCTGTCAACAATTAATTCATCACTGATTCAATGTTGCATGCTGCCTTTCTCTTAAGTTTTCTCTTTGGTTACACATTTCTGTCCAAATAGCTACTAAAATGTAGATACAATTTTAAATACTCATGAAAATGTTGCTTTTATAGTAGATGTCTATTCTGTCATAAAGTTGCCTTTTAGATATTTTGAGTTTACTTTTCCCAATTAAGGAGAAGTTAAACAACTTTATGGTACCTTGTGCTTGACGCCCTTTCTGTGTGAATAAAATAGTGCATAAATGGCAAATTTTAGGTCTTAATGAACAAACACCTGATGTATGTGTATGTGTGTGTGCACATGTATTAATTTTAACATTTATTTACCAAATTAAAAGTCATTAGAATGTATATTTTTTTTTGTCTTGCTGACTGAAATTTGCAAACTTTTACAGAACTTGTAAAAGTTAAATACTTGTTCTGATCTGAGGCCAAAATGGATTTGATATATTACACTTATTTTACGCACATTATGCAAAACAATGAGCTATGATGAAAGGAGAATGAGAAAAGCTGTAATCCATGTAAACCCACTTTAGGCTTTCATCTATAGGAAGGAAGAAAGAAACAGTGTAAGGAGATTAAGTAAAAACTGATGTTTTCAGCGTGTGAAAAACTGCATGTTAAATATTGTTCATAATTTTGCAAATGAACTCTAAAGTATAATTTGCAAGATGTTTTAAAATCATGTAGAGAGAAAATTTTTTCCCGCATTTTCATTCTTCTTCTATTAAGAAAAATGCAAAATAAGTAAATAAATAAAAAGAATAAGAAAAAATAATGCTTCTGTATAATATGTCACCTTGTTCTTACTTTGCCTTTCAAATACATACCAGCAATTGTATCTTTGAAATGATAACACTTCTACAAGTTAAGCCTTACACAGAAGTAAGAAACAGATGAGAATAAAATGTGATCATGTTCTTATTTCCTTTGTCTACATTTGGCCTTAATGAAACCAGAGTAGGATGATTTTACTCTTATTTAAAATCTACAATGAAAGTTCTATTGCAATTTGTCTTGGTTTTAGTGCAATAAAAGTTTTATTGGAAAAATCCCACTGAATTTATTTCTTTTCAGTCACTTATTTGAAATAAAAATAGTCATAACAAGTTTATTTATTTTTTTTTCTGTATCTTATCTGGTGATTGCTAATTGTTAGATGCACGTATTTTTCCTTCATGTCTTATGATTGAACTAACTGAATTCCTAATTCATCTTTGATTTGGTCATCATTCAAATGCTATACATAATTACCATATTTTATTTGTTTTTCAACTTTTAGGTTCAGGGAATATATGTGCAGATTTATGACATGGGTAAATTGCATGCCGCTGAGGTTTGGTATTCATAGATCCATTCTGCTCTTTAATTTGAAAAGATATTTAAAGACCTAATTCCCTACTTTCTGTCATTTTTTTGCAGTCTTTTTGGTGACTATAAACAAACAGCCTATTCTTTTCTTTTCACTTGTTTTTGCTGATGAAAGCAAAGCAAAAAATATTCCTGCTAGTTTCTTCCAGCAAATAAACTTTCTCTTAAAAAAAAAAAAAAAATCTAGTGAGAAAATCAATGTGATGATAAATGATTTATTGGCTGTTTTTATAAGGATTTATTTGTTCTATCTTCCTTGTAAAAAAAGAAGAAGAAATCTAATGATATATTGCTTCCCGCTACAAACTAGTTATAACAAAGATTATTCATATTCCCCTAGCTTTCTGACATTTATATATATATATCACACAACTTTAGAAACCCATCGCTTTCCTTGTAGTAGTCTTTGGATGCTGGCTTATGAGATACTTACTGAGCATCTGCTGTGCCATGTAGTATATCAGAAATTAAAATTAAATACAGGAAAAGACACAAGTATTCTTTAAAGAGCTAGTAGTCTTAAAAAAAAAAGGCTTACAGTCTTGAGATTAGAGCACAGGAAGTGGTGTACAGGGGATGGAGAAAGAGAATTTGAAATAATGTGATCATGATAATTTGGGGCAAATAGAAAGTATTATGTGAACATATTGTCTAACACAGAATCAGGAAGGGCACCTTGGTATGGGTTACAGCTAAACTATGATATTAAAAATATGAAGAAAAACATGATTTTAATGGAGGATTTGGTGGTTGGTAGTGTAGTATAAAAAAAATTCTTGCATGTTTATAGACTTGCAAGTACATGAATATTGATGGAGCATGTTAGCATGTGTGTATGTGAGAGAAAGTGTGTGTGCATGCTTCGCCCCATGTTCATGTTCCTCTGGTTAAGAAAGGCAGAAGGATGTATCATAAACTGAATGTAATCCAGGCACAAAGAGAGATTGCTGAGAGTCAGGGTCTCAAGTTTGTGTACATTACTAAGTAGTTTAGAAAATAGTCTTAGGAATTAGAAAAATTGTTAAAAATCTTGTAAGAAGGAAAATAACAGTCATTTTAGGAAGATAAATACATTTGTTTTTTAGGAAGATAAATACATTTGTTTCAGTTGAAAATAGAATAGGATAAGACAGGAAATGTAACTTAGGTCAGATACTATAGTGGCTTGACATTGTGTAGTAGCATAGGGAATGGAGATTATTGGGCTGACTGGAGATATATTCCAGTGTTTGAATTGAATAAGTTGTTGAATAACTGGATGGGGGTGCTGAATGAGAGGCTGACAATTGCAGTCACCTTATTGAGGTGATTTATGGGTTTTGGGTTACAAGTAGTAGATTAAACACGTCTTTACCATTACAAACTCCACAAACACTACAAAATAACGATTACAATATTTCTTAAAAACATAATTCCATAAAGCAAAGAAGAGACAAGGACAGGAAGTCACAAGAGAAAAGATGTTAATTAAGTGATTAAAAATGCCCATTTGTAATTTAGTTTGCAGACAAGAGAAGTAAGCGACAATAGGGGAAGAAATTAAGAAGAAATGAAACTGCCATTGAAGAACTCTTTAAAAGATGGAGAATTGGAGGCACTTGCTGCCTGTTAAGGCCAGGTTGTGGATGGACTGAAACGGGAAGTCACTTGAATATCAGTGTTAAGAGGCATTTGGACCCCTGGATACACTCTCCATTCCAAGCATTGTTATCCCCTATACCACGTCTCACGCAACAAACATACACATGGACACCTAAGAAGCATTTTGAAAAGTTTTTCTCTGGAAATGTTAAAATGGAAGGAATTTGCAATTTTGAACAATAGGCACCACTAGAGGTGGGAGTGCCATGTTGAAATTGGGGTTAATGGAGGTCTACACACTGAGTGTTGAAGGTCCACACCTCTCTTCCTACTCAGCTGCCAGATCACAGTCACTCAAGCTTCTAATTTCGAGGCCGTAGGTAGGACCAGTCCCCCTACCTCAGGGAAAGAAAAATTAAAAGTCAGAGGCATTACTGAAACAGCCGGATCCCTCCTTAGTCACCTTAATCTGTACCAGATCCTTAAAATTCTGTAAATGCCTAAATAACTTCCAATCTTATATTTAGTTTCTTATTCTTAAGTATGAGGAGACAGATTGGGATTGTTAGATCTCTGGATAAATCTCCTAACACTTAAAACAAACAAACAAAAAACCTCAAAAACATTAAAGAGGGAGAAATTGTAAGCAATGTAGGAAACAGAAAAAAGACTTCAAAAATATAATTATTATACTCAGACAAGCAGCATATTCACCTATTTAAAAACAACAGTTACAAAGGGGCATGATGTGAAAAGGAAACCTAGATACAGAAAAAGAGCTTCTCTAAACTGAAACTTAGGAAAAAATTGAAAATTAAAGAGAAAGCTTGCAGTATAAAATTAAGCAGATTTCCCAGAAAGCAAGTTCTCCCCCAAAGTAAAGCCACACAGAAGTAAAATGAGAAGATAAGAAAATTAATAAAATATTTATACTTTTTATATATATATTATAAAATGTTATATATATGTATTATTATCTATACATAATATATAGACATATTATTAGTTTACATCTGTTTCTTAATATTTCAGAAAGATATAACAGGAATAAGGAAGTAAAAGGGAATAATTCATTATTGTTTCCTGAAACTAAAATTCATTCATTTTTAGACTATGAAGGACTCAACAAAGGCCTGGAAAAAATCAGAATAATGTGAGACCATTTCAAATTTTCAAATGAAAACAGAAAATATTTTCTGAGCATTTCAAGATAGAGAAAAAACAAAAATTCTCCAACAAAGTTTTAAAAAATGATATGCAAAGGATAAGTAAAAATTCTCAAGTATAATATCGGAAGTCATAAGTCAAGGGAACAATGCCTGCAAAACTTTAGGGAAAATGTCTTTCAAATTTTATACCACCCAAACAATCAATCATGTATAAGAATCAAATAATGAATCCAAAATATGGTAATTTATGTCAGGAGTTTTTCTGAAAATGCAAGTGATAAAAGTACTCTTTAAGCTAGACCTCTCATTGCCTAGCTGCCAATGAGGAATGCACTACTGAGCACGTGAACACTAGATTCTACTGGCACGAGGGAGTCATAAAATCATGCAACTTTCACTGGTGGTGAATTGGGATGGTATATCAGTGAAAGAGGAATCTACTAACTGGTTTGATGTTGAAAAGCGTGAGGGAAATAGTAACTTCAAAAGCAACTGGATTGCATGCTATTGCCAAACTAGAAGAGGATATTGACCTCTAGAAAAAGGATAACAAAATGCTAAGGGTGGTTAACAAGTAATTGAAAGCCAAGAGTGAAAGTCAGCAAACTATCTTGGCAGCATGTGAAAAGGGCCTCATCTCCTCAGAGTGAGGTCAGAGAAAGCTGAGTGCCAGCCCCAGGATTTATCACTAGAGTAGCTCCAAAGAAGGCTAAAATTCTAACCAAGGAACAGTCTACCATGCCAAGGTCAGGTCCCTTGGGGAAAGAATAACTTTTTTATAAAATCATGTTGAGAGACATTTAAGTTTTGAAGAAGGGTGTAAGATTTACAGATAACACTTGGACTAGATGCTCTGAGAGGTAAACCTGGACTAACTGAGAATCAAGATCAGTAATTAGAAATTACCTAATATGATCCAGTGGGGACCCCAGTATGGTGGTCAAGAGAGATAGAATGAATAACATGATAAAAAGTAGAACCAGTGCCCTTGCCCCACATGTTGTTGGCAACATGACTGCCCCCACATCCCCATGTGTGTAGAACATCATGGTGCCCTCATTTGCATATTAAAAGACTAGAGTGGGAGGGCTAGATTTTTCTCTGGCTAGGTGAATGATATGCCTGATCAAACCAATCCCCTGAGCCCTGTGCAAATCAGACACTGCCTCTTCCAGCTTCTATATATACAGTTGGCTGGTTTCCGCCCCACTTAGGGTTCTGTTTGGAACACACACTCCTGTTTCTCTGTACAGGGGAGCTTCTTCCTTCTTCCTTCCTTCTTACCCCTTTTTGCGTATTAAATCCTCTGATTCTTATAACCAAAAAAAAAAAAAGGAAGTATAACCAGTAAAGACTACCAAGTCTCAAGGTCAGAGCTCAGTCTAGGTAAGCTAGATGGGCTCATTGTAAAACCTGGGTTATATTCTGCTACAATTTCTAAAACACTCCATTTTTCTCTCAGTCTATACCTTGCACAGTTACAATTATTTACTTAATTCTTTGCAAGATTTTAGTGCCATTATTCCCTACTTGACTATAAGATACACACAATAGGAATTCTTATTTTGTTGGTCATTGCCACACTGGTACATAGGAGGAAATTCAGAAGTATTTACTGACATTTTGAAAGATTCAGTTGAGTCTGGGTTAACCTGGATTTGCTATTCTGGACAGTTTTCCCTATCAGAAAATAAGATCTATGATGACAAGGATTTTATCTACTTTATTTAAATGTATACCTCCAGCACCTAACATAATACATCATAACAAATAGTGCTTGACAAATAATCAAAGTGCAACAAATATTTTTTGAATAAATAATCTTGGTTTTGGCTATACTGGTAGTTATCAGGTTATGACAGTATTACATGATGTTTATTATTGAGACTGTAAATATGTTTCAGAAGGTGAACCATGTTTATTTTGGGATCCTAAGAACAATCTCTTTGGACAAAGACAGAGTGTTTTCATGAGAATAAGGAAGCATATGTTTAAGATGAGAAATTCTGACCTGGTGGTGCTCAATCTTTTTGTCTAACAAAGAGCTGTAGGAATTCTGAAATAAGAAAATTATGGTTGCTTTCAGAAAATGACCTTTTAATTTGTTCACATTTTCTCAAAGAAATGAAACAGTTTTAGTCCAGCAAGATTTGGCTATATTCATTTTAAATCAAGACTTAAAGACTGTGAGATTTAAACAAGATTGATTAGTACAAACACATAAAAATGCTAGATAAAACATGATAAGGAAAATTTTAAAACTTAACTAAGCTCAAAAGAAAGAAATAGAAATCCCTAGGGCTAGAAATAAAAAGGAAATTAAAGACAGATTGTATATTTTAGCTGAAACACTGGCAACTGAAGTAGTAACAGGCTTAAATATGCATTAGAACATTTTCCAGAAATTGCAGTTTAGGATTTATTTTTATTTGTTTTTTTTTAAGAAATGGAGGTGTTATGTTGCCCCGGTTGGCCTCATACTCCTGGGTTCAGGAGTTCCTCTCAGCTCTGTCTCCCAAGTAACTGGAACGGTAGGCAAAAACCACCATGTCCAGCTTGGGACAGGATTTTAATGACTGTTACAGAAACAAAGACATCTGGTGTTCTCCCAAGTCAGAGAGAAGAAAATGGGCCCTGAATACAACTGATCTAAGGGTTGTACAGTCTGTGAACTGGAGACCTACAGCCGCTTTGCATATCAGAACAAAGTAATACTGATATTAAGAGAACTTTCTATCCAACACAAGTAATAAGTGGAGGTGAAAAAAAATTCAGAATTTGAAAATGCCAGTCTGTGTGAAAAGTGGATGATGGCTTGAATTTACACTGTCATTTGTTATAGAAATTCAAGAAAAAAAAAAAGTAATATAAAAATTGGTTTAAGATAGCTGAAACCTCTAGAATGAAATAATTTACTCAACGAGTAATTACTGAGGTTTATGATGTGCCAGGCTTTCTTCTGGTTCATAGGACATAACAATGAGTAAAGCAGTCAAAAAATCCTGCCCTCAGACATCTTAAATTCCAGGAAAGGGGGAATATAATAAGCAAGATAGCTAGCAGACCTTATTACCTGTTCACAGTGCAATAATGTTAGAGTTTGTGACCAAATACAAAGATTTAAAAAATCTTAATAAAGCTTAACAAAATAAAAATCAAATTATAAGAAATGGATCTTATATCATGGACATATATATGAAGTATATAAAACTACTACACTAATAATTTAATTTAAAAATTAGGAAAAAACAATTACTTTAAAGATACTAGAAGGAAGGAAATTAAAAAAAAAATAAACAATGAATATAAATTTACTAGAAACAAAAAAGAAAACCAAGGCAATGCGACAAAAATAGGTAAAACTAAAAAATATTGATTAGAAAGATATCACAAATAATATTAAGAATTATAAAAATAAGTGTTGGGATAGTTAATGTTAAACACATATAATAATTATCACCAAATAAAAGCAAAGTTTATAGTAAGCTTCAAAATACGTACATAAACTCTATAATGAACATACCATATTCTCCCCTCCAGATAACATTTAAAAGTCATATTTTGATTACATTTTTGTTAAAAAATTTTATCTCAAAGAAGACTTTCTGCTTCTAAAATAATTTTCAGTTTTGGGAATCATTGACCAAACTTGGGTTCCTAAAGCAGAGTTGGGGTAAAGAAAGTTCAAATCTACTTTTGGAATATTTAATACTTTGGAATGTTAAAAAAAAAAAAAAAAAAAAAAAAACTTTGGATGATTAAAGACTTTGAAATTTGCTGACAGTCTTTAAGATCTCGAATGAAAGACAAAAGCTTTGGCTAAAAAAATATAGCATTTTAAAAATTGTATTCATTGACTATACATGTGTATTTTTAAATGGCATACCATTGTAATATTGCTGAATTCTGATTTCCATCTTTATTTACATAGGACACATTTTACAATTTGTATTTGTGTATCAGCACAATATTTATAATATTTTTAGATATACAAAGCCACATAAGAGAATGTGAATATAGTTTTATATGACATTTCTTAAAATTAATTTTCCTTGGGAGGCCGAGGTGGGTGGATCACGAAGTCAGGAGATCGAGACCATCCTGGCTAACACCGAGAAACCCCGTCTCTACTAAAAATACAAAATATTAACTGGGCCTGGTGGTGGGCGCCTGTAGTCCCAGCTGCTCTGGAGGTTGACACAGGAGAATGGCGTGAACCCGGGAGGCGGAGCTTGCAGTGAGCCGAGATGGCGCCACTGCATTCCAGCCTGGGCGACAGAGGGAGACTCCATCTCAAAAGAAATAATAATCATCATTTTCATTTAGCACATAATGAAGATATAAATTGAATGCAGTAGAGTAGTTTGGCCTTCTCCATGGCAGTAAGACAACTAGCAGATGACTGAAGGCCATGGATAGTACTGAAACTTAATTATACTATGTTTTTCTCCTATATATATACACATATGATAAGGTCTAGTTCATAAATTAGGCATAGTAAGAGAATAACAATAATAGCTAGTAATGAAATACAACAACCATAACAATATTCTGTAATAAAACTGAAATAAGGGTTACTTGGACACAAGCACTGTGATACCATGACAGTCAATCTGATGACCAAGATGGCTGCTATGTGACTAATAGGCGGGTAGTACCTACAGTGTGGATACATTGGACAAAAGGATGATTCACATCCCAGACAGGACCAAGCAGGACAGTGCACGATTTCATCACACTACTAAGAATGGCATGCAACTTAAAAGTTATGAATTGCTTATTTCTGGAAATTTTAATATTTTGAGAAGATGGCTGACCGTGTGTAATTTAAACTATGGAAAGCCAACCTCCAGATTAGAAAGGACTAATGTAATGTACTTGAATCATAAATACTAAATATACAAGTAGGCTATAATGAACCAGTGATAAATTACTTAATGGTGAACAAAAATTATATGTAATTGAGAACTGGCCTATTTTCATAACTTTACCACTATTCTTTTACATACAGACTTTAATGGAACATTTATTTCATCTTGAGATTAATATAATCAGGTGCATTGCTTAAAACATATGTATAAACTAGGAGATAGACCCAATAAATTTGAAATGAAGAAAAGTAATCATCCATCACCACCGTATGCAGTTAAGTTTTTTAAAGAGAACAGTTTGTTAATGTGGAATGCACTTATCCTAGCTTAAAAATTAGAAGGAAAAAGAGTATATTCGTCTATTAAATATTATTTAAAGGAAAGCCTTAATTTAGTGTCAGTCCCTCAAAGATGGGCAGTATCAGAGAGATGTTTCTGTGTTCATTGTGCAAGCTAAATCTCAATTAATATTCATGAACATTTTGTTGTCCCTGCTTCATGACCCTAAATAGAGTATTGATTATTTCTGCAAGTAAGCTTAAAGCAAGACACATTTGTTTCCTCTAAAATAGAGTTTCAATATCCTGGAAGGTTCACAGTGTGATTAGCAATTATATACTGCAAATTTGTAATCTACATTGAATTGCATGTAAGAATTCAATGCAATATACTTGAATTCAATGACAAATATAGGGCATAAATACAGATGATAATCTCTTTTTTTCTACAACATTCTTATTAAAACATATATCTCTAATAACAATAGGCAGAAGACACTGACCTTCTAATAACTTATGAATACGAACCTTAGTGTTTCCAAGAGACATTGTAAACATTAAATCTTAACAGAATTTTAAAAGTGGGCAGTCAACAAGAAAAACATGAGTTTTACTGGTGAAGAAATTGAGGCCCAAAGAAGTTAAATGGCATAGCCAGGAAACAGATGACTAGATTCCCCGATATAATCAATTTCCTATCCACTGTGCCATATTTAGCATCTTCAACCATTTCATGTTTTATGAGATGAAACATAATATGCATTATATTGGAAATTCAATTTTTCACACAGTAGTTAAACAGTTTTATAGCAGGCATTATTTTTATTTGTGCACACATTCCCTGATGACTTTGAAAATGAGGAAATTATTGGGGTACTGGGGCTTGTAGCTTGTTCTCCAATGTATGAAAAAGAAAACCAGGATAAAATTGAAAACGTGATAGCAGTCCTCAACCAACGCAGAATATCATAGTCAACATGACACCCATGGGCTGAAGTTTATCCATATCTGGATTTGTTGTGTGGTCATGGCCTCATAAATGTCATTTCATGTATCTTATAGGAGGTTTGATTGATAAATAATCATTAAACACAGTGAGCCTCAACTTTGGCTGCCTATTAGAATTACTGACGAATTTTTATACAAACTAGATGCCTTAGTCCCTTTCCCCACAAGTTCTGATTCAGTAGGTGTGTGGTGGGCTAGCTTAGTACGAAAAACACATGCAATATTTGGGAAATGCCTGTTCTAAAAAAAAGGTTCATTATTTATCTAAAATTCACATTCAACTGGGTATCCTCTATTTTTATTTGCTAAGTTTTGCAACTCCACCCTGCAGGCACTTCCTATCCTCTCCTGGTGAGAATTTGTCCCTGTGACAGACAAGGATTCTCACACCTTGAGTCTTGAGTACCACCTCTGCCCTAGAATCGATAGATTACATGAATATAAAACATATTAATTTTACAAATCAACTGTGGCATAAAGAAATATAAACCGTATCCCCTTATTTTTATTTATTGATTTCCCACAATAGATTGTTATTTGAGAAGTATATACATGTTCATTCCTTTGCCTGTGAATTTCTTGTTAGAAAATAACTCCAAGACACAGGTGAAAGGAAATCCAAAAATGGTGAATTCCTCTATAGAATCATTTTTTAAAGAATTTTTTGGCAAGACTTAATAATTATTTTATAAATTTCAGTCTTCACTTGGGTCACATGAATCCAGATATCCCAGATGAATTCATTTATTTTTTGCCTGTCATTGCAGGATTGTCTTATTATTATTATGGATTAGGGGATATGTGTTCAAGTTTGTTATGTGGGTATATTGCATTATGGTGAGTTTTGGCTTCTAGTGTATCCATCACCCAAATAATGAACATTGTACCCAATAGATAATTGTTCGACCTTCAACCCCCTCCTTCTCTCTCCCCTTCTGGAGTCCCCAGTGTCTGTTATTTCCCCATCTTTATGTCCATGTGTGCCCATTGTTTAGCTCCCACTTATAAGTGAGAATGTGTGGTATTTGATTTTCTGTTTCTGAGTTATTTCATTTAGATTAATGGCCTACATCTCCATCCATAATTCTTTCTTCAGTAGTAATAATCCTGATGTTTAAAAATTCCATCTATTATTTTCTTTTCTTCAATCATTATATTTTTCATATGCCAAAAATCCACGTTTAAATAAAATCTTATTTCAGCCTCTTATTACTAGTGTTTTCCTTTAGATACATAAGGCTAAATAACATGGTTATTTTTAATCCTTTGATTTAAAATCTGCTTCATTTAGTATATGTCATTTTTCCTTTATATTGGTAATCTCTCCCAGATATCTACTTATTTAGCTCATGTTCACATGGAGATATTAATCTCTAGTCTCTATGTTCAAAAAGCACCAAAAACCAAGCCCTGGATTGTATTCATTCTTAGTTTAAGAAGAGATTAAGATGTTATTTCATATATTTTTGTAGTTAAGTATTGCATAAATCTAGAGAGCATCATTTATATAAGTTAGCATTTATGGTGGCCCTTGGAGAGAGGTGATCCCCAGGCAGGAGAGCACTAGTAATTACTAAACAAGTTCCAGCCACTCCCTTTTATCACTCCTCTATCAAACAGCATTTTAAAATAATGTTGAATTTATAGATCTTATGTTTTTGAGCAGTTTTAGGTTTACAGAAATATTGAGTGAAAAGTGGGAAGAGTTTATATAAACACACCCCTCCCTCCACCCCAGTTTCCTCTTTTATTAACATCTTGCATTCATGGGACACATAATTGATAAGCTAATTTGATATACTATTGTTAACTAAAGTCCATGTTTTTACATTAGAGTTCATTTGCTGTGTTGTACATTCAATAGGTATAACAAATGTACAATGGCATGCATCCACCATTACAGAATTATACAGAATATTTTAACTGCCCTAAAAATCCTATGCTTCCTCTATTCTTCCCTTCCCCCAACCCAGCTCCTGGCAAACGCTGATCTTTTTATAGTCTCCATGTTTTTTCTTTTCTTTTCCAGAATGTCATAGAGTATGAAACATACATTATATATGTTATATAGCCTTTTCAGATTGGTTTCCTCACTTAGCCATATAGGTCTAAGTGTCCTCCATGTCATTTTTGTGGTTAGGTAGCTCATTTTGTCATCCCTGAAACATATTCCATTGTATGGATATACTTCAGTTCATTTATTCATTTACCTACTGAAGAATATTTTAATTAATTCCAAGTTTTGGCAATTAGAAACAAACCTACTACACATATTTTTGGCAGGTTTTTGAGTGTACACAAATTTTCAATTTACTTTGGTAAATCCAAAGACTGCAATTGCTGGATTATATGGTAAGAATATGTGTAGTTTTGTAAGAAACTGCCAAACTGTCTTTCAGAGTGGTTGTATCATTTTTGCATTTTCACCAGAAATGAATGAGAGTTCATGTTGCTCCACATACTTGACAGTATTTGGTGTTGTCAGTGTTTTGTGTTTTACCCATTCTAATAGGTGATGTAGTGATGTTTTAATTTGCAATTCTCTGATGACAAATAGCGTGGATAACTACATATGTTCATTTGCCATCTGACATCTTATTTGGTGAAACACCTATTAGGATCTTTTTTTTTTTTAATTTTAATTTTATTTCTTAAATTGACATGTAATAATTGTACATATTTACAGGATGCATAGTGATGTTTTGATACATAAGATGTGTAGTGATCAGATCAGGGTAATTAACTTTTTGCTTGTAATGTAATTTTGTTTTTGTAGTTGGGTGTTAAGAAATCATGTGGATAGCTACATATGCTTATTTGCCATCTGCATATCTTATTTGGTGAAGCATTTATTAGGATCTTTTGCTCATGATGCAATGTTGTTGTTGTTGGTGGTGGTGGTTTTTAAGAGTTTTTGTATATTTTGAATACCAGTTCATTATCAGTTAATGTGTTTTGAAAATATGTTCTCCCATTTGCTGGTTATCTGTCATTCTCTTGACCAAGCCACACTTTTTAGTGAGAGATTCATGTTTAAATTCTCAGAGAGAAGCAGCCAATGAACAAGAAGTTCTCTTAGTTGTATTCCATTTTTGCTGGCTAGACCTGTGTGACAAAAGAAGAGAAGAAAATGTCCAAGGGCAGATTGTCTTCTCCTGTTGTCTGTATAACCCTGATGGATATCTTGGATTATTTTCATTTTAGACCACCAGTACTTGGAGCCTAAGATTTTGCAGATTTTGCAGATTTCTGTGGATGCTGGACAAGCAACATTTTATTTAATATCTTGAAGCTGAATTCAAATGTGTCTCTTCTCCTTTTCTCTTCATGAGTGTTGATATTCTCAACTTCAAGACAAGAAGTAAGTTGATTACTAGAAGATTCAGACAATTACCAGTCAAGGCAAGAAAAATTTTTGTTCACCAATCATGAAGGCATTCGCTTCTGTCCAAGTTCTTCTGGCATCTGAGACATATGTAAACACATTCTGGATTTTTAGCAGTAATGAAACCTTGGGTTATTCATCACTATCGTATTACTTCTAACAACCCCTTTCTAAAAGCAATAGATTAAGTCAACTAGATAATTTAAAAGGGAAACATGTATTTGTTGTTTAATTGGGTTGGAATCTCACTGAAACTTAAAAAGTATCCTTAAACATTCATATTCTTAATTAATATATCTATGATACTTTAATCTTGTCTACTGGAATTGAGTAAGTACACAACTCCTTTTTAAATGAATTCCTTTAAAGTGTTGAGATTATTTTCAAGTTCATGGCAGTTTCCTCAGATTAAAATAGTATGTTGTTGTTAGCGTTTAGAATTTCTGGAAAAAGTATAAAATAAATTCATGAAAGTTTTTTATTTCTCCAGAATACCTTATATATGAACCAAAGGATGACTATTGCAAGCATTTTATTACATATAGTTTATAGTGTTCATTACTTGCAACCTTTGTGGCAAAGCTTTTATTTAGAAGTAACAACTTTGCTGTGATCTCATTAGGAAACTAATCAATATATTAGCAATAAAGCCAGTATAAAACACACTTAAGAAAAACCCCAAACCCATTCATTACTTCTTGGTCAGAGGGTGATATTTAAGGCACTATAAATGCAGAAAAATAGGTGCACAGCCTTAAGTACCTTATTTTTTTATCCTTTTAGATGCCATTTCTTTCTTTTGTTTATTTAACTTTAATGGATTCAACACTCCAATAGCATGTTCACCACTAAATTAGGGTCATTATTTATCAAGTGCTTTGAGACTCTAAGCTATAAAGACTAATACCTAAAATCATGTTAATATCTATAAACTCGAGTTTCCACTTAATACAACAGTCTGCCTTGTCTATTTTATATCCCAGTCTACTACATAATTAAGTAATATCTGATATGGTTTAGCTGTGCCCCACACAAATCTCATCTTGAATTGTAGTTCTTGATTGTAATTGAATCATGGGGATTCCCCCCATTTGTTCTCATGATAGTTAGTTAGTTATCATAAGATGTGATGGTTTAAAAAGGGGCTTTCCCCTTCCCTGGGCTCTCATTCTCTCTCCTGCTGTCGTATGAAGAGGGGCCTTCTGCCATGATTGTAAATTTCCTGAGACCTCCACAGCCATGCTGAATTGCGAGTCAATTAAACCTCTTTCCTTTATAAATTTCCTAGTCTTGGGAATGTCCTTATAGCAGCGTGAGAATAGACTAACATAACATCAGAAATCTAGCAAAGATTCCAATGACAGGAATGTTCCTGTCTGACTTCGTAAGCTAATGAAGCATAGGAAGACATTTTCAACAAGTGTGAACTATTTTAGTCTAAGATACCAACTGGACAATGTGGCAAGAGTTTTCATTTCCTAAGCACCAAAAGCATTATTACTAATATATTAGTAATTAATATATAATAATAATGCTTTTGGTGCATTTTTATTTGAAATATATGTGAAAGGCTAATGATGAAACATGTGATGACCTTAGAAAAGTCCCACTTTAAATATAGTACATATAGATAGCCTTAATATTTCTGATAATTTTATATAACTACACACAAACAGCAATAGTTAGCAAAAAAAGGGAATAGATTTTTTCCTTCAAAGAATGGAAACCCTTTCAGATAGCCAGAGAACATATTTAAATAGCATATAAAGGATTATATGTTTCCTATATATGTTTTTAAATGGTTCCTTATAAAACCTGCATCACAGTGAAAAATCTTTGTATGGTGTTATAGATTGGCATAAACCCTGCCGTTCTGTCAGTTTATCTTTTATGATGTAAATAGGATACCCTATAGCTATTTCTTGAGTAATTTAAAACTCATCCTATGAAACTGCATAAGCCAGGGAAATAGGAAAAGCATAGCTGGCCAGAAAAAACAAGTTTGCTTGATCTGCTCAAGCAATGAATTTTTTAAAGGTTTGCTTAAAACAGCTGAGTATGTCAATTGGCAATATCAGTCCACATATGAGCTTTCAAATGCTCTCTTTCTAAGCCCAGGCAACTGAGTGATTTGTATGATATTTGATTTTTAGTTTTTCAGCAGCCCGTTTTGATTTAGTGCTTTCTGCATTTTTATAGACAACAGCAATCCTAGAGCAGGTCCTGTTTGGCTGATACATTTTACAAGTTGATAATAGTAAAGGGTGTGTGGAGATAGAACCTGATATAGATGTATTCTTTTGAAGCATCATCATTACTGAGAGATAAGTCTAAAAGGAAACAAAACACAAAACAACTGGCAGTCATATTTTAAAATTTTGATTTAACCAAAAAATGATATATATTGTACTACCTTGATGTTTATCCCCTTTTCTACATATTTGTGATGTTTTGAATTTTCAATAGGAATTCGTGAAGATATTTCCAAATAAAAACAAAAATGATACTGGAAATTTTTATAATAGATTGTAAATGTTTGTCTACCAAAACTACTGTGGTCTTGACTTCCAACTGCTATGGGTAGGATTACTCTTAAGAAGATTTTGTGGCCTAGAGAAAAACATCAATATTTGGAGAACATGTATGACAGAAAAGAGGATTAACATCAAATATTTGATTTTTTCCTTATAATCTCTTTCTTAGATTATCTTGCATCTTCCCAACAATAATTTATTGCATACATTTTTTATGCCCATTTTGTAAAAGAGAACACTGAAGCTCCTAAAAGATAATAACTTGCCCTGGGTGGTTCAGTTTTAAATGACAAAGTTGGGGTTTGAACCAAGGTTTGTCTTCTATCCTATTGCCTCAGGATAATTTTATTGAGGTGAAAGCATGGCAAAAATTAACTATATGAATAGCCTTTATGGGAGGCAAACCAGAAGTTACCTAATGGCTGGATGTGGCATTGCAGGGGTGGGCAGAAGTCTATTTGGTTTAGAGGAGTCACTCAAGGTGGCAGTGCAGGCCACACTTGTTTTGTCTGTTTGTTGACTCACATTTTACTGATTTTTAGAAATAATTTGATTTGGAATGTCTTTAGACAGTCTTAAGATTTTCAGCAGTTACCACCTCCTGCTGTTTTATCCCAGGAGGGTTTCACTTGTTTACATGATCTGTCATGGACACATCTAGGCATTTGAGTTTGCACTCCCTATTTACAGGCTATTTACTCATCTGATAGGCACTAGATATACCTTTCCCTAGTGTCAAAAACGAGTCTGTGAGATAAACATGAAATAGTTGCAAGCACAAATATTTTACAGCACTCTAATTTAGTGCCAGAAGAAAGAATTTGATTTAAGCCCACCAAGTATCAGAAAAAGGCAAAGTGTCAGATAAGGGGTCATATATTTAGGAAAGGAGATAGTTGCAGGGAAAGATGGACCCAAAATTTAGTCTGAGAAAAGTAAATTTTACAGTGGGAAGTTTCAAACCAAGGTGAGAAATTTTGACTCTATCTGATTGGCCAGATTAGGGCTGACTGAGACTTAAGCAGCAGGCACATGCTATCAGGCGATTCAATTTTAGGAGCTGTAATTTATACATAACAGACTGAGGTTCAAGGACAGAAAATGAAGTCCTTGTACTGGCTAGTAACTAACTTAAGCCAAAGATCTGCATAGGACCCATTGCTAAATAGAGAAACTGGTATATGGAGGTAAATGGTGAGCTAATGCTAAAATCTACTCCACACGAAGCAGATGCATGGTGATAGTAAGTACCTTTATGCTTTTCCTTCCCTATGCAGGTCTAGGTGTGCTCTCAGATTAAGTGGAGATAAATCTGCAAGTTAATGTTAAAAAATACCAATCACAAGCCTTTGCAGTTACAACCATGGGCTTATGTTAACATTTTCCTGCTGTTTCCCCTCCCTTATTCCCTAAAAGAAGAGAGATTATAAGGAAAGATAAGAGAAGACACCTTGAAAAATTATCTTCAGTTTCCCCTATCTCTCCCCAAAAAATAACCCTGGGAAAACCTCAGAAGTTCAAGCAGGATCATGTGGGTAGAATCTAGAGTTTTTGTGTATTTGGTGTTCTGTATTGTTATAAAACAAAATGCATAAGTATGTGTAATAATAAAAGGTAGTTCATAAGCGCTTTGACAGAAGTAAACAAAAATGCTCCAGTTTCACAGTAAAGACCTCATTAACTGGACATAGGATCTGGCAAAATTTTCATGATGAAGATGCCAAAAGCAATTTCAACAAAAACGAAAGTTGACAAATGAGACCTAATTAAACTAAAGAGCTTCTGCACGGTAAAAGAAACAATCAGCAGAGTAAACAGACAACCTACAGAATGGGAGAAAATATTTGAAAACTTGAAATTTGCAAGGAAAAACAAACAACTGCATTACAAAGTGGGCAAATGACATGAACAGACACTTTTCAAAAGATGACATACAGGTGGCCAAAAAACATATGAAAAAATATTCAACATCCCTAATCATTAGAGAAATGCAAATCAAAACCACAATGAAATACCATCTCATAACAGTCAGAAAGACTATTATTAAGGAGTCCAAAATAACAGATTCTGGTGAGACTGTAGAGAAAAGTTAATGCTTATACACTGCTGGTGGGAATGTAATTTAGTTCACCCATTGTAGAATGCAGTCTGGCAATTTCTCAGAGAACTTAAAACAGAATTACCATTCGGCCCAGCAATCCCATTATTGGGTATATACCCCAAAGAATATTTACAGGCTATTTACTTATCTGATAGGCACTAGATATACCTTTCCCTAGTGTCAAAAACGAGTCTGTGAGATAAACATGAAATAGTTGCAAGCTCAAATATTTTACAGCACTCTAATTTAGTGCCAGAAGAAAGAATTCAGTTTAAGCCCACCAAGTATCAGAAAAAGGCAAAGTGTCAGATAAGGGGTCATACATTTAGGAAAGGAGATAGCTGCAGGGAACCATAAAGACACATGTACATGTATATTCATTGCAGCGATATTCACAATAGCAAAAACATAGAACCAACCTAAATGCTCATCACTGGTAGACTGAATTGAGAAAATGTGGTACATACATACTATGGAATATTATGCAGCCATAAAAAAGAATGAGATCATACCCTTTGCAGCAACATGGATGGAGCTAGAAGCCATTATCCTAAGCAAACTAAGTCAGGAACAGAAAACCAAATACCATATGTTCTCACTTGTAAGTGGGGATTAAACATTGATTACATATGAAAACAAAGAAAGGACCAACAGACACCAGGGACTACTTGAGGGTGGAAAGGGCTAATAGGGTGAAGATTGAAAAACTATCTATTGAGTACTATTCTGAAAACGTGGGAGAAGAAATAATCTGTACACTAAATCTTTGTGACATGCAAATTATCCATGTAACGGACCTGTTCAAATGCCCCTGAATTTAAAGGTGGAAAAGAAAAGTTGAGAAAGGATATGTCACTCTTCCTCTTTCTGTATCCACATAACCTAATGAACTATGCCATATCCATGTAGAAGAAGTTTGTGGAAACCTTCCTAGTTAGGATACAGGTATCCTGGGAAGAACCACATACTCACAGAGCAAAGATATATTTGCAACAACGTGTATGAAACTAAAAGACATAATGTTAAGTGACATAACCCAGGCAAAGAAGACAAATTTCACATGTTCTCACTTATTTGTGGGAGATAAAAATTAAAACAATTGAACTCATGGAGATAGAGAGTAGAATAATGATTGCCAAAGACTGGGAAGGGTAGTGGAGGAGGCAGGGTATGTAGGGATAGTTAAGGGGTACAAAAATATACTGAGATAGAAGTAATAAGATCTAGTATTTGATAGCACAACAGGCTGGCTACAATCAGCAGTAATTTATTGTAGATTTTAAAATAACTAAAAGAATATAATTGAATTGTCTGTAACACAAAGAAAGAATAAATACTTGAGGTGATGGATATCCCTCCCATTCACCCTGATGTGATTATTTTTATTTATTTATTTTTTTGAGACAGAGTCTCACTCTGTCGCCCAGGCTAGAGCACAGTAATGCCATCTCTGCTCACTGCAAACACCGCCTCCCAGCTTCACCTCATTCTCCTGCCTCAGCCTCCCAAGTAGCTAGGACTACAGGCACCCACCACCACACCCGGATAATTTTTTGTGTTTTTAGTAGAGATGGGGTTTCACTGTGTTAGCCAGGATGGTCTTGATATCCTGACCTGGTGGTCTGCCCACCTCTGCCTCCCAAAGTGCTGGGATTACAGGCGTGAGCCACCACGCCTGGCCCACTCTGATGTGATTATAATGCATTGTATGTCTGTATTAAAATATCTCATGTACCCCAGAAATATATACAAAAACTATGTAACTACAAAAATTCAAAAGCAAAGCTGATACAGCTACTTACACAAATCAACAGATGCTCATACTCAAAACTAATTAAACAACCATGTTCACAAACTTTTGAAAAACAACCAATATGGAAGATGAAGACCATGCTAAACAGGACAGCTGATATAGGAGAGAACGTATGAAAGTCTACACCCAAAAGTATTCCCTGAGATAAAATATATCTTTTAATGATAAAAACAGATTAGTTAGCCTGGAATATAAAACACCAATCATTCTCAAAAACGTGAATACAAATATATTTTTATAAAATTAATTGTTGGTCAAAAATAACAGGAAAAGGCCAAAAAAAAGAGAAGGATTCCATGTGAAAAACTACTAAATGAAACAGGATATTTCTTCTAATATTAACGTTTTGAAAAATAATAAAGCAGTATCTATTTACATGAGAGATGAAAAATGTTTTAAATGCAATCAAATAGGAAATTATCTCTGAATACAAAAGATAGATTAGATTAAAAAAATAAGGACATAGAATATTTGCATAATGCAGTGAGATGACTAGTTCTTACTTTTAGAACATTGCATACAGCAGACAAAAAGGGAGGCTTCTTTTAAAACATGAATGAACTCAGAGCAAAATGACCATGTATGAAAGCACAACATAACCAATAAATTCTGTAAGGCAGAAGTCTTTTGGACCATATTGATTGACCACAAAACAATCAAAAAATGAAATTAACAACAAACTAAAATGAAAGCACCTGACAGAATTCCTAATATGAAAATGAAGTCAAAACAGAAGTTATAAGCTGTTTAGGAATGCATTGCAATGAAGCCCTACATACTAAAAACTGTGACGCAAAGTAGTACAAAGAAAAATGTGTAATGTGAAATGTATGCAGTAAAACTTAATAGCAGTTTATAACAGATAAATTAAAGCAAGTAAGCCAAAGAAAAATAAGAACAACAAAATGATTCCAAAATAAGTAGAGAGAGCATTCCTAAGTAAAAGAGAAATCAAACTCAATATGAAATGATACAGAAACACCAACATATAAAGTAATGACAGAAGTGTAGATTTGACCAACAAAAAACACAAGATAGTTATTTGAAAAGTCTCATAAAATAGACAAATATTTGGCAATTTAGAAAGAGGAGAATCACAAATACTAGGAATAAGAAAGGGGACCTAACTATAGATACATAAGAAATTTAAGACTCGAAATTAATATGATATACAAGAATAGAGCAAACGTTTGAGAAATTATATATATATAATATATATATACACACACACACTATACACACACACACACACACAGAGAGAGAGAGAGAGTATGGGGGGAAAAGTGAAGAATTTTAATAGTTTTTAAAGAGAATGAGATTATGGAATGAGAGACGTCCTGGAATCAAAGGAAAAGCAAGTTTCAGAAGAGGAATTGGTACTCATCAGTGTTAAATATCAAGGAAAATTCAAACAGGCAAGGGCTCAGTTAAAACAATTGTATTTGGCAATTTGGACTTATTTGAATTGCAATATATTATATCCCTCTTGATTAAAGAAGTATTTATTCCTCAGAATTATGAGTTTCTAAGAATGTACAAACTTGAGTCTAAGTAAACTTCTGCTGTGCTATAAAAGGAAGTAACCTACAAAGATGGGCTCTAATGTCACAGACTAATGTTTTTAAAATGCTTTGTACAAACTAAACCTCCTGTTTGTAAATGCAGAGGCTCATTTGAGGTTCCTTTATAAATACTACTACTAATAATAATAATTCACTGAGAAATATGATGCATTTTAAAGAGCGCTTTGATTGTGGTGTTGCTTACCTTCAAAGTCTTCCCATACTCACCTAGTATAAAGCTGCACCTAGTTTTGACGATCGAGTTTAAAGGAAATTTAGTGAAACAATGAACCTCAGAAGCACTGGCAACCATTATGGGTTAATATGTCTACAATTTCCACGAAAGTACACTGGTGAGCTAACCCATTTTCATATGGGATAAATCCTCTTGGAATTGTTTTTAAAACAATTAGTGATCACCACCACTTCTCTGAGAATAGCTTGTTTGTCTTTTCTGAATACAACTGTTTGAAGTAATCATACCTATATAGCTTTCCGTGTTCTTTTTATCAGTGGACCAAAAAAAAAAAAAAAAAAAATTATTTTTTATATTAATTTTCTTTTTTTTTTTTTTTTTTTTTGAGACGGAGTCTCGCTCTGTCGCCCAGGCTGGAGTGCAGTGGCCGGATCTCAGCTCACTGCAAGCTCCACCTCCCGGGTTCACGCCATTCTCCTGCCTCAGCCTCCTGAGTAGCTGGGACTACAGGCGCCCGCCACCTCGCCCGGCTAATTTTTTGTATTTTTTTAGTAGAGACGGGGTTTCACCGTGTTAGCCAGGATGGTCTCGATCTCCTGACCTCGTGATCCGCCCATCTCGGCCTCCCAAAGTGCTGGGATTACAGGCTTGAGCCACCGCGCCCGGCCCTATAATTTCTTTAAAACAATAACTTTCAATTTCTTTACAAACTATTTCTATTCCTGTTTGTATATACATATCCTTTCCACCTGAAATGTGCTTGTATAATTCTTTTAAGAGGTAGTCAAAAGAAAATATTAATAGGGACTGGTCCGAAACAATCTCTCAAACTTCAGTGGTATGATTTCCTACTCCTTGCTAATAAGAAAATATTTCTAGAATCTACTAAGCAGTAAAACAAAGATTGAGAAACAAGCAATTTATGTTGTTGAAGTCATTGTCAAACTTATGTAAAGGAATATAAGGATAAAAGTAAGAAAAATTATTTCTACCAACAATAATAAATGAATATTTATATTTATATATATTTACATCTATATGTGTGTGTGTATATATATATCTGAAACAGAAACTTATATTTAAAAAGTGCATATAGTCTTGACAATATTACTTTAGCTCTTCTTTAATACTTTTAGTTCCTTAAACTTGATTTGCTCTCTCTTGCTCTCCTGAACTCCACCAATGCTGGCCCTTTAGCTTGACACCTTATTTCCTTGTTCAGCTGGATACTTTCTTTCCATCCTTCCTACCTCAGTTTTTCGTCTCCTTCAGGAAGAATTTCATGGTTCTGTAAGATCAAGCTGGATATATTTTTTAGGTGATCCAATCATATCCTGCCCTTTTTAATCTTAGCATGTATAAAACAATATTTAAATCACCTGGTTATTTATTTACTACATGTGTCTGTAGTCACTAAATTGGCTATTACACAGATGGGAACTATGTAGGCCAAATCCATCTGGACACCCATTTTTGTGCTGGCCGTGAGCTAACAATAGTTATTACATAGTGTAATGGGAAAGCAATTTTAAATTTATGATTTAAAATTTTAAAACAAATAAGAATCATATTTAATAATGTGAAAATTATATAAAATTTAAACTTCAGTGTCTGTAAATAAAGTTGTATTCAAATACAGCTATGCTCATTTATTTCTTTCTGTGGCTGCTTTTGAGCTAGGACAGCAGAGTTAGACATACTTTAGAGTAAAAATAATACTAAATACTCATTTACATAAGAACACACAGTTCATCCGGTATCTGCAGAACATCTACAAACCTAAAAAGAAATGATTTAGACCTGTCAGAATGAGGCACACCTTGTTTAGTTGCTGTCCCATTACGCTATGTAGTTGTCATATAAGTATGATAAAAAAGTAATGTAGGTTCTTATTTTCTACCTGCAGAATTAGATCTATTTTGTCTTAATATGAAAGTGACTACCTGGCACTGGCTTGGAGTGCAGTAAACAAGCCATTAGGTGACTCAAGGAAGCAACAGGATCTAGCTCCATTCATACACAATTGGCAACATTTTTCCTGCCACCATCATCAATGTAAGATATGTAGACTTTTCCTTGCCGTGGCCCCACGAGTGTCTCATGATCTCCTGCTGCCTTCACAGACATGAATAATGGCAGAGTACAAGATACGATTATAAACAGCCTGCGCTTTTTGTGATAAGGGATGATCTAACAGTCAAGGCTTTGCTCATTGAGGTGGTTCATGGAAAACTGATTTTCCTCAAACTCCAAAGTACATCATAAGAAAGCTTTACTTTGGTAACTTTATCACCAAAGTGCTCATATTGTGGTTGCAAATTCAGTTAAATATGTCTTTATCAATTTATCAGAGAGCTACCCTGAAGTGGTAATAAAACTTTCTGATATGACCAGGGACACATTTAAGGGAAATGGTTCATCCTTTTACAGGGCGACCCCTATGTAAAGAATTCCTTGCCAGTAATTTTCTTGAAAGACCAAAAAAGTAATAGACTTTTCAGAAGGACTAAAGCATACCATCAGATTCTGATTCAAACATTTTAAATTTCTCATGAAATAGAATTCAATTTCATCACCCATGTCCATCTATGTGAGTATTCCTCTTGCTAAATATGCACATGAAGGCAATATTAAAAATCATTTTTATTATCATCATGGTTTTTATATTTTCTATTTTAAAAAGGGAATTTCTCAGTGTTCTATTTTATTTTTAATAGAGAAATACTTTGCAGAATTTTAATACAGATTTACAGTAGAATACTTTTAAATATCTCTACTCATGATTATTCTGAAATATATTGAAATACATGAATCAAACAGAAAAGTTTCATAAGTAGATATTTTGTTATTTTTCATTCTTCTGTGTTAATTTAAATTTTATTTCACGTTAACATTGGGAATATTAGAGTGTTTCAACTGATAATTAACTCATCAAATAATACAATTTATCATATGGGAAATGCCAATCAAAATCACAATAAGGTATTATCTCACCTCAGTTAGGGTGGCTACTATCAAAAACACACACACACACACACAAAACAAACGATGGCAAGGATGCAAAAACAGGGGGAGCTCATACACCGTTGGCAGAAATGTAAAGTAGTGTAGTCACTATGGAGAAAAATATGGAGCTTCCTCAAAAAACTATGGCTAGGACTAACACATGATCCAGCAATCCCACTATTGGGCATTTACCAAAAGGAAAATAAAAATCAGTATATCAAATACATTTTCTGTACCCCATGTTTATTGCAGCACTATCCACAACAGCCAAGATATGAAATCAACCTAGGTGTCCAACAACAGATGAATGAATAAAGACAATGTGGTATATATAAACAATTAAATACTATTTAGCCATACAAAAGAATGAAATTTTGTTATTTGTGTCAATATGGAAAGAACTGGAGGACATTATGTTAAGTGTAATAAGCCAGAAACAGAAAGTTATCTATCTCATGTTCTCATACATATATGGATGCAAACAAAAAAACAGATATCATAAAAGTAAAAAATAGAACAAAGAATACTAGAAGCTGGAAAGGGTATGGGGAAAGTGAAGATGGGGAGAGATATACAAAATTACAGCTAGAAAAGAGGAAAAAGTTTTAGCATTCTGTAGCACTGCAGGGTGACTATAATTACAAGTAATATCTTATATAGTTTCAACTAGCTAGAGGAGGATATTAAAATATCCCAATACAAAGATGTAATAAATGTATGAGATGATGAACATGCTAATTACCCTGATGTGATCACTATATATTATATACAACAAAAAATCAATAGTACATAATAAATATATACAATTAGTACATGTCAATTAAAAATTAAATTCAGTTATAAAAACTTACAGAAAAAGGAAAAAAAAATTACCTTCATTTGATTGTAGAGTAAAAAACTATATAACTCATGTGAATATAAAGTGATAACCCCAGTGATATCATCACAGATAAAATTTCCAACTATCTTATTTGATTTGTCTTCAGAACTTTGAATGATCTGTAGACTTAAAATAACTGACTTCTTTTCAGTTTTTCTTTTACTCACTGTACTGAACCTATGCTTTTCCACTATAAACTATATATATATATATATATATATATATATATATTTTGTTTGTTTGTTTATTTGTTTGTTTTGAGACTGAGTCTCGCTCTGTTGCCCAGGCTGGAATGCAGTGGCGCCATCTCGGCTCACTGCAAGCTCTGCCTCCCAGGGTCATGCCATTCTCCTGCCTCAGCCTCCCGAGTACCTGGGACTACAGGCACCTGCCACCATGCCTAGCTAATTTGTTGTATTTGTAGTAGATATGGGGTTTCACCATGTTAGCCAGGATGGTCTCGATCTCCTGACCTTGTGATCCACCCGCCTCAGCCTCCCAAAGTGCTGGGATTATGCGCCCGGCCAAACAAATTATTCTTTTGCTCCCCTCAGCATCCTTTAAGGCAAGAAATAACAAATTATTGTCACAAAATAATAAAATATCAAATTCTGTTGAAAGGATTACGTGTTAAGTATATATTAGACTTAGAAAATAATGAATACATTTGACTTTAAGTTTATATGTGAAATCATCTCGTATTTGTTTCTCAGTGGAAGGGCACAGTGAACAATTTGTTGGAGAGATATATATATATTTGTGTGTGTGTGTGTGTGTGTGTGTGTGTGTGTGTATATATATATATATATTTTTTTTTTTTTGAGACAGAGTCTTACTCTGTCAGGCTGGAGTGCAATGGCTTGATCTCAGCTCACTGCAACCTCCACCTCTCAGGTTCAAGTGATTCTCCTGCCTCAGCCTCCTGAGGACCTGGGATTATAGGCACCCATCACTATGCTCATCTACTTTTTGTATTATTAGTAGAGTCAAACTTTCACCATGTTGGTCAGGCTGGTCTCAAACTCCTGAACTTATGGATCCACCGCCTGGGGCCTGCCCTTGGGACGAGCCACTGTGCTCGGATTGTTGGATATATTTTCATAAAAATATAAATAAATAGAGAAAGAAAGAATAAAGGAGAGAGAAAAGAGAAAAGGAAGAAGTAAAGGCCATGGAAGGAAGTATGGAGAAGTAAAGGGAAGGAAGGAAGGAATAAAAGGGCGAACAAAGTAAAGGAAGGAAGGGAAGGGTCACAAGGGAATACTGGAAGGAATGGGGAAGGAAAAGAGAAAAGAGTGCCAAAGAGCCGCATGAGCACAATGGCGAGCATGGTTATGCCATGGCGCCGGTTGCTGGCGACAGGCGCCAAATGAGAGACAGCATGGAAAACAAGGAATGAAAAAAAAAGGAATGAAGGCGCCGAAGGAAGGAAGGAAGGAAGGAAGGAAGAAGGCTGAAGAAGGAAATAATGGAAGGAAGGAGAGAAGAGAAAAGAGAAGGGAGAAGGGAAGGGAAGAGCAGGGCAGGGGAGGAAGGGGAGGAGAGGGGTGGAGGGGTGTGAGTGGTCGGCGCGCCCAATCCCGCACTTTGGGAGGTTGAGGCACGTGGATCCCCTGAGGTCAGGAGTTTGAGACCATCCTGGCCAATATGGTGAAACCCCATCTCTACTAAAAATACAAAGAATTAGCTAGGCATGATGACATGTGACTGTAGTCCCAGCTACTCAAGAGAGGCTGAGGCAAGAGAATCACTTGAGCCTGGGAGGCGGAGTTTGCAGTGAGCTGAGATTGCACCACTGCACTCCAGCCTGGTTGACTGAGCAAGGCTCCATCTGATAAGAAGAAAAGGAAAATGAAAGAAAGAAAGAAAAGAAAAAAGGAAAAGAGAAGAGAAGGGTGGGAAGGAGGAAGGAAATGGAGGAAAGAAAAAAAGAAAAAGAAGAAGAAAGGAAAGCAGGCAGGCAAACACACATATAAAACTTAGTGTTACCTTAAGTTACTAGGATTGGGGAGATGATGAGAGAGAGGAGGATATACCTTGTACCTTTTGCCTTTCTAGTATTCTTGGTTTTATGCTAGACTACATTTGAATTCTTAAGAATGAAGGTGATACAAATATTTTTTACAAAAAAAAAAAAAAAAAAATGGGATTTCATTTTTTCCTGTAACCCATGACATTTTGGCACCACCACTTCGGAAAACAGAGTGCCAACAGCCTCAACGAAATACGTGCTCAAAGGTATGGTACCAACATTTCTGCAAATGCATTAAATCCGAAACATAATTCATTGATATGGTTTTTGAACAAACTCAACAGAATCCTTCATCCCAAGCTGTAAATAACAATCACCCGGGAGTGGGGAGGGGAGGGGAGGATTGCATTGGGAGTTATACCTGATGTAAAATGATGAGCTGATGGGTGCCGACGAGTTGATGGGGCAAGGGCACACCAACATGGCACAAGTATACATATGTAACAAACCTGCACGTTATGCACATGTACCCTAGAACTTAAAGTATAATAATAATAATAAATTAATTATAAAAAAAAAAAAAAAGAATCGGAGGAGGGACCTGGTGGGAGGTGACTGGATCATGGGGTCAGATTTCCTTCATGCTGTTCTCGTGATAGTAAGTTCTCATGAGATCTGATAGTTTAAAAGTGTGTGGCACTTCCTCCCTCACTCTTCCCTTCTCTCCTGCCACCATGTGAAGGTGCTTGCTTCACCTTTGGCCTTGTAGCATGATTGTAAGTTTTCTGAGTCCTCCAAATCATGCTTCCTGTTATGCCTGAGGAACTGCAATTCAATGAAACTGTTTTCTTCATAAATGGCCCAGCCTAGTTAGTTCTTTATTGCAGTGTGAAAATAGACTAATACAGAAAATTGATACAAAAGAATAGGGCACTGCTATAAAGATACTGAAAATGTGGAAGTGACTTTGGAATTGGGGAACAGGCAGAAGCTGGAACAATTTGGAGGGTTCAGAAGGAGACAGAAAAATGCAGGTAAGCTTGTAACTTCCTAGAGACTTGTGTCATGGCTTTGACCAAAATGCTGATAGTGATATGGACAATGAAGTTCAAGTTGAGGTGTTCTCAGATGGAGATGAGGAACTTACTGGGAACCAGATCAAAGGTCATTATTGCTATGCTTTAGCAAAGAGACTGATGCCATTTTTCCCCTGCCCTAGAGATCTGTGGAACTTTGAGCCTGAGATAGATGATTCAGGGTATCTGGCAGAAGAAATTTCTAAGCAGCAAACCATTTAAGATTGGACCTGGCTGTTTCTAAAAGTATAGGCTCATATGTGTGAACAAAGAGATTATCTGAAATTTGAACTTATATTTAAAAGGAGGAAGGACCAGGACGGTGGCTCACACCTGTAATCCCAGCACTTTGGGAGACTGAAGTAGGTGGAACACCTGAGGTCAGCAGTTTGAGACCAGCCTGACCAACATGGAGCTACCATGTCTGTATTAAAATACAAAATTAGCTGGATATGGTGGTACATGCCTGTAATCCCAGCTACTTGGAATGCTAAGGCAGGAGAATCACTTGAACCCAGAAGCCAGAGGTTGCAGTGAGCCAAGATCACATTATTGCACTCCAGCCTGGGTGACAAGTACAAAACTATGTCTAAACAACAACAACAACAACAAAAGGAAACAGTGCATAAAACTTTGGAAAATGTGCAGCCTGACAATGGAGTAGAAAAGAAAACCCCATTTCCTGGGGAGACATTTAAGCCTGCTGTATAAATTTGCATAAGTAAAGACAGGCAAAATGTTAATAGCCAACACAATAGGGAAAATGCCTCCAGGGCATTTCAGAGACATTCATGGCAGTCCCTCCCATCACAGGCCTCGAGGCCTAGGAAGGAAAATTGGTTTTGTGGGCTGGACCCAGGGCCCCATTGCCCTGTGCTGCCATGAGATATGGCACCCTGCATCAGCTTCAGCCACAGCTAAAAAGGGCGAACATACATCTCAGGCTGTGGCTTCAAAGGGTGCAAGCCCCAAACCTTGGCACTTGCACATGGTGTTGGGCCAGCGGATGCACAGAATCCAAGAATTGAGGTTTTGGAACTCCTGCCTAGATTTCAGAAGATGTTTGGAAATGCCTGGATTTCTAGGCAGAAGTCAGCTGCAAAGCAGAGCCCTCTTGGAGAACCTCTACTAGGGCAGTGCAGAAGGGAAATTTGTGGTTGGAGCCCCCACATAGTGTCCCCACTGAGCCATTGCCTAGTGGAACTGTGAGAACAGGGCCATCATCTTCCACACTCCAGAATGGTAGATCCACCAACAGCTTGCACAGGGTGCCTGGAAAAGCCTCAGGCCCTCAATGCCAGACCATGAAAGCAGTCAGTGGGGCTGTACCCTGCAGAGACACAGGAGAGGAGCTTCTCAAGGCCTTGGGAGATTACCTCTTGCATTGGTGTGCCCTGGATGTGAGACATAGAGTCAGAGGACATTATTTTGGTCCTTTAATATTTAATGACTGCCCAACTGGGTTTTGGACTTGCATGGGCCTTTGTTTTGGCCAGTTTCTCCCTTTCAGATTGGGAGGATTTACCCAATTTGTGTACCTCCATTGTATCTTGGAATTAACTAACGTGTTTTTGATTTTATAGGCTCATAGGTGGAAGGGACTTGTCTTGTCTAATGAGACTTTGGATTTGGACTTTTGAGTTTATACTGGAATAAGTTAAGATTGGGGGACTGTTGGGATGGCTTGATTGTATTTTGAAATGTCAGGACATGAGATTTGGGAGGGGCCAGGGTTGGAATAATATGATTTGGCTCTGTGTTCCCACTAAAATCTCAACTCTGATTGGGATTTTTAGTGTTGCGGAAAGGGCCTGGTGGGAGGTGATTGGATCATGAGGACTTGTCCCTTGCTGTTTTTATGATAGTGAGTGAGTTCCCATGAGATCTCATGATTTAAAAGTGTGTGGCACATCGCCCCTTGCTCTGTCTCTCTCTCCAGCCACCATATGAAGAAGGTGTTTGCTTCCTTTTTGCCTTCTGTCATGATTGTAAGTTTCCTCAGTCCTCCCAGTCATGCTTCCTGTTAAGTCTATAGAACAGTTAGTGAGTTAAACTTCTTTTCTTCATAAAATACCCACTCTCAAGTAGTTCTTTTATAGCACAGTGAAAACAGACTGATACTCCCATAAAGATAGTTCCTTAAAATTTAACTTTATTGCTTTTGCATTTATTCCTGTGGTAATATTTAACATTAGATCAAATATTTATATTTTTTCAAAATAAAAGAAGCACTGAAGGTTTGTTAAAGAATTACCATGATAAGCAATCCAGGATCCTGTTTTATATTGTGTTCATAATTCCCATTCAGAAAGTTTGGTTTTATAGCAAGTTACTTTCAATAACTTTATTAATACACTTGCACAGGGAATGTATTTCCAACTTGCCATTCCACAGAGTATTTTATGAAATAAACTCCATTTCAAAACCAGAGCAAACAAACCTAAAGTAAACTAGAGATAAATTTGCTAAAATCAATACCCTATAAATGCTTGTTTTCTTTCAAGACAATAACATAGTGGTGTATAAAACAGTATAATCACTATTGTAAAGAAAAGGACCCAAATACCAAATAAATTTTAAACACTTTCCTATCGATGAGGGGTGAGCACCATGGTTGTGAGTGTGTGTATGTGTGTGTGTGTTTACATTCTCAAACATGATGTAAAAATATATCATAAATAGTTTTGGAACCATCTGCATATATGTGCTCTTCTCTGTATGGAGAAAGCAAGAAATACAACAAAAAAAAGAAAGGATGAATTTTTTACAGAAATTAATCATTTCTTACCCTCAACAGAGGCAGAGGAATAAGCCCTAGTTTCCTATTACATCACTCTCATGTTGCTCTTCAGAGAAATATAACAAGCAACTGATATTTGCTCCAAGTTGGGTTTTCAGGGACTCCATGATTTAAGATCATACTCTAGCAGATGACTGTGCAGGTAATCAGTGAATAGAGTCCCTAATGAGTGAATAGTGCAGAAAAATATAGTAGTTAGCTTTTGCCTTCTGCAACTTCTTAAGTGAGGTTGTTCATTATTTTTTTTCAGCAGTCAATCATGACAACCATTACAAAGTCATTTTTTAAATTATATTTTAATTTTTAATTGGCTATTAATTTTATATGGTCTATGGAGTACAATATGTTTAGTTACATGTATAAATTATGGAATGATTAAATCGGCTAATTAACATGTATAACACCTCAGGTACTTATCATTTCTTTGTGGTAAGAACATTTAAAATCCACTCTTTTAATAATTTTGAAATATACAATACTATCATTCATTCATTATTATTAAATATAGTCACTTGGCTGTGCAGATCACCAAAAATATTTTCTCCTATTGAATTGAAACTTTATACCCTCGACCGACATTTCTCTTTTTCTCCCCCAAAAGGCAATTTTTATGTGTTCATATGTTATCTATAAATCATATTATATGTGGAAAAGTGATATTTTATACATCTATATATTATGTCCTATCTGTGCTTACCTTTTCTATTTGTTCTTTAGCCCTTGAAGAATTTAAAATAATATTAATCGGCCAGGTGTGGTGACTCACACCTGTAATCCCACCACTTTGAGAGGCCGAGGCAGGCGAATCACAAAGTCAATAAATAGAAACCATCCTGGCCAACATGGTGAAACTCCATCTCTACTAAAAATACAAAAATTAGGTGGGCATGGTGGCATGTGCCTGTAGTCCCAGCTACTCGGTAGGCTGAGGCAGGGGAATCGCTTAAACCCGGGAGGCAGAGGTTGCAATGAGCCAAGATGGTGCCACTGCACTCCAGCCTGGCCACAGAGTGAGACTCCGTCTCAAAAAATAAATAAATAAATAAACAAATAAATACATAAATAAAATAATACTAATCATAACAACATTAATACCATTTTTGCTGAGCACTCAATGTATACTTCAAATATACATTGTCTGGTAATCTTCACAAAAAGCTTATGAGGGCATAGATATTATATACATTGTTTACAGTTGGCGAATCAAATGTAGAGAAACCAACTCAGTTTCTCAGGGAAGGAAAAGTTATAAGTAAATTCTAACTGATAATCAGGATTCAGGATGATCTTCAAACAGTCTGATTCTCTACACTTGATTGAGAAAGTAAATGTCTTTTTATCCCTCACTTCTCCACATAAATCTCTTCTGAGACTTGAGTTTCCAATTTCCTGGAGAATATTGCAATGGCTTTAAGTTGTTAGGTCTCCACCCACTCGTGCAGATAGTTCTAACTGAATTGAAGTAGAGTTAGGAAACCCCCAAATTCACTGATGGTAGAAAAATGTGACAGAAAAATGTTCAGTCACTTCTTTGTCATTTAAAGCAATTTCTTAGTAAAAGTTATCAAAAACCATGCTCTCCTCCTTCCTTCCTGCTCCTTCTCCCAGAAAGTTACATCAAAGAGTTGGAGACAATGGTTAGGTTCAAAAGTGTTCTCAATTCCTCACTGGTACCACCAGCCTCTTTCAGTGTGTCTCATCTTACCAGTTATCTGAGCCAGCCTCTGACTTTATAGGGTTCCCACCGAAGCATCCGTGGCTGACTGAATGTCAGCCCTCTCTCTTGGCCTTATGAATGCACTTTGAACTTGACCTGTTCATCACTTTCAACTGACAGGCTGCAATTAAAGACAGTTTTGGTCCACTGATGAATATTCAAGACTGTCTTGCACAAAAGATTCTGTTTAAAGGTCTCTTTGGTGAATCCAAAGCCTCTGGGAGGGCACACTGGCCCTTGGTTCTCAGCTTTCTTTGCTATGGCCATGAGAAATATCTTGACTCATGTCATTTCTCATAGCAACCTAAAGAAAAGGGGACTGGGTAGAAGCCGACTTTCTCAGACTCACTCTCTCTCTTTCTGCCTTAACCTAGCTTGACGCCATTTCTACTCTATGGCAGCATTACATCAGAAGCTATGATGTTGACCAACCCTCCTGGTGTGTCTAGGACTGAGGGGTTTCTGGGACACAGAACTTACAGAGCTAAAACCAGGAACATATTAGTTAAACCTGGATAGCTGGTCACTCTATATACAAGATAATATCTGAAAATCCTCACCAGCCTGAAGAGTCAAAGAGGAGAATCTGTATGGCATGCAGAAGTTGTAAAGGAAAGTGGAAAAGGGAGAGTGGAAAAGTACAGATGCTGATGGGGGAAAGATCAAAAAACTGTAGAACCATTTGGGGTGAGAAGGAAGAAGGGACTGTGGGCTGTACCAAACTATCCTTGTTTGGAAAATTTGTACTCAGCATTCTAACAAGTGTAAAATATATTTTAAAAACATAATTGGAGACTTTAATAACAGTACACAAATGTAGGATTAGTATAGCAAAGGTAAATCCAGCAAAATGTATAGTCCATTTCTGCTCTGAAAACATTTTTTTTTTGCCTCAAATATTGTACAAAGGTTTAAATATTGTAATGAGACAATTTTGACCATTTTTGACCATTTGAGCATTAATACATATGAGTGTTTTCCATGGTAGTAATAAGCGGTAACATGTCTTGTTAGATGCTATTCATTTTATAAAGTGAACTGTTAAGTTTTTACTTTCAAAATTTCTTTTGAAGGTTTTACTCTGCTAATTGTTAATATTTTCTCTTGATTGTTCTTATTAAAAATAATTCAGAAAAAGTGAATTCCTGCAATCATTTGTGGATTATTAGATGATTAAATCCTCCTTTATTTTGATTTTAAATATATTTTTATCTTTATCTTTAGAAATATTTGTAGAACTTCTAGTTCATTTTTAACCTCTCAATTCTGTGCTTACAATACAACTGATTACACTTTGAAATAAGAGCATAAGTGTAATTAAATTGTTAGTTATATTATATTTGCCTAAAAATAGGATGATTTTGCTTATACAAGTTGTTTTATATGGACATATTATTTTCATTAGAACAGTAGGCAAATTTACTACAGAATTACTTTCAAGTAAAATTGTGTAAATAAAATTATATTTACAAATGCCTAAAAATAAGTTATTAATTGGACTTTGTAAAAATACTCTAAGAGAAGTGATAAGTAGTGTATCATGTCACTCAATCCATGAGCTGATTTCACTCTACAATAATCAGTGATGAGTCAAAAGGAATGTCTTGTTCGAAACAAGTATCACCTAGCCCCAAATCCTGTATCTCTTGATAGTTACCCATCGTCTCATTACAACTTAAAATCCCTCCCCTCCCCTCCCCTTCCTTCCCTTCTCTTTTCTTTCTTTTTTTTTTTTTGAGATAGAGTCTCACTCAGTCACCCAGACTGGAGTGCAGTGGCATGATCTCGGCTCATTGAAAGCTCCAGCTCCCGGGTTCATGTCATTCTCTTGCCTCAGCCTCTGAGTAGCCGGTACTACTGGTGCCCACTACCACACCCAGCTAACTTTTTTTTTGTATTTTTAGTAGCGACGGGGTTTCACCGTGTTAGCCAGGATGGTCTTGATCTCCTGACCTCGTGATCTGCCGGCCTCGGCCTCTCAAAGTGCTGGGATTATAGACGTGAGCCACCACGCCCGGCCAAGACTAATTTTCAACTATCATTGGTGATAGAGTTTTACCTTTTCTCCCCATCCAAATTCATTACTCTTTGCCCAAAGGGTAGACTCCTTATTTAATAAAACAAAAGTAGACTTTAGCTCCACCTCCCATTATTCTCCTAGCTGGGTGTTGATGAAAGAAAAGAAATATGTTGTCAAAAGAGATGTGGTGTGTACTGACTTTTTTTCACCCCAAACTGCACTGGAGGGAATGACAAAACTGGGTTTTTGTCCTTAAATTAAAGGGAAAAAAGTAATTCCACTGCTGGATTTCTATAGGCACAATAATTGTAGCATGGACTGGATACAAGTTCTGTTTCCTCAATTTGCCACTGAGAGAGGATTTCATATACTCTTTCCTTTGTAGAGTGGAGTCTAGTCATGTCTCTATTCAAAAGAAACCAAACACCCAAGTTCCAGGCTATCCAAGCAGTAGTACCCCAATTGTGATAGATTTCAATTTTATTGACAAAATCCAATAATCCTCTTATATTTTGATATTGTCATTTGCCCCTGCATTGTAATCAAGTTGTATTAGTCTGCTTTTTATCCAAGACACAGAAGTTTTAACTTATTTAGAGGAGAGTATAGTGGCTAGTGAGGTAAATGCAAGAATATCCAGGCTTCCAAAGGGTTTTTTTTTTTTTTTTTTTTTTTTCCTCCCAGGATGCCTATCAATGAACTGTTGGAGCAAAGAACAAAGCACAAGACTGACACTCAACAAGTAACTTGTGTGTACTAGATGAGGCATGTCTGTGTTTGACGTGTTAAGAAATTAGTCTTTTGTAGATGTGGCTGTGCAGTAAAAGAAGGAACAAAACAGGTGGAGTGAGAAGACATAAAACCCACTTATTTACTGATTGATAGAGACGTATGATATTCATTCTTTCTCAGTTAGGGTATTGGGATAAAACCATTGGTTAAGGGGATACATATGTTTTAAATAACACAAATTAAGACATTATAGCATAGTTTTTCTACCAAAATGTAAATATTCTACTATTCACTCACACAGTCAAAATATTCTTGTGTATTTAATGTGCCACTCCTCAATATGCTGGAAATAAAAAATGCATGAGTCTTTTGCCACAAAATATTTAGTCTTTTGATAAAGAAAGTTATGGTAAGAGATAATTCCAAGGCAGTGCAGTAAGTGTTATAAACGAAGTCTGAACAAGACATGTAGGAGCAGGGAAGAAAATGAGTCAATTTTCCTGAGACAGTCAGGGAGAAATCAACAGGGCTAACTTTTCAGGTTGGAGAAGGACTCCTCTATTGGGGGATGATAAGGAAGCACATTCCTTACAGACAAAAACATCAGGTCATAACAGAGTATATCTTAGAAAACAGAATTTCAGCCATGTTTGAAATGTGAATAAGAACAGGTAGGGATAGAAAAATACATTGAAGACAGGTAATAGAGTACCTTCAATGTCACCCTAAGAATTTTTTATTTTATAAATCAGGTATTAGTTTGGGGTCTGTATGTATATGTGAAGATCTATCTACTAAGTCTCAAAGAAGGGATATAAATGAGCCTAAGGCCAAAGTTAAGCTATTAAAATTTTCTTTCTCCCTAGAAAACTTAATCAGGGAGTATCACATCTGTTAAAACAAAACAAAAAAAACAAAAAAGCACTGATGCTTTGTATTTTTAAATTCAGAAAATTTTTTGACTTTGATTTGTTATTGTTATTTTAAAATTATCTGTTTCATGAGAAAATTTTCAGGACTATTTCTACACTTACATATAATTCATAACAAGACAAAAGTTCATGTAAGAATATTTTATTGTGAATTTCATCTAAGATGTATTCTGTGCTGAATAAAAGGACAATCAGTTTGTAGTGATTTTACATGTATAATGCTCCAATTTTAATAAGGTTCTGTTTTCAACTAAAATTAAAGACAAGTTGGAGATATATAATCATCCTTGTCCTTTAAAACATGAAAGGTTATTTAAAACTTATAGATGTGATTATAAAAATGTCACAAATGTGCTTGATAAATCAGCACACCTTAAATTTGAGGAAATAATCTTATATCTAAGATATCTGAAACCAGGCTATAAGGCATTATGGCTTGAATTCTGCCACAGTTTCATTCCCATTCATATTTTATGTCCATCTAATGCTTAAAAAAGCAAAATCCTTATTCAAATAAAAGTCTCAGACTGAAAATGAGTAGATGCCTACAAACTTACGTTAAATGGAAAGTTAATGTTTTAATTGTTTGGAGTTCAGTTTTTCTACTGCTGCAGGCTTTAAATATTGCCATAAAGTAAATCTAGAATCCAAGAAGTTTCAAAATAACTATATGGAATTTGACTTTAAAACAAATTGTGAAACAAAATTTTCACATAAAATAACAAATATGAAAGGTTGAATACCTAAAGAATTTTTGGGGTCAGTGTATACATGTATTATGATAGAAGACACTCATATCTGTTTGGAATCAAAAAATATTTAATAATTTGCTAATGATTTGCTAGAGAAGAATTTCAAATAGAACAAGTCTCAATGTAAGTGATTATTTTGATATGGGTTTGAATGTACTTTTATAAAATTTGTATTAACTTATAGATTCACGAAGTGCATTATACACAAATTAACTATAAATTTATTTTTTTATAGATTTAAAGGTTATAAATGCAGCTTTATTACATGGACATATTATACTGTACTGAAGTCTGGGCTTTGGGTGTAATAATCACCTGAATAATGTATATTGTGCCCATTAGGCAATTTCTCATCCCTCACCCCCCTCACCCTCCCACTGTTGTGAGTTCCCAGTGTCTATTATTCCACTCCCTATGCCCCTGTGTACACATTATTTAGCTCCAACTTACAAGTGAGAACATGTAGTATTTGACATTCTGTTTATGAATGATCTTGCTTAGGATAATGTCTTCCCGTTCCATCCATGCTGCTGCAAAAGACATGATTTCTTTATTTTTCTGGCTGAATAGTATTCTGTGTGTGTGTGCATGTATGTATGTATATTTTCTCAAGCTTTCTTCTTTTTGTTTAGAATAGCTTTTGCTATTTAGGCTCTGTCTTGGTTCCATAAGAATTTCAGAACTTTCTTGAAAATTTCAATTCCATGAAAATCGATAATGGAATTTTGACAGGAATTACATTGAATCTATAGATTGCTTTGGGGTTTCTTCCAATCCATGAGCAAGAGGTGTTTTTCAATTTGCTTGTGTCACCTATAATTTCTTTCATCAGTGTTTTTGTACATTTTCTTGTAGAGATCTCTCACCTCCTTGGTTAAATGTATTCATAGAATATTTTCCATAGGTTTTTATAGGTTTTATGAATGGAACTGAGGTCTTTATTTGGTTCTCAACTTGTTTGTCATTGATGTATAGAAATACTACTGATGTTTGTATGTTGATTTTTTATCCTGTAACTTTACTGATATCATTTATCAAATCTAGGAGTCTTCAGGAGTAATCTTTAGGGTTTCCTAAGTATAAGATCAACAGTCAGTAAACAGAGCTAATTTGACTTCCTTGTTTCCTGTTTGGATACCTTTTATTTCTTTCTCTTGCCTGATTGATCTGGCAAGGATTTCCATTATTATGTTGAATAGTAGTGGTGAAAGTGGGAATCCTTGTCTTGCTTCAGTATCTGAGGGGGAACGTTTTTAACTTTTCTCCATTCAGTATGATGTTGGCTATGGCTTTGCGATACATGGCTTTTATACTTTTGAGATATCTTACTTCAAGCTTAGTTGTTAAGGGTTTTTATCATAAAGGGATTCTGAATTTCATCAGATGCTTTTTATCAAATATTTATGTAGCAAATCACATTTATTGATTTGCATATGTTGAACTATCTTTTTGTAACTGGGATAAAACCCACTTGATTTTGGTGTATTCTTTATAATGTACTACTGAATTTGGTTTACTAGTATTTTGTTGAAGATTTTTGTATCTATATTCATCAGTTATATTGGCTTGTAGTTTTCTTTTTTGTTGCGTACTTGTCTGGCAACAGTATCAGGCTGACACTGGCTTCATAGAATGAGTTAGGAGGAATCCCTCCTGTTCAACTTTTTGGAATAGTTTCAGTAGGATCAGTCCAAATTCTCTTTGTATGTCTGTTGGCATTCAACTGTGAATCTGACTCTGGGTTTTTCTCTGTTTTGGTTACATAAGAATTTCAGACTCTGGGTTTTTCAGAGATGTGTTTAAATTACTAATTCTATTTCACTACTTTTTATTGGTCTGTTTAAGATTTCTGTTTCTTCCTGGTTCAATATTGGGAAGTTGTATGTTTTCAGGAAATTATTCATTTCCTTTAGATTTTCTAAGTTGTGAATGTATAGCCATTTATAGTAGTCTATGATATATTGTTAATTTTTGAACTTTGTATCTTTTTGATGTAAGCATTTAACACAATAAAAATATCCTCCTGGCACTGTTTTTGCTGTATCCCAGAAGTCTGGGTATGCTGTGTTTCCATTTTCATTTTTTCAAGATATGTTTTAATTTCCAAATTAATTTCATCATGTACCCAAAGATCATTCAGGAACAGATTGTTTAACTTCCTTGTATTTGTATAGTTTTCAGAGTTCCTTTTGGAAATGATTTCTAGTTTTATTCCACTAAGGTTAAAAAAGATATTTGATGTGATTTTAATTTTTCCAAATTCATTGAGACCTGTTTGGTGGCCTAAAATATGGTATCTTTTGGAGAATGTTTTATACACTCATGAGAAGAATATATATTCTGTGATTATTGGGTAACATGTTCTGTAGATATCTGTTAGGTTCATTGGTATGGAGTCCAGTTTAAGTTTAGTGTCTCTTTGATTTATTTCAGTGATCTATCTAGTGCTATTAGTGGTATTGAAGTACCTCACTAGTATTGTATTGCTGTCTATCTCTTTTCTCATGTCTAATAGCATTTGTTTTATGAATCTGGGTGCTCTGGTGATGGGTGGATATATATTTAGAATTGTTTTACTTTTTATTGAATTGAACCCATCATTATCTGATGACCTCCTTTTTTTTTTTCTTTTTTCTTTTTTTTTTTTTTACTGTTTTTGGTATAAAGTCTGTTCTGTCTGATGTAAGTATAGCTATTCTTGTTCTCTTTTGGTTTCCATTGGCATGAGATACCTTTATCTTGAGTCTGAAAATGTCTTTATCAGCTAAATGTGTTTCTTGAAAGCAGCATTTGGTTGAACCCTATTTTTGTTTTTTTGTTTTGTTTTGTTTTGTTGTTGTTGTTGCTGTTTTCCGTTAAACCAATGTCTACCTTTTAAGTGAACACTTGATACATTTATGTTCAAGGTTAATATTGATATGTGAGTCTGTTCCTGTCATAGTGTCAATTATTACCTAGTTGCTTTGAAGTCTTGATTCTATACTTGTTTTATGAGACCTGTGAGTTACATACTTCTGCGTGTTTTTCTGATGGCAAGTATCACCCTTTTATCTCTATGTTTGAACTCCTTTGAGGATTTCTTGTGGGACCAGTCTAGTAGTGATGAATTTCCTTAGCATTTGTTTGTCTGAAAAAGACTATTTCTCCTTCATGTATTAAGCCTTGTTTAGCAGTATACAAAATGCATGTCTGATAGTTTTTTTTTTTTTTTTTCCTTTAAGAAAACTGAACATAGGGCCACAGTCTCTTCTGGTTTATAGGGTTGTGTGTTTCCAGGAATGTATCCATTTTCTCTAGGTTTTTAAGTTTGTGAGTATGCAGCTGTTCTAGTAGTCTTCGATGATCCTCGGTATTCTGTGGTATCAATTGAGAAATCCACTTCATCTGATGAGATGTCCTTTAGAGGTGTTTAGACACTTTCCTCATACTGCTTTTAGTATTTTTTTTCCTTCATGTTGACTTTGGATTGTCTGATAACTATATGTCTTGGTGAAATCTATCTTGAATGCATCTTCCTGGAGTTCTCTGAGCTTCTTGTGTCTGGATATTTAAATACTTAGCAAGGCTAAGGTAGATTTCCTCAATCATTCCCTCAAATAAAAAGACCAATATTTTTACTCTTTTTTACCCTCAGGAATACCTATGACTCATAAGATTGAACACTTTACATAATCACATATTTTCTGAATGCAGTGTTTATATTTTAATATTCTTTATTTTTATCTGACTGGTTTAATTCAAAGGATCTGTCTTCAAGATCTGAAATTCTTTCTTCTGCTTGGTCTAGTCTGTTGTTAAGGTTTTCAACTATATTTTGTAATTCCTTGAATATTTTTTTTTCTTCTAAAAGTTATTTAATTATTTTTTTTTTTAGTAAAAGCTGTCATTTCAGTGGATTTTTATTTCATATTCTGAGTCATTCTTTTTGTGATTTATTTGTGTTAGTTTTAACTTTTTCTTGGATCTCACTGAGTTTCTTTAGAAATCACTGTTTTGAATTTTTATCTAGTATTTCAAAAATTTAATTTTGGTTAGGATCTATTGCTGAAGAGTTAGTGTAATCTTTGAGGGCTTGTAACACTGTTTGTTTGTTTGTTTTCATAGGTCCAGAATTGTTTATCTGTTTTCTTCTCATCTGGAAAATCTGTCTCTGCTTATTTTTAATTTTTTTCTTAATGTGTCAAATCTTTGAGGATGTGATTATAATGTATGTTGTGCAGCATTCTTTGGCTTTGGTTCTGGGTGCTTTCAATGGCAAAGATTCAGTATAAGTTCCTTGGTTATAGATAGCCTTGTGTGGTGACTTTCTCAAATCCTAGTTGTAGTAGTGATGTACTGGGACTGTGAGCAGACTTGCTGCCACATATGGGGCTGTGATGGCAGAGGTCTCAGCAAGTTTATCTTGTTCCTCAGGTCTGAGCACTCTTGTCAGCAGATTTTCTATTAGGTTGTGCAGTTCCACCTCCAGACAAATAGGTGGTGTTTAGAGATAGGAGACAACAATGACTGAAAGAGATGGGTATATGAATGATCTTTGTTAACCATGAGAAGCTCAGTTTCCTCAGGCAATGGGCTTGTCTGTGCTATGCCCTGTGGAATGGTCTCTATGCTCAGTCCCAGAGTAGGGGACAAAGCTGCCTGGAGCTGGATCAGGCAGATCCACCTACAGGTAACTCAAAGGCAGGCACAAGCACCAGCTCCAACAAGGAGTCTGGGGGCAGCCATTCAGCACCCAGAATTGTGTCCAGGCATGGAGTAGAGAAACCTCCACTCCTCTAAGTTCTCTGCATGGGAAGAAAGGGGTAACCTGGACTCCTAACCTAGAAATGTAGTTGCTTCAAATGCTTGGAGATATATCTAAGTGTGGAGTGAAAGAGCACTGCTTCACCAACTCCTCTGCATGGGAGGAATGGGGCAGCTTAAGTTCCAAAACCAGGGGAGCTAATGTGCCATATGCCTGGAAAAACTCTGCCCAGGCAAGGAGTGGAGAAAATACTGCTGCAACAAGGTCTTTGCATGGGAAGGGAGGGGCAACTCAAGCTCCTAATCCAGGTTAGCAGGTGTACCAAAAGCCAGGAGATATGCCCAGGCTTGCAGCATGAAAACTGCCACTGCGTCAAGTTCTCTACACAGCAAACAGGGGTCTAAACTCCTAACCTAGAAGAATAGGTGTTCCAAGTGCCTCGAAATTTGTCAGAGCGTGGAGCAGACACAGTGCTGTTGCACCAAGTTCTCTGCTTGGGAAGAGAGGGGCAGCGCCGGGGGACTCTGCCTCTCTCATGTACTGGGGCTCCTACTTTTCTCAGTCGAATGCCTCCATGCATGCTGATTGCCCACCTTCTCTTGTCTAAAATCTGAAGTGTCCTTTGCGTTTCTAGTGAATTCCCGTATACCTTCTATATACTCTCACAGTATTAATCTCTGTGCATTATCTTGCTCTTTCCAAGTGGATGAGATGCTCTAAAAGCCTCCAATCCAACATCGTAGAAGAAAAAAAAATTAAATATAAATTTAAATAACCTAGAAATTCTTCTTATGCCACTATGCCTTATTTAAAATTGTAATTTTAAGCTGATCCATCCAGCTTTATGCAGATCACATTCAAATGTATAACCTTAGCTCTTATCTTTTATTTTTTTTCTAAAGTAGTTTTCTTTGGATGACATATTACAGTAAAAAAAAAAAAAAAAAAAAAAAAAAAAAAATATTTACCATTTAGCTCCTCTGTAATATTTCAGAAAAAGAATGCATTTTCTTTTTACTTTTCCTCTTATTTGCTATAAAATTACTACTATCAGTGCTCTAAACTCAAAGCCATGGTTTTATCATTTTTCATTTATTCCTTATTCCCAGTCTAACTAATCATATTACTTCTTAGATCTATGTCCAATGGAAGAATCTAGAAATGTATCATTTGGCACCTGTGCAACAGTGAAGCTGACCTAAAGTAATTCTTTTGGGCTCTATTTTATTATAATTTTAGATTTCAGCAAAATATTCCCTAAATACAGCTTTAAAAATAATTAGATAATAAAGTATCACTTTAGAAACTTTTTGTAAGAGATACTATGTTCACACAAAAAGTGGAGTTTTGCAAAATAAACCAAAGATGAATTGCTTATTTTCTGTAGTCAAATTAATCCCAAATAACAAAATAAAATATAATTTTATAATGAAACACAACTCTAATAATATATTAGAAATTGTAATACTTCTAATAATTTTAGAAGATATAAGTAACACATTACTATAAAGAATTTCATTGTTAGCAATATTAAAATATTTGCTATATTAAGTGCTAGCCTCTAACTTCCTAAATACCAGCATTTACTCAAATATTAAAAATCAAAATGTGTATAAAAAAATACACAATAGCACAGTGACTGTGACTGTAGACTCCAGAGTAGGCAGCCTGGGCTATCAATTCCTATTCATAGTTTCTAGTCCAAGTTGTTCAAATCTGCTTTTTAGTTTTTGATGGTATCTATTTAACAGAATCAAATTTCTGCAGTCTGTTTTAAAGATTTCTATTTTCTAATTTAACAAGACTTGCTAAAATGTTTTTTTTTAGAGTAATCGTTGAATTATTCAACCTGTAGAAGCAGCAGAACAAGTTCATATGGTTTTATGAACACTAAGAACCCAAGTATGTGACCTATACTTTGCTCAGTGTTTGACATATGGCAAATTTTCAAATGTAAGTAATTGACCATTTTTTTACTTAGTTATGCCTTAAACAATTGGGCCCTAAACTGACTCAACAAAAAAATCTAAGTAGTTCTAAATTCCACATTCTTTGATATTAGAAGGCATAGACTTGTAAAAAATTTTGAGTGTTGTAACAAGGTCTTAAATAAATCAGATATTATAGAAAGCATAGAGCTAGGTAATCAAATGGTGTACAAAATGTATAATCTACATCAATAGTCTATTACAATTTTTATTAATGTAATTGTATATCTCATTTTCATTTTGATAAGAACTAGGGTTTAATATACTTGCTCATAAAATATCTTGTATACCATATTTTTTAAATTATGAAATTACAATTTTCTAAATGCTTCCAAACCTGAATCTTTGGAGCAAAGTTAAATATCTGGCATTAGGCTGGGCATGGTGGCTCACACCTGTAATCCCAGCACTTTGGCAGGCCAAGGCGGGTGGATCACCTGAGGTCAGGAGTTCGAGACCAGCCTGGCCAACCTGGTGAAACCCCATCTCTCCAAAAAATTCAAAAATTAGCTGGGCATTGTGGCGCACCTCTGTAATCCCAGCTACTCAGGAGGCTGGGGCAGGAGAATCGCTTGAACCTGGGAGGTGGAGGTTGCAGTGAGTCGAGATCATGCCACTGTACTCCAGCCTGGGCAACAGAGTGAGACTCTGTCCCATAAAAATTAAAAAAAAATTAAAAATTTTGAAAAGTATGTGACATTATACATACTATCATTCTTTCGCTCTTTTATACTTTGATCTCCTCTTCCCAAGCCCACTTGGTCAATTACAATATATAGAAGCTTCAGATTCCACTGTATTTTCTCAATCACTGTCTTTTCTAGCTCCATAGCATCCACAGATACCCTTCCTTCTGGGAACACAATGATAAATGAGATATTTTTAAAAAGCAAATTAAACTTTCTTTAGGTTAAATGTTTAGAATGTAGATGATATTGAGATACAAATGCCAATTAATGCTAATGTCTTAGATTCTAATAGGAGTCCAAACCCTATTGTGAACTGTGCATGCAAGAGATGTAGGTTGCCGCTCCTTATGAGAATCTAATGCCCGATCTCAGGTGGAACAGTTTCATTCCAAAACTGTTCCTCCTCACCCTGTCTGTGCAAAAATTGTATTCCACAAATCTGGTCTCTGGTGTCAAAAAAGTTTGGGGAGCACTGCTCTATAACTTTCCTACTTGGAGTAGCTGGAATGCCACCATCTTTGAAATGTGTTGATATGTGTTTATTATTATGTTTATTATATTTCCTGATGAATCACATGTCTTTAAATATGTAGCACAAGAACAAAAGTTACCCTGAATAATTTTGCTTTGTAGGTATCACACAATGTAATTTAACTGCTAATCCAGTAGTCACTGTGTAAAAATTCATGTTCTACACACTCTTAGCAATATTGTATTCTTGATGACATTTATTTGGGACTACCTTAGTTGGTATAAATGTCAGATATTGGAAATAAATATTATGTGAAAAACATCAAAGAGAAATAACCATCAGCTGAAATTTTAATTTAAGTGACAAATCCAATTATCCTACTCCTAATCATGTATTTCTTTTTTGAGAGACTGTAAAAGATAAAGAAGAAGAACATTCTAATTCTGTGCACAAATCCTAAAGCAGAAGTATAAAGAACTAGACTTTTCAATATAAGTCTCTGAATGTGCTATGTCCTTCCCCTAGGCACACTAATGGCTCAAACAGATCAGAGAGAGAAATGAAGGAGCTATTAAATGAGTCTAGGGCTGGGCATGATGGCTCATGACTGTGATCACAGCACTTTGGGAGGCCATGGCAGGCAGATCATGAGGTTAGGAGTTCAAGACCAGCCTGGCCAACATGGTGAAACCCAGTCTCTACTAAAAATAAAAAAATTAGCCGGGCATGGTGGTGTGTGCCTGTAATCTCAGCTACTCCAGAGGCTGTAGCAGGAGAATTGCTTGAACCAGGACCTGGGAGGTGGAGGTTGCAGTGAGCAGAGATTGCTCCACTGAATTCCGGCCTGGGACAGAGTAAGACTCCGTCTCAAAACAAAAACAAACAAACAAATAAACAAAGATTCTGGGATTACAGAACTACAAGGTCAAAAATGACGCCAACATAAGAGTTATCAGAAAGAAAAATGCAGAGAAGAGAAAATATTTCAAATAAGCATTGGACTAACAGAATGACTATGGGAAAGCCTTCTCTGGAAATTAACAGTAGTTAAAATTTACTTTAGACCTAGATTATATAACCCATTGATCCTTAGCAAAAATTACAAAGTAGTTTTACTTGCTTTTCCTCATCCAGTTATAAGTTTACACTCACAAAAAGTAACTTAAAAGTGTGTTACTCTAACTGTTGTTCTAGCTGGAGAATGGTTACAGATGGGTGGCCTGCAGAGTGGTTGTAATAGTAGAAAATTTATATTCCCCAAGCTGTTGCTTTGAGGAAGACAGCTGCAGGCAAGAAAGCTCTTAGCAGCCAGAAATCTTCTGAGTACTCTTCTGTTTCCAATACCATAGACTGTAGCAGAATTAATCAGCCATAGCAAATTGAAATGATTAAGTTTTCCAACTTCTTATAATCAGTAAAATTGCATGTGTATTTATGACTATGCCACAGGGCATTGGACAACCTACAGGAGGATTTTGAGTATCAGGATTATTAGTGATGGATGAACTGACAAAGTTGCTTTGTCCTTCACAAAAGCACATCAGCCTATATATAGTCTGTATGGAAATTTCTAAAAATAGACCTTGTGATGGAGCTGATTCAAAATGCTTAAGAGGCATCAACATGAAACAACATGACGGATACTAGACATCCAGTGATTCCTAAATTCCTTATTCATGTTCTCCTATGACTTGTTTTGGTTTTAAAAACACATAAATGTATTACTCTACTGTTACATTGTAAACGTTTAAAAATTATACCTTAGTCTATTTATGATGTTATAACCGACTGCCACAGATGTGTTATTTTTTTTAATGAACATAGATGTATTGGCTCATGGTTCTGGAGGTTAGGAAGTCCAATATCAAGGGGCTAGCATCTGGCAAGGGTCTTCTTGCTACATTATCTCATGACAGAAGGGCAAAGAGAAGGCAAAGTAGGGGTGAAAAACTCTTCCTTTCATAAGGAACTCATTCTTGAGATGATGAACCTTGACAATAGTATTGATTAATACACTTAGGAGGATGGAACCCTTATGGCCTAACCATCACTTAATAGTCACACTGCTTAATATTGTTACAATGGCAATTAAATTTCAACACGAGTTTTTTGGTTGAAACTCGTTGAAATTTAATTGCTATTGTAACAATATTCAACTTCTATTTCTCAAACTTTTAGATTTTTATTTGGGTTATTGCTAGTCAAAACATAGCAATGCCTCAAATAAAAATTTTAAAGTATGAGAAATAAAAGTTTCAATGTTTTCTTCTTATATCCCAGCAGTGCATGTTCTGCTTTCCCTAAGGTACACTCTATCCTTTGGAGGCTACTACTCAAGGACTTCCTAAGGATATGTGTGATTCTTGCAATGAAATGGAATGAGATCGAATGTAAAATATATATCCCTCTACTTTATTCAAGAGAATCAAATTTGATTCTTCTCTCTACTTAGAGCTGCTTTCAAATTTTATTCCAGATAAACAAAACAAAACAAAAGCTATAATGCTTGCCAATGGAGAAACTTTATAAGATTTCAAAAACCATATGAAATTTTCTCCTTCTGAATTTTTGGACATAGTGGTACCATTTTTCTGGATTACAGTGGCCAATAAGTTTTAAAATATTATTGCTTAAGTAACTGCTTATTTTTATACACAGTGGTACCATTTTTCTGGATTACAGTGGCTAACAGGTTTTAAAATATTCTTGCTTAAGTAACTGTTTAATGAACAAAGTATATTTTTGGAAGGTTATAAAAATATTTTGGAACCTTGATAGAGGTGATGGTTATACAATATTGTGAAATACTAAATGCCACTGAATTTTACAGTGCAAAATGGCTCAATTTTGTTATATAAATTTCACTTTAATAAAATAGTTAAATATTCATTAAGAAACTGTAATTTTTATTTTGCACATTTCAAGTCTCTATTCACCTACTAAGCTCATAAATGACTGCTGTTTTGTATATTGACATTTATGTACTGACTTTTAAAATCCTGGTTTTCTTATCATCTTATTAAGAACATGTACTTTTATTACACATATCTCAGAGCAGCCATTGTGAATCTTAGAGAATTTTTTCAGAATTTTTTAGAAAAACCAAATTGAAGTATTTTTAGAAATGTTTCAAAGAAAAAAAAAAACAGTTTTCTTTTTGAAATTGTGTGAAAATGTTATCAAATATGATTAGTACACTCTGTTTCTCATTAGGACAAAGAAGGGCTGTAGGGTGCATGATGCACCATTTCCCCTCATGCTGCTTATGAGAGGTTTAAAGAAGTAAGAAAGTACACATAGCAAGTTTTTCATATCTCTTCCAGAGTTTTTAATAATAAACATCTATTTAAAATTATTTGGCAATACCGAGAAGAAAAATCTTTCCAGTATATCTGGAAATGATGTTTAAGAGGTTTTAGTATGCAATTTTTGTCAATTTTTTTTTTAGCAATTCACATGATTACAGTGATTATTCTTTGTCTACTTTTTAAATTTAAAATAAATGTGCCCGATATAAAAATTTCTCAATCCTATTTTATTTCTTCCTAAAAGGGAACTGTTTTTTCATTGTATACACTCTAAAACTAGCATTACTTTTAATCTGCATATATAATGTGCATGCATTTCAGTACACATACATGTTTTTAGCTCAAGCTTCACTAAATTAAAGTTTTAATAACTAATTGTGTTAATATAAATGCAGATTGTTTAACTTTTAGTTTACTTCCATAAATTATGATACTGGTTGAGTACAGACATTGAAACTGTACTGTAGTTACCATACTGGCTAGGAACATATGAGAGGAGTCTTAGAAAATGTCTAGAATAACCTAACATTGGGCAGGTGATAAGATGCCTTGATCGTGTCCCTTGAATATAGCCTCCGGAGATTCCGTATTGGCTAAGAAGCACAAAACAAGCAGCATCTGCTTCTCACTCCAAGTCTTATCCAATTTGGAATTTAAGTCTCTTTTAACTGGAAAATTGAATTTATAGATTAGTGGTGTGGAGACTCAGTGGTTTTCGACTCATTTTCTGATTTCTTTACCAACTGGCATTGATTCAATAATGCTACTAGGTGATTTGCTTAAAAACTGTGTTGTTTCTAAAGCTTACTGAATGGCAAAATATGGTTTTTTTTTTAAATTAGAAAATAAGTTTCTTCATAATAGTTTAATTTGGGCCAAGATTGCCAATTAAGCCACACGTTTCATCTATATTTTAGTACCATGTAAAGACACAGATGTAGAGAATGTATACCAAATTTTACAAAGAATCATCTATGCATTACAGAATTATCTTATGCCAGAAATAGAAAATGATATGATAATATCCTCTATTTTTAGAATAATGTAGAAATCACTAAAGTATGACAGCCACTTATATTTCATCTACAGAAGAGCAGTACTTTGGTATCATATCCCCCTTCTTAATTTGGTATTGTGCTTTGTTTGTTTCTTTTAAGTTATTCTAGACATTTTCTAAGACTCCTCTCACATGTTCATAGCCAATATGGCAACCACAGTACACTTCCGATGTCTGTGTGCAACCAGTATCAGAATTTATGGAAGCAGACTAAAAGTTAAACAATCTGGCATTTATATTAACACAATTAGTTATTAAAACTTTAAGATTATAAATCATTTTCTAACACCATTTTGTAACAATTCTAAATATTCTAACCCTATGTAATGTCATAGTATTTCCAATAAATAAACAAAAAAAAAATCAAGTGACTTTTCCAGAACTTTGGATATTTAAATCAATGAATTTATAACACGCTTACTTTTCACAAATAGTCTATTTCCATGCTGTTTGATCTCATGAGATGAAAAATCTATTTTACTGTAAAATAACTACAAATACTTTGAAAAGCAGTCAGAACTGCTTTTCATAGACCATTTTGTGAAGATAACTTTCAAAAATATCAATAGTTAAGAATGCTCTTTACCATTATAAAAAAAAAATTGAAAATTGACAGTAAATCTTAATTTACTATTTCTATAACCAATAACATTTATATGGAAGTTTGCCAAATATAGACTTTCATTTACATAATTATAGCAATTATGTGGTTTGCAGAGATGTGAAATTAGCACGCATTTTAGACTGGGCCTGGTGCCTTTTGTCCTTTGTCACCTACACATGCCATATTTATGAAATTACCCCATGGTTCTGTAGGCACTACCAGTAAGGTTCAAGAAAATTATAGACTTATTTCTATAAAATAAGTAAATCTTTAAAATGAACTTTTATAGCAGATATTAGTCTTATGCCATAAATTTAGGTTTATCACATTTGTTCATTTTGTTTCTGCTTGAATCTCACCTCAGTTTCCATCTCATTTCACTAGAAGATAATTCAAATGAGGTCATTTTTAGATGTCTACTCTGTCCTCAAAGAAATAGATCTTAGAAGATAGCACAATATGGGAGGAAAGAGACTAAATCCTTTAATCTTAAGTCTTCCATATTCACTACTAAATTTTCTTATTTGCAGTTAACCTAATTCCTTTATCACCTGTGATTTTCTGGCTTTCATACTTGCCTCATAATGTGAGAAGCTTTGACAAAACTGAAAAACTAAATGAATGCACACCATTAAGTTCCCTGTGTGCATCATAGAGCCATTCCCTCTGAGGTCCTGAAACTCTCAGGGGAGGGTTTATTTTTTGTCGTTAAAATTGTCTTATTTAAATATGACTGACATGTAAACAGTTGTACATACTTAATATTTACAACTCAATAAGCTTGAGAATAAGTATGCACCTGTGAAACCATCACTACCGTCAAGGCCATAACCGCATCCGTCATTTCCCAAAGTTTTCTACTGCCTCCTTTATTATTACTTGTGTGTATGTGAAGAACATTTAACATAAATTCTACTCTCTCCATCAGTTTTAAGTACAGTCAAACGTCATCATATTACATTTCAAGATAGTGAAGTATTTTGCACCCTGTTTTGACCAACTTTATTGACACCATTTTTGCAGCAGTAGGTGCTCATTTTGTGTTTCCGTGTCACTTTTTGGTAATTATCACTATATTGTAAATTTTTTCATTGTTATTAAATCTGTTACAGTGATCTATGATGGTGATCTTTGATGCTACTATTGTAATTGTTCTGAGTGGGCCATAAGCCACACCCATATAAGATGGCAAACAATCAGTAAATGTGTGTGTTCTGACTACTCCACAAACTTGCTCTTCTCTATCTCTCTCCTCTCCTCAAATCTCTCTATTTGGTGAAACATAAAAATATTAAAATTAAGCCAAGTAATAACCTTATATTGACATCTAAGGTTTTAGGTGAAAGAAAGAGTTACATGTCTCTCACTTAAACTCAAAAGTTAGAAATGGCTAAGCCTAGTGAGGAAAGCATGTAGAAAGTCAAGACAGGCTGAAATCTGAGCCTCTTGCAGCAAATAGTAAGCCAGGTTTTGAATGCAAAGAAAAAAAAATATTTGAAGAAAATTAGAAGTGGTACTCCAGTGAACATGTAAATAGTAGAAACAGAAACAGCCTTATTGCTCCTAGGAAGAAAGTTTCAGAGATTTGGATAGAAGATCAAACCAGGTATGACATTCTCTTTAGCCAAAAATCTAATCCAGAGGAAGACCCTGACTCTCTCTCTCTTCAATTCTGTGAAGGCTGAAAGAGGTGAGGAAGCTGCAGAAGAAAAATCTGAAGCCAGCAGGGGTTGCTTCATGATGTTTAATTTTTTAAAAAAGCTATTTCCATAACATAAAAGTACAAGGTGAAGGAGCAAGTGCTGATGTAGAAGCTGCAGCAAGTTATCTAGAAGATCTAGCTAACATAAGTCATTAACCAGATAACAGATTTGCAATGTAGATAAAATAGCCTTTTTCTTAGAAGATGCCATCTAGGACATTCATCGATAGAGAGAATTCAGTGCCTGGCTTCAAAGCTTCAAAGGACGAGTTGCCTCTTGTTAGGGACTGATGCAGCTAGTGACTTTTAGTTGAAGCCAATGCTAATTTACCATTCAAAAAATTGTAAGGCCCTTAAGAATTATGCTAAATCTACTTTGCTTATGCTCTATGAATGGAACAAAGTGTGGATGACAGCACATTTGTTTACAGGTTGCTTACTGAATATGTTAAGTCTGTTTTTCAGACTTACTGAGCAGAAAAAATATATATATATATATATATTACTGACAGGGTACCTGGTCACCCAGGAGCTCTGATGGAGATGTACAAGGAGATTAATGTTCACATACCTGCTAACTTAACTTCCCTTCTGCAGTCCATGGATCAAGGAGTAATTTTGGCTTTCAAGTATTATTATTTAATAAATACATTTCATAAGGCTGCAGCTGTCATAGAAAGTGATTTCTCTGATAGATATAGACAAAGTCAATCAAAAATCTTCTGAAAAGGATTCACCGTTCTAGATGTCATTAAGAACATTCACGGCTGGGCGTGGTGGCTCACGCCTGTAATCTCAGCACTTTGGGAGGCTGAGAAGGGTGGATCACGAGGTCAGGAGATCCAGACCATCCTAGCTAACACGGTGAAACCCCGTCTCTACTAAAAATACAAAAAATCAGCCGGCCGTGGTGACAGGCACCTGTAGTCCCAGCTACTCCGGAGACTGAGGCCGGAGAACTGCCTGAACCCGGGAGGCGGAGCTTGCAGTGAGCCGAGATTGCGCCACTGCACTCCAGGCTGGGTGACAGAGCGAGAGAGACTCCGTCTCAAAATAAAATAAAAAATAAAAATAATAAAAAAAGAATATTCATAATTCATGGAAAGAGGGCAAAATATCAACATCAATAAAACTTTGGAAGAAGCTGATTCAAACCCTCATGTCTGATTTCGAGAGGTTCAAGACTTCAGTGGAGGATGGAACTTTATAAAGATGCAATGGAAATAGCAACAGAACTAGAATTAGAAGTGGAGCCTAAAGATGTGACTAAATTGCTGCCATCTCATGATAAACATTTTAATGAATGTTTCTTGTGGATGTGCACAGAAAGTGGTTTTCTGAGATGAAACTTACTCTTTGTGAAGATGCTGTGAATGTTGTTGAAATGACAAAATAAAAGATCTGGATTACAAAGACTTAGTTGATAAAACAGTGGTAGGGTTTGAGAGGATAAACTCTAATTTTGAGAGTTCTATTGTGGGTAAAATGCTGTCAAACAGCATCTTGTGATACAAAGAAATCTTTCATGAAAGGAAGAGTTGATTGATGCAGCAAACTTCACTGTCGTCTTATTTTAAGAAATTGCTCCAGCCACCCCAACTTTGAGTAACCACCACATCCTGATCAGTCAGCAGCAATAAGCATCAAGGCAAGACTCTCCACTAGCAAAAAATTTATGCCTCATCGAAGGCTTAGATTAACATTAGAACTAGAAATAAAACATTTTAACATATGTACGTTGTTATTTAATACTATTGCACAATAGGCTACAATATAGTATGAACATAATTATATATGCATTGGAAAACCCAGAATTTCTGTGACTTACTTTATTGCTATATTCACTTAATTGTGGTGGTCTGAAACCAAACCTACTATAGGACAAGTTGCCTCTTGTCCATAACATAAAAGTACAAGGTAAAGGAGCAAGTATAAGTGAAGTATGCACATATACAATTCAGTATAAACTATAGGCAATATGCTCTATGGTGGATCTCCAGAACTTATCTTGAGTAACTGAACCCTTTTAGCTTTTGCCCATTATCTTATTTCCCCCCTCCCCCAGGCACTGTCAGCTACCTTTCTACTCTCTGCGTCTAGAAGTTTGACTATTTTCGATTTTATTTGTAAGTGAGATCACACAGTATCTGGCTTATGTCTGACTTATTTCACTTGGCATCATGTTCTCCAGGTCCATTCATGGTGTCACAAATGTCAGCATTTCCTTCTTTTTTATGGCTAAATAAGATTATATATATATATATATATATATATATATATATATATATATATATATATATATATATATATACACACACACACCCCACATTTTTTTTTTTTTTTTTTTTTTTTTTTTTTTTTTTTTTTTTTTAGACGGAGTCTCTCTCTGTCGCCCAGGCTGGAGTGCAGAGTGGCACGATCTCGGCTCACTGCAAGCTCTGCCTCCCGGTTTCACGCCATTCTCCTGCCTCAGCCTCCAGGGTAGCTGGAACTACAGGCGCCTGCCACCACACCCAGCTAATTTTTTGTATTTTTAGTAGAGACAGGGTTTCACCATGGTCTCGATCTCCTGACCTGGTGATCCGGCCACCTCGGCCTCCCAAAGTGCTGGGATTACAGGCGTGAGCCACCGCGCCCGGCCTATACACCACATTTCTATATCCATTCATGAGTTGATGGACATTTAGGTTGTTTCCACATCTTGGCTATTGTAAAAAATGCTGCAGTGAATGTGGGGATGCAGAATCTCTTCGAGATCCTGGTTTCAATTTCCTTAGGTAAATAAATACTCAACAGTAAAATTGCTAGATCATAAAGAATTCATATTTTAAACCTCCACATCGTTTTCCTAATGGTTTTTCCAATTTACATTCCTGCCAACAGTATACCAGGGTTCCTTCTTCTCCTCATTCTCACCAAAACATTTTTTTTTTTTTTAATAATGGCCATCCTACCAGGTATATTGTATTAAGTTACCATATATACCCTAAAACTATGTACACATCAATTATATATCAACAATAGAAAAACTGTTTTTAAAAAACCTATCAACAAAATGAAAAGATTACTTATGGAATGGGAGAAAATATTTGTGAATCATATACAACCATCTATCCCTTAATGACAGGGATAGGTTTTAGAAAATGCACTGTTAGGTGATTTCATTGTGCAAACATCACAGAATGTAGCTATATAAATCTAGACGGCATAGTCTACTACACACCTAGGCTACATATGGTACACCTAGTGTATTGTACTAGACTACAACCTATACTGCATGTTACTGCTCTGAATAGTACAGACAATTGTAATGCAATGGCACTTGTTTATCTAAACATAGAAAAGGCACAATAAAAATAGGTTTAAAAGATAAAAAATGATACACTTGTATATGATGCTTACCATAACTAGAGACTGAAGGACTGGAAATGGCTCAGATGAGTCAGTCAGTGAGTGGTGAGTGAACATGAAAGACATTATTGTACACTACTATAAACTTTATAAATACTGTGAACTTAAGCTACAATAAATTTAGAAAAACATTACATATCATTCTTTAATAATAAATTAACCTTAGCTTTCTGTAATTTATTTTTATATTTTTAAACTTGTATTTTGAGTTCAGGGGGACAAATGCAAGTTTGTTATAGAGGTAAACTTGTGTCATGGGGGTTTGTTGTACAGATTATTTCATCACTCAGATATTAAGCCTAGTACCCATTTGTTATTTTTCCTGATCTTCTCCCTCCTCCCAATCTCCACCCTCCAAAAGGCCTCAGTGTGTGTCATCCCCCTCTATGTGTCCATGTGTTCTTATCATTTAGCTCCCACTTATAAGTCAAAACATTCAGTATTTGGTTTTCTATTCCTGTGTTAGTTTGCTAAGGATAATGACCTCCAGCTCCATCCATGTCCCTGCAAAGGATATGATCTCATTCTTTTTTATGGCTAAATAGTATTCTGTGGTGTATATGTACCACATTTTCTTTGTCCAGTCTACTATTGGTGGGTGTTTTGGTTCAATGTCTTCACTGTTCTGAAAAGTCCTGCAATGAACATATACATGTGCATGCGTCTTTATAATAGAATGATTTATATTATTTTGGGTATATATCCAGTAATGGGATTTCTGTGTCAAATATTTCTATCTTTAGGTCTTTGAGAAATTGCCACACTGTCTTTCACAACGGCTGAACTAATTTACACTCCCACCAACAGTGTATAAGTTTTCCTTTTTATCTACTACCTCGCCAGCATGTTATGTTTTTGATTTTTTAGTAACAGCCATTCTGACTCATGTGAGATGGTATCTCGTTGTGGTTTTAATTTGCTTTTCTCTAGTGATCAATGATATTGAGACTTTTTTCATATGATTGGTGGTACATGTATGTCTTCTTTTGAGAAAGATCTCTTCATGTCATTTGCTCACTTTTTAATGGGGTTGTTTTCTTGTAAATTTCTTTAAGTTCCTTATAGATGCTAGATACTAGATCTTTATAAGCTTTTTAGTTATTTTTTAAGTTTTGGACTCTTTTGTATTGACACTTAGTTTAAAACACAAAATATTATTTAGCTGTACAAAACAATTTTCCTTCTTCATATCCTTATTAAATAAGCTTTTAAATATTAACCTATTCTAATTTTTTCAGAGTTTTAAACTTTTTTGTTAAAATCCAAGACACTCACCTTAGCCTAGGCCTCCACAGGGTCAGGATCATGAATATCACTGACATCCACCTCCACATCTTTTCCTACTGGAACATCTTTGAGGCAATAACCTGCATGAAGCCATCATTTTTATAACAGTCCCTTTGCTGTAACACCTCCTGAAGGAGCAGCCTGAGGCTATTTTACAGTTAACATTGTGTTTTATATGCGGAAGGAATGCACTCTAAAACAACATACAACTATATGATAGTAAACCAGTACCATAGTTGTTTATTATCACTATTAAGTATTATGTACATAATTGTATGGGATATATTACTGGCAACCCTATAGGTTTGTTTACACCATTATCACCACAAACATTTGAATAATGCTTTACACTACAATGTTATGATGGCTAATACCTCACTAGATTATAGGAATTTTCAGTTCCATTATAATCTTGTTAGACCACTGTCACACATGTAGCACCACCAAAACATATTTATGTGGTACATGACTATATTTGATAAGAAGGTAATACTAAAAATATGTAAGAAACTCCTACAAGTCAATAGCAAAAACCAAATACTCGATTAAAAAGCTGGGAGGTATTTTTAGAGTGAAGTAACCAAGTTATAATTGCTCACAGAACTTAGAACTGACTTTTTTTCCCCAGTCTTGCAGACATTTATTCATACCCTCAAAGTATGAAGAGCAAGTAATTCTTCTCCTTTTCATGAAAGCCCCTGGAACAATCTCCTCAAATAAATTTAAACATTAAAAAATAGAGGAAGAGATTATTGCAGGGCCTAGTGGATTCCAATCTAGGCCCTGAAGCTACAAATTGCAAATCATGCTTAACTTTGTCATGCGTAATGGGTGGTTTCCACCTAGACTCAAATCATTGATAACATGTAGGGTTTTCTCTATTTGCACACACCACATGTTAAAAAAAGTAGGCATTTTGCACACACAGTGTCATTAAATAGAATTCATTTATTGGCATGCATTCTTAAAATAGAAAAAATGATAGAGCTTATCAATTCTCTTCTTCACTAGGATTTATACTAGAATTAGCCATTTCCCATGAACAGAATATGGCTTGTTCATGAGTTAATAATGAAAAAAAAAGTGGACATGCTGTCACATGTCATTTCTGGACAGACTCTGAACTTTTAGCTGGATGTTTAAAGTCACTGTGCAATGACGGGTGTGTGTCTCATAGACACAGGGGAAGTAACCACCAGAGTAGAGCCGTCACCCTACTTTGTTCTATGGTGCAGGTGCTCTATGGTCTCTCCTCTGCTTAATTATGCTAGAATATAGGTTTGCTTAGGTACCAAAATAAACTAAAATAAAGATTAGCATTAAAAGTTATGGACACAAAAACTATTTTGCTCTGCTTCCGTACATCACCTATTCTCCAAGGTGAACAGAATATATAAGCTTTTAATGAGTGTTTGAAATACAGAAAACTAATAATCATTTAACCATTATGTAGATTCCATGACCTAATACTGAAGTATAAAACAAAGATAATTCATTCTCATATTTTCTTTTATAATTTGGAAATATAGTAGAAACAATACAATAAACCATTTCAAAATTTAGCTAATGTATTAGAACTGCTCATAACTGTATTTTATGTAAATGTATTGTAATCATGTAGGTTGTATTAGGGGTTCTGATGAGGAGGAGAAAGAATACTTTCTCTTCACACTTTAAATGCTTGAAGAAAGTAAGTTCCTAAGACTAGGAAAAGAAATCAGTAAGTTTTATTAGCAATTACCATTTAGTTACCTCTTCCTAGAAATATACCCCCCACCAGATTTTTGATTGATTTGATTTTTTCCTAATGAGTTCTAAGAGTTTCTTATATATTATTATTATTAACACCTTAGCCTAATGTGTATAACAACTATTAACATAAAATCAGAGTTTAAAAACATTATTTCCGAGGGCGGAGCAAGATGGCCGAATAGGAACAGCTCCAGTCTCCAACTCCCAGCGCGAGCGACACAGAAGACCGGTGATTTCTGCATTTTCAACTGAGGTACTGGGTTCATCTCACTGGGGAGTGCCGGACGATCAGTGCTGGTCAGCTGCTGCAGCCCGACCAGCCAGAGCTGAAGCAGGGCGAGGCATCGCCTCACCTGGGAAGCGCAAAGGGGAAGGGAATCCCTTTTCCTAGCCAGGGGAACTGAGACACACAACACCTGGAAAATCGGGTAACTCCCACCCCAGTATTGCGCTTTAAGCAAACAGGCACACCAGGAGATCATATCCCACACCTGGCCGGGAGGGTCCCACGCCCACGGAGCCTCCCTCATTGCTAGCACAGCAGTCTGTGATCTACCGGCAAGGCAGCAGCGAGGCTGGGGGAGGGGCGCCCGCCATTGCTCAGGCTTAAGTAGGTAAACAAAGCTGCTGGGAAGCTACAACTGGGTGGAGCTCACAGCAGCTCAAGGAAACCTGCCTGTCTCTGTAGACTCCACCTCTGGGGACAGGGCACAGCTACACAACAACAACAACAACAAAAAAGCAGCAGAAACCTCTGCAGACGCAAACAACTCTGTCTGACAGCTTTGAAGAGAGCAGTGGATCTCCCAACACGGAGGTTGAGATCTGAGAAGGGACAGACTGCCTGCTCAAGTGGGTCCCTGACCCCTGAGTAGCCTAACTGGGAGACATCCCCCACTAGGGGCAGTCTGACACCCCACACCTCACAGGGTGGAGTACACCCCTGAGAGGAAGCTTCCAAAGCAAGAATCAGACAGGTACACTCGCTGTTCAGAAATATTCTATCTTCTGCAGCCTCTGCTGCTGATACCCAGGCAAACAGGGTCTGGAGTGGACCTCAAGCAATCTCCAACAGACCTACAGCTGAGGTTCCTGACTGTTAGAAGGAAAACTATCAAACAGGAAGGACACCTACACCAAAACCCCATCAGTACATCACCATCATCAAAGACCAGAGGCAGATAAAACCACAAAGATGGGGAAAAAGCAGGGCAGAAAAGCTGGAAATTCAAAAAATAAGAGCACATCTCCCCCGGCAAAGGAGCGCAGCTCATCGCCAGCAACGGATCAAAGCTGGACGGAGAATGACTTTGACGAGATGAGAGAAGAAGGCTTCAGTCCATCAAATTTCTCAGAGCTAAAGGAGGAATTACGTACCCAGCGCAAAGAAACTAAAAATCTTGAAAAAAAAGTGGAAGAATTGACGGCTAGACTAATTAATGCAGAGAAGGTCATAAACGAAATGAAAGAGATGAAAACCATGACACGAGAAATACGTGACAAATGCACAAGCTTCAGTAACCGACTCGATCAACTGGAAGAAAGAGTATCAGCGATTGAGGATCAAATGAATGAAATGAAGCGAGAAGAGAAACCAAAAGAAAAAAGAAGAAAAAGAAATGAACAAAGCCTGCAAGAAGTATGGGATTATGTAAAAAGACCAAATCTACGTCTGATTGGGGTGCCTGAAAGTGAGGGGGAAAATGGAACCAAGTTGGAAAACACTCTTCAGGATATCATCCAGGAGAACTTCCCCAACCTAGTAGGGCAGGCCAACATTCAAATCCAGGAAATACAGAGAACGCCACAAAGATACTCCTCGAGAAGAGCAACTCCAAGACACATAATTGCCAGATTCACCAAAGTTGAAATGAAGGAAAAAATCTTAAGGGCAGACAGAGAGAAAGGTCGGGTTACCCACAAAGGGAAGCCCATCAGACTCACAGCAGATCTCTCGGCAGAAACTCTCCAAGCCAGAAGAGAGTGGGGGCCAATATTCAACATTCTTAAAGAAAAGAATTTTAAACCCAGAATTTCATATCCAGCCAAACTAAGTTTCATAAGTGAAGGAGAAATAAAATCCTTTACAGATAAGCAAATGCTTAGAGATTTTGTCACCACTAGGCCTGCCTTACAAGAGACCCTGAAGGAAGCACTCAACATGGAAAGGAACAACCGGTACCAGCCATTGCAAAAACATGCCAAAATGTAAAGACCATCGAGGCTAGGAAGAAACTGCATCAACTAACGAGCAAAATAACCAGTTAATATCATAATGGCAGGATCAAGGTCACACATAACAATCTTAACCTTAAATGTAAATGGACTAAATGCTCCAATGAAAAGACACAGACTGGCAAACTGGATAAAGAGTCAAGACCCATCAGTCTGCTGTATTCAGGAGACCCATCTCACACGCAAAGACATACATAGGCTCAAAATAAAGGGATGGAGGAAGATTTACCAAGCAAATGGAGAACAAAAAAAAGCAGGGGTTGCAATACTAGTCTCTGATAAAACAGACTTTAAACCATCAAAGATCAAAAGAGACAAAGAAGGCCATTACATAATGGTAAAGGGATCAATTCAACAGGAAGAGCTAACTCTCCTAAATATATATGCACCCAATACAGGAGCACCCAGATTCATAAAGCAAGTCCTTAGAGACTTACAAAGAGACTTAGACTCCCACACAATAATAATGGGAGACTTCAACACTCCACTGTCAACATTAGACAGATCAACAAGACAGAAAGTTAACAAGGATATCCAGGAATTGAACTCATCTCTGCAGCAAGCAGACCTAATAGACATCTATAGAACTCTCCACCCCAAATCAACAGAATATACATTCTTCTCAGCACCACATCATACCTACTCCAAAATTGACCATATAATTGGAAGTAAAGCACTCCTCAGCAAATGTACAAGAACAGAAATTATAACAAACTGTCTCTCAGACCACAGTGCAATCAAACTAGAACTCAGGACTAAGAAACTCAATCAAAACCGCTCAACTACATGGAAACTGAACAACCTGCTCCTGAATGACTACTGGGTACATAACGAAATGAAGGCAGAAATAAAGATGTTCTTTGAAACCAATGAGAACAAAGATACAACATACCAGAATCTCTGGGACACATTTAAAGCAGTGTGTAGAGGGAAATTTATAGCACTAAATGCCCACAAGAGAAAGCAGGAAAGATCAAAAATTGACACTCTAACATCGCAATTAAAAGAACTAGAGAAGCAAGAGCAAACACATTCGAAAGCTAGCAGAAGGCAAGAAATAACTAAGATCAGAGCAGAACTGAAGGAGATAGAGACACAAACAACCCTCCAAAAAATCAATGAATCCAGGAGTTGTTTTTTTGAAAAGATCAACAAAATTGACAGACCACTAGCAAGACTAATAAAGAAGAAAAGAGAGAAGAATCAAATCGACGCAATTAAAAATGATAAAGGGGATATCACCACCGACCCCACAGAAATACAAACTACCATCAGAGAATACTATAAACACCTCTACGCAAATAAACTGGAAAACCTAGAAGAAATGGATAATTTTCTGGACACTTACACTCTTCCAAGACTAAACCAGGAAGAAGTTGAATCCCTGAATAGACCAATAGTAGGCTCTGAAATTGAGGCAATAATTAATAGCCTACCAACCAAAAAAAGTCCAGGACCAGATGGATTCACAGCTGAATTCTACCAGAGGTATAAGGAGGAGTTGGTACCATTCCTTCTGAAACTATTCCAATCAATAGAAAAAGAGGGAATCCTCCCTAACTCATTTTATGAGGCCAACATCATCCTGATACCAAAGCCTGGCAGAGACACAACAAAAAAAGAGAATTTTAGACCAATATCCCTGATGAACATCGATGCAAAAATCCTCAATAAAATACTGGCAAACCGGATTCAACAACACATCAAAAAGCTTATCCACCATGATCAAGTGGGCTTCATCCCTGGGATGCAAGGCTGGTTCAACATTCGCAAATCAATAAACATAATCCAGCATATAAACAGAACCAAAGACAAGAACCACATGATTATCTCAATAGATGCAGAAAAGACTTTTGACAAAATTCAACAGCCCTTCATGCTAAAAACACTCAATAAATTTGGTATTGATGGAACGTACCTCAAAATAATGAGAGCTATTTATGACAAACCCACAGCCAATATCATACTGAATGGGCAAAAACTGGAAAAATTCCCTTTGAAAACTGGCACAAGACAGGGATGCCCTCTCTCACCACTCCTATTCAACATAGTGTTGGAAGTTCTGGCTAGGGCAATTAGGCAAGAGAAAGAAATCAGGGGTATTCAGTTAGGAAAAGAAGAAGTCAAATTGTCCCTGTTTGCAGATGACATGATTGTATATTTAGAAAACCCCATTGTCTCAGCCCAAAATCTCCTTAAGCTGATAAGCAACTTCAGCAAAGTCTCAGGATACAAAATTAATGTGCAAAAATCACAAGCATTCTTATACACCAATAACAGACAAACACAGAGCCAAATCATGAATGAACTCCCATTCACAATTGCTTCAAAGAGAATCAAATACCTAGGAATCCAACTTACAAGGGATGTAAAGGGCCTCTTCAAGGAGAACTACAAACCACTGCTCAGTGAAATAAAAGAGGACACAAACAAATGGAAGAACATACCATGCTCATGGATAGGAAGAATCAATATCGTGAAAATGGCCATACTGCCCAAGGTAATTTATAGATTCAATGCCATCCCCATCAAGCTACCAATGAGTTTCTTCACAGAATTGGAAAAAACTGCTTTAAAGTTCATATGGAACCAAAAAAGAGCCCGCATCTCCAAGACAATCCTAAGTCAAAAGAACAAAGCTGGAGGCATCACGCTACCTGACTTGAAACTATACTACAAGGCTACAGTAACCAAAAGAGCATGGTACTGGTACCAAAACAGAGATATAGACCAATGGAACAGAACAGAGTCCTCAGAAATAATACCACACATCTACAGCCATCTGATCTTTGACAAACCTGAGAGAAACAAGAAATGGGGAAAGGATTCCCTATTTAATAAATGGTGCTGGGAAAATTGGCTAGCCATAAGTAGAAAGCTGAAACTGGATCCTTTTCTTACTCCTTATACGAAAATTAATTCAAGATGGATTAGAGACTTAAATGTTAGACCTAATACCATAAAAATCCTAGAGGAAAACCTAGGTAGTACCATTCAGGACATAGGCATGGGCAAAGACTTCATGTCTAAAACACCAAAAGCAATGGCAGCAAAAGCTAAAATTGACAAATGGGATCTAATTAAACTAAAGAGCTTCTGCACAGCAAAAGAAACTACCATCAGAGTGAACAGGCAACCTACAGAATGGGAGAACATTTTTGCAATCTACTCATCTGACAAAGGGCTAATATCCAGAACCTACAAAGAACTCAAACAAATTTACAAGAAAAAAACAAACAACCCCATCAAAAAGTGGGCAAAGATATGAACAGACATTTCTCAAAAGAAGACATTCATACAGCCAACAGACACATGAAAAAATGCTCATCATCACTGGCCATCAGAGAAATGCAAATCAAAACCACAATGAGATACCATCTCACACCAGTTAGAATGGCGATCATTAAAAAGTCAGGAAACAACAGGTGCTGGAGAGGATGTGGAGAAATAGGAACACTTTTACACTGTTGGTGGGATTGTAAACTAGTTCAACCATTATGGAAAACAGTATGGCGATTCCTCAAGGATCTAGAACTAGATGTACCATATGACCCAGCCATCCCATTACTGGGGATATACCCAAAGGATTATAAATTATGCTGCTATAAAGACACATGCACATGTATGTTTATTGCAGCACTATTCACAATAGCAAAGACTTGGAATCAACCCAAATGTCCATCAGTGACAGATTGGATTAAGAAAATGTGGCACATATACACCATGGAATATTATGCAGCCATAAAAAAGGATGAGTTTGCGTCCTTTGTAGGGACATGGATGCAGCTGGAAACCATCATTCTTAGCAAACTATCACAAGAACAGAAAAGCAAACACCGCATGTTCTCACTCATAGGTGGGAACTGAACAATGAGATCACTTGGACTCAGGAAGGGGAACATCACACACCGGGGCCTATCATGGGGAGGGGGGAGGGGGGAGGGATTGCATTGGGAGTTATACCTGATGTAAATGACGAGTTGATGGGTGCAGCAGACCAACATGGCACAAGTATACATATGTAACAAACCTGCACGTTATGCACATGTACCCTACAACTTAAAGTATAATAATAATAAATAAATTTAAAAAAAAAAAAAAAAACATTATTTCCTATTAACTTATTTTCCTAACAACAGTATTGTTTATATTTCCCCTGGCCCTACAAAATAGATGAAGATACCCTAATAGGGTTATTCTAGGACCCTAACATTTGTGTAAATTACATTTTAGAATTTCTGAGAATTTGAGGGAATGTTGGTATTATTTTAAGGTCCTTACAGAATTTCATGGTAAATAGAAATTTTTAAATATTATTCAGGAAAGCAGTCAAGATTTTTATTCTAGGTACTTCTGTTGTATAGAAAAGTAATGGTTCTGAATGGAATTACCTAGCAAAGAACAATAGGCACAACTGGGATATAGAGAAAATAAATTTGAATACTTTAGTAGACATACAATCTGTCTGATATGATTAGAGATTAAGATGCCTAAACAGATCTTTCTGATAAAAACATTTTGATACTAGTCCCTTGATCATTTTGTATGTGGTCATGATCATTTTTGCTAAACTTTAGTCTTTAAAGAAAAACCTGCAGTATAACTCATAAAAATAATTACCTTCCTTGGTTGGTATACACAGACAATTGTCCTTAGTTTTCACCTTTGTCTCTTGTTTAGATTTTAAACTACTATATTACAAGTTCCTCCAGTAAATAGCATTACAGCATAGTTTTAATTTCTTACTGTGAGTGAATAGTTTTAGTTTTCAAAAACAAAATAATGGTTATCATAAATTTACTGAGATGTGACTGAAATGATTGTTGCACGACTAACCCATCTACCTTGTAGGATGAAAAAGAGTATTTGATTGTCTGAGGCTATAGAGGTCCAGCTCAGTAGAGTGAAAAAAAGGACACTCTTGTTCAAAGCAAAAGAAAAAAAGTACTGTTAAATTACTGGCCAGGCATGGTGGCTCACGCCTGTAATCCCAGCACTTTGGGAGGCTGAAGTAGGTTGACCACCTGAGGTCAGGAGTTCGAGGCCAGCCTGGCCAACATGGTTAAAATTAAAAATACAAAATTAAAAATACAAAAATTAGTGGGATATGGTGGCAGGCATCTGTAATCCCAGCTACTCAGGAGCCTGAGGCAGGAGAATTGCTTGAAACTGGGAGGCAGAGGTTGCAGTGAGCCAAGATCATGCCATTGCACTCCATCCTCCATCCTAGGCAACAAGATCAAAATTGCATGTCAAACAAAATTACTAAAATATGAGTCGTTTTCCTTTTTTGCATTGCCTTTCATCTTGTCATGATATTTTTAAAATTGCTATTATTGTTCTAAATAAAGAAGAATTAAAATTTTCAAATATGAACATAGACTAAACTGTTCATTTTCTATTGTGCAACGCCATTTCCTATACAAATATAAGGGCCTTTAACTTGAAAGTAGCATCACCAAAATTCCATAACACATATTTTATCCTGCATTAGTCTGTTTTTCACTGCCATAAAGAGCTACCTGAGACTGAGTTACTTCAAAAGAAAAGAGGTTTATTTGGCTACAGTTCTGCAGGTTGTACAAGCATGGCACCAACATCTGCTCAACCTCTGTTAGGGCTTCAGGAAGCTGAAGAGCAAGGTGAAGGAAGAAAAGACCTGTCGCAAAAGGAAAGAGGAAGCAAGAAAAGTACCAGGCTCTTTTAAACAGTCAGACACGTGGTAACTATTAGAGTGAAAACACATTCATTACTGTAGGGAGGGTACCAAGCCATTCATGAGGGATCCAGCCCCATCCAGCCCTTTCATGACCTAACAACTTCCCACCAGGCCCCATCTCCAGCACTGGAAATCACATTTCAATATGAGGTTTTGAAGGGACAAATATCTAAATTACATCAAATCCTTATCAGAATGGTGGAAATACTGCACAAACTAACACAATGGTTTTTATTTCACTTCTCAGTGGTATACATGCTACTAACCTCTATACCTTTAGCATAGTAATAAACTAAAGAAAAACTATAAGGAAAAGGAACCATGGTTTTAAGCATCGATGGTTGGTTAATACAGAGGAGTAACACAAATAAAGGATATAGAGAGTTTTTTATTCATGATAGAATGTCATTGCATGCTTTCCACAGTTAAAGCAAGTATTGCTTAAATGGAAACTGTGGCCTCTCGATGATGTCAGTGCTCACCTTCCTTATCACAGTTACTCGATGGTTCATGTAACACTCAGACTTTTTAGTAGATCTGAGTCTTCCTGAACTCCTGCATGTTGTGGATACACAAGAATTCTGTGTTCATAAGAAACTGGACATGCTGTCTACAAAGGAAGCAGCACTGCTCACTGGCATGTTGCATTGTCCTATCAAACCTATCAGACCTCACTTGCAAAACATAAGTTCCAAGATAAAATTATTAAAAATTTCAAGATGGTGACAGCAGAAAATGAAATTACACCAAGTGCCAAGCTTGTGATGCCATCCTTGTGGCTCAATCAGCTTTAGGAAAAGAGAGGTGAATGTTTCCAGATTTTGCTTCAGAGAAATGTTTTGTGATGATCATTGGATAATGAATTACCATTGTTTTTCTCTACCAGGTTAAAGTGTGGTTGCACTTTGCTTAAAAGTGGACTGTTATATAACATCATAAATTATATTTTACCCCAAAAAACTTGGTCATTTACTAAAGTAGAACACACATTTATAAAAAGAAAACTGAATATTGAATTAAGAAAAGAAAGGAATACTGATATCAATGATATTGAATTAGGCTGTTTTGCTAAAGAAATGTATTTTATTTTATGATTTTTAAAGATGCACATCCAGAAACTTTTTATAACACAGTGATTATAAGATTTCTATCACAAAACCATTGGTCTTCATGCATGTAATAAGCTATCAGACACACCTTTTACGTGCCTAGATTCAAAGGGATGAATAAAAATAGTACATTACATTGTTTCTTCACAACTTGGGTGACACATAATTTGAAAGGCAAACTATAATAATATAAAATGAAAATGACTACATAAGGAAACATCATAAGGTAATATAAAATGATAAGTTGTATTCTTCTGTTTCACAGGAAAGGACAAGTCCCTCAGATTCTTATACAATTTTTCTTTGTAGGAATTATTGTGAATTTTTATTTTACATTTCTTTGTGTGATTACCTTATTCTCTGTCTTCTTCAATAGTAAGCTTCCCTTGTCTGATTTTGCTCACTCTTATATACTACAGCCTTGACACAGTGTCTGGCACAGTGGTGAGAACTAGCATACGCACTTAATAAATATTGCAATTTTGAAAATATAGAAATATCTCACACAGGACTCATTTTGCAATATAAATATAATGTTAAAAGCAGTTAGGAAAATGTTTGACTTACCAGGAAAGACTCTACAGAAAAGATAAAATAGTAACAATTACGATAATGGGCCAAAGGGAGGAACAACTTTGGGGAAGTTTTTATAATCAATACTCCTTAATGATTCTAGGAAAAATACTTTAGTTTTATTGTCACTGAGTCATAGAGTTAGTGCAATATCTCTAAAAGAGTAAAGACTGTTTTAAGAAATTAACATTTCAGTTATTTCTTCAACCACTCTTTATGGAATTTTATTTTGAATATATCTAAAATATTCTAGGAAGTCAGTAGTTTCTTCATTGTTTATTCAATATTCAAAAATAGAATTTGATTTTTAACTACATAATTTCTATTTCTATTTAATTTATTTAAGTATATTTTTATAAAAGGTAATATTCATAGAAATTTCTTCAAACATGTAATGAAAAGGGAATGGAAAGAATACATTCGAATCTAGCGTGGAATGTTTCAAAATTGTTAAAATTTAAATTGGTATATTTTCAGTGAATTTACTGTGAATTTTATTAACCAGTAGTATACGCTATAAGAAGAAAACCTTTGTAACACTATAGAAAGGGCCTGAGAATTTCAGTAACTAATTTTCAAGCATATCACCAATTGCATATATTAGACTTAATTCATCTTTTACAGAACTGCAAGGACTAAGCTATCAGTTTGATTGTAACTGTAATATATAACTCAAAAATCTCTATTTAAATTAATCTAATTATAAGCTTCTGTTTTCAGTTTTCCAGTGTGGATCATAGTTCTTTATTTTGTCTTTATTTCCATCCTCCTTTAAATAGGAATTTGTATCTATTGGTTATTATATTATATGCATTACTAAATTGCTACCTAACAACTTCATTAATAGCCAAACTACATTTATGTCAAAAAATAAATAATTTTTCAGACATTATCCATCAATTGTAACAATTGTAAATATTTCTGTTTTGATATTTCCCTAATATTATTAAGGTTTCAATAATATATTACTCAAATGTGTACATTTTCCTTTCAGTTTAAGAAAGTGAAATCAAACTCAAATAATTTACTTGCTATGTAGTAGAAATACTTAAATAAGACAAAGTATAAGTTATACAATTTATGTTCTTTCAAATTTTGTGTTTTTTCTTCTCATATATTATTATTTGAAAACAGTAAATTCATCCAATTTTCAAGTCAGTTGTGTAACTATACAAATTTAAATAAATAGGATAGTGTATAGGCAGAAGAAAAAGTCAGAAAACTTGACCTATGCTGTACCATAAAGTAAGTAATTTAGACTAGATACTTCAGTCTTACAATATAGTCTATATTATGTCTTAATCACCTCATTAACATATTTAGGTTTATATAAGCATACCTCTGTGCAACATATATTAGAGAGAAACAAAGAACTAATAGAAAAATAATAGAAGAATAAATACTGAATTATTATTCTGAAATCATAATTAATGAGAATGTCACTATGTGCAAATACTCAAAAGATATATTAAAATTAAGAAAAAAACATAGTGGTCTTGATTCTATTCTTTATTTCTGAGAGGGCACTAGTAATACCCCTTCCTGTCAGTGTGTATTTTCTCCAGTCTCTACTCTTCCCCATGTGGACCCATGTGTGAGCATATACACACTTTCTGGGTTAGTTTTAGGTAGAATTTATTTTTTCCTTCAGAGAGAACTGAGAGAAAATGGAGCAGAGTGGCCTCAATTTTTACAAAAATTTGTAAATGGGTAACAGAAACACATAGAAACAGTCATGAACAACTTATAACAGATTGTCTACCCGAACCTTAAAATTTTTTATAAGGAGATTGATTTAACTTATTCTGAGTTCTATGCCCTTACAGCTGTATTTTCAGGGGAAAAAATCACATCAGAACACATGCAAACTAAAAATGGTGCCTATCGCATTTGCCAGATAGTCTACCTTTTTCCTCCAAACAAAAATTATTAAGGAATACTTCAAAGCTTCAAACAAAACTTCAAAAAAAAAAAAAAATGCTAGAAATACTTTTTCCTATAGATAACTTACATGGATAATAAGATGAATGTTTCCTGGAAGTAAAGGTTACAAAGTTCTTATTCACTTTAGTCCTCAACAAAGGTTTTCTGAATTATACTGCTTTATTGAAAATAGAATTTCTTCATATGGCCAGCAGTAAATCTATTTTTTTTTTTTTTGGTTATTTGTTTCTACTCCCCCCCCCCCTTAAAATATCTGCAATATGGGCAGAAGATTGGTGATTGGGTAAGCACCACAATATAATATTGTTATTAGGACTTCTCATTTTCATCTAAGAGTTTCATTTGTTTTATTGTTTTAAACGTAACTGAAGGTATTATATTTTGTGGTATGTAAACAAGACTTCTTCACTTCTTTAAAAAATAAATTAGTATAGCTTCCTCCCACCGTGGTGGGGCTGCTCATCTACAAGTTGAGAAAATTTAGCCTAAGAGGAAGATATGAGTGAGACTGAATCAGGAGCCACCGGGAAGCAAGAAGGCCATGGTGATTGTTGCCATAAGTACGCTGGCTACCATCTTTCTGGCTTTGTTTGCAGTCTTAGTGGTGGTTTGAGGGCAGCGCTACCGCTGGCCAGGAGACCTGCTGCAGCGCTATGATTCCAAGTCCATTATGAGTCTGTTGGGTGCCATGAAGACCCAATCTGAGCTCTCTGAGTTAGAACTGGATGATGTTGTCATCACCAACCCCGGCATAGAGCCCATTCTGGATAATGAAGACTGGATCTAGGATGCCTTGGGCCTCATGGTCCCACTGCATTGTCATCTTGAAGATTTGTCACACATGGAGAGAAAAACTTGTTGCCATGACAATGGGCTCAGAGGCTGAGAAGAAGACTTCAGCCACTGTCAGCAACATCATTGTGGTGGCTAAGTGGATCATCCCCAGAGTATATGATGTTGTGAAATCAGTGTACCCTCTGTTGGGCACCAAGCTCCTGGGTGTGTGTACGTGCTCCTATATGTCAGTCATCAGGTGCTGGTAACCAGAAATGCCTGCCATCTGAACAGGGGCAGCACTTGGAGGTGCTTTGAGAAGCAGCCCTGCCTTCTGAACCACATAAAGGCCTCCCAGGTCCCAAAACCTTCTTGCAGGAGCAGTTGGGAATTTATTGCCTGTAGGCCAGCAACTAGTCATGAAAGCTAACAAGAATGGCTTAGATGAGCCTTCCACTTTTTCCTGTAGAGTTAGTTGTTCTCCAGGGCTCAGGAGTGTGTGCATAGCAAAGCGGGAGAGTCCTAGCTGGTGATGCCATTGTTGCAATTGCAAATTGTGACTGGTGAGTGGCAGTCTAATACCACAATTTAGGGGATATGCCATTCATCATTTGCACAACACAGCACTGAAACTGGTAGATGGTCAGCTTTATTTAGCTTACCTAGTGTTTTCAAGAAAATTGTGCTCCCATATAAGAAATCTAGAGGTTTCACATTAAACATCAGAATTTCTGGCTTCTCCTGAACAATCAGGTTTGGCAGTTGTGATTTGTGTTTTCAAACGAGAACAATCAGTTGGAGTTAAGTAGGGATTGCCTCTCTTGGCAAGACTTGTACTCTCATCTTGCCTGTTTCATTTATTTGTATTATCTGCCTGATCCCTGAGGCATCTGAGTCTCTCCTCTTATTTAGAGGTTTGGGTTTGAAGCTTAGCACTATAAAGTTATTTCCTTTTATCATTATGCCTACAGTTTTACGATACACCACTAGGTATACAATAAATTTATACTTATGATTCCCTCAAAAAATAAGAATTCAAAAATAAATTAGTATAATTCATATGAATTTTGTTTTGTATCTCTATCCTTTACTTTTTTTTAAAAAAAACCTGCCATACCTAAGATGTTTATAAACAGACTATATGGCAAACATTTGCAAAGGTGTATGTGGAATGCAATTAATGAGCTAACAGGAATTTGGCAGTAGAAACACAAGTGTGTTAAAACATTTACAGTTTTCTCTGCATTCCAGTCCAGGAGTTAATAAAATATTTTTTTTTTTTTAAATACTTTAAATTCTGGGATACATGTGCAGAACATGCAGGTTTGTTACATAGGTATACACATGCCACGGTGGTTTGCTGCACCCATCAACCTGTCACTGACATTAGGTATTTCTCCTAATGCTATCCCTCCTCTTGCCCCCCAACCCCGACAGACCCTGGTGTGTGATGTTCCCATACCTGTGTCCATGTGTTCTCTTTGTTCAACTCCCACTTATGAGTGAGAACATGCGGTGTTGGTTTTCTGCTCCTGTGTTAGTTTGCTGAGATTGATGGTTTCCAGCTTCATACATGCCCCTGCAAAGGACATGAACTCATCCTTTTTTATGGCCGCATAGTAATCCATGGTGTATATGTGCCACATTTTCTTTATCCAGTCTAACATTGATGGGCATTTGGTTCGGTTCTAAATCTTTGCTATTGTAAACAGTGCTGCAATAAACATACGTGTGCATGTGTCTTTATAGTAGAATGAGTTCTAATCCTTTGCGTATATGCCCAGTAATGGGATTGCTGGATCAAATGGTATTTCTGGTTCAGGATCCTTGAGGAATTGCCACACTGTCTTTCACAATGTTTAAACTAATTTACATTCCCACCAACACTGTAAAAGCATTCCTAGTTCTCTACATCTTCTCCAGCATCTGTTGTTTCCTGACGTTTTAATGATCACCATTCTAACTGGTGTGACATGGTATCTCATTGTGGTTTGCATTTCTCTAATGACCAGTGAAGGTGAATTTTTTTTCATCTGTTTGTTGCCTGCATAAATTTCTTTTGAGAGGTGTCTGTTCACATCCTTCACCTACTTTTTGATAGGATTGTTTTTTTCCTTGTAAATCTGTTTAAGTTCTTTGTAGATTCCAGATACTAGTCCTTTGTCAGATGGATTGCAAAAATTTTCTCCTATTCTGTAGGCTGCCTATTCACTTTAATGATAGTTTTTGTATGTTTGTTTGTTTTGTTTCTGTTTTTTTTGCTGTGCAGAAGCTCTTTAGTTTATTAGATCCCATATGTCAATTTGGGTTTTTGTTGCCATTGCTTTTGGTGTTTTAGTCATGTAGCCTTTGCCCATGCCTATGTCCTGGATGGTATTGCCTAGGATTTCTTCTAGGGTTTTTATGGTTTTATGTATTATGTTTAAGTCTTTAATTTATCTTGAGTTAATTTTTGTATAAGGTATAAGGAAGGGGTCCAGTTTCAGTATGCTCTATTTTTAAAGAGAAAGTAAATAGTTATCTTATTCATGTAAAAAATCAGGTTATTTGATAAAATCTATGATTTTCTTTTCTTCAAGATGAAATTGTAGTTGCCCTCTGTTAAAAACAGGAAAGCAGAAGTAAATGGACCCTAGACATTGAATTGCCCACCCCAAATGAATACCTAAATTTCCATTAAGATCACATTTTAGAATCTTAACAAGAGTACGAGTTTGTAATATCACTAATACAAATAATGTCAAATTTTCAGACAGTTTGCTTGTCACTATCATCATTGTTATTGATACAGGCCAGGTGTTGTGGCTCATACCTGTAATCCCAGAACTTTGGGAGGCCGAGGTAGGCCGATCACTAGGTCAAGAGACGGAGACCATCCTGGCCAACATGGATAAACCCTGTCTCTAACTAAACATATAAAAATTAACTGGGCATGGTGGTACACACCTGTAGTCCTTGCTACTTGGAGGCTGAGGCAGGAGAATTGCTTGAACCTGGTAGGCTGAGGTTGCAGTGAGCTGAGATCACACCACTGTACTCCAGCCTGGCAACAGAGTGAGACCCCCATCTCAAAAAAAAAAAGAAAAGAAAAAGAAAAGAAAAGAAAAGAAAAAGAAAAGAAAAAAGTTGTGTGTGTTCTTCTCCAAGTTATTCAATCATACAATCTCCTCATCCCATGTTGGCAAATATAGGTCATCTAGCACAAGTGCATTTGTTTGCTATTAATCTTGTCATTTCAACATATCTAGGTGGTCAGAGCTTCCTTATGTCTTTAGAATTTATCTGTAATTTACTGTTTTTTCCTCCTGTCTCAGAGTAAGTTTGTTTCCTTGCTTTCACTTTGTGCAGAGCGTCATTCACAACACATCTAAGCAAAAGCTTGTTTGAAATCAGTTAATATCTCCCTCCCTTGCATTTTAGGGCTCTTGCTTCATTGCTATTTCTCTTCTAAATGTAAATATATTTAGATCATTTATTCCTTTAAAATAAAAAAGAAATTTAAAAAGGCTTCTTTTTTCTAATACCCCTTCAAGCTTCACTCATTTTTTCCTTCCCTTCACCAATAAAATCCCTAAGATTTTTCTATATTTGTCATTTTCCTTTTATATTTTCTCACTGGATGCTTTTCACAATCTTCCCTTATTGATGTCTTTGCATGCATAACAAAACTTTCACCTGTACCGCTATTTTACCAGCTAAACCAATAGTTTCACAATTAAGTAACTTTTAAAATTCTTTCTTTTCCTTGTGTATTGACGAAATGAAATGCTTTTATTCCTTCGTGTGTCACTCGTTTCTACCCATAACAACTTTGCGTTTAAAAAAAAAAAACAAACAAACAAAAAAAAAAAAAAAAAAAAAAAACCTCATTGGCATTTATTAGGTTGGTACAAAAGTCATTGCGGTTTTTACCATTATGACAAAAACCGTGATTACTTTTACACCAAACTACTTATCACCCTGCTTGCCAATAAGCATCTGTTTCTTCCTCATCTATGGGGTTGACATTAGTTCAGCTAATACAGATTTGGAGCAGTTAAGGCCTGTTTTCTAGCTGTGAACTACGTTCACCCGTTTCTCATCCTTCTTAAACCTGAAGAGATCTGAGACATATCCTCTTTAAGAAAAAAGACCAAAGTGCAGGAGACTAAGTTAAATCACACAAACACAGTTCAAATTCTACTCACATAATTTCCACTATCATCCCATTTGAAAAAGCAAGTCACATAGCCAAGTCCAACATCAATTGGACAGTGAAATACATTCCTTTCACAGGGGGGACAGAAACTGAATACTAGTCAAGCAATAATATAACTTATTTCACTTGGATTTCTTGATATTGTGTCCGGAATTGGTGGGTTCTTGGTCTTGCTGACTTTAAGAACGAAGTTGCGGACCCTCCCTGTGAGTGTTACAGCTTTTAAAGATGGTATGCCTGGCGTTTGTTCCTTCGGATGTGCAGATGTGTCTGGAGTTTCTTTCTTCTGGTAGATTCGCGGTCTTACTGCATTCAGCAGCGAACCTGTAGACCTTTGCAGTGAGTGTTACAGCTCAGTGACACATCTTACAAAAGCAATGTGGACCCAAAGAGTGAATAGCAGCAACATTTACTGCAAAGAGCTAAAACACACACTTCCCACAGCGTGGAAGATTACCCCCCCCCACTTGCCAGCAGGGCAGCCTGCATTTATTCCCTTATCTGGCCCCACCCACATCCTGCTGATTGGTCCATTTTACAGAGAGCTGATTGGTCCATTTTACAGAGAGCTGATTGGTCCGTTTTGAAAGGGTGCTGATTGGTGCATTTACAATCCTCTGGCTAGACGTAAAAGTTCTCCAAGACCCCACTAGATTAGCTAGACACAGCGCACTGATTGGTGCATTTACAAACCTTTAGCTAGACACAGAGTGCTGATTGGTGCATTTACAATCCTCCAGCTAGATATAAAAGTTCTCCAAGACCCCACCCAACTCAGGAGCCGGACTGACTTGCCCAATGGATCCTGCACTGGGTCCACAGGCAGAGCTGCCTTCCAGTCCCCGCCCTGTGCCTGCTCTCCTCAGCCCTTGACCGGTTGATGGGACCAGGCGCTTTGCGCGCAGTCCCAGTTCCGGCCTGCGCCTCTCCCTCCACACCTCCTGGCAAGCAGAGGGAGCTGGCTCCTGCCTCGGCCATCCCAGAGAGGATCTCTCTCAGTGCAGCGGCAGGCTGAAGGGCTCCTTAACCGCACGCTGAGGCCGAGGAAGCGAGGGTTGCTAGCACATTTTCATCTCTCAGTGCTAGACAACCTTAGTAGTGATAAGGCCAGGAGACAGGGAAATTCTGGGCAGAAAAGGGCAGGTCTCTGGCAAGGGTCCCACCCTCAAACCTGGAACTGCAGTCCAATGTGAGAACATGTATTCCTGGTTCCTCACTGGAATGTTGCCTTTTCCAAAACCACCTATAGCTTGCTCTGCCCCCCATCCTGTGCCCATAAAAACCCCAGGCTCCACCAGCAGAAAGCGGAGAAGAAGAGAAGCAACTAGATATCTGAGAGAAGCAGCTTGACTTCAAAGGGATAGCTTGACAGCGTGGCTTCAGAGAAGAGTCTGGCCAAGGACTGCTGAACTTCTGGGGAGGACTGCCCTACCACACTATCTGCTTTCCAGCTCCCCTTCCCACAGAGAGCCACTTTCATCCGCAATGAAATCCTCCACATTCACCACCCTTCAATTCGTTAGTAAGACCTGATTTTTCCTGGAGGCCAAACAAGAGCTCAGGATCCTTGGGTGCAGACAATGAAGACTGTCACACTGACTCTCTGCCTTTGCTGGTGGAGAGCAACCACCACATGTGAAAAGGCAGAGGGCCCACTAAGCTGTTTTAAGACTTAAGCTGTGGGCAGATGGCAAAGCTAAAAGAACACTGTAACACGGCCAGGCACGGTGGCTCAGGCCTGTAATACCAGCACTTTGGGAGGCCAAGGCGGGCAGATCACGAGATCAGGAGATCAAGACCATACTGGCTAACATGATGAAACCCCATCTCTACTAAAAATACTAAAAAATTAGTCGGGCGTGGTGGCAGGCACCTATAGTCCCAGCTACTCGGGAGGGCGAGGCAGAAGAATGGCGTGAACCCGGGAGGCAGAGCTTGCTGTGAGGTGAGATAGCGCCACTGCACTCCAGCCTGGGCGACAGAGTGAAGACTTTGTCTCAAAAAAAAAAAAAAAAAAAAAAAAAAAAAAGGAAAAGAAAAGAAACATTGAATTAGGAATTTAAAGCAGTTAGTATTTATTAGTTTACATATTTTTACACAGGTTGAAAATGGAGTCTCGCTCTGTCACCCAGGCTGGAGTGCAGTGGCCGGATCTCAGCTCACTGCAAGCTCCACCTCCCGGGTTCACACCATTCTCCTGCCTCAGCCTCCCGAGTAGCTGGGACTACAGGCGCCTGCCACCTCGCCCGGCTAAGTTTTTGTATTTTTAGTAGAGACGGGGTTTCACTGTGTTAGCCAGGATGGTCTCGATTTCCTGACCTCGTGATCCGCCCGTCTCGGCCTCCCAAAGTGCTGGGATTACAGGCTTGAGCCACCGCGCCCGGCCGAAAATACTAAAAAAAAAAAAAAAATGTAACACACGTCCTTTGGGGCTTCAGGGGTTGTGAGTACTCTTCACTAGACGCTGCCACAGGGCCGGCACAAAGTTTTGCTCCTGCCAATGCCCAAAAGCACTCGTCCTGGCTCCTGCACCTGTTCCCCTGTACTCCCCCTCCTGCGACCTCCTGCGAGGGGTGGAATGCAGTAAGACTGAGTGAGGGGAGTCCACCCCAGCCGCCCTGAAGAAGCAGCCAGCTAGTTCCAGTGCCCATGCACTCCAGTTTCCACCCGTGAAGTGAAGGAGTCAGGGAAATTTCCTGCTTCAGTAGTGGTTTCAGTTGTATCTTCAAATAGAATTAGAAGTGATGATATAGCTGACAGGCATCATGGTACTTAGGTAGGTTGTTCTGGACAAAGTAGTTATTATGCTACTTTGTAAAGAAACAACCTATTCCTCTGAGTTATTTTACAAAATATATGTCATCACCTTTGGTTCAATAACCATAAATTAAGTCCATAATGTGTACTAGGATTGACTTACTGTCTAAACATTGTGTCCTGAGGTTGTGTGCTAAGATGTTGTTGGCTAAGATGATTAATTAATTAGGGTTTCTTTGTAAATATAAAAACAAGCCTCACCTTTACTTTTGACTATTGAATTCCACTGATCATTTTATCTTCATTCACAAGAAATTCAAGGATGTTTTTTCTGGAAAATAATTACATAGTTTACTATTTGTAACACATTTAAAGAGAAAAAAGTAGCTTCAATAACGTGTTCCCTGAGGAACTGGTAGGTGATATGGCTACTGTTTGATGATAGGTCAGCGCAGGAGAGTTGAGATTCATGAGTAAACTTGTAAACAGCTGGGTAACCCATGGTTTATATGTATGCAAAGAAATAAAACAAACTAAAAGTCTAATAAATTTTTTAAGTACCAGAATTCCATGCTTTGTGCAAGTGAGAAAACTGAAGGAAATGGTATCTCTGAAAAAAAGCATAATTCACAATGCAGAAGTATAAGCATCATCCCGCCTCCAAGACAAAACTTTAAGAATTTAATACGTTTAATTCCGCAGTCTTATGAGTGGCCTCTTCTAAACAGCATATCAATAGCTTGATGAAAACAAGCTTCAAATTATTTGTTTACATTTACTGGCGATTAAAAATTACATGTACAAAACATTACACTTATATTTTTATATCCATATTCCTCTGGAGAGAATTCCAGTAACATCAGTATGCCACCCATGACTTTGCTCACCATTTGGTGACAGGATTCATTGCATTGGCTAAAAACTGAGATTACTGTAGTGCAAATTACGCATGCATGCTCAGTTGCAATTCTCCTCTGTGTGAGGTTCTTAAGTGCGCATTGTTCGTTGTTTATGAAATGTTTCATTTGTAAATCTGTTTTGAAAGCCTGAAATGGAACATTATGTTTCTATGGAGCCCTGTCTTATAGATTTTGTTTTCATTCTACAGGAATTATATTTTAAGTATTATATCTGCTTTTGGCTATGTTTTCTTGCACACCCTTCTATAAATCTTAATATATTACTATCACTCATGTGAAACAGTCATTAACTCCATTGAATAGGGTTATAGGATTGAATTCTACAAAAGGACTTTTCTGGTTGAATTACTCAGGGCTATATTCTTCTATTTACTATAGAATAAAAGTGTTTTTTACAAGAGCATTTCCAACTGAATCTCTTCTGTTTTCTATCTGCACATTTTGGTACAAATATACCATGACAGAACTTTAAACAATATAGTTTTATAATATCTATCTATAGTTAGCTACTACTTCATAAACCATATTTATTTAAATAAGATACATAGATCATGTTTGCATATTTAAAAGATCAGAGAATTTTACTTGATTCAATAAATATCTATGAACTCCAGTGCTAGGCAATGTGTGAAATATTGAGATTCAAGGAGGAATTAGATATTCTTTGCCCTACAGAATCACATTTACATGTAGGCATGTAAATTGTTAATAGACATTTATCACACATCATAACATGTAAATAATTATAATTTCTAGAAAAAGAGGTGATGTGGGGGAAAGGGTGCATAAAACAAGGCTCATAAAAGAAGAGTGAGATTTGAATTGGGCCCTCGAGGTTTGATTGAATTTTGTTTGGCAGAGAAGATGAAAGACAACTTACAAAGAAGGAAAAGAATGAGGGAGACAAAAGTCTTGGATATTGTCAAGTCAACATACTTGGGAAGAATAGGGGTATTTTTGAACCTGTAACATTAAGTGTTCATTACAAATGGAACATGTTGAAACACTTTGGTTTACATTGCATAGTGATAAAGGTTTTGGGTTTAATTTGTAGGCATTAGAGGGCCACCTAAATGTATCAGCAATGTAGCTACATGATTAATTTTATGTTTTATGAGGAGAGCTCTCAGGAAATTGTAGGATGTAAAAACAGAAGAAGGAAAAAGCTTGATTAAACAGAAGAGGTTGATTAAACAGTTATTGAAGGTGAAATCAATAAGACATGGATATAAAATGAATGTTGAGGATGAGGTAGAACCAGTGATGACTCCTGCTTCCTCTGTGCTGGAGGCCTTGGTGGATGGTGATGCTGTTTAGTTCTGAAATAGGACTCGGAGGAGTAAGTCAGAGGACAGTTTAAAGTCAAAATGACAACAGTTATTTTTATTTGTCTGAATAGATGAGTTAAATTTGATATTGTATTCATAATAGGACTAGGGTATATAAATATTTTGACTCTTATTTTAGAAGTATTTCATTTCTCTAGGAAGATAAATCAATTGAGCTGATAATGACTTAAATCATTGCTTCTCTGAGTCTGAGTAAATAAGTCAATAAGATATGATACTTTGGGGGATTAGCCCCTATTCTGATGGGTGGGAATGGGTTGGACTTGGAGAGCATGACAGGAAAGTAACACAAAACATGAAACCCTCTCCTTAATGAGTGGAATTAATGAATCAAATATCATTTGATTGCCCATTTCTACTACAATAACTTTCTGCTTGGATATAAGGAATCGTAGGACTTACTGGACTTATTGTCAAGAATATCGTGGTCCAAAGGGAACTATTAATATCCTACATATTACAAGCAATATCTATATTAGAGAGGATCTTAAATGTAAGATTTTCCCATCTTGTGACTAGAAATGAGTGGTTAGAGGGAAGAAGCATTCTGTGCTATCTCTTCTTTTACTTTCTTCTTTATTTATTAACCCTAATAAATATACACTTTTACATTTTTGTGTTTTGGAGTTTTTGTTTGGTTTGTTTTTTCATTTTTGTTAAGTTTCTAGTGTTGAAATTCTTAGCTTTTTAGGTGTACTAGAAACAATTTTGAGATTAAGTTTTTCTTTCTATAATTTCTACAGCAAAATTTGAAGCCATCTTTTACAAATTATTTTTCTTAAAAATGGTATATTACTTGTATTATTAGAATGTTATTTATTCATTTTAATTTTGAAGTAATTATTGACTCACAAATGCTATTTAACTTTTATTAAATGGTTTCATACTTTCAGTGCATATCAGATGATATACACAATAATACATAAAGATACTAAATTCATTTTGAAATTATTCTGAAACATTTCTAAAGATTCTGTAGTTTTTCCACTCAACATTAATGCTTTGTGTTAGCATGTGAAATTTCACAATAAATCTGATTTCAGATGTAAACTATTCTTTACTGAAAAATAGGATTATATGTTTTATGATGTTTGAGCAGCACATGGACTTTAGTGGTTTAAGGCAATAGCATATCAAACACATATTAGGCTGAGAGTCTGTGAAGGCAGACATACTTCCATTTGCACCATGGACTTTTTGCTTAAAATTAAAAATCGATGCAAGTGATTTAATGTCGAAAGCTATCCAAAGCAGTTTCTTTTATGGCAGTGTTCTGTCACCTGCTTGGCTAGTAAGCAAGGCAAAAGAAACTGTCAAAACTGCACATGCTTTGAGAGGCTGGCGGGCAAAAGAAATATAACACAACACTGCAGATTGGGTTTTCTGTAAGTATCTCAGCCTGAATGGATTAAAGAACTAGTGTATAACTGACTTTACGTCCAGTCACTTAAATCAGCTCGTTTACTGTCAAATCAGCACATATATGTTCTCACTACAGCAAGGTCCTTGTATTAAATGTTAAAACAAACAAAAAATAAATAAAAACAACAATGATGATAACATTATGAGACATTAAGAGTCTCAAACACATCCTCTGTGATTGATTTGTTGGCAGATGGAGGCTGATAGAAGTGGGACCACCAGGAGGTTATGGTTAAGGAGAGTGTCAAGTAGTGGAACAGGGCTATATCTGATGATAAGCACAGATCCAGGACTGCTTATCACTAGGTGCAGTGCAGTGATTAGGCTAAAACTGCTGAAGCTACTCACCAGGAACATAGAGTTAACAGGGTGAGGCTGTGACAAAACCCATGGAAGATCCCCAAGCGATCCCCTACAAATTTCCTCAGACTAATGAGGGAGTGGCAAGCCATGCCACGCCTCCAGCCTTTCAGCGATGCTCACACAAGCATATAGCAACTCATTCTGCAGGACCATCTTCAAAGAGGAAGGATATTGATTTATAGGAAATGCTATTAGACATAAAAGATAATGATACATAGATCACAGATGCTGCATCACCATATGGAAGAGTTCTTGCATCAGCAAATAAAAGGGATCAATAGTGTGAAGAGAGTGGGCATAAGATTTATTAGGAGGCTTTATTGCCTTGTGATTTATGGATCACCACAGATGGCAGTGATGTAGTATAATTTTCACAAATATGATTCAATAAAGATTATTAAAGCATCCTGCAGTGCCATTTTTAGTTTCATCTATACACATAAAATATCTCTGGGAACTCTGTCTTTTACAAAAACGACATGGAGACACTCTTCATTTCTGGTATTTTTTCCTACTTTGGGTTTCTTCTGAAAGCATTTAGATATTTGTCTCACTTTCCTGTTGTAAATGCACATGTGACTGACAAGGATAATGATGGGGAATGTTTCAGAAGTGAGGCTCATAAGTCATTATGGCAAAGTTGTTAAGAGCATGGACTGCACAGATGGAATGTCTGCCTTGATGTGTCGACTCTGCCCATGCCTGTGTGTTCTTAAACTAGATTTTTTTTTTTTTTTTCTTAGGGCCTTCCTTTCCTCTCCTGAAATCTTCAATATGAAGCCATTATATTTTTACCCTTTCCAAGTTTTAACATAAGGGGTTGCTGTTACAGATATACTGACCTAAAAGTATTCAGAATGTGAAGGACAAGTGTATTTTTAAGCCATACTTGAGATAGTGTCCCTGTGATAACAATACGGAAGCCTAGTATAACACCAGGTGAATAACCTAGTCACTTTTTGAAAGAAAAATGGGTAATCCTTTATATAACTTATTCATTTTCTAAAGAATCTATTGCTTTTTAGATTTGTTTAAATAGAATTATATCTTAAAACAATGGTAGTTACAATGATGTTAATGGCCAAGGAAATTCAAATACCTGTGTCAAAAAGAGATCTTGTTTTCTAGGATTATTTTAAGAAACAGTGTTATTGAAATGTATTTCCTTCATAGCTGTGGAAAAAAATCAGTTTTACTTTAAGAGATATTGTATATTTATGTAAAGTATAATAACATTTAAATCTAGCCCTGTATTGTTCAAATGACAATTTTGAATGGATTCAGATGTGTTAGTTTGGTTTTCTTCAAATAATTTACTGGAAATACTATTTTACAGGTGATAGAATGTTGTCTCCTTTGCTTCGTTTTCACAGTATCCCTCCTCTCCTCTTTGTTTTATCAAGTCTGCTAACACGACTGACCATTTCCCATACTCTGTTGCCTTGGGCTCTGTAAAATTAAATATGTATCAGCTGAGCACACATTCAATTGTATTTTTCTCATTTTTTACTGCCCAGGATTTCTGATTTCTGAACTGTCAGGTCCATCTTCTTTCTTGTCAAAATATCTTTTGACTTTATTATATACAGTCTCACCATCTGTCACACTGACAACTCTAATATATGCTATTTCTTTTAGACTATTTCCATCGTTAAAATTCTGTTTTCTTTCCTACCTAAATCAGATCATTTTTCCCTGCATCACAAACTGAAATCTTCAACTATTGAGCTACTTCTATTCTACTATACTGTTTATTACGTTGAAACTTTTACAGCCCAGTTGACAACACTTTAGCTTCTCCCCATAATCCATGATTTATTTTATTTGTGCAACATACAGTACTCTGGAAATTGTGTAATGTTTGAATAAATCAACTGCATTTACTGGGTGTTAGACTCTAGGAAATCATCTTCATAAAATCAGTTTTGTTCCGAATGTCATCTGGTTCCAACTGAAGCCCTACAAATGTAAGGCCTAGATGCAATGGAACTAAAATTCAAACTAACAATAAGCAAACTAAAACCAAGATTTCAATGTGATGATTATACTGGCCATGCATAATTCTATAAAAATGATTCTTAGTACTGTATACATTTTAGCTAAATAATCTCTAGAGTTCTCTTTTGGGTTTATCATGCTATTCTTGTTTCATAAACAGGAAAATTGATTTACCCTCATTTTCAGAAAAATGACACAGTAGAATAAATTACAGGAAAATCAAGTTCTTCCTTGGAATATAAGTGTTTTGAAGAAAGGGGATTTGTTTTGTGTACTGATGTAAGAGTGCCCAACCCATTTGAGGCCACCAATAAATATTAGTTAGAAGATGGAATTAATGTTCTCAAAAAATAAATCTCACTTCCTGCTATAGGACTTTTCACTTCCTCCACCAAAGATTCTTTTCTTGAAATACTCTTGAGGTTTTATCTCTCACCTCCTTTTTATTTGCTCAGATACTTTCTCAGCAAAGCATCTGACTCTGGCCGCCATATTTAAAATTGCAGTTTCCTTTGGAAACTTCCTGCCTCAGCCCCACTTTCCCACCTTTTTTCACTCTCCTGTAGCACTATCATTAAGTGACGTATTATACTGTCCTTGTGTTATTATTTATTTACTTACTGCCCAGTTATCTGACTGAATTGTGAGCTCCATAAAGACAGATATTTGTGTAACCCTTTCTTGTTCTTGTTGCTGTTGTTTCTGGTCCTACTAAATCCCCAGGCCCAGAATAGAGCCTGACACTTTGTAGATACTTGATAGTTAGCTGTAGAATAAAAGTGTAAGTTGGGATATTTGGCTTAGAAAATATAAAAACATGTTATTACTTTTTTCAGTTTACAGAACACTAACTGGTTTTAGATCTCAAAACATACTTAATAATATGACATAGGTGTATCGTACATATTTTAGGCTTTCATAAAAAATGCAGATGTTTGCACATTTAGGAAATTAAACACCAAAAGAGGCACCATAAATCATTTTGAAAAATAAACGTCTAAATAGACAGGTAGTTATATGGATGGATAGACTGATAAAGAGAAAGATAGACTGGTGTGTGTGTGTGTGTGTGTTGTTGGTGGAACAACTGGAATAATACTGGAGGAGTGCAAAAACACAGTGTTTTTGTTTTTTCCCCCTCACTAGTATAGTCTTCACCTAGAATATTCCAGCCTATTGTTTCATTAACCAAGTTCTAGCTACTCATGTCCTGAAGCAAAAAGAGACTCTAGGGGATGGAAAACTGCAAGAATATATGATTTAAGGGAAAAAAACTGGAATGCAACTGTTATAATTATTTAAGAAATCAGGTATTCCATTAGAAGTATATTTGTTTCTGGCTGTAGTAAGCAGAATGATGGCCCTCCCAAAATGTCCAAATCCTAATACCAAGAACCTGTGAATATTCTACTTTACAGGGCACAGGGAAATTTACTTAAGGATTAAGTTAAGGATATTGAGATGGGGAGATTGTCCTGGATTATCTGGGTAGAATTGATGTAATCATAAGGACCCTCATAAGAAAGATGCAGGAAGGAAAAGGTGAGAGAAGGAGATGTGATAAAGGAAGCAGAGAATAGAGAAGGATGTGAAGATGCCGCACTGCTGGCTTTGAAGAGGGAAGAAGGAGCTATGAGGCAACAGCTGCTGGAAGCCTGTAGAAGCTGGAAAAGGTGAGGAAGCAGATTCTATCTTAACACCTCCATTAGTACCCCTCTGCCCTCTGATACATTGACTTTACGCCAGTGAGACCCATTTTCAACTTCAGGTCTCCAGAACTGGGAGACAATAAATTTGCATTGTTTCAAGACATTAGTTTTTTAGTAATTTGTTACAACAGTAATAGGACACTAACACATAGGTTTAAAGCTTTTATGGTCCTTCACATGGCAAGATTTGGAGTTGACATATTATTTATTTGTTTTTGAGACAGAATCTCACTCTGTCACCCAGGCTGGAGGGCTATGGTGCTATCTCGGCTCACTGCAACCTCCACTTCCCAAGTTCAAGCAATTCTCTTGCCTCAGCCTCTCATGCTGGGACTATAGGCATGTGCCACCATGCCTGGCTAATTTTTGTATTTTTAGTAGAGACGGGGTTTTCCCATGTTGGCCAGGCTGGTGGAGAACTCCTGACTTCAAGTGATTCAACTGCCTCAGCCTCCCGAAGTATATACAAATATTTAACAAGATTTAGTGACATATAAAGAAAGACTGGCTCAAAACATATTTGTGAGGCAAATGGAGTTTGCCTGGAACATCTCTCCTTCTTCCCAGGGTTACTCTCTCAGGAATTTTTCCTCTGTTCCTTTCATGCTGCTTCTCAAGGTAGTAAGTGATGATTGACTTGTTAACTTAAATACTTAAAATATAACATTTTTAGTTTAAAACTCTTTCCTTAATAAAAAATAGAAATATTTAATAATAGCAATAAAATATATTCATTTTCTATTATTCCCATAATAAATTACCCAAAATTTCACACTTTAAAACATATCCCAGAACTCCTTAGATCAGAAGTATGGAAGAACTTGTTTTGTTTCTCCATTCCAGGTTGGGAGGGGCCCAAATCAAGGTGTCAGCTAGCTAGGAAGAATCTGGTTCTAACTTCGTTGAGGTTACGGGAAAAATCTAATTTTCTTTTCCTTGCTGACTGTTATCCTGGAGCCTCTCTGTAAAGACTCCTACATTCCCACATCACTTGCCCGCCTTCGTCTTCAAATCAGCAATGTCTTATCCAGTCTTTCAAATCTCATTGCATTTTCCTTCTACTGCATCTTTCTGACTCCATCCTAAGAAAACCCTCTACCTTTAAGGGTTCATGTATTTAAATTGGGGTCACCTGGGTCATCCAGGATACTCTCTATTTGAATATCCAAAGTCTTAATTACATTGGCAAAGTTCAATTTTCTGTATAACACGAAATGTTCACAAGTTCCAGAGATTAGTGTGTGGATACCTTCAGGGAGCTATTATAGTGCTTATCACAATATCTAACATGTATTAAGTACAATGATATTGCATGGCATATGCTAAAGGCTCCACACATATTTTAATTTTGTCAACAGCTCTGAGATTGATTCTACTATTTTTAACCTTTTACAGAAGAGTAATGAAGAGGATCATGTTACCTAAACAAGTTTATAGATACAATCAGTTATGCTATGTGCCATATGTATTCCTATAGTGTACTGTGCTATGCAAAATCACACAATGGAAAGCATGAATCTTAAGGTGGAGATGAGGTCAAGTGTACAACATTCAACAACTTTATAAGAGACACATTTGAAAAAAATGATAAACTGATAAGGTCAAAAGTGTATTGCATATACATTAAATAATTGATAAATATATAAAAAATACATGAAATATGTACTTTACCTTGAGAAAGATGTGAAGTTTGCTTTGGGTAGTGGTTGTTGGAAGGTTTCAGCCTGCAAGTAATTGTGAAGTGGTGAAAGGAGGGTTATTTGAAATCAGATGGAAAGCTGTAACTACAGGGGTGAATGGGAGTGGCTCATAACCCATGTCATCAGCTGAGGCAGCTGGTAGATACTTGAGGGGTGTTTGTGCTTGCACTGTTGTGGATTCCTACATAGCTCAGTTCAGCTAAGTGCAGTTTTATGCATTCACCTAGTGTTCCTCAGGGATGAATTCATGCATAAGTAAACAGGAAATTCACACTATGCTTAAATTGTACCCTAATATATCCATTACACTAGAATAAATTTGTGTTTTCAAAACAATTGTTATAGCAGAACTAACAGTAGTAAGAGGCAGAACAGCTCAGAGCAGGGTCATTTCATAATGTCTGAGCGTATTTTACACACACAAACATACACACTCTCTGTCTCTCTTTCCTCTCTGCATTCATCAAAGAAAATGTGAAAGAGAGAATTTTGAGGAATTTCTATACTGAGACATTTTAATATGTATTATAATCCTTTCTAAAGGCTTTTGAGGTAGTGATTCTCATCATATGGACCAATAAATTAGCATTCTACCGCAATTTCTGGCCTCCATCAACTTTGAACCTAAGTGTAAAGACCCATATACCTCTACATCACGTGATGGAATTTTGAGAAAAGCCTCATAGCATAGTTGCAAAGGGCTTGGACTTTGGTTTGATACACTCTTTTTGAAGTAAGCAGGAAAAATTCTATATTCCTTAAACTAGGGGTGCCAGGTCGTGGCCTGTTAGGAACTAGGCTGAACAGCAGGAGATGATCAGTGAACAAGCAAAGCTTCATCTGTATGTACAGCTGCTCCCCATCACTCACATTACCACCCTGAGGTTTGTCTCCTGTCAGATCAGTAGTGGGATTAAATTCTCACAGGAGCCCAAACCCTATTGTGAACTGTGTGTGAGAGACCTAGATTGCAAGCTCCTTATGAGAACCTAATGCCTGATGATATAAGGTGGAACTGAGGTGGTGATGCAAGCAATGGGAAGCAGCTGCAAATAAAGATTAACATTAGCAGACAGGTTTCACTGAACAGAGACCATAACATGTCGATTGCTTACAGACTCGTATCAAAACCCTATTAGTGAGTGGCAAGTGACAAGCTATATCTGGTGGCCGGCTTTAAGTCAGAATCTGACACTTATTTTAGTCCACGTGTGGTCCGCTCATTATTTTATTTACCACTTCCATTTATGCCTTTTTCTCACACTATACACTTGTCTCGAGGGAAGAGAGAGAGGCCCTCTCATATTGTTTTATACTCAGTACCTGTTTTAAGAAAAAACAAGAAAGTGAAACCGAAGACAGGCAGGCCGGCACCAGGCCCAAAACCGGGTCTGGGCCTGCCTGGCCTAAACCTAGTAGTTAAAAATCAACTCATGACTTAGAAACCGATGTTATCCATAGATTCCCGGCATTGTATAAAAGAACATTGTGAAACTCCCTGCTCTGTTGTTTCACTCTGACCACCGGTGCATGCAGCCCCTGTCACATATCAAATTAATCACGACCCTTTCATGTGAAATCATTAGTCTTGTGAGCCCTTAAAAGGGACAGAAATTGTGCACTCGGAGAGCTCGGATTTTAAGGCAGTAGCTTGCCGATGCTCCCAGCTGAATAAAGCCCTTCCTTCTACAACTCGGTGTCTGAAAGGTTTTGTCTGTGGCTCATCCTGCTACAGTCTCAGTCACAGTTTTGGTAAACCCACAAGCTCATGTGCTTTACCTTGAGAAAGCTCATGTACTTTACCTTGAGAAAGATGTGAAGTTTGCTTTTGGGAGTGGTTATTGGAAGGTTTCAGCCAAAATGAGTAAAAAACAAACATTACTGGAGAACTTTGGAAAGGGAGAAGATTCAATGATGAGATAGCAGAAGACTCTAAGGCTGCCAACAAAGATCTGCATTGAAAATAAAATACCAAGAGTACTACTTAAATCAGGAGTTCATTGCTACAGGTGATTCACATTCTCCAAGCCCACTTGGTATAATATGTGGCAACCGGCTATCCAATGAAGGCATGAAATCTTCAAAACTGCTTCTCCAGATGGAGACCAAGCAACCTGCATTAAAATACAAGGCTTTGGACTTTTTCAAAAGAAAAAAAAATATCAACATAAAGAACAGATGAATTATTGAAGACTACCACTTCATCAAATATGACTGCACTGAGAGCATAGTTCTTAGTTGCTAACTGCATTGCTAAAGCTAAGAAGCTCCTTACTACTGGTGAAGAGTTGATCCTGCCTGTTGCTAAGGACATTTGTCATGAACTTCTCAGAGAGGCTGCAGTTCAAAAGGTGGCAACATCTTTCTCTTTCAGCTAGCACCATAAGTAGAGAAATTGATGAAATGGAAGAGGATATTGAGGCACAATTGTTAGAGAAGATTAATGAGTCACCATGGTATGCAACCCGGGTTGAGGAGTGTACCGATGTTGATAACAAGACAACAATGCTTGTTTTTGTGCAACGTATTTTTCAGGAGGATGTGCATGAACACATGTTATGTGTGCTTTTGTTGCCAACCAATATCACAATTGCAAAACTATTCTAGTCTTTGAATGATTACGTGCCAGGAAAACTGAATTGGTTTTTGTGTTGAATATATGGACAGATGGAGCGGCTACCATGACTAGACTGCTTTCTGGTTTCACTACTTGGATCAAAGAGATTGCTTCTGAATGTGAGTTTACTCACTGTGTCATCCATAGAGAAATGCTGGCTAACTCAAAAATGTCACCTGAACTTAACCTTTTGCAGGGTGTGATTAAAATTATCAACCACATTAAACTACACACCCTTAACTCCCACGTCTATTTGTGCAGCTCTGTGAGGAGATGGACGTAGAGCACTTGTTCTTTTATCTGCAGAAGTTAGATGACTTTCTAACAGTAGATCACTGGCCAGAGTTTTGGAGTTACAAGAGCTGCTCCAGAGATTTCTTTTAGAAAAACAGTCACCACTGGAAGCACACTTCAGTGACACAGAATGGATGACAAAACTTGCTTACTTGTGTGACATATTCAACCTGCTCAACAAATTCAATCTGCGACATCAGGGGCAAATGATAACTGCTCCAGTCGGCAGATAAAGTGGCTGCATTCAAAGCCAAATGGGAATTATGAGGGCAATGAGTGAGCATTGGGATTTTTGACATGTTTCAAACATTAGCAGAGATTTTGAAAGAGATTGAGCCAGGGCCTTCTTTCTCCCAGCTGGTACATGATCACCTATCTCAGCTTTCAAGAGTCTAAGCATTACTTCTCAGCCACAGAAGACCCCCAAACTTAGAAGGAATGGATCTGCAGCCCATTTGTGAATAAGCCAGATTAATCCACTTTGTCTGTGCTAGAAGTGGATCGCCTTCTTGAGATCACAAATGATGATGGCCTTAAAAGTATGTTTGAGACGACTTCAAATCTCCGTACATTTCGGATTAAAGTCAAGGCAGAATATCCTGAGATTTCCACAAAAGCACTGAGAAGCCTGCTTCCATTTCCAACATCCTGTCTTTGTGAAGCAGGGTTTTCTGCAGTGACAACAACCGAAAAGTAATTTTGGAGTAGACTAGAGGTAAGCAATACATTCAGGTGCCACTGTCTCCCATCACCCCAGAAGGGATAATTTAGTCTCAGGAAAACAAACTCAAGGCTCCCACTGATTCTACATTATGGTGAGTTCTATAATCGTTTTGTTATATATTACAATGTAATTGTAATAGAAATAAAGTACACAATAAATATAATGCACGTGAATCATCCCCAAAACTATATGTCACCCCTAGTTCATGGATACATAGTCTTCCACAAATATGGTCCCTGGTGCCAAAAAAGCTGGGGACTGCTGGAAGGGCATGGTGGCTCAAGCCTGTAATCCCAGAACTTTGGGAGGCCGAGGCAGGTGGATCATGAGGTCAGGAGATCAAGACCATCCTGGCTAACATGGTGAAATCCCATCTGTACTAAAAATACAAAAAGATTAGCTGGTCATGGTGGTGGGTGCCTGTAGTCCCAGCTACTCGGGAGGCTGAGTCAGGAGAATGGCGTGAACCCAGGAGGTGGAGCTTGCAGTGAGCCGAGATCGTGCCACTGCACTCCAGCCTGGGCTACAGAGCAAGACTCCGTCTGAAAAAAAAAAAAAAAATTGCTGAGGACTGCTGCCTTAAACTATCAATACAATTTACTTTGTTCACCTACATATTAACACACATCTGGAAAAAGGCAGGAGAATTTGAGACTAGATGAACATTTTCAAGTGGCACTTTATACACAATCTAACAATCTAATTTTGCTCTCCTAGCAACTGGTAGAGGCGGTGGTCTCATCAGCCTATTTATTTTATAGATCATGAAAATGTGTTTCAAGTAAGTCAAATGGCTTTACTAATATCATAAATGAGTCAACTACCAGATGAAAATTTTAAAAACTTGTCTGTCTGTTGACGGTGTAGTCTATTACGTTATATTGCCTTCTGCTAAAGCCATGACTGAGTCAGAAAGGAAAGTATTCTTCTCAATTATTCCTTATCTGGGAAAAGACACTTATTAGAATACTTCCTGGACTAGATTTTATCTTTTTTCTCATCATTATTAATATAATCACCCAGTTACTCAAGCTCAAAACAATGAGGTTTTCTTTGTATACTCCCTCATCCACTACATGCAATAATTTACTAGTCATTGTCTATTAAACATTTCTTGAATCTTTCCGAGTCTTTCAATTTATTTTACCATCATCATTGCAATGCAGACCATATTGCCTCTCAAAGATCTCTACAAATTACTTCTTCAAATTCATCTTCTAAAATACCAACATATTTAGCTTGCTATTGTAACATTTGCCATAAATGAACACAATTAGTTCTCTGAGAATATATGGCTTTGTGAGCCCTTGAAAAGCAAAGAAACTAGAGGCTCATATATTGGAACATAATGCCTTCAGTAATACATTTTTATGCACATTTTCCCAAGGTTATTCATTTCATGGAGCTTTGCCAAAGTGGGATAGTCCCCTTCCAGGAATTCAGTGGAATAAGAAATACAGGAAAGCCCTTCTTAATAGATAAAGAAATTTCACAGAAAACATTATTTAACATATATATTGAGTGGCTGTTACATAGGTCTCATAGAGTCACTGAGAAATTCCAAGAAGTGTCACTTTTCAAGCTTGTTGACCTTACCTGAAACCAAGAACAAGTTTTGCCCCTCCCAAAACATGTGCACAAGATTTCTAGGTAAATAGTTATTTATTTCTAAGTCCTCTGTACTCCCTAGGGTGCCTGACACAAACTGCTGCTGATGCCTTAAGGAGTCTGTATTAGGAGAGTAATTCATTAACACCTAGACTTTTATAAACTTATGAAGGAAATATGTCCTTTTGAACACTTGGAGAGAATGGTATTCTTTTACTTAAAATCTGATTTAAAAATGACTTTTAAAGATCAAGCTCAGGACACAATTGAGTTTTCCCACTGACAGCATCATGAAAGGAATCTTGAAAACAGTCACATTCCATGCTGAGACTATAGGTGACAATTGTTCCAATCCAGACCAGCTTATGTTGGATTTGGAGAGGCAGAAGGTTCAAAGTGAGTCTTTTCTCTGCTGCAGTTTTGGAAATCATATTCTGGAAACCAAAAGGGAATGGTGCTCAATGCTGCGCATGTTTGAAGAAATATTTATTGCCTTGATTTTATATTTATTACCCATAACACTGGCATTTTAGGATATAAAGTTACTTTACAAAGTCATAGTAGGTGCACTCATCTTAAAAATGTATTTCCCTTGACTGTTTTGCACTTCAAAAGACGGATAGGGATCTGTGGATGCTTGAACATTGTTTTGTTTGGTTTATGAATATTTTGACTGTGTCAGTGGTGTTGGGGATGATTTTAGAATGCCATGTTCTAATAGTTGTTTTGATGTGTGCCTTTATGAATTTGATCTTTGGAAGCAAACTGTGCTACACTCCATTGCCTTGGAGAATTTGGCTCTCTTGTTACGTAGTTGTCTTCTGTTTTACCTTAGTGCATTTCAGTTTCTTTTGCAGGGTGTGGATCCTGAAATGCCTCAGCCTTTTCATGCTTTGAAATAACTTACCAGAGAAATGAACGCATTGCTTATTCTGGAAATTACTGCAATGGCACTAAGTGGCGTTAGTAATCAAGGGGTTGCTTTTGTGGTTTGCAAGTTTTTAGTGCAAGAACATTTGCATAGTTAGTGCTACATTCTGACAAATATACGGAATATTCAAAAATTCCACTGGGATCATTCACTGCTTCCAGACCATTAATTCCTCTGTTTTTGTTTTACTATTGTCTTCATTCTGGCCTTTATCATTCCTTGCTTGTGCAGGATCCTAATTTGTTGCTCAACATAAAGTTTCCATAATGCCCTAACTTCCTTCCGCCAGCTTCCTCCTCCTTTAATATCACCATGATCCTCACAATCAAATCATTTTCACATTGGTACTAAAGCTATCTTTCTGAAGTAGATTAATCATGCTTCCACAAACACTTTTATCTCTGTAACCAAGGCACTCTATGATGTATGTTCCACCTACTTTTGTGCCTCATATGCTACAGCTCCTATATATTCTGTAGCTGAGAATGTTAAGGATGTTTCTTGGACTCACATTCGCACACTATTTTATTTCACACACACATTGCTACATGTCTTTTTCTGTTATGGAATCGATAGTAGCAAGAGGCAGCCAAATGCCTAGTCAGATAGGGGCAGGTACCTAGCGAAACCCCATCTCCAAGCTGAAGGCACTTTAAAGCCTGAAAGCCAAGCTACAAGTTAAATCCTTGGACCACATTGAGAATTTGTCCTCCTGTTTGGTGCACTTTCTTCTGATTGATCCCCACCCTTCACCTATTTTACATATACCTACCGTTTCCTAATTGTTTCTCTACACTGTCGTGCCCACCTTTGATTGGTATCTTTGCTTTAACCATTTTTGCATACTCACAAACCAGTCAGAATGCATTCCCCATCCTGTGCCTATAAAGACGGCAGACTCAGTTGGTAGAGAAGGAGATGGCCTGACTTGGGGAAGAAACAATCTGACTTTGAAGGGGCGCAAGTCTGCAAAGTTTCTGAGAAATAGCATAGCATATTTAGAATAGCATACTTAGAGTATTTATATTTTTTCACCTACCTAGCTAATTCGAATTCATCCTTTAAAAATTATTTTATTCATTCATTCATCACAGTAGTTGTTCAGTGCCAATCATACCATGCTCCAAATTAAGATTATAAAAATGAATAAAATACAGTCAATTATTTTAAACAACTAAGTCTTTCATAATCCCTTCTTTCCCTAACTCATCTAATCATAGACACAAAAGGAAATGTTTAGTCCAATCTCTTCTCCCAGTTCATTTTATCCTTATGCTATGTTATATATTGCATCATATCTGTATGTCTTCCTCGTTAAATTACTTTTGGATGAATATTTTATATTACCTTTTTTCTGCGGAATTAAACTGGACAGAGGAAGAATGAACTGATTCATTATATTCTTTATATTTTTCCAGTGATGCCTAAGACTCTGCCAAATCCAGTGTTTCTTGGCTAATGATCATGGTCATAGCAGAGTAATTTGACCAATTTTAATAGATTTTTCATCTTGATATACATATAATACATAAACTAATGAATTGCAGTTCTTGGTGTTTTGTTTTTTGTTTTTTTGTTTTATCTTATTAAAGAAGGTTAATAACAAAATTCAACCCTGTACAAACTATTGTGGGCAACATATACGAGCCACATGTATAAAACCAGGGAGTTTAAAACAGAATGAAAGTGTCAACTGTCTTAATTCAAATATATATTTTCTATTGTCTAAAAACAGGCATTCCTAGGTTAACTTTTAAAATACAGCGTTGCTTTCTACTTGGAGCAGTTGTCTTTAAGTTTTTATTTTCTTATAAATCCAATATTGGTGCAATCAATTTTTGAGGTAAACAATGTCTTTTTAATTATTAGTAATGAGATGCCTAATTACAGTATTAACACCTAATTCACGTCTTGTCGAGATGAGACAACCTTGTCAGAAAATTGTATTTTCTACAAAAATCTCTGCAGCTCTGTCTTACGGTACAGCATTTTTCTTTCAAGGCAATACTCTTTCTGTCCTTGGACATCAAGTCCATGGGATCCCTGTGTAAGTTTCAGGTTTATTAGGGGTGGCAGTACCTATATTATTTCATAAAGTGAAGACCAGGCTGCTGCTTTTGAACTATAAATTGTCCTGACCATGATTCAAGCTATCTCCAACTTCTGTGATCATTTGCGTAGATATTCCACAAGAAAACATGGCAACATGAAGTAAATGGCAGTCTGCCCAGCCATTCTGGAGAGCACTGTGTGAGCAAGTGAGCTTCCATTTAAGGTTACACAGTGTCTCTTTGTTACAGGAAGGAAGGTGGTGAATGTGAGTTGTCCAGGTCCTTGGTATTGTGAACAAAGAATTGAACAAAACTGCACAAAGTAACAAAGGAAAGAAACACAGGAAGCAGGCAGCTAAAGCAGAGATTTATTAAAGTGAGAAAGCACTCCATAGGCTGGGAGTAGGCCTGAGCAAGCTGCTCAAGGGCCCAGTTGCAGTTTTCTTGGTTTTCTGTGCTCCCTGTGAAGTCCCTATTGGCTACCGCTTATCTGGATGAAGGATTTGGTCCGTGGCTAATTAAAGACTGAGGTGAATTGGTGCCCTATGCAGATAAAGGGATGGCCCATGCTTGGAACTCTCCTTTTCCACCTGAGATGTGGTAGAAGAGGAAGGGTTATAACATTTTAAGAGTTGATACAGGGTTACTATGAAAGTGACAATACCTGCTGTGAAATGCCATGTGGAAAACCATCTACATAATGAGAAGATATGGATTTTATTGTGACCTTATTAATTCTCACCTGTCCAACCTTAGCCAAATTACTTAATTCTGTATCTACAATTTGTCATTTATACAATGAGAATTTCATCATTAATAATCATGTCCCTATTCATGTGTTTATTAGCATATTTTCTTGGATATTCGTCTTTTCTAAAAGGAAATACTTACTTTTAGAAGTATATTTCCTGCAAAGTATTCATGTTTTAATATTTGTTCCTCATATTTTAGAAAATTAATCTGAGGGACTATTTCTGTATCTATCAAGTAAAAAACACAATTTGATCATAAGTCACACAGTAGATTCCGAGACTGTTAGCTGAAGAGCACCAGAAAAAAAAAAAAAAAAAAAAGCAGGTTAAAACTATTTTGAAAATATGCCTAAAGAAAAAATCACCAGTTTGCAGTTGCTCATGATTTATTAATTTTCATGCCGCAAAGTTAAAATAAATGGTCCATCATATTAATGAATAGCTTGCATTTTAATGAGAACAATGTGTTAACACATACTGCTCCTCTAGAACAAATTTTCATATCTGGCATCCAACTCCTTCATACAATCTGACTTCTTATCTTGAATTTTAATGGACTATACAATTTACATCCAATATTTTGTTAGTACCTTCATTGCTTCAGGAACACCGAGAAGTGATTATGGTAAATAATATTCTGACTTTCCTAACAGAGGTATACTTAGCAGCAAAGTTATTATTTAAAACAATTTGGTAGCCTATTGAATATAAATAATTAAAATATTTAAAATATGGGCAAATGTATAGATGTACAAAAGAATATAAAGAGACAAAAATATTTATTTTTTTTATATGGATATAAAAAAAATGCTCAAGAATGAGCTCCATCAAATGTTATTTTTAAGCTTAGGCTAGTGATTTAGGAAGAAATGCCCTGTGCAGCGTTTGATTACTGACAACATTGTGATGAGTAATATCACTTTAATGATGTATCACAATTGTAAGGATTTCACATGTTCAAACAAGATGGTATCAGTTATTTAAAAAAAAAAATGCTTATTTGAAAAGACAAAATAGGAAACAAAGAAAATTCTAACACTCAAAGATAATTACTGTACCCATTTGGTCATCATTTTTCCAGACTTTTTTTGAACATATTGTATTTTCATCTATATTTTCCATTGCCCATAGATAATTTGGTACATTACTTACTGCTGTGTATGTGTGTGTATGTGTGCATGTATGCCAGGCAATCATCCTTGCCCTATACATTAACTAATACAATATTCAAAATAAACACGATGTCAAAAACTGGGAGGGGACTGCTATTTTATGCTATTTGTAAGCTTACAGGTTAGATTGTTAAAGTTTCATAAATTCCAGTAGGATCTAAGAGATACTTGAGTCAGAAACAATGGACTTGATTTGTCATAGCACAGCAGGCATCACAAGCTTCACATTTGTTTTAGTTCTCCTTGTTTCCAGGACAATGTAGGCAGTCCAGATAGATGCTATACATGTAGTGAGTTGGCATCACAGCTGGAAAATCCAAGTTTAGGTAATCCCAATGTTTTATAGGAGATATACTAGCAAACTTGCCCAACTTTTGCCCTCGAGGGAGACTTTGATTTTTTCCTAAATAGCAAATCTGTCATTTACCCTGAAGGAAGACAAACATCCTTGTGAAGATTGTCCAGAATATTGACCCTAGGCACATTACATGCAGAAACATGAGAGACCCATGAACAATTGTAGTTTGTTCATGTAGTTTCCCAACAAAATGATGTAGTTTTATCAAACCTGGGTGGATCAGACTTCCTTCCCAGGAATTTGAAATTGGGAGTAAAGGGATTAAATTTGGAATTGAAAGTAAAAAGATTCTGGTCTGAATTATTTAATAAGAGAGGTAAACAAACATTTTGCTTTATTAAAATAAGCTGAATATCAGAAGAGGTTGCTTTGGATATAAAGTGTCTTAAGTGTTTCCCTGTCATATGCAGTACTGCCAAATGCAGGTACATTTTTGCACACATGCCTGATTAATTTTTTAAACCAACCAGTTTTTTAAGCTAGAATTGTTGGGTCAACAAGTTATGACAGTTCTCATTTTTACAGGCCTGCATGCATGTTACTCACATCTTATACTCACACTTGTTTACTTAGTCTGCTAAAGACTAAATAGTTTATTAAAGTATACGTCTTCATTTGTGTTTGTGTGGTTTCCCCCATGTTAATCCGGTGTTATTTTGTGCTGTGTATTTCTATTTTTTATAATTTTATGCATTAAAGTCCATGAAAATCCTACTGTGATTTATATTATGTATCACTTCATAGTCCCTTTCATACTTTTTAAAAAATAGATGATTCAACTTCACTTCACTTTTTTTTTTTTTTTTTTTGAGACTGCAGTGGCACTATCGGCTCATGCAAGCTCCGCCTCCCGGGTTCACGCCAGTCTCCTGCCTCAGCCTCCCTAGCAGCTGGGACTACAGGTGCCTGCCACCGCGTCCAGCTAATTTTTTGTGTGTTTAGTAGAGACGTGGTTTCACCATATTAGCCAGGATGGTCTCGATCTCCTGACCTCATGTTCCACCCTCCTCGGCCTCCCTAAGTGCTGGGATTAGAGGCGTGAGCCACCACGCCCGGCCATCTTATCTTTTCTTTTCTTTTCTTTTCTTTTCTTTTCTTTTCTTTTTTTTCTTTTCTTTTCGTTTCTTTTCTTTTTCTTTCTTTCTTTTTTTTTTTAAAGGAAAGCTAAGCTGCTTTGACAAGATCTCTTAATTATTTGACCTACATAATGTAGAGTTTATTTTTCTTTTTTGATTGCAATAGGTTTTTGTGTAACCAGTGGGATTTGGTTACATGAATAAGTTCTTTAGTGATGATTTGTGAGATTTTTCTGCATCCATCACCCAAGCAGTGTACATTGTACCCAATGTGTAGTCTTTTATCCCTCACCCTTCTGCCTCCCTTTCCCCTGAGTCCCTGAAGTCCATTGTATCATTCTTATGCCTCTGCATTATCATAGCTTAGCTCCCACTTATGAGTGAAAACATACAATGTTTGGTTTTCTATTCCTGAGTTACTTCACTTAAAATAATGATCTTCAATTCTATCCAGGTTGCTGAAAATGCCATTATTTCCTCCCTTTTTATGGCTGAGTTGTATTCCATGGCACATATATGTGTGTGTGTGTGTGTGTGTGTGTGTGTGTGTGTGTGTATATCTCACAATTTCTTTGTCCACTCATTGATGGGCATTTGGTCTGATTCTATATTTTTCCAATTGTGAATTTTGCTGCTATAAACATGTGTGCAAGTATCTTTTTTTGTATAATGACTTATTTACCTCTGGATAAATACCCAGCAGTGGGGTTGCCGAATCAAATGGTTGTTCTAGTTTTAGTTCTTTAAGGAATTTCCACACTGTTTTCCATAGTGGTTGTACTCGTCTAAATTCCCACCAATGGTGTAAAAGTGTTGCCTTTTCACCAAATCCCCACCAAGATGTATTATTTTTTGATCTTTTTTTTATTTTGGCCATTCTTGCAGGAGTAAGGTGGTATTGTATTGTGGTTTTGATTTGCATTTTTCCGATCATTAGTGATAATGAACATTATTTGATATGTTTGTTGGCCATTTGTGTATCTTATTTAGAGAATTGCCTATTCGTGTTCTTAGCCCACTATTTGACGGGATTGTTTTTTCTTGCTGATTTGTTTGAGTTCCTTGTAGATTCTGAATATTAGTCCTTTGTCAGATGTATAGATCGTGAAGATTTTCTCCCACTCTGTGAATTGTCTATTTAGTCTGCTGATTATTTCTTTTGCAGTGCAGAGTTTTTTTAGTTTAATTAAGTCGCATATATCTATCTTTGTTTTAGTTGCATTTGTTTTTGGGTACTTGGTCATGAAGTCTTTAACTAAGCCAATGTCTAGAAAGGTTTTTCTGATGTTATCTTCTAGAATTTTTATGATGTTAGATCTTAAAGTCCTTGATCTATCTTGAGTCGATTTTTGTATAAGGTGAGAGATGATCCAGTTTCACTCGTCTATATGTGCCTTGCCAATTATCCCAGCACCATTTGTTGAATAGAGTGCTCTTACTACACTTAATGTTTTTGTTTGCTTTGTTGAAGATTAGTTGGCTGCAAGTATTTGGCTTTATTTCTGGGTTCTCTATTCTTTTCCATTGGTCTATGTGCTTATTTTTGTACCAGTGTCATGCTGTTTTGGTGACTATGGCCTTTTAGTATAGTTTGAGGTAAGGTAATGTGATGCCTCCAGATTTGTTCTTTCTGCTTAGCCTTGCTTTGGCTATGTGGGCTCTTTTTTTGGTTCCATATGAATTTTAGGATTTTTTTTTTCCCAGTTCTGTGAAGAATGATGGTGATATTTTGATGGGAATTGCATTGATTTTGTGGATTGCTTTTGGCAGTATGGTCATTTTCACAATATTGATTCTGCCTATCCATGAGAATGGGATATGTCTCCATTTGTTTGTGTTATCTATGATTTCCTTCAGCAGTATTTTGTAGTTTCCCATGCAGATATTTTTAACCTCATTGGTTAGGTAAATTCCTCAGCATTTTGTTATATTTTTTTGGCAGCTATTGTAAAAGGAGTTGAGTTCTTGATTTGATTCTCAGTTTGGTCACTATTGGTGTATAGCAGAGCTACTGATTTGTGTACATTAATCTTTTGTCCTGAAACTTTGCTGAATTCGTTTATCAGTTCTAGGAGCTTTTTGGAGGCATCTTTATGGTTTTCTAGGTAAACAATCATATGATCAGCAAATAGCAATAGTTTGACTTCCTCTTTACCGCCCTTTATATATGTATGTATGTATGTATTTAATTATTTATTTATATCTTGTCTGATTGCTCTGGCTAGGACTTCCAGTGCTATGTTGAATAGAAGTGGTGAGAGTGGCATCCTTGGCTCATTCCAGTTCTCAATGGGAATGCTATTAGCTTTTCCCCATTCAGTACTATTGTGGTTGTGGATATGTGATAGATGGTTTTATTACATTAGAGTTAGATGTTTATTTTTCTGTCTTATCAATATTTGATGATAAGACCTGCCCAGGTTTGTGGAACAGCTGTAACTCATAAAGTCATTCAATCACTATTCTTCCCTTCCCTCCAAGCTTTGCTTTATTTTCATGAAACATAGCACCAAAATTCAGGAGGAAACTGCAGGTGAGTCATAAGCGATGTTTCACTAGCTAGCCTCAGATGTAAAGTCATATTCCAAGGGACGACGTCATCACCTTACCAAATCTACTTTCAGTGAGGGCTAGGAAATATAATCTAGATTGCCAGTCATGAACCCTGAAACTAGATACAATTGTATTGCAGTATAAGAAAGATAAATGTAGCAATTATTTTATACATGTATATATATTTATATATAGTATATACATATATAGTATTATAATTATATTAGAATACTAATTAAAATTAAGCAAGGTACAGATATAAATGGAATTATAATATTAATACATCTAAAATGTTTCATGATACTTTTTACATGTTCCATTAATGCAAACACATTTAACTCAGTTGTCCAAATGCTTGTTTAGAATTTCATGCATGTAAATCCAGAATTTCGTTATGGCAAAATATTTTTCACTGAAGTTTTTTTGAATCTCTTTTGTATAGGGATATGCAATTATTTCTGTAAGATTTATTATTAGATGTAGAACTGTTTAGTCAATTAAATACATTGTGAGACATATGGAACCACATTGAAACATTGGTCTTCAAATAAATATGCACCAATGTGCATATTTTGTATTCAGCTCTGGGAAAGATAAAATAATAATGCCCTCGTTATTTTTCACCTCTCCCTTCTAACGGCTAATTGATTTCATTTTGAATTTTGTTAGAATAGTTATCCACATATACATACTTAAAATATGTTACTATTTTGATGGTAGCTTTTGTTTTATAATTTGTCATTTTTGTTCTTGTAATAATAATTACCACAGTTTGGGTGGTGGGATTATATATTTAAATGCATCAATATTCAAAGAACTTTGACACTGAAAATTTCCTATTCATAAATGTATGTGTTCTGTTTTATCTTTTGTTTGATTGGTTTATATATTCAATCACATCTTTATGGAATGACAAGTTGATATAACTCCAAAATCTTGCATATTTGAGGTGCTTTTCTATTCCTTTTATCTGAAGATAAGTTCAGTCAAACTCCTTTACCCAAATACATAGGAAGATACTTTTCTCCATGATTTAGAGATAGAACCTGGATACCGGCTTTCTTGTGAATATGTAGATTAATTTATTTGTCTCTATAGAGGTCTAATTTTTCTCTGGGAAATTTATGGAATTGTCAGTCTTAACAACATATCCATTATGTGTTAATGTAGATCGTTATACATTATATTTACACTGTTTACTATTATAGATATTTAATGCTTTCATTTATTTGGAAAAGTATACTTCTATAATTTTTGAATACATTCTTTCATTTGTTCTATTTTTAGAATATTAATTAGTCATATGTTGTGTCATGTTTTTCTGTCATCCACCTGTTTCTCATAAATTTCATTTGTCTTTTTTCTTGGCATTGTGTATGAGACTGTTTTACTAATCCTGTGTCCATTTTACTGTTTCTGTATTCTACTCTGTCATTTTTGTTCTTTTGGTTTTCTAGTTCTACAAGGTCATTTTTTAAATCAAGTTAAAAACCTGCATTTTCATTCACTTTTGTTGGTTTTTCTTCTCCTTCCTAAAATAAATATATATATAATATAGTTTAAAAATTTTATTTGAAAGAGAAAAACAATAACATACATATTTTTATCTGCTTCTTATCTAGCCAAAATTATGCATTTCATGCATATTGGATATAGTGTTTCTTACACACACACATGCACGCACACACACTAACTAGTAGAATAGTTTTCTTGGACTATATCAGAGAATCTTTCTAGTCTATAATGTTAGAGTGATGGATAAAATTGGTTAAATATTACTTTTACCCATTATAACATCAGAAATTATTTGAGAGGAAGTTCAGATGAGAAATACACAAATCTGTGATAATTCCCTTAACATAGGTGGGAGTTTTTTTGGTTTTGTTTTCATTAGAAAGCAGTCCCAGTGAACTGGGACAAAAGCAGACCCAGGATTCTGAGTGTTCTTGAGTATTTGTTTCTTTCCCCTATTTAATCTTGTCACTCTCTTAAAAGAAGGACTTTAGGCCTGGCGCAGTGGCTCACGCCTGTAATCCCAGCACTTTGGGAGGCCGATGCGGGCGGATCACGAGGTCAGGAGATCCAGACCATCCTGGCTAACAGAGTGAAAGCCCGTCTCTACTAAAAATACAAAAAATTAACCGGGCATGGTGATCTTTAATTTTAGTTGGAAAGGTCATCATATTCTTCTCATAGATATTTTTCAGCTGTAAATGAAACGTGAGCTTCTTTTAGTATTTGCTAATAGAAATGCTGAATTAAAGAAGGTGAAATAGTTTAACATCTGTCTTTTATCCACACAGCCACTGTTAATCTCCAGAGGAGGCAAAGATTGAAATCAGATTTTTTTCTAATTTTTTCTCCTTTGTGTGGTCCGCCATTCCTATACCCTTCTTTCTCTTCCTTCTCCAAGAAACAGACATTTTATTTGGTCGCTTCAGTGTATATTTCACTTGTTTATAAGAGCACTGTATTGCACTTCTAAGTGGGAAAGTTCTGTGTCTTCTTCTACAGTATTGTTTCAAACTGTTTCAAATTAAATTTCACATTGGAAACACTCTTCAGAGATTGCAGTGTGATAATTTTTAGCATATGCAAAATATTTTGCTTTTTAATTTTTATTATTTTTATTCATTTTGGTGAATTTTAAGCACTAGCACACACTCATACGGACAACTTCCTGAAACCTGGCACATATAACAAATTTAGGGATTTTTATCACTATAAAAAGGTTTAAAGAAGAGCTTCTCTAATTGTTAGTGATACATATAAACATAGCTAAATGTTATGAATATCCTTGTTGTATTGAAATATAGTGCCCAAATATTTATTATCTGCAATGCCAAATCTTTATATATAAGAGGTTTCTTATTTATTTATTTATTTATTTATTTATTTATTTATTTATTTATTTATTTTTTTGAGATGGAGCCTTGCTCTGTCACCCAGGCTGGAGTGCAGTGGCATGATCTTGGCTCACTGCAACCTCCACCTCCTGGATTCAAGCGATTCTCCTGTCTCAGCCTCCCAAGTAGCTGGGATTACAGGTGTGCACCACCATGCCCAGCTAATTTTTGCATTTTTAGTAGAGATGGGGTTTCACCGTATTGGCCAGGCTGGTCTCGAACTCTTGACCTCGTGATCTACCTGCCTAAGCCTCCCAAAATGTTGGAATTACAGGCATGAGCCCCTGTGCCCGGCCAAAATGCTTTATTTCTAATGGGAAAGTCTCCATCTCAAAAAAATAAATATATATATATACACACATGTATATATATATAAAATGTATATGTGTCTGTATGCATGTGTATGTGTATTTGTGTATATATATATCAATATATATATTTAAGAAACCTCCAATATACATACATAAAAAATTAGCATTGCAGATAATTATTTGGGCATTATATTTCAATACAACAAGAATATTCATAAGATAACATTTAGCTATGTTTATATGTATCACTAACAATTAGACAAGGAGAATAAACACAATTATGAACCTCATGCCACCTGCTCTGCCATGAGTAATCAAGTTAATCAGGTCCTTTTTCTCTTACCTTGTCTTTTTTCTTCTACCAATCTCCATAAAACCTTGAAATGCTTATGAATTTACCCTTAGCTTGTGATTACAGAAAAAATTTCTGAAGCTTCACAGTTTTTGAGAGTGTGAAAAAATTGTTTAATCACATTATTATTTAACAATGTATGTCATATTAACAGGTAATACAATGTTTTTTCTCTCCCCATTTTATATATCAGTAAAATATTTTTCTCTTGTGATTTACAAAGCATTGCTTTTAGCCATTAAGAATTTGTTACACTCCAAAACACTTCTTTGCCTTAGAATTAGTTAGTTACACTTTAAATATTTCTGTATTGAAATGCTTAAACTCATGGCTTTAAATATTTATGTCTGTACTCACAGTGCATAGAACAGAGTATAGCATTAAGTGTTCCATAAAAGTTTGCTAAATAAACAAATGAATAATGGATACCCTTTCTGATCTTGTATTCTTTTTATGGCACTTGATAGTATAAACTTGAATGAATCCAGAGATCAACAGAAAGCACTTTGAGAACAGTTATTACACAGGAGAACTTACTAACAGATGTTATTTGAGGTGGTACATTTTTTCAGACCTGTTTAAATATCTCACATATCTGAATCTGATCTTGACAATGTTCTGCACTGATTACATAAAGTGCATAAATTTGTCGATTTAGGTAAAATATAGATATATAAAAGCATCAATTTTAAGGTCTATATTATACAGTTTTAAACTTTATTTTACATAATTATATGTGTTTGTGCATGTGTGCATGTCCTCATTGTCTTGGTCCCACATTGAGCACTTTGAATAAATACATCCTTGTCTTTTAACTTTGAAAACTGAGGCTGTATGATTGATACTGGTAGGCTCCGTTCTCTATTTCATTTATGTTGAAAGGGTGTGAAACTTCTTTTCTTGTATTTATAAAAATTTGCATTCCAGACACTGTTTCTTTCAGACATGTTTTTCTTTTAAAATATGTAAAAATTGTCCAACTGTGTTTGCAGCCCAATTCCCTTAGAAGATAATGGTTATTTTATTCATATTTAGGTGAAATTGAATCAAATAAGGTTTTTGTGTCATTGAAAACCAATGAGAAAAAAGAAATCATTTTATGACTAATAGCACGAGGGTAAAATTTACTGCATTTTATTTTAATAGTTAACACATAATATGCACTCCATTCTCAGAATAATTATTGTAAATTGCAAAGAAAAATCAAAAAATACCAGAATATTTTAAAAAGTTATTATGTACTTCTGCTCTTTCAATTTTTGAGTTTGTTTTTTTCAATTTATTTTTTATTTTTTATTTGAATAAACAGAGCAGCTTTGTTACATGGATATATTGTATATCGAAGTCTGGGCTTTTACTGTACCCATTACCTGAATAACTTACATTGTTTCTATTACATAATTTATCATCCCTCACCCCCCTCTGACCCTTCTGAGACTCCAGTGTCTATTGTGGACATTTTATGTCCATATATATACACAATATTTAGTTCACAATTTAAGTGAGAACCTGCAGTATTTGATTTTCTAAGTTGTTCTACTTAAGATAAGGCCTCCAGTTCTGTCCATGTTGCTGCAAAAGACATGTTTTGATTCTTTTTTTATGGCTAATATTCCAGAGTATATGCATACTACATTTTCTGTATCCAATAATTCATTGATAGACTCTTAGGTTGATTCCATGCCTTGGATATTTCAATACCCAAGGCATGTGAATACTGCTACAATAAACATAAAGTACAGGTATCTAATGATTTATCTTCCTTTGAGTAGATTCTGGATATTCATCTCTTGTCAGATGCATAGTGTGCAAATAGTTTTTCCCAGTCTACAAGTTGTCTGTTGACTCTGTTGATTATTTCTTTTACTGTGAGAAACATTTCAGTTTACTTAAATCTCAGTTATCTATTGTCTTGCTATTGTTGCATTTGCTTTTGTATTCTTTGCCTAGGCAAATATCCAAGATTTGTTTTAGGTTTTCTTTTAGTGTTTTTATGGCTTCAAGTCTTACATTTAAATCTTTAATCAATCTTAAGTTAATTTTTGTGTATAGTGAGAGATAAGGATCCAGTTACATTCTTCGGCATATGGCAATCCAATTTGACCAGCACCGTTTATTGAATAGGGTATCCTTTTTCCAGTGTATGTTTTCGTCAACTTTGTCAAATGTCAATGGACTATAGTTATGTGACTTTGTTTCTGGGTTCTTTATTCTGTTTCATTGATTTATAGGTCTAGTTTTACACCAGGATCATGTTGTTTGGGTTACTAGTTACTACAGACTTGTAGTATAATTTGAAGTCAACTAATACGATGTCTCCAACTTTGTTCTTTTTGCTTAGAATTTCATTGGCTTTCTCAGGTTCTGTTTTGGTTCGGTATGAATTTTAGAATTGTTTTTATTCTGTAAAACATGATGATGATATTTTGAAAGGAATTTCATAAATCTGTACTTTGCTTTGGACAGTGTGGTCATTTTAACAACATTAACTTTTCCAATCCATGATCATGGGATATTTTTGTTTGTTTGTTTGAATCATCTATGATTTGTTTCATCAGTGTATTGTAGTTTTCCTTATAGAGATCATTTCCCTCCAGGGTTAACTATGTTTTTAGGTGCTTTAATTTTTTAGTTATCATAAACATAATTGACTTATTCGTTTGTATCTCTTTATTGTCATTTGTATATAGAAATGCTACTGGTATTTGTTTGTTGATTTTTCATTTGGGAACATTACTAAAGTAATGTATCAAATCTAGAAATCTTTTGCAGGAGTCTAGGCTTTCCTAGAATGGCAATCATTAAAAAGTCAGGAAACAACAGGTGCTGGTGAGGATGTGGAGAAATAGGAACACTTTTACACTGTTGGTGGGATTGTCAACTAGTTCAACCATTATGGAAAACAGTATGGCGATTCCTCAAAGATCTAGAACTAGATGTACCATATGACCCAGCCATCCCATTACTGGGTATATACCCAAAGGATTATAAATCATGCTGCTATAAAGACACATGCACACGTATGTTTATTGCGGCACTATTCACAATAGCAAAGACTCGGAATCAACCCAAATGTCCATCAGTGACAGACTGGATTAAGAAAATGTGGCACATATACACCATGGAATACTATGCAGCCATAAAAAAGGATGAGTTTGTGTCCTTTGTAGGGACATGGATGCAGCTGGAAACCATCATTCTTAGCAAACTATCACAAGAACAGAAAACCAAACACCGCATGTTCTCATAGGTGGGAACTGAACAATGAGATCACTTGGACTCGGGAAGGGGAACATCACACACCGGGGCCTATCATGGGGAGGGGGGAGGGGGGAGGGATTGCACTGGGAGTTATACCTGATATAAATGACTAGTTGATGGGTGCTGACGAGTTGATGGGTGCAGCACACCAACATGGCACAAGTATACATATGTAACAAACCTGCACGTTATGCACATGTACCCTAGAACTTAAAGTATAATAATAATAAATAAATAAATAAATAAATAAATAAATAAAAGAATATATTGTCGACTAACAGATAATTTGACTTCCTCTTTTCCAATCTGGATGCCTTTTATTTCTTTCTATGGCCTGATTGCTCTGGCTAAGACTTCCAGTTCTATGGTGACTAGAAATGGTGAAAGTATGCATCCTTGTCTTGTTCCAGTTCTTAGGAAAAATTCCTTAAACTTTTCCTCATTTAGTATGATGTGGATTGTGGGTTTGCCTTATATGGCTTTTATTATTTTCGGGTATGTTCTTTTGATGTCTGGTTTGTTGAGGGTCTGTGTCATGAACGGATACACCATTTCATCAAAAGCTTGTTCTGCATCTATTTAGATGATTGTATGGTTTTAAATTTTAGTTTTGTTTATGTGGTGAATCACATTTATTGATTTGTGTATATTGACTCATCCTTGCTTCCCTGGAATAAAACCCACTTGATTATGGTATATTATCTTTTTGATGTGCTGTTGGATTCAATTTACTAGTTTTTTGGTGAGGATTTTTACACCTATATTTATCAGAGATATGGGGGATTTTTGCATCTATATTTATCAGAGATATGGGTATGTAGTTTACTTTTGTTTGTTAGTGTTGTATCCCTTCCGGCTTTGACATCAGGGTGATACTGGGTTTGTAAAATGGGTTATGGAGGCTTCCCTTCTCTTCGAATTTCTGGAAGACTTTCAGGAGGCTTGGTACCAGTTCTTCGTTGTAGATTTGATAGAATTCATCTGTGAATTTCACTAGTCTTGGGATTTTTTTGGTTGGGAGATTTTTTATTGCTAATTCAATGTCATTACTTGTTATTGATCTATTCAGGATTTCTATTTCTCCCTCCATAAATCTTGGAAGTTGTATGTTTCCAGAAATTTATACAGTTTCTTGAGGTTTTCTGATTTGTGGGTATATATACTTGTTCACAGTAGTCTCTGATGATCCTTTGAATTTCTGTGGTATCAACTGTAAAGGAGACCCCTTTCTATCTATCGTTTAATTAACTTTTATTTTAAGTTCAGGGGTACATATGAAGGTTTGTCACATAGATAAACTTATGTAATGGGGATTTTTTGTACCACTTATTTTATCACCCAGGTATTCAACCCAGTACCCAATAGTTATCTTTTCTGCTCCTCTGTCTCCTCCCATGCTCCATCCTCAAGTAGACACCCATGACTGTTGTTTCCTTCTTTGTGTTCATAAGTTATCATCATTTAGCTCCCATTTATAAGTAAGAACATGCAGTTTTTGGTTTTCGGTTCCTGTGTTGGTTTGCTAAATACAATAAGCCTCCAGCTCTGCCCATATTCCCACAAAAGACATGATCTTGTTCTTATTTTATGACTGCATAATATTCTATGGTATATATGTACCACATTTTCCTTATTCAGTCTGTCATTGATGGGCATTTAAATTGATTAATCTTTGCTTTTGTGAATAGAGCTGCAATGAACATTCATGTGCATGTGTCTTTATGGTAGAATGATTTATATTCCTCTGGGCATATATCTAATAATGGGATTGCTGGGTTGAATCATAGTTCTGCTTTTAGCTCTTTGAGGCATCACCATACCACTTTCCACAATGGCTGAAGTAATTTTAACTCCCATCAATAGTATTTAGGTATGTTCTTTTCTCTGCAACCTTGCCAGCATGTTATTTTGTGACATTTTAGTAATAGCTATTCTGACTGGTGTGAGATGGTTTCTTAATGTGGCTTTGATTTGCATTTCTCTGATGATTATTGATACTGAGTTTTTATATGCTGTTTGCCACATGTTTATATTATTTTGAAAAGTGTCTGATCATGTCCTTTGCCTACTTTTTAATGAGTTTTTTTCTCTTGTAAATTTAAATTTCTTATAGACGGTCCATATTAGATCTTTGTCGGATACATAGTTTCCAAATGTTTCTTCCCATTCCATAGGTTATCTATTTACTCCGTTTATAATTTCTGTTGCTGTGTAGAAGCCCTTAAATTTAATTAGATACCACTTGTCCATTTTTGCTTTTGTTGTTAAATCTTCTCTCTTCTTTTTTTGCTTAGTCCAACTGGTAGTCTATTAATTTTCTTTATTTTTAACAACTAACTTTTTATTTTGTTTAGCTTTTATATTTTATTCTCAATTTCCTTTAGTTCTGTTCTGATTTTGGTTATTTTTTTCTTCTAGTAGTTTTGGATTTTATTTGTTCTTATTTTTCTTAGTTCATTGAGGTGTAATGGCAGGTTATTAATTTGTAGTCTATTTATTTGATGTAGGTATTTAATGCAATAAACTTCCCTCTTAGCACTGCTTTTTTTATATCCCAAAGGTTTTTGGTATGTTTTATTTCCATTTTCAATTGTTTCAAAATGTTTAAAATGTTGCTTCTTAATTGTGTTGTTGACACAAATATCATTTAGTAGTATATTGTTTAATTTCTATGTATTTTTATAGTTTCAAGAGTTTCTCTTGGAGGTGATTTCTAGTTTTATATTGCTGTATTCCAAGAAGGCATTTAATCCAATTTTCTTTTTTTAATTATTATTATTCTTATTTGTTTATTTTTGATGGAATCTTGCTATGTCACCAGGCTGGAGTGCAGCGGTGTGATCTAAGCTCACTGCAACCTCAGCCTCCCAGGTTCAAGCAATTATCCTCCCTCAGCCTCCTGAGGAGGAGCTGGGACTACAGGTGCACACCACCATACCTAGCTACTGGTTGTTTTTTTTTTTTCTAGACAGTCTTGTTCTGTCACCCAGGCTGGAGTGCAGTGGCGCGATAGCGGCTCACTGCAAGCTCCACCTCCTGGGTTCCTGCCATTCTCCTGCCTCAGCCTCTCCAGAAGCTGGGACTACAGGCACACGCCACCACACCCAGCTAATCTTTTTGTATTTTTAGTAGAGATGGGGTTTCACTGTGTTAGCCAGGATGGTCTCGATCTCCTGACCTCGTGATCTGCCCACCTCGGCCTCCCAAAGGCCTGGGATTACAGGTGTGAGCCACCGTGCCTGGCCGCTAATTTTTCTATTTTAAGTAGAGATGGGGTTTCACAGTATTAGCCAGGATGGTCTGGATCTCTTGACCTCCTGATCCACGTGCCTAAACCACCCAAAGTGCTGGGATTACAGGCATGAGCCACCGCACCTGGCCTGCAATGTATTGAGACTGGTTTTGTTACCTAACATGTGGGCCTCTCTTGGAGAATGTTCCATGCACTGAGAACAATGCATATACTGCTATTGTAAAGTAGAATGTTCTGTAAATGTCTGTTAGGTTTATTTGGTCTAAAGGACAGTTTAAGTGTTAAGTGATTCTTTGCTGATTTTCTGTCTCGATGACATGTCCAGTGCTATGAGTGGGGTTTTAAAGTCCCCCACTATGATTGCATTGTTGTCTTTCCCTTTCCTTAGGTCTAATAATATTTGTTTTATGAATGTGGGTTCTCCAGTTTGGGGTACATATGTATTTTGGGTTGTTATATTGATCCTTTTATGCTATATAATGACCTTTTTTGTCTTTTTTTACTGTTTTTGATTTTAAGTCTGTTTTATCTGATACAAGTATGGCTTCTTTTAGTTTTCATTTGTGTGGAATCTCTTTTTCTACTGCTCTACCTTCAATTTATAAATATTGTTACCAATAAGCTGAGAGTCTTGTTAGCAGAGTGTAGTTGATTCATGGTTATTTAAATCTGTTGTACCAAACTATATTTTTAAGTGGAACGAACATTAAATCTGGTTATATTCAAGGTTAGTACTGATTGGATTTGTTCCTGTTGTAATGTTAACCGTTATTTAGTTGCCTTGTGGAGTCTGTTTCTCTTTTTCCTCTGTTTGTCTGTGGTTTGATAGCATTCTGTCATGTTGCCATTTAATTTATCTTCCTCCTTTGTGTAATTGTTTTATATAACTTGTAAGTTTTATAATTTTGTATGTTTTATGATAGCTAGTATCAACCTTTTATTTCCATATTTAGAACACCTTTGAGCATTTCTTGTAGGACCAGTCTCATGGTGACAAATTTCCTTAGCATTTGCTTGTCTGCCAAACATATTATTTCTCCTTTTTTTCATGAAGGTTATTCTGGCAGAATACAAAACTCATGGTTGACAGTATTTTTTTTTTTCTTTAAGCACTCTGAAAATATAAATCTTTCTGACTAGTATGGCTTCTGCTGAGGAGTCTGCTGTTAGTCTGATGGGGTTTCCTTTGTAGGCAATGAGATGCTTTTCTCTTTCTGGATTTAGAAATTTTTTTCCCAACACATTGACTTTAGAGAATCTAAGGGCTACATGTCATGGTGAAGTCCTTCTTGCAATATACTTTGCTGGAATTTGGGGGGCCTCTTTTATCTAGATGTCTAAATCTCATGTTATACTAAGAAATCTTTTTCTTAAATAGGTTTTCCAAATGTTTCAATTGTTCCCCCTCTGGAATATATATGATTCATATATTTAGTTCATTTCACATACTTCTCAAGGCTTCGTTTATTCTTTAAAATTATTTTTTCTTAATTTTGTCTCATTGGATAAAGTCAAAAGACTTGTTTTCATATTCTGAGTTTCTCTCTTGTGCTTGGTCTGTCCTACTGTTGAAGCTTTCATATGTATTTTGTAATTCTTTCAACAAATGTTTTATTTCCAGATGTTTTGTTTATCTTTTTTAAAGATATCTATCTCTTTGGGGCTGGGCGGGGCAGCTCATGCCTGTAATCCCAGCACTTTGGGAGGCCGAGGCGGGTGGATCACGAGGTCAGGAGATTGAGACCATCCTGGCTGACATGGTGAAACCCCATCTCTACTGAAAATACAAAAAATTAGCTGGGCGTGGTGGCGGGTGCTTGTAGTCCCAGCTACTTGGGAGGCTGAGGCAGGAGAATGGTGTGAACCCAGGAAGTGGAGCTTGCACTGAGCTGAGATCGCGCCACTGCACTCCAGCCTGGGCAACAGAGTGAGACTCCATCTCAAAAAAAAAAAAAAAAAAAAAAAAAAGGAAAAAGAAAGAAAAGGAAAAAAAAAAAAAAAGAAGAAAAAATATATCTCTTTGGTACATTTCTCATTCATATCCTGAATTGATTTTCTGATTTCTTTGTATGGGTTTTCAGATTTATCTTGTATCTTTTTGAATATCTTTTAAATTAGCATTTTGAATTCTTTATTGGGCATTTTGAATACTTGTTTTTGGTTGGTATCCATTGCTACAGAAAACTGTGTTCCTTAGAGGTATAATAGTACCTTAAAAAAATACTTCCAGTATTATGACATTGATTTCTTTGCATGCGTGGTAAAAGCCACTTCTTATTTTTATATTTACTTTACGTTGGGATGGCACTTTTTTATGTGAGGCTGTGTCTATGATATATATTAAGTATGAGGTAAGGAGTTCGAGACCAGCATGGCCAACATAGTGAAACCCTATGTCTACTTAAAAATCCAAAACTTAGCTGGGCATGGTGGTGCATGCCTGTTATCCCAGCTACCTGGGAGGCTGAGGCAGGGGAATCACTTGAACCCGAGAGGCGGAGGTTGCATTGAGCCAAGATCATGCCACTGCACTCCAGCCTGGGTGACAGAGCTAGATTCCTTCTCAAAAAAAAAAAAAAAAAAAAGGTATGATTATTTGGCATTTCTTGTGGATGCATTCAGTGGTGTATACTCTGTATAATTTCCTTGTTTATAATTAGTCTTAGTGTGGTGGCTTCCTCAAATGCCAGTTGCAATAGCAATGTACTAGGAGGATGCATGAGTTGAAGGCCTTCTCAGTAGCTTGGGTACAATGGGCAATGAAGGGTAGCAGAAGGTCTCTCAAAGTATGTCTCCTTTGCAAATGTTATGAACTGGTGTCAGCAGATGTTGTAATGAGCTGTGCAAGTGGACCTTCAGGCAAGTAGGTTATGCTTTCAGTTGGGAATCAGCTGCATTGGTAGCAATAGGGCTTATGCCTGCCCTTTGTTAACCATGAGAAGTACCTGAGTGTCTCAGGCTATGGATTAGGCCCTGGAACTCTCAGTGGTCCCAGTCCTATGCTCTGCCTCTAGGGTGGGTTGGATGGGGCTGAGATGGGCAATAGTGGGGACAAGTGGCAGCTTTGATGGCGGTTGGAAGGCAGCTCTCAGGCCCTTAGAATAATGTCCCATAGAAGAACACAGCAACCACGGTTGAGCCAAAGATGCAGCATGGGAAAAAAGGGAAAGCTCAGGCTCCAGAGACTAACAGGTGGTAGTGTAACCTGCTTTACTCTCCTGCTCCTGACCCAATAGGAGCTCTCTCCCACAGCCTGACACTGGCAGCAAGAATGACCAGTTAGCTAAGTCACAAGCAGTTTGTCTTCAGACCATGAAACTGTACCAGGCCAAAAAATTTGCCGCCTGGGTCAAAACTGCGGTTCTCAGGCTAAACTTCTCTTGACACAGTCTTAAAAAAGTGGGGACATCCAACTCCCATGTCCATCGCTGGAGCTTATGCTACATTTACCTCTCAGTTCTAGTTATGAAGGTTTCTCCCCAGCTTGAGACTACATCGTAAATTCCCATCCAGTTAGTCTCCAAACCAGTGACTCCAGCCTGTGCTTGCTGGCAGGTACCTGTGAAGTCAGCTATGAATTAAAGGGTAAAGAATGGTCTTCTATTGACATCTGGGTCTGGGAATGCACGCAGAGTACTTCCTAGTACCATTCCTTCTCACAGTCTCCTGACTGCCTCCCAAGTCAGACCCAGGGCTTAGCAGGTCAAGCAGTTCCCCTGTGACCTGAGTTGCCCAGTTTCCCAGTGGGAATGTGCATTGCAAAGGCATTCTCTTTCCTTCTCATGCATTGAGAATTTGCTCTCAGTCTTCTGCCGTACATGCCGTGTGAGCTGTTGTCTGCCTTATTTTTAAAAGCATTCAATGGTTTTTTAACTTTTACGTTGTGATCCCATATTCCCTCATGGATAAAAGTTCACAATGTGAATCTCTATATACTGTTTTACTATTTACAGGTAAGTAAGTCATGCTGGCAAAGCCTCTATTCCACCATCTTGGGGAAAAAACCCAACAACGATTTATTTTTTAATTTTAATTTTCAGCTACTATCATTTAACTTTTGAGTTAGAACAAGAAATTTTGTAAAGAGAAAAAAATCAGAACAAGATTATCTCAAACTTTTTCTTCTTATTCATTGATATGAATCTGTAATATTTTTGAATAATTATTATGTTCCTATTTAAGCCTTCTTATATTTTTTAAAAGATAGGATTGATTGCCTTTTAATCATTTCATCACTTATCTATAAATATAATATATGTGAAAAAATATATGTATAATATGAGTATAATTCTTTAGTTAGATGTATGTTTGGAGGCTATTTCTCCCTCATCTATGTCTTATCTTTTTTTAACTTCTATTTTTAATGAAGAGAATATCTTAATTTTTATAGTCTCCTTTTTTTTTCTTTTTAAATTAATGGCTATGCTATTTGTGACCTAAGAACATTCCTAACCCTCAAGACATGAAGGCATTTTTATTGTCTTTTCCATTAAAAAAAATACATTTGGGTCTATTAATCTTTTTTTTTTTTTTTTTTTTTTTTTTTTTTTTGAGATGGAGTCTTGCTCTGTCACCCAGGCTGGAGTGCAGTGGCGGGATCTGGGCTCATTGCAAGCTCCGTCCCCCGGGTTCAGGCCATTCTCCTGCCTCAGCCTCCGGTGTAGCTGGGACTACAGGTGCCCGCCACCACTCCAGGCTAATTTTTTTTTTTTTTTTTGTATTTTTAGTAGAGATGGGGTTTCACTGTGTTAGCCAGGATGGTCTCGATCTGCTGACCTCGTGATCCACCCGTCTCAGCCTCCCAAAGTGCTGGGATTACAGGCGTGAGCCACCGTGCTCGGCCGGGTCTATTAATCTTGAATTCAATTTTACCTATGGTGTGAGGATTCAAAATTCATTTTTTCCTCCATAGTGTTACTTAATTGTTTCATCACAATTTGGCAGCAAGCCTTTACATTCACTATTGAATTACTATGGCACCCCTGTAAATGATGCTCAATTGACCATTTAAGTGTAGGTTTATTTCTGGACTCTATTCTGTTGCAGTAATCTATGTGCATACCTTTATCACAATAGCTCATTTTTATTACCATATTTTATAATAAATCATAAAATTAGCAATTGTGTATCCTCTAACATTATTATAATTTTTTAGAAATATTTTTATTTTTTCCAGATAAATTTTAGAATTTGCTTGCTAATTTCTATTTTTGAAAACCTGATGAAATTAAGATCAACACATGTTGACTGAATCAATTGGGAAGAATTAAAATTAAAAACAAACGAAGTCTTTCAATTAATGAGCATGATGATATTTTAAAGCTACCTAGTTCTTTTAAAATTTCTATCAGCATTATTCTGTAGTTTCTAGAGTAGAACTCATTCACATTTTTCTTAAATTTATTAATATTTGTGCTTTTTAAAAATGATATTCCTGATAGGAGATCGAGACTATCCAGGCTAACAAGGTCAAATAAATAATTTTTTCTACTAAAATATGAAAAAATTAGCTGGGCATGGTGGCGGGTGACTGTAGTCCCAGCTACTCGGGAGGCTAAGTCATGAAAATGGTGTGAACCCGGGAGGCGAAGCTTGCAGTGAGCTGAGACAGAGCCACTGCGCTCCAGCCTGGGCGACACAGCGAGACTCCGTCTCAAAAAAAAAAAAAAAAAGCCCAAGCAGCCAAAGCAATCCTAAACAAAAATAATAAAGCCAGATGCATCATACTCCTGAACTTCAAACTGTACTACATAGCAGCTGTAATCAAAACAGTTTGGTACTAGAACAAACACAGACATATAGAGCAATAGAAAAGAATAGAAAATTCTGAAATAAAGCCATACACTTAACAACCATCTGATCTTCGATGAGGTAGCAAAAACAAGTAATGGGGAAAAGGACTCCTTATTCAATCAATGATGCTGGAATAACTGGATAGCCATACATAGTAGATTGAAGCTTGATGCCTACCATTCAGCATATTCAAAAATTACCTCTAAATGGAACAAATATTTAAATGTAAGTCCTCAAAATATAAAAATCCTGGAAGACAACCTAGAAAGTACTCTTCTGAACATTAGCCTTGGAAAAGAATTTTTGGCTAAGTCCTCAAAAGCAATTGCAATGAAAACAAAAAAATATCTAGGTAAGTGGGAGGAAATTAAACTAAAGAGCTTCTTCACAGCAAAATAAGCTGTCAACAGGATAAACAGATAACCCACAGAATGGGAGAAGATATTCACAAACTATGCATCTGACAAATGTCTTATATTCAGAATTTAACTAATTACTCCATTAAAAAAATGGTCAAAGGACATGAACAAACACTTCTCCAAAGGCATGCAAGTGGTCTATAAACATAAGATAAAATGCTTAGCATCACTAAACATCAGAGAAATGCAAATCAAAACCACAGTGAGATATGATCTCACATTAGAATGGCTATTATTAAAATGTCAGAAAACAACAGATGCTAATGAGGCTATGGAGAAAGGGAACACCTATATAGTGGTGGTGGCAATATAAAATTAGTCTAGCCACTGTGGAAAGCAGTGTGGATATTTCTCAAAGAACATAATGTAGAGCTACCATTCAACCCAGCAATCTCATTACTGGGTATATATCCACAAGAAAATAAATTGGTCTACCAAAAAGACACATGCACTCATGTGTTTGTCACTGTGCTATTCACAAGAACAAAGACATGAAATCAATCCAGGTGCCAATCAATTATAGATTGGATAAAGAAAATGTGGTACATATACACTTGGAATACTATGCTCCCATAAAAAATAATGAAATCATGTCCTTTGCAGAAATATGTATGGAGCTGGAGGCCATAACGAGAAACAAATTAATGCAGAAACAGAAAACCAAATACAGCATGTTCATTGAGCACATATGGACATAAATATAAGGACAATAAGCACTGTAGGCTACTAGAGGATGCAGGAAGGTGGGAGGGCTAAAAATGACCTATAGAGTACTATGTTCACTACCTGGGTAACAGGATCCATACTCCAAAGCTCAGCGTCACATATTCCCATGTAACAAATCTGCACATGTAACTGCTGTATCTTAGAGAAGTTGAAATTGAAATTTTTAAAATTTATTTTCCAAATTGTTTTGGTTGCATATAAAAATTCATTGACTATATGTGCATATATACTATATTCTGAAAAAATACTCTATTTATTAGTTATTAGCTGTTCTGTAGGTTCCATAAAACTTCTGTGAAGTCAATCTTGTTCTCTGTGTATAGAGATATTTTTATTTCTTTTTATCCAAACTTTGTGGTTTATACAGGCTAAGACTTGTAACATATTAAATAGAAGATGGAGAGTAGTCATCCATACCTTGTTCCTGACCTTAAAGACTGCGTATCAAATATTTCGCTATGAAATCTAATGTTACATGCTCACTTTTTAAAATTATACTTTAAGTTCTAAGGAACATGTGCACACTTTTTAATCATCACCCTTTATTAGACTGAAATAGTTTATTTTTATTTGTAATTTGCTAATAGTTTCTTTGAAGCATGAATGGATGTTAAAATTTTCAAAGGATTTTTAAAATTTATCGAGGTGATGATATATTTATATTTTATTCTTTTAATATTATATATTGCATGACTTTTAAACAATAAACTCACATGCATTCCTCCAATGCATCTATTAATATGAATATGTTATTCTGGTAACATATTGCTTGATTTAATTTTCTAATATTACAAGAATTTTTATAATCATGTTCATGAGAAATATTGGTTTGTAATCATATTTTCTTAAACTATATTTCTCAGATTTTGCTATTAGGGTTACTTTGACCACTTAAAGTTACTTGGAATGTGTTTCTTTCTCTCTAGTTTTTGAGAGTTTATGTATAATTAGCATTATTTCTACGTTAAATGTTTGATAGAGTATGCCAGTGAAACTAATTTCTTTAATACATATGAGGACTACTCAGGTTTTCTATTCAAATTTTTCTCATTTGGGAAAACTGTGTTTTTCTAGGAATTAGTTTATTGTATTCAATTTTTCTAGGTTTTTAGAATAAAATTATTCACAATATTCTATTATAATCATTTTAATGTTTATATAATTCTCTCTTTCAGTTATGATATTGGTAATGTTAGTTTTACTTCCTTTTTACTTCATCATATTTCCAGGCATTTATTTATTTCATTTATCTTTTGAAAAAAATCAACATTTATAAATGATTTCTCTTATTTGAAATTTAAATAATTTATTTGCTGATGTGTATTTACTTCCCTCTATTTTATTTTATTTATTTATTATTTATTTTATTTAATTTTTAATTTTTATTATTATTATACTTTAAGTTCTAGGGTACATGTGCAGAACGTGCAGGTTTGTTACATATGTATACATGTGCCATGTTGGTGTGCTGCACCCATTAACTCATCATTTACATTAGGTATATCTCCTAATGCTATCCCTCCTCGCTCCTCGCTGCCCACAATAGGCCCTGGTGTGTGATGTTCTCCTTCCTGTGTTCAGGTGATCTCATTGTTCAATTCCCACCTATGAGTGAGAACATGTGGTGTTGGTTTTCTGTTCTTGCGATAGTTTGCTGAGAATGATGGTTTCCAGCTGCATCCATGTCCCTACAAAGGACAGGAACTCATCTTTTTTATGGCTGCATAGTATTCCATGGTGTATACGTGCCACATTTTCTTAATCCAGTCTGTCACTGATGGACATTTGGGTTGCTTCCAAGTCTTTGCTATTGTGAATAGTGCTGCAATAAACATACATGTGCATGTGTCTTTATAGCAGCATGATTTATAATCCTTTGGGTATATACCCAGAAATGGGATGGCTGGGTCAAATGGTATTTCTAGTTCTAGATCCTTGTGGAATTGCCATACTGTTTTCCACCATTGTTGAACTAGTTTACAATCCCACCAACAGTGTAAAAGTGTTCCTATTTCTCCACATCCTCACCAGCACCTGTTGTTTCCTGACTTTTTAATGATTGCCATTCTAACTGGTGTGAGATGGTATCTCATTGTGGTTTTGATTTGCGTTTCTCTGATGGCGAGTGATGATGAGCATTTTTTCATGTGTCTGTTGGCTGTATGAATGTCTTCTTTTGAGAAGTGTCTGTTCATATCCTTTGCCCACTTTTTGAAGGGGTTGTTTGTTTGTTTTTTTCTTGTAAATTTGTTTGAGGTCTTAAGGTAATTTATAGATTCAATGCCATCCCCATTAAGTTACCAGTGGCTTTCTTCACAGAATTGAAAAAAAAAAACTGCTTTAAAGTTCATATGGAACCAAAAAAGACCCCACATTGCCAAGACAATCCTAAGCCAAAAGAACAAATCTGGAGGCGTCATGCTACCTGACTTCAAACTATATTACAAGGCTACAGTAACCAAAACAGCATAGTACTGGTACCAAAACAGAGATATAGACCAATGGAACAGAACAGAGCCCTCAGAAATACTACCACACATCTACAGCCATCTGATCTTTGACAAACCTGATGAAAACAAGAAATGAGGAAAGGATTCCCTGTTTAATAAATGGTGCTGGGAAAATTGGCTAGCCATAAATAGAAAGCTGAAACTGGATCCTTTCCTTACTCCTTATACAAAAATTAATTCAAGATGGATTAGAGACTTAAATGTTAGACCTAAAACCATAAAAACCCTAGAAGAAAACCTAGGTAATACCATTCAGGAAATAGGTATGGGCAAGGACTTCATGTCTAAAACACCAAAAGCAATGGCAACAAAAGCCAAAATTGACAACAAAAGCAATGGCAACAAAAGCCAAAATTGACAAATGGGCTCTAATTAAACTAAAGAGCTTCTGCACAGCAAAAGAAACTACCATCAGAGTGAACAGGCAACCTACAGAATGGGAGAAAATTTTTGCAATCTACTCATCTGACAAAGGGCTAATATCCAAAGCCCGCTATTTTATTGAAATTTAATTTATCTTTTTATTTCTGTCTTCTTACAGGTAGAAATTTAGATCATTAACTTTAATTTTTTCTTATTTTCTCATAAAAGCTATTAAAACTGTATTTTTCCCTAAACACTCCTTTAACAGCTTCCTATTTTGTGTGTGTGTGTGTGTGTGTGTGTATGCTTAAAAGTATTTTCTAATTTATCTTGTAGTTTTTATCATTTGGCTCTTGGGTGAGTTAGAAGTGCATTGCATAATTTCCAAATATGACTGACTTTTTTCAATACTTAATTTTTATTGCTTTCCATTGAGTTTATAATGGTCAGAGAACATACTTTATAAGATTTCAAACCCTTACAATTTACTGAGATATATTCTATAGCCCAGCATGTTATCACTCTTGGTTAATTATTCAAATGTACTTGAAAAGATAGGTATTTTGATTCAATTTTGAAAACATATAATGATTCAAATGTACTTGAAAAGATAGTGTATTCTGAAGTATACTGAGCGTATGTCTCATACAAGTAAATTTGTGTTGCTACAAGGGAATACCTGAAACTGAATAATTTATAAAGATAAAAATTGCCAGCAGCAGCTCAAGATTCTGATGGCTGGAAGACTGAACTTCTAGCGAAAGTCTCAGGCTGTTTCTACTCATGGAGGAATGTGAAAGACAGCCAGCATGTACAGAGACTACATGGCAAAAGAGGAAGCAAGAGAGAGACTGGAGGTTCCAGACTCTTAAACAATCAGTTCTCCTGGAAACTATAGAGATGGAACTCACTCACCACCACCCGAGAACATTAGTGCATTCATGAGGGATCTACCCCCATGACCCAAACACCTCCTATCAGATCCCAACTCCAACAATACGGATCAAATTTCAACATGAGATTTGGAGAAGAAAAACATACAAATGATAGCAATGGTTAACAATTTAATTCACATCTTTTATATAATTATTGAAAATATGAGATTTTTTAAAAAATTCAAATATTTATAAAGAATCTTTGAAATTTCCAACTATAATTATTCTTTTAAGTATGTGCATATTTAGGATTAATATATTTTTATGATAAATTGTTCCTTTTGCCATTATGAAATCCCCTTCCTTATCTCTGGTAATGTTTTCCATCTTGACTTTTTCTGTCTGATATTAATATAATCAGGCCAAATTTCTTATACTTCTTGTTTCTACAATATACTGCTTTTCTTTTTTCTTTTTTCTTTTTTTCTTTTGAGACAGAGTCTCGCTCTGTTGCCCAGGTTGGAATGCAGTGGCACAATCTCGGCTCACTGCAAGCTCTGCCTCCCGGGTTCACACCATTCTCCTGCCTCAGCCTCCTGAGTAGCTGGGACTACAGGCATCCACCACCACGCCCAGCTAATTTTTGTATTTTTAGTAGAGAGTGGTTTCACCTTGTTAGCCAGGATGGTCTTGATCTCCTGACCTCGTGTTCCGCCCACCTTGGCCTCCCAAAGTGCTGGGATTACAGGCATGAGCCACCGTGCCCGGCCACTTTTACTTTTGCTTTCAACATTTTATGTTTAAAGTACGTCTTTTATATTAGTCTGTAGTTGAGACTTGCTCATCTATTTTGAAAATTTCTACCTTTTATATGTAGTTATTAGTCCATTGGCATTTAATTTATTCTAAAAATTTTATGGTTGGATTTGGGTTTATCTTGTTATTAATTTTCTATTTATTCCATCTGGCGTTGATAATTTGCTTCCCATTCTGTTTTCTTTTCAGTTAACTGAAATATTATAATACCTTGTTTTAATTTTTCTATTGGCTGTATCTTTATGCATTCCATTTTTATCAATGCCCTTGTGATTGTGATTGAATTTTTAATTTATTGTGGTCCATCTAGAATTAATATTGTAACACTTCCTATAAAATGTCAAAAACTTGTCATACTGTATTTCCATACCCTTACCAGGTCATTATGCTATAATGTGTATGTGTGTGTGTCCACACATATACATATATATCTCTCTATATATATTTCTTACTATAATTATGTGTTATAATTGTTACTTTAAAAAATTCTGTGTTTTAAAAAATAAGGAGAAAATATAAGACTTTCTCTTCAGTTGTGTTTTTTTGGGGTTTTTTTTTTTTTTTTTTTTTTTTTTTTTTTAGCATTTACTTTATTGCAGGTCCACTGAAATGAATTATTGAAACTCAAAGAAAATAAGAGGTTTCTATTTAGAAATGTCTTTTTTAACTTAGGTTTCATTTAAAAAAAATATTTTTGATGGATAATATATTTCTGAGCTGACAGGTTTTATATTGGTGGTGTTGTTGATGGTAATTTTTCCAGCACTTTAAAGATAGCATTTCATTGTCTTCCAGCCTACCTTTTTGTTTTCTCTGACCAGAAGTCAGATATCAAGCATACAGTCATTCTCTTGTATAGAAGAAGTCATTTCATTCTCGCTTGCTTGTAAGATATTTTCTTTATCTCTTAAGATATGCATTGTAAGGCTTTGAAAGGAAGGTGAAGGTAAAAGAAAGAGTGAGAGAGTTGGCGGCTCAACAGCAACACAGGTTTATTGAACAAAGACTTGTGGAGGGGGACACCAGCTAGTGCAGGAGCCTGCCCTTGCTTACAGATGGTTAATTATAGGTCCGAGCAGGGGAGCTCTGGGCTTGCTGTGAAATGGGGTGGGCAGTGAGGTCAGCTGCTGATAGGGAAGGGATTTCTTGTGGTCAGGCAGTTAGGCCTGGGACTTGTCCAGGAGGATGTTTCTCATGGTCCAAGCCGTAGTGGAATATTCCTCTCTCACCAAGGTCTGCGCAATAGTGGCGTTTTACAAAGTGGAGCAACTTGAGCTAACATGCCTAAGTTGCAATTTTGACTTTGTATTAATTCTTCGGATTTGCTGAGCTTTCTGTGTGTATTTTGCACTTTTCACCATGTTTGGGAAAATGTCAGTCATTAATTACAATTTTCTGCCCTATTCTTTATCTCCTAACCTAGGACATCTAGACTCCATTTTATTTTCAAACTTGTTCTCTCCTGTATTTTCAGTAATTTATAAATCACTGTTTATATGACTTTAATTTTGCTGATAGTTTATTTTGCCCTCTCTAATCCAATATTAAGCAAATTCAATAAATTTTTTCATTTCAGATAATACAAATTTTAGTTTTAAAATTTTCCTTTGGTGCTTTGTTATAGTTTCTATTTATCCATGGCTGTTCCCCATCTGTTAATTCATGTGGCCATAGCCTTTTTTTTTTTTTTTTTTTTTTTTTTTTTTTTTTTAACTTCTTACATATATTGATATTGGCTCCTTTTAATTATTTCTCTGCTATCAGAACTGGCTGAAACATTTATGAGCTCAGTGCAAAATTAACATGTAGATCAAATTTTCTTATTTCTTTCCATGTTTAAATAAAATGGATTGCACTTGAACATTGTGAATGATAGGTTATTGAGCCTTTGGATTCTTTTTCTAAAGAATGTTGATTCTGCCTTTAGCAGATAGATGACATGGCAGGATTACTACTGTAAACTCTGCCTTCCCTAGAGTGTAGAGCAGCTGAAGTCTCTGCTGAGCTCTCTCAGCCTTGCAGCTACTGCCTTCCTTCTGTATCCTCATGCTCTCTCCTGTACATGAACTGTTTCTGTATTAGTTAAGGAGCTGGGTAAAGATTTCATGCAGATTTTTCTTAGGGGTGGCAGGTATTCGAGTTCCTGGCCGTGAATCCATATGGGTCAGGCAACAACCTCAATTCTTGCCTTCTCAGAAGAAATAATTTAACTGAGCAGGGTAAGGCAGAAAAAGAGACTGAGGCAAGTTTCAGAGCAGGAGCGGAAGTTTATTTAAAAAGGTCTTTAGAACAGGAAAAAAAGGAAAGTACGTTTGGAAGAAACTCAAGTGGGCATGTGAAGGCCAAGTGCAATGTTCAACCTTAATCCTAAGACTTTACAGACTGTCCTCTTTCTCAATATCCCTCCCTTATGGTGGACTGCCTACATGCAAAGTGCCCTCCTTACCCTTGGGAGGTGAGGGCACAGTGTGTTTAGGAAGTTGTAGGCATGTCCATGTGAGGCTTCCTTCACTTTTCTGGTGAACTGCCCCCGGAAGGTCATACTCTGCCATTTTGTCTCTTAATAAACATGCCCAGGAAGTTGTGTCTCCCTGGTGCCTGCATCCAATTAACACTTTTGTGCAATAGTGTGGACCGTCAGGAACTGGCCTTACTGGCCTTTCTCTGTTACCACTGCCAGTGAATCTTTTTTTTTTTTTTTTTTTTTTTTTTTTGGAGATGGAGGCTCCCTCTGTCGCCCAGGCTGGAGTGCAGTGATCCGATGTCGGCCCACTGCAAACTCCGCCTCCCGAGTTTATGCCATTCTCCAACCTCAGCTTCCTGAATAGCTGGGACTACAGGCGCCCGCCGCCACGCCCAGCTAATTTTGTTTTTGTATTTTTAGTAGAGACAGGGTTTCACGGTATTAGCCAGGATATTCTCGATCTTCTTGAAGGGAGAATTAATGAATTTCATAAGTATAATGGCCAAGAAATTTATTTTTTTCCTTAGAGGTAGAATGTAATATAGCCCCGCCCGGGGGCCTGGGTTAAGAAAGAATATTAACTGCTTGTTTCTCGTCTTTGCCCAGAGAGGTTTATCTGTGTTCTATCATTTCACATTCCTAGAGGCACCGCGAGTTCTTCAAGTTTGATAAGCAAATGTTGCAGAAATATGTATTCCCAAGGATGTAAGACATATGGTGTAACAAATGTAAAAGAATGATTAACTGCCTTTGTTCTCACTTCTGCAAGTACTCTTCCTGCAGCAGGTAACTCTCACCACAAGCAGCTTAGAAGGTGACTGATCCCTTTGTTCAGGGCTCAGACTTTCTGGACGCTAGTCTGACTGAGCCGGTGATCACCTTAATGATAAAGGGCTCTCCTGAACTCTGTTCAGTCTCTCCCGTCTCTGATTTTCCCGCAACATGCTGACCTCGTGATCCGCCTGCCTCCGCCTCCCAAAATGCTAAGATTACAGGTGTGAGCCACCGTGCCCGGCCGTGAATCACTTTTAGAGAGGCCATGTGATCATTGCGGAACTATAACCTGACATTCCTAGTGGACGAGGGAAGAACCCTCTCCAGCCCCACTCATGCCTGTCTAACTACCTAACTACCAAAACTGTAACATTTTGAGCTACATCAAACAGCTGTTTCTTTCTAGTATTTGCTGTAGTATATTCCCCCCTCATCTTTTAGTTATTCTTTCAGTTATTGTCACACTCTATTGAGCCAGTGAAATTGCAGCTTTGTACTTGATCTCTAGCAACCCAAACACAAAACGGCATGGGGGACCAGATATTACCCTCAAGCAATAGTCATACAATAAAAAATTCTACTCACTAGGTGCAATTCTCTTCCTTCAAGGGTTCAATCTTCTTCAGTTTCTTCCTGTCTTTGGTCATGTTCTGGTGCCTTCAGTTATGTTTTTATATTTTCTCCAGATTTTTAAAGACAGGAATTCTGAGATAAATTACTGTGCCAATAGCTAAAATAGTTATTTGTGAGACTAGTATTTGAGATGTGTTTTAACACTTTCCTCCTGTCTCAGGCTCTTCTTAGCTGCTTTTTTCCCCCTGTTTCTCTCCAGTAAGCTAATTGGCCTAAGGATTAGTTTGTTGCTCTGCTATATATACCAGCCTTCTCTTAAATACTTACCCCCAAAATTTTCTTTGTCAACACGATTGCCTTTGGTTTTGCACTACCTCACATTATGTCTTAAATAAAAATTAGTTTCTTGGAGAGAGTTTGTGAACTCAGTTTTAGAACTGTGTCCTCCCTGGGGCAAAATCTGAGTCCTTACTCCCGGCCTTAGGTGAAGGTGGGAGCCTCTGGACTCCTCTGCATGTGAAACCCCAACAGTACAAGCAAGCTAGGGCTAAGGTAATCTGTCTCCACATATTCTTGGTCTGCTGAAACTAAGGTAAATATTCTGCCCTATGAGTTGGGGTTGGGTGTAGAAAAGGAAACCATAAACTCTTAGTCACACTAACCAGGATCTTAACCTCTGCAACTCAGCGTTTAAGCAGATAAATGCTGATGGCCTTTCCATTTCCAGTGAGATACAGTATCTCTTGATGGTGAGTTGAGAAGAGAGGTAGCTTCGTCTTCTCAGCCATATTCACTGAAAGTAGAGATTCCAACACAATCAGCTGGAAGCTGTGGTTAATGAGTTGTAGCTCAAGTGTCACAGGCTCTCAGCACTCATTTGAATTAGTATATTTTCTTAAACAAATGTTTCCTCGTGTGTTGTATTCCTGCCTGTAGAACATAAAATGATCATTTTGTTATAGTTTGTACCAGTTATGGTTGTTTCACTGGGGTTGGCATCAACAGGGCAGCTCTTGCTGGCACTCTGGAGGTGGACCCCTCTCTACTTCACTTTTAAGGCAGTCTGTTCCCATTGCTTTCTTAAGCCTTTCCTTTCTTCATCAGTCACTTTGACTGTGGCACACAAATAATCTTTTCCAAACTCTCTTTATTTTATATGTAAGGGACTATCTATTTTATTTATTGAATAGGGTTCCCCTCCCATCATCTAGGTTTTAAAAATAATTCCTTTATTTTAATGCAAAAAAAGAATTATTTTATTTTGACACGTGTGGAACCTAATTTATTTTCCCTATGTAATAATTGGGCCTGGACAGTAGGATACCTATTGTAGAAGAGATAAGAGTAAATTTAGAAGTTATGTAAAGGGAGAAAATCACTTAAGACAAAGAGCTAATTTCTATGACATTAAAAGAGTTCAAGTAGAATAAAAAGCTTACAAAATGTTCAGAAAAAGAAAGTAAATAGCCTCTACACATATGAAAATATACTTATCTCGCTCATAATAAAATATAATTAAAATGATATTAAAATATATTTTTAAAGTTATAGCTCCAGCAAATAATGAAAAGGATGACAACACAGTTGTCAAAGCTGTAAAGGCCCTCTCACACACTACAGTTGGGTGTGAAGACTTATTGAATCATATCAAGGGAAATCTGGCCATGTTTTCAACATGATTGCATTAAATAACCACTGACTCATAATTCCACTTTCAGGACTCTATACTGAAAATATGGTTCTACAGATAGAAACGATATATGCATTAGACTCTTCCCAGCAGTACTGCATATAATGGTAAGAGATTGGAAACAATCCAAATGACTACCAGTAGTTGACTTGGTGGGAATAAAACATAAAGCTACATAAAGGTGTAATAAAGAGGTGTAAAAAAGCACAAGGAAGATTATGGAGTACTTGAATAATCCTTAGGCTATATATATCCAAAAAGATAAAGTGCCCGAGAAAAGTTATGCAGGCTTTTATTCTAAGGAAGAAAGGGCAACACACGCATATGCACATACACACTTACAAACATACCCAGCAATACACTCGTACATCCATAACAAAAAGGACCATCAGAAAGATAAACCAGAAACTAATTAAAGAGGGAGGTCTCTACAAGATGTGAGGTTGGGGTAGAGACTGCAGAGAAGAGGATAGAAATGAAAGTGTAACTTTTTAAAGTACAGCTTTTTATAGATTATGAATATATAAACTTTAAATTATGTAAGTGTGTAACATATTACACACATTTTAAAAAATCAAAGTGGTATTTCTTTTTTTTTTTTTTTTTTTTTGATATGGAGTCTCTATCGCCCAGCCTGGAGTACAGTGGCACAAGCTTTGCTTATTGCAACCTCTGCTGCCTAGGTTCTAGGGATCCTTCTGCCTCAGCCTCCCAAACAGCTGCGATTACAGGCGCATACCACCAAGCCCAGCTAATTGTTTTGTGTCTTTAGTGGAGACGGGGTTTCACCATGATGGCCAGGCTGGTCGTGACCTCAGATGATCCACCCGCCTTGGCCTCCCAAAGTGCTGGGATGACAGGAAGAGCCACTGTGCCGGCCTCAAAATGATATGTTTAAATTGTGAAGTTGGAAACAAACTAAACAAATAAACACAACTTGTATCAAATTCATAACAAAACTGCAGAGTGAAAAAATATTTCGAGTGATTTATTTATTATTATTATTATTATTATTATTATTATTATTATTGAAACAGAGTCTCCCTTTATCACCCAGACTGGAGTGCAGTGGTGCAATCTCAGCTCATTGCAACCTCTGCCTCCCGGGTTCATGCCATTCTCCTGCCTCAGCCTCCTGAGTAGCTGGGACTACAGGTGTCTGCCACCACGCCTGGCTAATTTTTTTGTATTTTTAGTAGAGACGGGGTTTCACCGTGTTAGCCAGGATGATCTGAATCTCCTGACCTTGTGATCCGCCCGCCTCAACCTCCCAAAGTGCTGGGATTGCAGGAATGAGCCACCGCGCTCAGCCTTTTTCTTTCTTTTTTTAAGAGGGAGTCTGGCTGTGTTGCCCAGGCTGGAGTGCAGTCACCCTATCTTGGTTCACTGCAACCTCCGCCTCCTGAGTTCAAGTGATTCTCCTGTCTCAGCCTCCCAAGTAGCTGGGAATACAGGAACGTGCCACCGTGCCCAGCTAATGTTTGTATTTTTAGTAGAGATGGGGTTTCGCCATGTTGTGCAGCCTGTCCTCAAACTCCGGATCTCAGGTGATCTGCCCACTTTGGCCTCCCACAGTGCTGGGATTACAGGTGTGAGCCACTGCACCTGGCACATTCTCAGTGATTTGTAACACAGTATCCTTTTGTCACATCTCTACTAGGTTTTGAGTATCAAAAATAATAAATAAGTACAATATATTTTGAGGACAAAAAGGGGTACCTGTAAACCAAACTCTTTTTGATACTCAAAAGCTAGTAGAGGTGTGAAAAAAGGACACAGGAGCCAGCCTGAATGGACCCAGTGGCCAAATATGACATAATGTAAGCATGAGAAAGAATAATGGGCATAAGTAAATATAAAACAGCAGGGGGAATAAGTCCTGATTTCTTAATGTCACTAAAATAAAACCAAAAGAGGAAAAAGTTTTACCCACTATCTTTGAAAATTACTATTACTTCAACTGCTTATTCTTTTTATAGTCATTTTTTAAATTTTAATTTTTTGTGTATATCTAGTAGGTATATATGTATATCAACTCCTCATACTTAGTGTTAGTAATTAAAGGGAGATAATTATTTACCTTCTCTTTTTAAGACAAATTGTAGTTCATACTGATTTGATGAGGCAAAAGAAAAAAAAAAACCCGTTTTATGTTTGAAAATGACAGAATTAGAAAAATTATTTTTTAAAATTTGTAACTAAATAGTTGATTTTTACAGAACCCTTAGTGGATGCTGAAATTTTTAGAAGAAATATTTTATTTCATAAACCAACATAGTAAAAGTATCATTCACTGCATATTTTCTAATTGCAAAGAAAATTACCATGCTATAAAATAAAGTGATATGGAGGTCATTTTAAATGATCAGTCAAATTTAGCATTACTACCTGTAAGACACCCTGATATATTTGTCTTGATGTAATATTATATGAAGAGCTCATGAAAGATGCTTACTGAAAGTGGCTAACATTATTTAATCTGGTCTTAGATCTAATTTCCAATTTGGCAGAAATACTGAGTTTAGAAAAACTGAGTGAGCAAATGGTAAAATCCATAATTTCAGCTATTTAATAAAATAGCATTGTGTGTTTTTTAAAAAATCAGTTAAGCTCCTTTAAATTAAGAGAGAGAGAGAAATTTTCTAATAACCATATGAAACTTAATTGCATCCTGGTTAACAAAAACACTAAACTGAAGGCAAAACAGTTATGAAATGCATTAAAGGAACAGTTGGGGAGATTGTGATAAGGCCTAGATAATAGCTAATATTCAATATTTATGATTAATATTGTTAGGTGTGATAATGGTCTAGGCAGCATGGAGAATATTCTGATTATTAACAACAGACACATGTTAGAGTATTTCAGGATAAAGTATCATGATTTCTCTCACTTGTTTTGAAATGGTTCAAAAAGCATGCATTTGCACTTTAACATATAAAGTGGGTGGAATGTTTATGTGCCCACTCAAAATTCGTATGTTGAAATCCTAACTCCCAAGGTGATGGTATTAAGAGGCGGGACCTTTGGGAGATGATTAGGGCTTGAGAGCAGAGCCCTCATGAATGGGATTAGTGCTATGAAAGACCAGAGAGAGCCCCTGTCATCATGACAGTTTACAGTGAAAAGAAGGCCATCTATGAAGAAGCGGGCCGTCACCAGACACTGAGTCTGCTGATGCCTTGATCTTAGACTTCCCTGTCTCCAGATCTATAATAAAAGAATTTCTATTATTCATAAGCCACCAGTCTATGGTGTTTTGTTAGAGCAGCCCAAACAGACTAAGACAACATATATATACAAAATGTATGGCAAAATGTTAACAATTATTGAATTTTGGTTGTAGATTTACTAGTATTTGTGCTATTTTTTAAATTTTTATGTATGTTGAAAATTTTTTATAATAACAATTATAAAAATTATAATAACAATTATAAAAAATTCAAAAGAATACATTATTCTATTTTAAAAAGTGAGGCCAGAAAAAATTTAACAAGTGAGGCCAGAAGCGTAGATAACAAACTATCATTTATTAAGTACCTATAATGCTCCTCTTCTTGCTCTATCTCTCTCTATATAGAGAGAGATATATATCTCTATACATACCTATAGAGAGCATTTTCTCTTTTTGTCTGTATGTATATGTATATATATAGAGAGAGAGGGAGAGAGAGAGAGAGAGAGCCATTTAATCTTCTCAACATGTTTAAGAGTTTCATGTTATTATTGCCTTTTACAAATAGTAACTAAGGGATTAAGTAGTTAAGTAACTTTCTAAGAGACCACAGTGCAGGTAAGTACTTACAGGATAAGTAGAGAAAGTTGTAATTAATTCCATATGCAGTGGTACCCTAGAAAAGTTTCCAATCACAGGCCGGGTGTGGTGACTCACGCCTGTAATCCCAGTACTGGGAGGCCAAGGCAGGCGGATCACCCAAGGTAAAGTTTGAGATCAGCCTAGCCAACATGGTGAAACCCTGTCTCTACTAAAAATACAAACATTAGCCAGGTATGGGGGTGGCACCTGTAACCCCAGCTACTCTGGAGGCTGAGGCAGGAGAATCACTTGAATCCGGGAGGTGGAGGTTGCAGTGAGCCAAGATTGCACCACTGCACTCCAGCAAGGGCAACAGAGCAAGACTCTATCTCAAAAAAAAAAAAAAAAAAGAAAAGAAAAAGAAAAAAAAAACAAGAAAGGAAAAAAGAAAAGAAAGATTTGCAATCACAGGCATATGACCACAATCTTAGTTTAGGAAGATTTATTTTGCTATTGTATTTATTAAGAACTGAAGTCAGGGAAGATAGCCGTAAAATACTTAGGTAACATTCTAGTGAACAGATGATACATGATAGAAGATACTGAGTATAGGACCATAATGTGGGAAGCAAAAGCCTAAGACATTTTGGATGTTTACTGCACATGACTTGGAATCCGACTAAAATTTAAGATAGAAAAAATGAACCAAAAATGCTTAAAGCTTCATGTTACTAAAATGTAGTACTGTCATTAATTAAAACTTATATTAGAATTTGGGGTGGGGGTGGCAAAACAAATTTTACATTGGACATGTTGATTTGGGCAACAGTAGAAATAAAAGTGGGTTATTGACAATTTCAACATGATGTCAGGTCAGGACTGGAGTGTCATAAACAGTTGAATCCCTGAAAATAAAGAAATCCCTAATGGTAGATCATATGGAAAAAGAGAGTTTGGTAAAAGTCTTTAAGCATTAAAACTTAGATTTTTTTTTTCTCTAAGCAATTAGAGTATAACAAAGCCCCAAATGTAGAAATGCGTATGTATGTGTGTGTGTATATATATATACGTATATGTGTGTGTGTGTGTATATATATGTGTGTGTGTATGTATGTGTTTATTTTGTGTGTGTGTGTGTGTGTGTGTGTTAATGAAAGAAATGTTAGAGGCATAACAGATAAAAGGAAAGTATAGTTTTAAGAGGTTTCTATGCAGGCAAGAAAGCAAGATAAGTCAAGGACTTTCTATTCCTTAGGCAATTAACAGTGTTTTGGTATATTAAAGATAATACTAAATATGACAGCAGGAATTTGGGATAAAGTATATCCATCACTTCATAATTTTAAGCCTTTCTCTGCTTTAAGAAAGTCTATGAATTGCCTCGTAGGGTTGCCAGCTGAGTATAGAAGACTTTCATTTTACTGACAGTAATTGTACTTTTCCTGTATAAGTAGAGATCCTGAACTTATTAAATAAAGTTCTTAAATCCCTTCCCATCACAGAAGGAAAAAAAAAAATGGACACACTTTGCCAAATTGAAATATTAGTGAATAAAGTCTCAAAGAAATAGGGACATTTTATCTTCTCAGAGCAACTATTGAACAATTCTCTACATGATATATCAGCTGCCCTCTGCTAAAAAGGTCAAGCATTCCGAGGATATTTGTACTGCTCCTCTCCTCTGCCAATAAAAGAGATAGATAAATTTATGATAAGATCTATTCTCAGTGGAGAATAGATTTTAAATATTTATTGAAGTTCATAGGCCTCTATGCAACTTTTATAGGACATTTCTCTATCACTAGTGAAAAAATGTCATCTGCATATACTTTTTTTTATTAAGTTTTTTGGTTTTTCAAGTATGTGAACTGCTTCATTGTTCTTCTGTTAGTTACATCTCAACATATTTGTTTAAATGTTTAAATCATAGCATGGTTTAGAACACACGTTACATTCATTATTTAATGTACATGCTGATTTTATTTAAAACATACATTTTTCTACTAGTGCAAAGTACAGGTTTCTATTTATTTAACTGTTATTTTTTCCTAATGTTGATTGTTGCTTTGCAGCATTGTAAGAATGTGTTTTTAGGTATCATAGCAGCCATCATTAAAACATTGTAAGAATGTGGTTTAGTTGTCTTCAGGAACTGTAGCAGATATTAAAACCAGCACTGATATCAATGAGATAAATATTGTCACTTCTGATTATTTCTGAATTTAGCAGAAAATATCACATCCAGGAGAGGCTGATCATTTTTAAAGATCTTGAAGAGACAGCTTCATCATGAATAGTCTGAATAAGTATAAGATTAACTCATTCTAATTCTCAGCAAATGTATTTCCTTGTTAGAGACAAAATAACTAGACAGTGACTTTTAAAAGTTCTGTGGCTGTTGGCAGCAGTACATCAAAGTTTCAACTCATTTTGAAATTGTGGCACTAGGATATTTTATTAAGGGCAAAGAATGAGATAATGTATTCAAATAGTAATTGAACATGTTGCTTCTTAGCATCTGTTCACATGATGAAGGAGTTAGTATTATCATAACTCAATTATACTGTGCTGTCCCTACGGTCAACATAAATAATGTTCATCTTCCATCTCATATATGTCTCATCAAAATAATTGTTACAGTAGCTTCTGTGTCCTGGATGTCTGTGCACTATTTCTCTGTGTGAGGAGTGAGAAGATTCTAAAAGATTCCATCAAGATAGTCAGATATATACTAATATCCTGAATATGAAATTCTGTGTCATTTTGTTTTTACAGAAATTATTAAAACAAATATTCCAACTTTTTGAATTATAAAAAGAAAGGGTAAAATTGGTTCTCAATTTAAAATACATTCCCCGGTATAGCTTTAGGCAGAGCAAGACTAACTATAAAGATAGATGTCATGTAGAAGTTGAAAAGGAATGTTTCTAAATGTTAATGTCCTATATCTGTAACTTTTTCCCCTTTCAACTAAATTTTAGAATACTGGCAATATTTCATTTCCCTGTGAGGGTTATAAGGTAGGAGTAGTAAGGTAAATAGTTTGAGTCACTTATCTGCTTTTCAGGGCTCGGTTCAAGTTTAACCAGAAAAGTTAAATTACTGTTTTTTCTAGTTGTCAGGAAGAGTCACAAAGAGAAATGTATTAGTTATAACTTCTGTCGACTGTGCAGTTACTGAATTCAAAAGACCAAGGCACATCAGCTTCAGGAAGCGATTTGGTTTAGTTGCATAAGGTCTCAGAAATCCAAGTTGATAGTGGAAAGGGAATAGTGAGAGAATAAAAGGGTTGAAATTATATATTTCAGAGGAATTTACATTAGTATGTGAGCAATACAATATCCCCATCATAGAGAGTAATAAAAAGTGAATGTCTCTCTGCTATTTCTTTTATGCCTCCCTTGAATATTTTAAAAGGCTTGAGGGAGGTTCAAATCCCATTATACCTAAATTAGAATCCTAGTCTAAGAAAAGAGGAAGAAAGTTTAGTTTTCAAAGTCATCAAGATATATAGAGTTCATGACAGGGGGAAAAAAAGAGAATTCAGATTGTACGTACTTGTATCTAAACAAAGGTGTTGTGTTTTTGTGTGATAGGCTAATGCATTTGAGTCTTGGAATGCTGCCGTTCTGTGGCTGCTGTTTCATTATGGTTGAGTAAGATGATTTGAGAAAAGGGCAGAGGCCAGGGAGTGGGTAATCAGAGACCAGGGCATCAGTTAAAAGGGAAAGGTTATTCAAAAGAAAAATCTCACAAGCTAAATATATATTTGAAAAGCCTCTGGAAGACACAGCTACAAAATGACTTTCCTTTAAAGGTATCTAGATATGATCTAAAACCAGAATAATTGAGTAATAAAAGGCCATATTCATTTAATTTATTTTTAGAATTCAATAAAATAATTGTGCTTTGAAGATACATAACTTCTTCTTGGTGGGTTTCCACGTATTAATTTTTGTGTGCAAAATTATTGTTTTTTCCTAAAAGCAACTTTTCTTTAAAAATATTGTTTTTTTCTATCAACATAATAATAATGTTGTTTTCAGATATGTAGAAAATCATGTGCATATCAGGGGAAACGAATACTTTTCAAACGGTGAGCAAGAATATATTAGTAGACATATTCTAATGTGGTGAGTGTCTCCCTCTTCTAAAATTACATTTAAAAAAAAATTCTCTTGTAATATACAACTAGGAAGCCTTAGGATAATGTTTGCCACAGAATTGTCAGATGTGTATTTTCATCGTTAAAATATATCATCAGTTTAGAGTGTCTTATAAACAAAGTATAACCATGTTGAAGCCCCTTCCTCATCCCTGAAATGACACACCAACATACTGTTTCAAAAAGGTGGTTCTTAGCTCATTTGTTCCGCTATAACAAAAATATCACACATGGGTGGCTTATAAACAACAGAAATGTGTTGCTCAAAGTCTGGAGACTGGGAAGTCCAAGCTCACGGTGCCAACAGAGTCAGGGTCTGGTGAGGGCTCTCTCTCTGGTTCTTAAATGGCTCCTTGCTGTGTCCCCATATGGTAGAATGAGCCAGCTGTCTCTCTGGGGTCTCTTTTATAAGGGTACGGTTTCATTCATGAGGGCTCCACCCTCCTGACCTAATCACCTCCCAAAGGCTCCACCTTCTAACACCATTACAATGGGGACTGGGTTTCAATGTATGAATTTTTGGGAGACACAAACATTCAGACCATGGCAGATGGTCTGACCCTTTATCTTCCTCAACCCTCCTTCAGGTAAAGAAGTAGATACATTTCTTCAGGGTTTTAGAACTTAAAAGTAGAATAAATTAGAGAAAGTGTTTCGAGCCTTGAGGGAATGGATGCAAAATAAAATACTTTCTCCCTGTAGGAGGAGGAAATAGTAGGCCTGGGAATGAATTTGAGGTCTTTCCAATATTGGGAGAAGAAATGGGTTCCAGAAGCAGAGTCCAGGACACCACTTATACTTATCATTTAGGACTGGAGGGTGGGGGAAGGAGGCTGCTGGTGAAGGAGAGAGTCTACTGTGAGTTACTACTCCCCCTGAGGGAGTAACTCCTGAGGAAAAAAAAAAAAAAATAGTATAAACCTGAGCTCCAGAGCAATGTCGAGTGTGAGAACAAAAGTACAGCATTCTCCATGAAATGTATTTATGTCGTTGGCCATTTTTTGGCACTAAGACAACCAAGATTCTTGAATAAGCCCTTGTTAGCAGACGAAAGGTAGTTCCTAAAACAAGCAAGATTGCATGTTCCTGCTACCTGGAAGCTGGCGATATCAAAGATCCTGACTGTGGTGTAGTGAAATACAGAAATGCAAAATGTCTCATACCCTATGTTTTGAAGTGTAAACAACTGAAGCTGTGTGAATGCAATAATGGTAAAGAAAAGGTCAAACAACACAGTTCTGCCTGTAATTTTTCTAGTGCTATTAGCCTTTTTTTCCTCTTTTCTTTTATGTATTTTTTGGCCAGTTTGTATTGTCAAAGTAAAAAAATTCACTGGACAAAGTTAATCAGGCAATGAAGACTTTGTTCAAGGCTGTTGAAATAGGGGAGAGGCCATAACTCAGTCTGAGCTCAACTCCTCTAAAACAAAAGGTGGATGATATTTTAAAAATGAGAGCGAGAAGGATCCACGAATCATCTGTGTTTGTTAATTGGCTTTACCCAAAGGAAAAATAGACTTTCTTCATGATAGGAGGGAGTTTTACAACTGGGAGTGAAGTGCCCACCAATGTTAGGCTCCTACTTTCCCTTAGAGACTGGGAGATCAGGGCACTATCTCTATGATGATTATATTTCAAAAGGGTGGCTCCTGGGTCCTGGAGAAACTTAGTCCAAGGTTGTAAAGCTTGTAAGAGTTTTTAAAAGATGTACATATCAAAGGCTAGAAAGTTAAAAGTCCTCTATGGTAATTGCTCTAAGAAAAGGAAAGTGAGGAGCTTAAATAACCTATCTAATGTTAAGCTGAGAAGAACATTAAGGCCTTTTTGGTCAGGATGCAAAATTAAATACCATAAGATTAAGAACATTTTATGAATTTGACCATGTCAGTATAATTATCACTTTTTTTCCTACTACTGTCAAATTCTGATTTTAAAGTTGACTTTCATTCCCACTCTCAACATTTTGAAAAGAACTAAAATCAAGAAAATGTCATTTTAAGAACAAATAAAAAACATAGCCTTTATAAATCCTGAGGCCCAAGCAACCAAGGCTCTGCAGACATTTGCACTTGTTATAGCACAGTTCATTGCACAAATAAAAATAAATGCAATCACTTAATTGTGTCTCTTAAGGAACAATAGAGAAAATTATTTTCATTATTCATGTAATCGCTTCTCAAAGCCCCCTTTTCTCCCCAGTTCTCTTTCACAGAACTGGTCCAGGGCCCTTTAGTCACTGAATTCCACAAAACTCTTACACAAGCCCAAATCTGAGGGCATTTCTCTCTCTCTCTTCATCTTTCCCCAACTCTGCAAACCTATCTCTCTCTCTCTTTTTTGCATCAAAGGGTGAATATCAGTTTTTTTAGATAAAGATCTGAATCTGTACAGATCATATCCATTCAAGCCTCTTAAGTCTCTTTGCGTCTCCTAGCATCTTAGACTAATCTGTAAAGTAAGATACAATTGTTATGTGGTCAATATCAAAATTTCTATTATAGTTGCTACTATTTTTAATCCTGTTTGGTAAGGATCAGTTACATATGTTTCAAACTGAAATAAGCCAACTTGTTTTGTTTTCTAAGAAATAAGTGAGTATGTAAAGGCCATGTTAAAATGTTATTTTTTACAGCAATATAGAAGATATTGTGAGGGTTCTTCTTTAATTTACTTCAGAGAAGAAATATTGCAAGATACAGGCAGAAACTAAGAAAGAAAAGCACATAGATAACCAACTACAATTGGAAAAATAAGTGATTTATTTAAACTAAGTAAATTGAGAAAAAGGATGGTCAGAGTGCCAGTCAGTGTCCACAAGAATTATGGTACTAGCTGGAAGGCTGGGTGAGGGTAGTGCCATAAACAGGGAAATAAGACACTAAAAAAGGAGCAAATTGTGTTACCTAAAATAGGTGAAAGTAACAAATATGATAAGCATTTAGAGAAAATATTTATTTTGACCTTTTTCAACCTCTACACCCCAGGGGACCTTTTTGTGAAGTATGTTTTGAAGATAATTCACACTTTTCTGTACGTTTAAAACAACACAAAATGTTATTATGAAAGGTTTTGTTTTCATGTATTACTTCCAAAAGGTTTGTTTTATTTTAATCATTACACACTTTTGTTCTGTTAGTCCTTTTAGCATGAAAGCATTAAAATAATTGATATCTTAACATGCAATTTATTAGTGCTATTGTCTGTATTAACTATATTTGCTAGTTTCAGTTTGCTTTTGATTTTTCAATATTTCCAAGTATTGTATAGGTGACTTCAAGCAGTAGTTCCCACATTTTGAGCAGCAGTAGCCTTATCTGAGAAGTTATTATCGATGCAAATTCTTACACTTAACTGTAGACTCACTGAATGAAAAACTCTGGGATGGGTAACATAACCTGAATTTTTAAGCCCTCCGGATGTTACGATGCATGGTAAAGTTTGAGACATTTGGCTTATAATACTTACCTGCAAATACTGGCTCAAAGTCTTTAGCTGAATACATGGAGTCCTTTCACTCTTCTGCCGGCTTGTAGAGCATTTTTTATTATTATATATTTGCATATGAATTTATTTATTCGTGATGGACAATAAAACGACCATGATGTACAATAATATTAAAAATCTTAAAACAATATTTAAATTACCTTTTATTTTGAGTGTTTCTAATGTTTTGTGGGTGCTGAATTTCCCTCTATATGAAAATATAATATTCCCAGTAAATGAAAGAAAACGACTACTCTTTAGAGAAATTTAACATGATAAACTAGAGGAATGAACTCAGAAAAAAATTAAAAATAACAATATATGTTAGTCATAAAGTATATAAGGAAATAGCACAAAAAAAAGTCATAAGTTCCCAAATGATCTTTTAAAATAACTATTTAACAGAATGTCCTTCCCAGCAATCCATCCAAGATGTAAAAGAGATAATGATGCCATCTGCACATTGTGTCCAAAGCTGCAAGGAGGCACTGGGGCATCTGCTCTCTCCACCCACGATGTAACAAAATGGGATTCTGCCATCAGGACATCAGGGGAAGGCTCCATGTATTTGGCATCTTTAAGAAATTAGGAGTTCTAATAAATTAATTTTTATATTAAAAAATTAGATACCAGTAAATGATGTTAATCATTTTAAGAGGAACATATTTAATATATTTTATATTATTATATATTATAAATATAATTAAATATTTAATAAGTTATCTGTGTTCTTATTCATTTCATTAAGCAGAGAATCCTGAGTGAGGATATGGGGAAAGTTCTTGGTGTTCCTAAACATCAACTATGAAACTCCTCTTGATTTCTGTGATTCTTTTTGTGATGTCACAGTGAATAAGATGATTTGCTCCTTTCCCTAAATGCCATTGAACTGTAATAAAACTATTCTGGTCTGCCCATTGATCTCCAGGGGAGAAAATAAAACAAAAACATGAAAGTCTAGGAAAATGAAAGAATTGAGAAATATTTCAAATGCTCTCAAAGGAGTCGACTGATCAGGATGAAATAAGAAAAAAAAAAGAATTCTTACATAGCCCATTAAATATATGGAATCAGGTTATGAGGAGAAAGGATAAACAGATTGGTTATTGGTAGGTTCCTTTTGAGATGTGTGTAGAGCATCCATGTGGAGATAACTAAGTGATCACTGAAAATATAGGTCTAGTTTAATGAGAACAGTTAGGACTGGCAACACAGGATAGTACTTATTGTCATATCAGTTATAAATAACATTGATTTGTAGTTGGTATTATTTACCAATAACTTATTGAAAAGAAGACAACAGACACTAGAGCCCAATGAAACAGTAACATTTAAGAAGTGTGTAATTGAAGTTGACAGAGTGAAAGAAAATAAACAAGTAGCAAAAGATGGAATGGGAATGTCATGGGAACTAGGGGAGAATTAACTTCAAGGAGAGATTGATTTATTGCATTGATACCAAAATGAAGTCAGGATTAGCAGAGAGTCTTGACTTTTGTAATCATTAGATTGGATGTTTTTTGTTAGGGCAATTTAAACATTAGAGGTGAAAGATATGTTGTCATGAATTGAGAAGTAAATGGGAAATTAAAAATCAAAGCAATAAGTGCAGGTTTTTTGTTTTGTTTTTAACTTTTAGGTTTGGGGGTACATTTGAAGGTTTGTTACATAGGTAAATTCACATTACAGTGATTTGCTGTACATATTATTTCATCAACCAGGTATTAAGTTCAGTCCTCGACAGTTATTTTTTCTGCTCCTCTCCCTCTCCTCACTCTCCACACTCAATTAGACCTTAGTGTCTGTTGTTCCCTTCTTTGTGTTCATATGTTTTTATTTAGATTCAACTTATAAGTGAGAACATGCAGTATTTGGTTTTCTGTTCCTGCATTAGTTTGCTAAGGATAACAGCCTCCAGCTCCATCCACGTTCCTGGGCCTCCGGCCACACCCCCGCCCCCCCTACCAGAGTAAACATTATGTTGATGATAAAGGGAAAACAGCAAATTGGGTAATAGGTAGGAAAATCGAGCATTCTCTTTAGAATGGAGAGACAAATATATGGCATGTTGACAAATACGGAGGCCTAGCTTTGGAAAACAGTAAGAGCATAGCTTTCTCAGAAGAGCAGGGACTGAACTCAGTATGGAAAAAAGAAAAGGGAGAGAGGCTCTTGGAAGTGAAAACATGTCACAATTGGTTCAATTGAAGCATAGTTTTAAGTGTGCTTTTTATACCAGTATAATAATTTCTAAATTTATATATACAGATAAATTTCAGACCCATTAATTTCAGACATTTAAATATAATACAAATGTGCTTTTAGCATAACGATAATTTTGAAACATCCAAAAAACTTAGAATGGCGATATTAATGGTGACTAGGGCTATTTCTCCAAGTTAAAATTTTATACAAAACCTGGAACCTAAAACATAGTCTAAACAGAAAAAGGCTATGAGCCAAGAAAGACTAAATTTGATTTAGCCTATAATAGTTTGAAATCCAATTTTGGATAAATCCCTTACTCAAAGCACTTACAACAATTTAATTATGTTTTGCTTTTATCATTTCTACTTCACTCTTGCATTTTTTCACAATTTGTTCCACATTACCTAAAAAGATTATTTTACTATTTTATTTAAAACACATATGTGAATTTACTAATTATTAAAAAACTCACATGCAGTATTTTATAAATGCCAGAACATTATTACAATGGACAAAGTTTTGGAAAAAAAAGTGTTCCATTTACTTTCAAAGTCTATATTATTTGTATCACAGTTGTATCATGTTTACACATTCCCACATATGTATATTTACAAAGATAAGACTTTTTGTGTGACTCTCTTTTCACACATATGCAGAAACAAGCAAGAAATTAATATACTCTATAGTAATAGATGTATATTAATATAGGTATAGATAATCATTTCATGTTGTGATACTGTCTTGGTCTATTCAGGTTGCTACACAAAAACCTTAAACTGGATGGCTTGTAAACAACAGAAATTTATTTCTCATATTTCTGGAGGATGGGAAGTCCAAGATCAAGAGGCTAGCAGATTCATGTCTAGTGGGGACCCATTTTCTAGTTCATAGATAGCCAGCTGTCTTCTTACTGTTTCCTCATGATGAAAAGGTCAAATGAGCTCCCTCTGGCCTCTTTGATAAGAATATTACTCCTATTCATTAGAGCAAAGCCCCCAGGACCTAATAATTTTGTAAAAGTCCCACCTCCCAATTAAATCCAGCCTTGAAGGTTAAGATTTCAACATTTGAATTTGGGGGGGCGGGGGTGGGGAGGTGGACATAAACATTCAGCTCATTGCAGTATTTTTTAACTCTTTTTGGCCAAATATCCCATTTCACCTCTTTCCAGACATATATTGAGAGACACGACTAGCTGGATTTCCTAGGCCAACTAAGAATTGCTAAGCCTTGCTGGGGAAGGTGACTGCATCCACCTTTAAACAAGGAGCTTGTAACTCAGCTCACACCTGACCAATCGTATAGTAAAGAGGGCTCAATAAAACATCAATTAGGCTAAAAACAGTAGGTAAAGAAATAGTCAAATCATCTATCATTTGAGAGCACAGGAGAAGGGACAATGATTGGGATATAAACCCCAGGCATTCCAGCCAGGAGTGGGCACAACCCCCTTTGAATCCCCTCCCATTGTGTGGGAGCTCTGTTTTCATTCTATTAAATCATGCAACTGCACGCTCTTCTGGTCCATGTTTGTTCCGGCTAGAGCGGAGTTATCACTGGCCCTCCACCACTGCTGCTCACCACCCCAGCAGAGCCACCGCTTACTTCCGCCCCTCCGGATCCCGCAGGGTGTCCACTGCGCTTCTGATCCAGGGAGGCTCCCATTGCAGCTCCTGATTGGGCTAGAGGCTCGCCGTTGTTCCTGCCGTGGCTAAGTGCCCGGTTCCTCCTAATGGAGCTGAACACTAGTACACTAGTTGCTGGGTTCCACGGTTCTCTTCCATGACCCATGGCTTCTAATAGAGCTATGACACTCACTGCATGGCCCAACGTTCCATTCCTTGGAATCCGTGAGGCCAAGAAGCGTAGGTGAGAGCAAGAGGCTTGCCACCATCTTGGGAGCTCTAGGAGCAAAGGCCAGCTGGTAACAGTATGACTGTACATCTAGTTTCCTTCTGTTTGGTTGAAGAAACATCAATGTTTTTCACTAATGAAGCTGGCTGGAAGTAATGTGTTCCTCTGTGGTAAGAGCAATTAAATACTCATGAGATAATTTACAGGCTCACTTTTTTTTGCTGATATGGACATTGACAGTGCACCATCAGCCAGGTCCAAAGGGAGGACAATGATCCTGAGAATGTAGCTCTGGTGAACCTGTGATAGCTTTGTCTTATAAGCAAGAAATAAGCTTTTGTTACTTTAAGCCTCTGAGATTTGGGGATTATTTTCTTCAAACATCATAAGTTAGTCTACCTTGACCAATTCACTTATCAACCTTTTGAAAAAGTTGCTAACTGACCAATTAATGGTGTTACCAAATGAAGTGGTATCCAATTAAAGTTTTCCTCACTCAGACTTTCTTGAGACTTAATGAGAATGAAAAGTGAGCAATTTTCCCTTATTACCAATGGTATATTTTGTCAGAATATGGCTTTTTTGTTTTATAGGTATATGTAATTACTCTTGTCAGTGGATTTTGAATTTTTAGCACAATTGTTACCAAAATAACTAGTAACATTGGGACGTCTAGTTCTGTTATTTCTTAGGAAAATCATCAATTCGCCAAGCTCTGATTGACTCTTATAGATTTTTTAAAATCAAGTTCTCTTCAACAAAAAGCTATTTTCTTGAATCCATTCCTATTCAAAGATCTGCAACTTTGTGTAATTTCTGACCTGAATATGTACAGATACTTGGTAGTTGTGTGTTTAGATACAAACAGTCTAGGCTCCTTTCAGAAAAGGTCTAGAGCTGTAATTCTCAAAATGGGGTGGAGGTGTATCAGAAGGATCTCAAGTCAGAATTCCTTGAGTTCGAATCCAAATAGATTATTTGCTAACTGCGTGATCTTGGGAAATTACTTAACCTTATTAACACACAATCATTCTCATTTATAACATAAAAATAAGAGTAGGAGCTATCTCAATATATTATTTAATTAAGACTAGAGAGCATTTGAAGAGTTGTGTATTCACTGTGAGTTTAATAAAGGCATTTGAGAATAACATTTGCTGGATTCAATGCATATCTGATTTCTGTCCCACGGGACAATAAATGATAACCTTGGGGTTATTTTTGTCTTCAGAACAGAAAGTATGTGCATCTCTACTGGACAAAAGTCTATAAGCAAACTAAATCTGGGACTTTTAACTGATAATCTTAATAGCTGCAAATACCTTAGCTCACTCTGTCATGATGTTGTCTAGTGGGCAGCTATCACTCCTATTGCTCTGATACTAACATTTCAACCTTTTACAGCCAATTTCCAGCCAACTGTATATTTATCTATGAGCTTGAGGACTTTCAGAAACTACTTTCATGCAAAGCAGAACAGAAATTCTGGGGAATTAACACCCTTCCCCTTCTCATCCTCCCAATCCAGGATGCAGCCTCCAACAATTACTGATGGCAGTTTGGGTATACATACCTTAGCTTGTTTAGCCCATCAGGTGGGATAATTCTGAAGTGTGTGTTTTTTATGGTTGATCAGCGTTTCCTAGGGGAATAACCTCTAAGCACCTACTTTAATAGTTGATTTAATTTCATTTTCTACATTTTCTTTCATCTACCAACTTACTCAACTTTAGGTGTGTTTTAAATCTCCTAAAAAACTACTTCTACTAAAACTTTTTGCTCAAGGTCTGCTTCTGGAGAATCCCAACTAAGATATTCCTGTCTTGGAAAGGTTCCTAGGACCTACCACATTCTCCATCAATCAGTCAAGCCTGTAGGGTTAGTTGACTAAACATGTGTCTGAGTTAAGCCTGTTATTCAAGAATAATTGCTAATGCTCCCCTAACTCACTCTCAAAAGAACAGGTATGGGAAAATCTTCTTTCTCCACCTCCCATCAACCCAGTCAATAAAGTTGTATCTCTTATTAGACACCATCTTAAAACATAGCAGCATTTATTATTTTTTTTCTGTGATACTTGTTTTTCTCTGTATATTTGATTGTAATATCTGGAAAGATCTTGTCTATGGTGCTCATCATTGTATGAAACCTAAAATACCTCATAACATAATAGGTAATTGACAAATACTACTTGAATGTTGTTCATAAAATAGAGAAAATTGAAGCAAACATAAAGTGATGCTGTTAACTTTTCAAAGAGGTGAAGACAAACATAGACAAGTTTCCATCACATGTATTTTTTTGGTAAAATAAAAAGTAGAAATATTATAAATTTACTTATTTTTAGGTGTCAACTCATAAAACAGTTAAGAAACAATGCTATGCTCAATTTTAAATTCCATCATCTACTTTTATTTTGAGGTATACATTCACTATACTATTCATTATGGATCATATTATATTATTAAATAATATAAGAGCTGTATGATAGAGACCAGTAAGCCAATTTATTTGACAATAATCCTTTTTTAAATAATTGTTCATCCATAACTTGTTATTGTATACATAGAAAAATTATCAGTAAGTCAGTCATATTTGTTCAGAACAGGTTATGTGAGGCATTTTTAGAATTGTATTAATGACCATTTTAAGGTATACAACATGCGGTTATAAGACACGTATATATAGCAAAATAAACATTTTCTTTATTGATACTTCTGTTTTCCTTTTTTTTCTAATTACTATGTGAATTACTGTGAATAATCCACAATGAAGGGCTAGAAGCATCTTAATATGACTCAAATATATAATATGCATTAGATATTTTTTATAAAATATTAATAAATTCAGACACTTTTTAGGCATCGAAGATTGATATCATAACATTATTAGACCTTGAGCAGAAAAGGATTCAAAAACATATTTTAAAAATATGAAACCTACTTATTTTATCAAAATAAAAAATATTTCACAGTAAAATCAATCATCTCTCTTAATGCAGTTCAGCAAGGTCATTTCTTGTAGGTATTAATATAACAGAAAAGCATTTAGCTCAAAAAATTTCTGGCAGGTCTAAAGATGTTTGAATTTTACAGCTGTCCTTGATCACCTTTCTTGGAGTGGGGGGTGAGGAGGAAGAGGGCTGCAGGTGAGCATTGATTAAATGAATGATAAGTTTTTTGATGGATCGATTTTTTTCACGTTTTTAATTTAGAAGGTAAAACTTTCTATCACAGTTTAAGCTAAAAATTATGGCTGAGATAATAGAGGTCTGATTCCAGTGCAAGTTAAAGAGGAAAAAGTTGCTGCTCAAATGTCAAGACATCTTGTGGTCCGGGATGATTAAAACTAAACTGTTTGCTATATGAATCCCAAGGTGCAGCTATATCTCAGCTTTGGTGACATTTAGCCAGTGACTTTTCATAGCTTGTTAATAATGTATAGCTGTCCCTATATAAATTTGCAGTGACAGAAGTGGCCATTTGGAGTGGAGCAGTTAATGAGATTTATTCTTGACAGAAAATGCAGATTTGATTCTAAAAAATCAAGATTGATGTCAAAAGAAATCATGTATTTAAAAGACAATAGCATCATAACATTTTTCAGGTGTTTTAACTAAAATCACAGAACTTTGTCAAGCAACGTTTGTTCTATTTTTAATCATTCCATACAGTGCAAGCCCCAGCTCCCTCTGCAACTTGGTTCTACTTATCCTGCCAAATCGGAAAACTTCACCTTACAAATCACTTCCTCAGAGGGCATTTTCTCACCTTTGACTTGGTTAGTTCTATATAATTCATGTTTCCCATTGTAAGACTAACCATATATTTTTGTAATTGCTTGTTTGATGTCTGTCTTCCCCATTAGACAACACTAGCATATTTCTTAGCCAATTTTTGGATTTCAATGAATCCTAAAATGATTATTGAATGGTCAAATAAACACTAGCAAGTAGAGATATGCATATTCTTTGCAAAAGTGAGAGCTATCATTAATTTATTAGACAATGAATTGGAAGTTTTATAAGAAAAATTCAGTGCATGGTCTATTAATATTAATCTCCCATTAGTTATTTTGCTCTAGTAGAAAGAGAAAACTGCTGTTTCCAATAATGTCTGTTTCTAATATTTCAATTTAAAACCTGATAGATATACAAATAATGAGTAAACTATAAAATGTCTTAAGGTAAATATGAAGAGACTGAAGGCAGAAAAAGAAATAAAGGAAGGGAAATGTTTTTCAAGTTAGCAATTCATCTTGATTTAACATCTTTATGAATATAAATAATTCCAACGTTTGCTTATTTGAAGAAGGTTGTCTACTTTTTGTGATTATCAAGTTTATTTGGCTATGGACATAACACACATTATGAAAACTTCAAAAATTTAGAGGAAGCTAGGTGTAGTGGCTCATTCCTGTAATCCAAGCACTCTGGGAGGCAGAGGCGGGATGATCACTTAAGCCTATGAGTTTGAGATCAGCCTCAGCAACATAGCAAGACCTCATCTCTACCAAAGGAAAAAAAAAAAAAAAAAAAAAATAGCTGGGCATGGTGGTATGAGCCTGTGGTTTCAGCTACTCAGGGGGTTGAAGCAGGAGGATTGCTTTAGCCCAAAAGGTTGAGGCTGCAGTGAGCCACGGTCATGCCACTGCCTTCCAGCCTGGGGAACAAGACCCTGTCTCAAAAAAATTAAAAATTAAGATGAGCACAAAAAATATAGAACAAATTGATGAACTGAAACATGTGAAATTGCCATGTTTATAGGTTAAATGTGTCCAGATATTAAAAATTGCATACTAACCCACCTAAATATATTCCCAATAACTGAGCGAGTCACTGTTAAATTTTGTTGCAATTCCAGCTATATGAGCATAGAGGTATCTGTATTACTTTCCTGGCTGCCATAACAATCAATCACAAAATGGGTGGTTTAAACAAAATAAATTTATTGTTTCACACTTTGGTGCTAGTCTGAAATCAAGGTGTTATCAGGGTTGATTTTTTGCTGGGAACTGTAAGGGAAAGCTCCTTTCCTCTCTAGTAGCTTCTAGGAGCATCAGGAATTCCTTGGCTTGATGGTGGTCTCCCTGTGTCCAGATAGTCTTCCCTTGGTGCATTTCTCTCTGTTTAGCCCAATTTTCTGATTTTAATAGGGACACCAGTCAGATTGGATTAGAGTCCACTCTAATAACCCCATCTTACCTTCATCAGCAAAGATTCTATTTCTAAATAACCTTACGTACGGGGGTACTGAGAATTAGGACCTCAAATATCCTTTTTTGAGAAACAGAATTCAACCCCTAATGAATAATATGCAATGTGAAACTGTACGAATGTATGTAAGATGCACAAACACACACATATAGGTACACACACACCCAGAATTTTATGCAAAGTTCTTACCAAGATTGTAAGTAGGCTTTGCAAACATGAGAGTTAATTGCTGTGTGTAGTATATCATATTTTGTTTACCCGTTCTTTATTGCTACATGTGGAGGAGGTTTCCATTTACTTGCTGTCATAAACGATGATTTCATGAATATGGTATTAGTTTCATATTGCTGCATAACAAATTATCACTGATTTAGAAGTATGAAACAACACAAATTTATTTTCTCACAGTATTTATAGACTAGAAGTTCAGGCATGGCATGACTGGTTCCCTGTCCAGAGTCTCACTGGGCTAAAATCAGAGTGTTTGCTGGGGTTGTAGTTTCTCTCTAGGCCTTAGGGTTTCCTTTCAAGCTCAATGGATGGTGGCAGAATTAATTTCCTTGTGGTTATAGGACTGAGGTTTCCATTTTTCTGTCAGGTAGAAAATACTTTCAGCTACTAGATACATCGTTAGGTCCTTGCCCCCTTGTTCACAACACAAATTATTGCTTCCTTCCTGGTCGGCCAGAATGAATCTTTCTGCCCCTTTCTGCCCCATCAGAGAAAATGCTCCGTTTTTAATAAGCTCACCTGATTAGGTTAAGGCCCAACCCCAGATAATTTCCCTATTGCCATATAACTTGATCACAAAGTGACATTTCATAATGTTAGTAGGCCTCACTTATACTTAAGAGAAAATTATGTACATGACTGTGGGTCACCTTAGAATTCTGCCTACTAAAAATCTTCTGATTAGTTCATCTTCATATGTTTGAGAATAACTCTCCTAAAATAAGTTCTTGGCAGGGAAATTGCTCCCTCAAAGTAAATGCAAATTTTTGTAAACTTTTAAAACCTGTTGTTAAAGTCTAATTTTCACTCCCACCAGTACACTTGGAGAGCCTGTATGCCACTGAATGCCAATTAACAGAGCTTTATACCAACATTAAACAATAACAGCAAAATATTTTGATAAGCGGTATGATAAAGTGGTATCTTATTTTATGTAACTGTAGATTATTAAAATTATAAATAAATGAAAACATTGAATTAGGTTTATTGTTCACTAATATGTCTTTCTTTATGTTCACATTCATTTTGTTTTAATTTTCCATTCTCAGTGATAGGTAAAATCTCTTATAACAATATTGAAATTTTCTCTGATATGTATTTTGTGAATTTTTTTTCTTTTTTTGAGATGGAGTCTTGCTCTGTTGCCAGACTGGAGTGCAGTGGCACAATCTTGGCTCAGTGCACCCTCTGCCTCCCAGGTTCAAGTGATTCTCCTGCTTCAGCCTCCCGAGTAGCTGGGATTACAGGCTACCACGCCCGCCTAATTTTTGTGTTTTTTGTAGACATGGGGATTCACCATGTTGACCAGGATGATCTTGATTTCTTGACCTTGTGATCTGTTCACCTCATCCTCCCGAAGTGCTGGGATTACAGGAGTGAGCCACCGCGCCTGGCTTTTATGAATATTTTTACAAGTTTGTTTTTTGCCTTGTATTTTTCCTTCCTCATTTATTTGACTTTGTTATTTTTCATATTCTCTCTCTCCCTCTCTCTCTCTGATTATTCACATAAATCTACTCTCTAATCTACTGGCTTATTTTTAGGTACTTTGGGAAAAACATAATTTTTGAACTGCACATATATAGAGATACATTCTCAATATGAGGGATTCAAGTACTATAGAACTATAGACTATAATATTTCTTAAAATAACATCTTTCCCCTGGCAACTATTTAGTCTTTTTACCAGAATAATTACAATTAACAGAGTGATATGTAAGCATTCTATCCTTTCTGTAAGCATTTTTCTATCTATAATATTCATGTGGCCTTTCTTTTTAAGTTAGAAACACATTGAAACCAATTTTTAAGTTATTGGCTTTTTTAATTAACCATATCTTGGGTGATCTGTCTACACAAATAGTTAAATTGGCCCCTTTATGATAGCAATATAATATTTCATAATATAGGTAAATCATAACTCATTAGAGAGTTATTATCAGACAATAAGGTTGTATTTATTCGTATATTAGTCAAACAATAAACATGAAGATACGTTTTTATATTTTATTATTTTTAATATATTGCTGTGGTCTTTTTGTTTGTAATTTCTTGACTATTTTCAAAGCTATATTTATAATTTATTTAGTGGATAAATGTGCTTACCTGAATTATTTTATTATCAGGTTACTCTAGGTTTGTAGGCATGTGTGAAAAACCTTTTTTCTATGTTCTGAGACAGTTTATACAACATGAATTTACATATTTCTTAAAATTTTTGTAGAACACATGATACTAGAGCTCAGGCTTGATGACTGTAAGAGTCAAAATTTGTACTATCTTCTATGACAATCTGTGCTTCCCAATTTTCTATCTTTCCCCAAAACAATATTGAAAGTTTATATTTTCTTTGAAAATGCATTCACTTAGTATAGGTTTACAAGCATGCTGCTGTATAAAGTTACATTCTCCTATGAATCTTTCATTTAATCCACATTTTCACCAGTTCATCTTTCATGCAATTAATGTTATTTATTTATTTATGGGGTTTCTCTTTGTTTTTAGTCATACTGATTAAAAGTTTTCTACTCATTGATCAAGGGATAAATGCAACAACTAAAAATCTTGGTTTTGTTAAGTATTTTTAAATTACTCTTTGATATCTATCACATGTGTTATCACTTTTATTAATATAATTTTAATTCTTATTTTATTCATTTTGTAGCTACTTATGTTAAATATTTAGTTTTCTTAATTTTTAATATTTTCTAATATATGCATTAAAAAATTTGAATTTTCTCTGAGAATGTTTGATTAAACCAGAATTTTTGCTATGTAGTAGTTGCAGTAGTTGCATCGCTATATATCTATATATAGAGATTATGATTTAAATTTATATTTTCTCTTTAACTCATTAACAGCATTTTCTAAAATTCCCAATGAAAATATTTCTGTTAGCTGTGAAATTTTGTTAAATATCAAATTGTATTAAAGTTCGATTTTAAAATTTGTTCTAAATGATTTATGATTTGGGGGAATTATTAAAATTTCTTTGAGACTTAAAAACTGGTTTAATTTCTGTGAGTAGTCCATGGTACCCTCACAAAATGCATTATATGGTTCCTTGGCCCATGGTTCTAGATATATACTTATCAGATCAAATTTCTTAATCATGTATTAAAATATGTTAAAAGTCCTAATTTTTTGTTCACTGTTCTATCACTTTTTGAAAGAAAGATCCTCAAATTTGTGTCTTGGACAATGATTTGTCATATCTTTGAGGTATCTGTCAGATGAATTCGTGGTAGTAAAATAGAAAACAAAGCAAACAAAAATGAGAAGCAATTATGAATTCTATAAAATGAAAGCAGTTGGCTGGGCGCAGTGACTCGCACCTGTAATCCCAGTACTTTGGGAGGCCGAGGCAGGTGGATCATGAGGTCAGGAGTTGAAGATCAGGAGTTGAAGACCAGCCTGACCAACATTGTGAAACCCCATCTCTACTAAAGTCTCTACTACTAGCCAGGCGTACTGGCGGGCGCCTGTAGTCCCAGCTACTCAGGAGGCTGGGGCAGGAGAATCGCTTGAACCCCGGGAGGCAGAGGCAGTTATATAAATATATGGAATCCTAATATTATATGTGAACCATATTATTAAAGTTACAAATATAGATTTAATAAATATGGTTATAACTCAAAAATAAAATTATAGTGGCAAAATCTGGAAGGTTGAGTGTGTTGGGTGGAAAAGTTTTATGATGGTAAAGTGTCTTTTTTCTTTAAATTTTATTATAATTTTAAACTTAGGAAAATTACAGTAAGAGCAAAAAAAATGCTTGTATATTCTTCATTTGGACTCATCAATTCTTCAAATCTGCTAAATCATTCTTTTTATTTTCCTCTCTTTCTGTGTACATAAGATAGTGCAAAATATACGCACACATACACAAATGCATGCAAATTTTTCCTGAACCGTGAGAGAAAATGTGCAGACATTCAGAGCCTTACTCATAAATAATTCAGCATTTCCTAAGAATATTCAATTATATAACCTTGGTAAATTATCAAAATTAAGTTATTAAACTCCATATAAAACTATTTACCTATCCACAAGCTTTACTGAAATTTCATAATTCATCTCAATAAAATTATTTTTAACTTTTCTTCCATTTCTACTTTTCCCCCTCCAGAATCTATTCCTAAATTATAGTTAGTAGTTGTATCTTCTGAACGGTTCAACAGTCTTTCTTTTATGACATTTACTTTTTGGTGACTATAAATCGTTTACCTTGTAGATTTTGCCTCAATTTTGGTTTATCTGATGCTTCCACATGATTTGCCTCAGATTTTGCACTCTTAGAAGTACTGTGTTAATTATCTATCAGTTTTTTAAGTGCCCTTAAGCCATTGAACTTTTACCTATAGATTGTAGTGGTTTTAGAACATATTCCCAAATTATATGATATTTCTCTTACCAAGAAGTTATGTCTATGACACTCTCAAACACAGACAGAATTTTATGATCATCTCAACCAATAGAGACAGAAATAATAGAGTAGAAATGATGCTTTCATGGGTAGGTTGGAAAAAAGCTTATAGCTTCCTCCAGTTTCTGTTGATATTCTTTTTCTGGGAGTCTGTGGCTGTCGCATAAGCAGTGTGGTTACCTTGGGGGCCGTGATAAAGAGAAACTAGTAAGACCAGGGAGAGGGCAAGGAGCTCAGCTGTTTCCGCCCCTAGATTTTGTCTTTTCAGTCCAAATACCAGGTAGGTGAGATAACATCAGTGCCAGCCATCATAAGGCTATGAGTGTGTGAGAGACCACACCACCTAGCTGGATCCAGTGAGCCCAAGATTTGTATGCAAAATACATGATTAATTAATCAACCATTTAAGCATAACTGGCGGTACAATGGTTATAATTGCCCTGTAATTCACAGGGCGATTGGCATGACCACATCAATTATTAGTAGGCAAATGTCAGGAAATCAGATATTTTTCTACAGAAGCATGTTTTTTCTTTAAAACCATTTATTTATTCATGAAGGCACTCATGCATTCTACAAACCCTTATAACCACCAACTGGAGGTTAAATTTTAAGAAATATGTAAATTCATGTGTATAAACTGTCTCAGAACATAGAAAAAAGGTGTTTTTCACACGTACCTACAAACCTAGGGTAACCTGATAATAAAATAATTCAGGTAAGCACATTTACCCCCTAAATAAATTATAAACATAGCTTTGAAAATTGTCAAGAAATCAGAAACAGAAAGAACACAGCAATATATTAAAAATAATAAAATATAAAAATGTATCTTCACATTTATTGTTTGACTAATAGAAGAATAAATACAACCTTATTGTCTGATAATAACTCTTTAATGAGTTATGATTTACCTATATTATGAATTATTATGTTGTTATCATAAAGGGGCCAATTTAACTATTTGTGTAGACAGATCCCCCAAGATATGGTTAACTAAAAAAGCCAGTAACCTAAAAATTGGTTTCAATGTCTTTCTAACTTAAAAAAAAGGCCACATGAATATTATAGATAGATAAATGCTTACAGAAAGGATAGAATGCTTACATATCACTCTGTTAATTGTAATTATTCTGGAAAAAAGACTAAATAGTTGCCAGGAGAATATTTTTAAAGGATTGCACAAATGAAAAATGTCAGCCATAATCTTGCCACAAAGTGATAATCATTGGTATAGTGATATAAAGCATCTTTCCTTTGTAATAATTTATACATACAGAAAATCTGTGCATAGCTACTTATTTAATAGTTTATAAAGTTGTAGAATAGTTTTGATAAACATAATGAATAATTCCAAAACAAAGTTACCTGTATTAAGATAATTCTATCTTGTAGAGTTTAAACAACCTCTAGAAATTCAGTATAGCTGGCTCTGTCTCTCTCGATATATGTGTGTGTTTATTTAAAAACTTCCTTTCATATGAGATTATGTTCTTTTTTGCATTAATTTTGACCTTTCTGAATATTACTGTTGTTTGTAGTCATTTTTGTTTAGAAATTCTTTTGTCATGGTGTACTTTACTAAAATTTGGTAAATAAAAATAGGCATGATATGAAGAATTTTCAAGTGATGTAGTTTAAATTTTTATATGAAATGTTTTTGGACATACAGTTACTTCAGTACTTAATTATGTAAATATTACTTCTTGAAGTAGATTATGTCTCACAGTTACAAGGTAAGTGATTTCTTTTATAAGTTGAAAAATCAGAAAAAAAAAAATCAACTTTACTTCTTTATTAGCATAGTCTTTGATGTTCCATTCACTACTCTTTCTTCACCTTTATTAAAATGCCTTACAAATATTTGTCAGAACTATCACAAAGAAGTATAAACTAGGCAACACTGCAAGAGCTCATCACATGTTAATAGCATTATTATGCTTACGAGCAACAGTGCAACTCAGCATTTATAAAGAATTTTTTTATAGATATCTCAAGCTTCATAAATATCTGAAAGCAGACAATCATGTACTTATAATATGAGAATATTTGGGAAAAGAATGTTAAATGTCTCTTTAAATTACCATTATATGAGTCAGAATCATATATCTAGGGAAATGAAATCTTCATAATGAATTCAGTGTATGATTCACTTTTGATTTTTTTCCCTTTCTCATGCATTTCACCAAAGTTGATCATGTATATTTGTTATTCTTTATTGACAGCCCATCCACAACTCAAAATAGATTTTAGGGTTATAAATACGATATATGTCTCTATGCCTCAACTGAAGTATCAGGGCAGAAGTGATGCTTCCACAACCAGGTTGGAAAATGCCTTGTAGCCCCTGCCAGTTTCTCTTGATTCTCTTTTTTCTGGGAGTCTATGGCTGTTACACAAGAAGCGCAGTTACCTTGAGAATTTGGGATCCACAAATTAGGATAGTTTTTAAATATTAATATTTCAAACTGGTTAACTATAACTCTCTAATATTTTAACACATTGTCTATTTTAGCAGAAGCATTAAAATATTTAAAAATATACTTTTGTGATAAGAATAGCAAGCTGTATTTATTTTAGAGTATTTAAGCAAATGAAGATAGATTAACCTTAGTCATCTCAACAGTATGCCTTTTGCACTATTAATAATGTAAATTTAATTATACAGTAACAACAATCACAGCAATAAAAGAGAACTAAAAAAGATAATTAAAATATCACTAGTATTTAAATCACCTTATTTTTGACAGCATTCTAATAAGTTTATTTTTTCATTTATTATTATACTTATTATTTGCATTCAGCTTTAAAAAGACCTATGATTTTGGTTCTAATGTAATACTAATATTGTAGATGAAAAAGCTTATGGATATTTATAGATGAAAAGCATCTGTCATTTACCAAGGTCACATATCTAATTATCAGTGATCTTACTCATCTCCATGCCATCTGATGTGAAGAACTTTAAAACTGACTCTTAATATTTCACACTCTTACTATTGCATACTGCTGTTTCTTGGTTTCTGTTAAATTAGAAAATGGTCTTCTGGTGAATTTCCCATGAAGTTAATTTCAGATCCATGATTACATACAGGACCGATGTTCCCAGAGAGGATTCAATATTGTAATTTGTCTAAAATCGTTCTACTTTAAGTTGTTTAAGCACCTCATTGAAATCTTAATGCTTCTGTTTTATTTGTTGATTCAAACACATGACTATTCCAGTGTTTGATTTTCAATGTTTCATTGCTCAGATAATGATGTGTTCATTTCAATCTCCCAATTGCTTAGTGTTCAGCCTGGGTTTTAGCAGTGAGGTATACCTAAAACTTTCTATTAGTCTGGTGGCAAAGAGAAATAGTAAACTATTTAGTTTTCCAAAGAAATTTAGCTACTTCTTAAAGGCTAGTTGATGTAAACTAATATTCTGATAAATGAATTGGTAAGTGATTATTTCTCGTTGTTTACTCACTAAACGTGATTAGAGATTTTAAAAAAATAAAATTTTACACAGAAAATAACTACTAATAAAAGAGTTCAGGAAACTGACATGCTGATGCTGCGTCTTGTAAGCTCATATAGAAATTTCTCTCTTCCAATAAATGTGGATCTTTTTTATTCAGAGCTGTCTGGCACAAGTAAATGATTGCACTAACTCTGAGAATATGACATGAGCTATAGTTAGCAACTGCAAGGTAAGAGAACCCAGACCATATTTTAGCTGCATTAAAATATACATTTATATCAATTCAGGTAGGCTGAAATCAGGCATTAGTTTGCAAAAATAGTTTTCCATCCATATATAGTTTCTATATAGTTTCCTTGCTCATCATCTTTTCATAATATCATAATGTTCTACCACTTCTCTGGATATTAGTATATTTAAAATGGTTAAATATAAGTATAAATCTCCAGAATATATTAGCTTTGTAATAATTCTTATGAATATATTTTCTATCTCCAGAGAGTATGCATTCCTAAAAGCATATTGCACATTAAAATGTAAAAAATTCAAACATTCTCATCATGATTCAGCTTCACAATAGAAATAATTTCCTATCTTAATTCCTGTTACTCTCTTGGTTCTTACCCTCTTCACTCCATCCCAATTCTTTTAAATCCTAAGATGACAAAAATGCTGTTTTAATACTGTCAACTGAAAGTAAAAAAAAAAAAAAAAAAAAAAAAAAACTCTGCCTAATTAAATCATATGCAGAATTTTTATAGCTCATAAAACTGGGATGCTCCATTATGATGCTAATTTCAAGCACAGCTGGATCCAGGAATGACTCCGTCCAGAAATTATTTATCTTTTGACTCTGCTCCCCTGTATATAATGACTTTATTGAAAGGTAGACCGTATGCATATGGTGGGAAAAATTGCTGCTGGTAACCTTGACTGTATCTTAGGCTACAATTCAAAAGAAAAATCAGGTCATCTCATAAGAAAATTTAATTGATACCACTTGACTAAAATTCTCACTTCCAAAGCAAACAAAATTGCAGGAAATATATTAACTAACTTTTTGGATTAAACACCTTGGAGCACTTCAATGCCTTAGAGAATGTGTTAGTCTATTCTCAGGCTGCTGATAAAGACATACTCAAGACTGGGCAATTTACAAAAGAAAGAGGTTTAGTGGACTTACAGTTCCACATGACTGGAGAGGCCTCACAATCATTGTGGAAGCAAGGAGGAGCAAGTCACATCTTACGTGGATGGCAGCAGGCAAAGAAAGAGCTTGTCCAAGGAAACCCCCCTTATAAAACCATCATATCTAGTGAGACTTATTCACTACTATGAGAAAGCAGGAGAAAGACCCATGCCCATGATTCAATTACCACCTACTGGGTCCCTCCCATGACATGTGGGAATTGTGGGAGTTACAATTCAAGATGAGATTTGGGTGGGGACAGAGCCAAACCATATCAGGGGATATGTGATGGGAAATCACTATTAACATCACACACTTCCTTACTCCTACACTCACCCCCAACTCTGCCCAGGACCACATGGCATTTCCTTAGAGGAAAAGATGCCAAGCATCCAAACAGCATAGATCTTTCATGGGTAGGATGACCATACATACCACTTTGTCTGAAATTCTTTTTGTTTATTCCTGTTTTTGGCTCAGGACAATTAACAGTAAGACTTACTTTAAACCTCCAAAGTATTGGATTGGTGCAAAATTAATTGCAGTTTTGCTGTTAAAGTGATGACAAAATTGCAATTACTTTTGCACCGACCTGATATCTAAATTTAGATGTAAATTATACACTGTGGATAAAAGTACATGTCTTCTCTCCCTAACAAAGGAAGTTGGTGCATTTGGACCAACTAAGAGGAGTTGAAAAGTTGTCTTTTCTTCAATGCAATTTGTTTTTGGTGGGGAGGGGGGATGGAGTTTCACCCTTGTTGCCCAGCTAGAGTACAATGGCATGATCTCGGCTTACCACAACCTCTGCCTCCCAGGTTCAAGCGATTCTCCTGCCTCAGCCCCTCAAGTAGCTGGGGTTACAGGCATGCCCCACCATGCCCGGCTAATTTTGTATTTTTAGTAGAGACGTGATTTCTCCATGTTGGTCATGCTGGTTTCGAACTCTTGACCTCAGATCATCTGCCTGCCTGTGCCTCCCAAAGTGCTGGGATTACAGGCATGAACCACCAGACCTGGCCCAGTACTATCTATTAATAAAGGAAGGGGTGCACATTTCTTCTATCCTCTCAATGTAGAGAAGGGTTTTAGAGAGAATGAAAGGAATAAATACATAGGTTTTGTTGTTGTTGTTGTTGTTTGCTTGCTTTTTAGTACTGCATTAGCTGGACAAGGGTCAACTCTCTGGCAGGAACCCTGGCTACTCACAAATTGAATGTAAGTTTTCCTCACAGGCAGCATTTCATTTATGATTTCTCCAAAGAAGAGGAAAATTATATATGTTGAAATAAATAATGTGGACAAAATGATGTAGAGACAAGAGCACAGCACAGAAAGGGCTATGTCATATCTGTCATCTTCACTCACAGTAGAATAACTTTACATGCTAGGGGAAGAAAATGATATATCAATTATAAATATAAGAAAATATGTGTATATAACCATGGAGAAATACAGAGCATAATTTATAGTGGCACATTATATCTCAGCTATCATAATTTTTCAAATATCATATTCTGTAAACTGGTAATTATAAAAAGTTTATTAAGATGAATGTTAAATATAAAGGTAAATTATGAATGAAATTTAAAACAAAAATGTTATAAGTCAAGATGCTTTTGACTTTAACCATCAGAACAACAAATTGACTAATGGACAAACAATACAAATTTATATTTTTCCCCAAAATAAGAAACCTAGGAGTTGGTGATTCCAGATTTCTTTCATCAGCTTGATGATGCAATTAAGAGCCAGGATCTTTCTGTCTTCATGTTATTTCCAGTCTAACTGCATTGTTCTTTTTGTGGACACAGTGATAGGAACAGCTATCTCATCCTTACACCAGCAGTCCCCAACCTTTCTGGCAACAAGGACTGGTTTTGTGGGAGACAATTTTTTCACATATGGGAGGAGGAAGTAGTTGTTTGGGGATAAAACTGTTTCACCTCAGATCATCGGGCATTAGATTTGCCTAAAGAGCACATAACCTAGATCCCCTGCATATGAGGTTCACAATAGGGTTCACACTCCTATAATAATTTTATATGGCTGCTGATGTGACAGGAGGCAGAGCTCAGGAGGTAACACTCCCTTACCCACCGCTCGCCTCCTGCTGTGCAGCCCAGTTCCTAACAGGCCATGAACCTGTACCAGTCCCCAGCCCGGGTGTTGGGGACCCCTACCTTACACAATAAACTTTTTTAAGTATGAAAGGGAAACTGATAGTGAAATCATTTTTTTCTCTCAAAGTGGACTTCACACCCCACCACGACGTCTCTGTGAAAGCGGGAAAGAGAGCAAGAGATTCCCTTCTGATGCCATTTTGATGCATGGAACCCATTCATTGATTTGATCTTCTTACTGTACCATACAATCTATACCACGTAAAGTTGGCAAACTATTATAAGCATGATATGGTTTGGCTGTGTCCACACCCAAATCTTATCTTGAATTCCCACATGTTGTAGGAGAGATCTGGTGGGAGGCAATTGAATTACGGGAGAGGGTCTTTCCTGCGCTGTTCTCGTGATAGTGAATGAGTCTCCCAAGATCTGATGGTTTTCAAAAGGAGTTTCCCTGCGCAAACTGTCTCTTTGCCTGCTGCCATCCGTGCAAGATGGGACTTGCTCCTCCTTGCCTTCTGCTGTGATTGTGAGGTTTCCCGAGCCACGTGGAACCGTAACTCCAATTAAACCTTTCTTTTGAAAATGCTCAGTCTTTATCTTTATTGGGTATGTCTTTATCAGTAGAGTGAAAATGGACTAATACCAAATAGTTCTATTGTGAAGATATAGCTTTGGAGTTAAAAAACAAATTTTGCCTGCCCTACTTGGTTAGGCAGACTTTCATTTCAACTGAACATTTTTTATAAAGTAGAAATGTCATGTCGTTAATGAATGAGAGGATCCAGAAGTCCTATGCCTCTTCAATAAGGCACCTTAGATTCTGAGCTGCATGTTTCAATGGCATTTATCTAAAATGAGACACTAAATGTGTTTAGTGGATACAAAGAACAAGAAAAGAACACAAAGCTATTTTTGTTTTGCTTTCAAAGCTGCAAAAGGCTTTTTAATTTATAGAATGTTTTGAGGTTTGTATATTAAGAAAGGGGAAAAATTTATATAATGCTTATAACTGACCACAATTTTAAAAGCCACAAATTGATGAAAAGAGAGATGTACATTTACATATAATACTCCTGCTTGGAAACAGAAATGTTCACGAAGTTTCTGAAAATTGATTTTGTAATTTTTAAAGATCTGCTTTAAGGTTTTAGGATATGTTTGAATGTCCAGCTTTACCTAGAAATTCCTGTCTTTACTTTTTTTTTTTTTTTTCTGTGAATGTATTCCTAGATTTTTTCTTCTGGGTGTGAGGGAAATGTTATGACGTAAATGTTGTCCGTTACAAATTCTTATGTTAAAATCCTAAACCCGTAATAACTCAGAATGTGACTGTATTTGGAGACAGACCCCTTACAGAGGTAATTAAGGTACAACAAGGTCATGAAGGTGGGCCTCAATCCAACATGGCTAGTGTCCTTATAGAAAGAGAAAATGGGGTTCACAAACATGCATGGAGGGAAGACCATGCAAAGACACAGGGAGGAGACAGTCTCCCACAAGTCAAAGGAGAGGGCTTCAGAGGGCACCAATCCTGTCATCCTGCCCATACATGGATCTTGGACATCTGGCCTCCAGAACTATGAGAAATTGAATTTCCATTGTTCAAGCCACTTATCTGTGGTGCTTTCTTACGGTAACCCTAAAAATCTACTAGAGGGGGCAGGGAGGTAAACAAGGTAAAGCAACCAAGGAACTGTTAAACACATTAAATGGTTAAAGACAAAATGAGTGGCTTGAATATGTTGGTAATTGATAACATTAAAACAGCATTTGGTAGGGAAGTAGAAACACCAGCACCATGTTCTTAACACCCTCAAAAATCCCAGAGGAAAAGATAAATATTCAGAGAAAATTGCTTGAAAATGACTGCACTTTAATATTTTGAGGCCATGGCTTTAAATCCCCCACTACAAAGTATGTGTGAGATAGATGTGTCAGGGAGGATTTTGTTGTCCCAGGGTGAAGATAGTCTAAGAACACAGGCAAGATGTCTTGCTCATTCTAGAACATTGCCAAATAATGAAAAAGACACATGTTAAAAATGAAAAGAAAATGAAAAATGGAGAGAAACTGCCTGAACTAAGACAGGAGCTTTATGTTGTGGAGGTAACTAGATGAATGACAATTCACAGATATTAATAATTATCATTACAACATTATACATTTATTTTAATAAATATTTAATTTGTGTATTTTATTGTAAACACAATTCGTATTCTCACTATCTAGAGTCTAGTCATAGCTTCTTTAGAAAGGAACAATGTGTCTATCTATAACTAAACACTTTCAGAAATAAGCTGATTCTGTTTAAAGTTTAGTCCTGTCCCTGACTCAGAAGGTCCTACATTCTTCCCAACATTTATATACAAAGTTCAAAGCAGTTTGCCTGTGTTTAAGATTGTTTTCTTCATAAAATAATTTTTAAAATATCATATAGGTGTATTCTCAGAATGCACTCCTATATATTTTTGAACTGTCAGTTCAGGACTGTGGGTTGATCTGAAACACTCAGTGTATCCTGAAGGTCAGTATATTTGAATTGCGTTGGGTTTGGTCCATCAGATGCCTGGAGGAGTTGTTCTTTAAAAAGATGATCTAGAAGTAGCAAGCTACTGTAAAAAAGAAAAAAATAATAATTCTTATTTTTTTCTTTAAAAAAATTTTTCAATTTTGCAGAGTCACTTCTCACCTGAAGGACTGATTTCTTTCTTCTTTTTTACCATAAACTTTTATTTGATATGTGGTACACGTACAGGTTTGTTACATAGGTAAATGTGTGTCATGGTGGTTTGCTGCACAGATCAACCCATTACCTAGGTATTAAGCCCAGCATCCATCAGCTATTCTTCCTGATGCCCTCCCTCTCCCAACTCCCTGTCCCCACTGACAAGCCCCATTGTGTGTTGTGTCCATGTGTTCTCATCATTCAGCTCACACTTACAAGAACGTGTGATGTTTGGTTTTCTGTTCCTGCACTAGTTTCCTGAGTATAATGGCTTCTGGCTTCATCCATGTCCCTGTAAAGGACATAATCTCATTCCTTTTTATGAATGCATAGTATTCCATGTTATATATGTACCACATTTTCTTTATCCAGTCATCATTGATGAGCATTTATGTTGATTCCATGCCTTTGCTATTGTGATTGGTGCTATAATGGGCATATGCTTGCACGTATCTTTATAATAGAATGACTCATATTCCTTTGGGTATATACCCAGTAATGGGCTTGCTGGGTCAAATGGTATTTCTGCTTCTAGATATTTGGGGAATTGCCACACTGTCTTCAGCAATTGTTATACTGATTTACACTCCTACCAACAGTGTAAAAAGTGTTCGTCTTTCTCTGCAACCTCGCCAGCATCTGTTGTTTCTTGACTTTTTATAAGTCGCCACTCTGAATGGTGTGAGATGGTATCTCATTGTGGTTTTGATTTGCATTTCCCTATTGAGCGGTGATGTTGAGCTTTTTTTCATGTTTGTTGACTGCATGAATGTCTTCTTTTGAGAAGTGTTTGTTCATGTTCTTTGGCCACTTTTTAATGGGATTGTTTGCGTTTTTCTTGTAAATTTGTTTAAGTTCCTTGTAGACTCTGGATATTAGACCTTTGTCAGATGAATAAATTGCAAAAATTTTCCCCATTCTGTAGGTTATCTGTTCACTCTGATAATAGGCTTTCTTTTTTTTTTTCCTTCTGTGAAGAAGCTCTTTAGTTCAATTAGGTTCCATTTGTCAATTTTTTGCTTTTGGTGCAATTGCTTTTGGTGTTTTTGTCATGAAATGCTTGCCCATGACTGTGTCCTGAATGGCATTGCCTAGATTTTCTTCTAGGGTTTTTACAGTTTTGAGTTTTACATTTAAGTTTTTAATCCATCTTGAGTTAATTTTTGTGTAAGGTGTAAGGAATTGTCTTAGTTCTAACTTTCTGCATATGGTTAGCCAGTTTTCCCAGCACCATTTATTAAATAGAGAATCTGTTCCCCATTGCTTGTTTTTGTCAGGTTTGTCAAAGATCAGCTGGTTGTAGGTGCGCAGTCTTATTCCTGAGTTCTCTATTCTGTTCCATTTGTCTATATGTCTGTTTTCATGCCAGTACCACACTGTTTTGGTTACTACATCCTTGTAGTATAGTTTGAAGTCTGGTAGTGTGATGCCTACAGTTCTGTTCTTTTTAGTTAGGATTGATTGTCTTGGCTCTCCGGGCTCTTTTATTGTTCCATATGAATTTTAAAATAGTTTTTTTTTCTTAAATTATGTAAAGAATGTCAATGGTGGTTTAATGGGAATAGCATTGAATCTACAAATTACTTTGGGCAGTATGGCCATTTTCATGATATTGATACTTCCTATCCATGAGTATGCAATGGTTTTCCATTTGTTTGTGTCTTCTCTGATTTCCTTGAACAGTAGTTTGTAGTTCTGCTTGAAAAGGTCCTTCACTTCCCTTGTTAATTGTCTTCCTAGATATGTTATTTTCTTTGTAGCAATTGTGAATGGGATGTCATTCATAATTAGACTCTCTGCACTCCTGTTGTTCATGTATAGGAATGCCAGAGATTTTGCGCACTTAATTTCAAAGCTGTTTATGGGTCCAGGGGAGGTCAGCATGTTTGGAATGATTGGTGCATCCTTGTGAGGTAATATCTAGAGATAGTAAGTTATCCAGAGTGGACAGAGGGGTTTCTGTTGAAACATTTAGAGTGGCCCAGGTTCTACACACATCTACTTGTCCTAAACCTCATATTGATCTCCCTGAAGCCATCCTCGAGGAAAGCTTCTATGACTCTCGTTTGTTCCTGCTGAAAAATCACACTTCAGTTACCATAGCATATCTTTCCCTGCCTGGCTGGTTTGTCCTTTAAAGAAATCCAGTGGGAGGAAGACTCTGCCCTCTGCTGCCTCACCTCCACCCCATTCCAGCTTTCTCACCTGCACTCATCTGCTTCACTACCTTGGGGAGCATAGGACTGGCCTTACAGGTAGCCTGCCCTAGCATGGATTCTAACCAACCCATTTTGTCTTCACTTTTCCCCTCCTAAGACTGCCCTGGATTTTTGCTCTGAGGTAGTATGGTTTATTGCTAAGGCCCACTTACCACAAAGGCCTCACCAGCTGCCCTTTGCTGTCCCTGGCCAGAGCTCAGGCACCACCACACAGTGACCTTGAGAAATAAGTTACATGTGAAGTGCTTCGCATGAATGACCCCTCCTCAAATGGCAGAAACTATCTACCAGTGTCCTCTATGTATGTAAAACTCTTAAATTCCTTCATCTAGACTTAACTAAGCCCAATTTTAGGTTATCTGCAGATGATTATGAATTCATGATTGAAAGAATCCTTTAGAAACCATGTTATTTGAACCCTGGGAACACAGTTAAAACTATGACCAGATGAAACTAAGGAAAACTTAGTGTTTCATACAAAATTTTGCCATAAACGTTATTTTTATTAGATAAGCAAATATCTATACTCTATGTTTTTATAATATTGTTTAGAAAGCTTCTTAAAATTATTCAGTTAAAAGGAAAAATAGGGTACAAATGTACAGTTAGAAGAAGTAAAGTCTTGTGTTTGATAGATTAGTAGGGTTACTATAGTTAACAAAATCTATTGCACATTTCAAAATAGCTAGAAGAAAATAATTTTAATGTTCCTAGCTTTAAAAACAGATAAATATTTAAGGTGATGGATATCCCAATTACTTTAATTTGATCTTTATAGATTAGATGTATCAAAATGTCACATGTACCCCCAAAATATGCACATCTATTATGTATTAATAAAAAAGAGAAAATATTTTATGTCACAGTTATTTCACAGCTATAAGTTTTATAGAGTTAATGGCATGTTACTCACTACACTTCTTTAGGATAAATATGACTCTACTATGTAAATCAGTATCTACAAATGGGGCTTGTACTTGTTTTCCCTTCATTCAGTTCTCAAATAACAACATCTCAAATTAGAACAATCATCAGGAAATGTTTCATAAGTAAGTGGAGGTAAGAATAGTTGATTAGTATTTTTAAGTGCTTAGTAGAAATCATAAATCTTCTTAAAAGAGATCAATTATCTGGATATAAATAATCCGAAAATAATTTTTAAAGTCCCATTTATGCACTGATTTATTAATTATAAGCCGATCTTCCTGATGAGTGGCCAGTGAGTTTTTAAATTCACTTGTGTTCATTCATGGAGCATTACAGAATGCATACTGGCTTTATGCTGAAGAATTCCTCACAATGTTGGATATATTAGTGATGAAGTTATGATTAAAAATTCAAAAATTTCTGATTCCATTCTAAATGAGAATATACATTCAAAATTTAGTTTAAAATAAACTTTAGAAATAGAAATTATCCAGAAAATAAATTTTACATGCACCTATTTCTCTGCTATGATTTTTGGCAAGATGGGGAAAAGTTTTCCATGCCTTCAGACTTTCATTTTGGTATAGTCATATATATAAAAAGAGGAAAGCTAGAGAAGTTTAGTTATTTTCAAACTACATACTATATCGTTAAGTGTAAGGGATACTTTACATGCGTATTCATAAGTTAGTGCTAATTTTCCAAATTGTGCTGTTACGAGCTTGCGTAAGAAATTAAAACTTCTCACTTTCAATATAAATCCCAACTGAAACCGGCATTGTAACCAAGTACTACTCACCCATTGAGGAATCAGGAATCAGATACTTGATAGTTGGCAAAAAATGCAATGAAAACACAAAGAAAACTAACTTATGAGTAGAATTTGAAATCTTGTCATAGATGTGGGATCTTCCGAAATTGAAGAAAGTTCTGTTGGAAAATTTTTTCAATCATACGCTATTGCCAATGGAGATCGGACAGAATTAGACTGGCTAAAATTGAACGAGGGTACATCAACAAGATTGTTTACATGAGAAGTCATTCAAAAGATAATGATTTGTATATTGAAGATGAAGAGAGATATTTTGAAAAACTGAGGAAGTCATAAAATAATTTTATTAAATTAATTTTAATCTATTTGTCAAAAAAGAAATAAAGAATACAATAAGGCTGGGAACAGTGGCTCATGCCCATAATCCCAGCACATTGGGAGGCCGAGGTGGACGGATCTTGAGTTCAGGAGATCAGGACTATCCTGTCTCTACTAAAAATACAAAAAATTAGCCAGGCATGGTGGCACATGCCTGTAGTCCCAGGCTACTTGGGAGGCTGAGGCAGGAGAATCACTGGAACCCGGGAGGCAGAGGTTGCAGTAGGCCAAGATCATGCCACTGCACTCCAGCCTGAGTGACAGAGTGAGACTCCATCTCAAAAAAAAAAAAAAAAATACGATAAGATTATATGATATATGTTAGGATTGAGGGGCATGTTATGAACCATAACTCACAATTTCAAATGTGCTTTGTAAAACCTAAGATATCCTTTAAAATGTCTATATTTTAGTATTTTTCTAAGATTTAAAAAAAATTCTTGTTTTCACTATATAATGTGAAATTTTGTTTCCTTTGTTAATTTGGTTTATTTTCAATTATCTAGGATTGTTTCTCCTATTACTCCATGATGATAGCTTCTATATCATAGGTACATATGTATGTATATATCTACCTATCTACCTGTCTATCTACATGTGTACACACACATCTTGCCATAGGGATTATAGGTATATGTGTATATATATGGAATACATTTGAAAATGTACAAATGTAAAACATTAAACAGCTCCACCACAATGCCTCCTTTAGTATTACTCAGATATTTTTTATTTGTTCAAATACAAAAATAAAGTAGTATAAAATGTGTTATTTGTGAAAAGAACTTTATTTTTTTATCAAGTATGTATGAGTCCACATACATAGACAAATATTAAAAGATCTAAAAAATGTAGTATTAGAGCGTGTAGGGTAGGAGTGAGTACCTGGTTGTTGGAAGAAACTGTTCTTCCAGAGATGGGTGGTCATGGCAGTGATAGATACAGAAGCTATGCTTTTGAGAATAGGTGAAGAAAGTTGGGAAGTAAGTATCCCATTGAAATAGGACACTTTTGTGATAACATGAAAGGTGTTTTCAAGTTCATCTAATGGATTAGAATGCTCATGGATCCTTTTTGCTAATAGAATTCTATCAGATGGGTGGAAGAATTTTTAAAAGTATATTTAAGATGGCTGGGTGCAGTGGCTCACGTCTGTAATCCCAGCACTTTGGGAGGCAGAGGGGGTGGATCACTTCAGGTCAGCAGTTTGAGACCAGCCTAGCCAACGTACCAAGTCATCGTCTCTACAAAAAATACAAAAATTAGCTGGGTGTGGTGGTGCACACCTGTGGTCCCAGCCACTTGGGAGGCTGAAGCATGAGAATTGCTTGAACCTAGGAGAAAGAGGTTGCATTGGACTGAGATCATGCCACTGTACTCCAGCCTGGGTGACAGAGCAAGACTCTACCATATATATATGTGTGTGTATATATATGTGTGTATATATATAGATAGATCATATGTATATTCACATATAGATAGATCATATATAGAGATAGATCATATATATATACACATATATACACACATATATACAATATGGCAAAAGTCTTGACACTTTACAAGTGTTATAAAAAGGTGGTTAAATTTAATTTTTGATGTTAGAGCTGTTGCAAAACCAAATTTGTTGTCTTGTGAAGTTGTGTGTTTCTTGTAAGGGTCCTGAAAAATCCAAATAATTACTTCTTGAATGTGCTTTTGGAAAATTTCAGCACTAGAAAATGTGGACTTTCAAATGAAATAAGAATTTTAAAAGATTTTATCAGAAACCACTTTTATACCTGAGTACATGAGTGGATCAGGATTTGGACTGACTCTTACCATGGGGAACACTGTGTTTTCAGTGAAACCTAAAATTGTTCCTGTCAACAGAATTCTTTTTAATTTAAACTCAGAGGAGATACAGAGCTCCATTTACTGGTAGACTCAAAATATTATATGTCTTAGATTGTGTTTTGAGGATTTTCAAGTGTATATAAATGACCCTGAAAAGTGCATAGTACATAGCTATAAAAGGTAACTACCATTAACATTATAATATTTGTTTATAATATTTGCTGACTTGACTAGATCAATTTAACATAAATTTGCAAACTTTCTTAATAATTGAGAATTTTGCCTTGAGAAGAGGTTTCTGATCACAGTGGAGTAATATACAAATGGTGATAGATTGAGGTAAGTTTCATTGTCCAGGTTGGTTCTGGCAATTTGCTTGTTATCTCTTAAAAATAATCCCCTTAATAAAAATCTACTTTCTTTTATGTTGAATGTTTTATTCTTAAAAGTGAAATATAGAAGAAAAAATTATGTTAACCAAAGTTCTCAGTGTAGTTTGAATTTATTAAATTCCTGTCTCCATTTTTTCTTAGGTGTTTTTTAACATATGAAATAGGTTGGGGCTCCTCATATGGCATGTGGAACAGTTGTTTAATGCTTTTCATCTCATCCCAGCTGTGTTGGACAGTTCCCAAGTATACTGACTATGCTACACTTCAATATCTTGTACTTTTGTGCCTTAGGGCTATTTTTTTTTTCTTTTTTTTTTTTTGGAAGCTGGTGTATCTTACTGAGTATACACACAAGATAGCCACTCACAGATCAGCCTGGAAGTTTGCCCTATTAGCCTACAAACTACCTTTGGCTAGTAGGGAGCAAGAATCAGTGAATACTTGCTTCATTCATCAGTCATTCTGAAGAAGTTTCTGATTTGTCTTCTTTACAGATTTTTCAGTTAGTCCTCATTTTGTACATAATTATGCATTGCATATAACAATTTACCCTCAAAATTCTGTTGCTTAAACAACAAGCATTTAGGCCAGGTGCGGTGACTCACGCCTGTAATCCCAACACTTTAGGAGGCTGAGGCAGGCGGATCACGAGGTGAATGATCAAGATCATGCTGGCCAACATGGGGAAACCCTGTCTTTACTAAAAATACAAAAATTAGCAAGGCACGGTGGCATGCACCTGTAATCCCAGCTACTCAGGAGGCTAAGGCAGGAGAACTGCTTGAACTCGGGAGGCAGAAGTTGCAGTGAGTCGAGATCACACCACTGCTCTACCACCTGGACATCAAAGTGAGACTCTGTCTCAAAAAAACAAACAAACAAAAAAGCACAAGCATTTGTTATCTCACCATTTCTGTGAGTCAAGAATTTAGGAGCAGCTTATCTGGGTGGTGCTGGCTTAGTATATTTCAGGAGGTTGCATACAAGACGCCAGCTGGATTACAATCACATAAACACCTGCATGGGGTTGAAAGATCCCCTTCTGTATTTACTCATTGGTCAAGTTTATTGGACCAAGTGGCTATTGGTCAAAGCTCCAGTTCTTTTCCACGTGGGCCTCTTTCTGGTGATACATGAGTGTCCTTAAGATAGAGCATCTAGCTTGCCTCCCCAAGAGATCTAAACAGAGTAGGAGGAAACTACCTTTCCAATGACAGGGGTGAGGAGGGGGGTTAGACTTCATTTCTTTTGCTGAGAAAAGTATGAAAGAATGTGAAAACTACTGCAGTCAGACTAAGTCCCAGTTACTCAATGTGGCAAACTGTTAAATAATGCATTCTTATGTGACTTTTCCTTTTCCCTGTTTTGTTCTTTCCACTCCTTCATTTCTGCTTACATGGATCACCTTCTAAATAAACAACCTGCACCCAACTCTGTCTTAATTTCTTCATACGGAGCATTTCAAATTAATGAAGTTTAAATACTGTCAATATCAATATGTAAAGCAATATTTTACTTAAAACTGATATGAAATAATATCATCTATAAAAAGGAACTTATTTTGAGTTTTATTCATTCATAACTACTGAGACAGTTGTAGTTAATGTCCTTTTAACCTAAATTCTTGTATATGTCTACATACAATGTCAACAGTTATTTAGACAATATTCTAGTTTTTAAAGTGGTTTCAGAGAACTTTGGTTTATGTTACAATAATTGCTTTCTAAGACTAGCTCCTCTTAATCTGTATGCATAATTGATAGTAATAATAGAATTACTCAGGATAAAAGTAAAAATGCTAAATTAAAATGACCTTCAAGATACATAATTTAAACAACACTAAAATTACTTATTTTATAATTCAATTTGGATTATGCTTTATGCAGTTTACTTAAGACTATAATAAAATTAAATTACAGATTTGAAAATACATATAATAATTAGATTCCAATCTATCACAATCTCTGCAACAAAGCAATGAAATGAGTTTAAAATACCTGTATTTTTAAAAACTTAGAGCATATAATGTGATCAATTGAGTAGCAATAAAAATACCGAAATGAGAAGCAGAATAATATTGAACTGATCAAGACCATTCTGGTCAGATCACTGGCTTTGCCTATTCACTAGACATCCCCTACTTATCAACCTGATGCTCCTATTGTGTTTCCCAGAAGCATAGTAGTTTACAATATCATCTATAAAAATAACGTTTTATAAAAGAAAATAAGTCAAATTTGTAAGTCCATGGTCATTCATCTGAAGGATGAATATAAATAGAAATATGTGAATTCCAGTGACCTAGATGAGCTAGATGACAATTTCTGATCCAGTTAGATATTCTGGTATATCATTCAGGACAGAGAAGAGGTCAGGACACATTGGTAAGTGAAGTGTAAAGTGGTTTGGTTTGGTTTAGTTCATGGTTATTCCTCAGAACTATAGCTTCTTATGTAAAAACAAGGCAAAAATTCCAAACCGTCAAAATGTTTGGCTACAGCACAGGTAAATAAACAAAATTAAGCAGAAGTAATATCCGAGGTTTGTAGATTTCTAACTGGGGGCTTCCTGTTCATGATTAAGTATGATCAGTTACTGATAGAGTACTATTCAGAGATATATATACACTTATAATTTTTGCTTATTTTAAAGAAAATAAGTTATGTGTAGTTGTGGTCACTAATTATTAAAAAAGAAGATAAGTCATAGAAAAGAACTGTTGTAATTCTGAAATTGTATGAAGTCATTTATTTACATATCTGATACTTTTCAGCTATGCTAACTTGAGAATTATTGGCTTCAGTGAAGTTTATAAACACTTGGCTTCTGAGCATTTAATGTTTTAAAGTTGATGCTTTGCAAATATAAAAAGTCATGTTATAACATTGTTCCTTTCTTGACAATTATTAAACTGTCAATTCTATTATCAAAGCCCAGCAAATGGGCTATTAGAAATTATAAATGTAATATAAATAGAATATAAATTTAATCCTTTTTAAATGTAAATATTTCAAAGGCAAATAAGAATTTTAGTGAGTGTATGTAACTTGAATTAAGTCCCATTTAAATTAAAATATTATCCATCTCAAAAAATTAAAAAAAGGTTTCTGAATAGAATAGATTGTGGAGGATGAAAATTCAGTTTTTGAACTCTTCTTATTCTTTCTTACTTCAGTTGTATGATAACAGACACATTTGTCTAATAAATAAAATAATTCTGGAGAATTACTTTGTTATATGCCTCATAATTTATCGTAATAAATGAACCAAATGCTGTTTTTGGAGTGGTAAAATCTATAAAATTCCCATGGACAAGACCAACAGGGACATGGGCTATGCATTATCTTTAAGGAACAGAAACAAATGAAGAAAATAATGAAAAATAAATACTACCATGTTGGCCTTAATAAATGTGAAATAAAAGCAGCTGTATCAAAGGAACATATCAACGACAATAGTGAGGGCCTAAAGGAGGATTTTCAGGAAGGGCTTGGGTAATAAGTGGTGACTACCAGAATGGTTATGGGAAAGTATTCAGGCCAGCTGGTTATCCAAACAGCTGCAAACCATACAAAATAATTTCATTTACTTCTTATCTTCAACAACAGGTTGTAAGACAGCACTTTCCAATTTGAAGAATCATTTGGGAGTGGCTCCTGTCACCTGTTAATAGCAGTTAAACTAAATCTTTTGTATCAATAAGCTAAATGGAAGCATGACGTTGGGTCCCTCTAATGTTAAGTTCTGAGTTCTCATTTTTAACAATTGTTTTCATTATTGTATTTTTAGTTGCTATGCTGAAAAATCAACTTGCCTTTTATGCTCCTCCTCCTAGTATTGCAGAGCAATTCTTATGTTAAAAGCCCGGTGTGACAGTGTCATTATGTCGTAGTGTTTAACAGTTTTTAAAAATCCTTTTGTATAAACAAGTTCAATATGTAATTTCAATCTGTTGGACATTCTATTAAAATGTTTATAAAGTGAATAAATATATATGGGATAAAAGTGCTTATAATATCAATATAAGTAGCACAATTTCCCCACGTTATACATTTTTACAGATCATTGTGTAAATAGTTTTGTGAAACATAGGGTTATAAATTGTTATGCACTTCTGTTTTATAAGTATTTTCAAAATCTTTCCTCCATTCAAGCTAAGAATGTAAACATCACATAACCTTGAAGGAACAAAGAGTAAAAGTTTAACGTTAAGGGTTTAAAATTGAAATAATAGGCTCTTTGCAAAAACAAGATGACTGCGTTAACACACCCTGAAATTAGCAAGTGTAGTTCATTCCAGGAAAGCAAACCTTAGCATTCATAAAACATTTAGTATAATTCACTATATTAACACTTGATCAAGAAAAATACACATGCTTGTGTCAATCATTATCATATCATATATCATTTAATCTATATGATTATATATCAACAGATGAGTAAGTAAAACCATATAATGATCTTAATGGATGCACAAAAAATCACTTGACAAAACCTCATTTCCACTCATAAAAACTGTCAGAAAAACTAAGAATAGGCCTGGTGCGGTGGCTCACGCCTGTCATCCCAACACTTTGGGGGGCTGAGACAGGCAGATTATGAGGTCAGGAGATCGAGACAATCCTGGCCAACATGGTGAAATCCTGTCTCTACTAAAAATACAAAAATACACACACACACACACAAAAAATAGGTGGGCGTGATGGCGCAAGTCTGTAGTCCCAACTACTCCGGAAGCTGACGCAGGGGAATTGCTTGAACCTGGTTGGCAGAGTTTGCAGTGGGCCGAGATCACGCCACTGCACTCCAGCCTGGCAACAGAGAGAGGCTCCATCTCAGAAAAACAAAACAAAACAAAACAAAACAAAACAACAACTAAGAATAAAAGATAACCTCCTTAACCTAATAAAAGCTGCACTTAAAAAAATAACTCAGCTAATATCATTCTTAATGATGAAAACTAAACCCTTTCTCCTTCAGATTTGATACAAGAAAGCACTTCCTCTCACAACACTGCTATTTAATATCCTACTAGAAGTCCTACTGACTGCAATAAGATGAGGAAAAGAAATAAAAGGTATGCAGATTGAACAGGAAGAAACAGAACAGTTTTTATCTACAGATGCAATCATTACCTTTGTAGAAGATAATTTTCTCTATAGAAAACTCTACTATCTACTATTTTTGACAAAAAGATCTTGGACCTAATAAACTAGTGTAACAAGGTTTGCAGGACATAAGATCATCATACTGAAGCCAATTGCTTTCCAGTAATGAACACTGGAATATTGGAAAGAAGAAACATAAAACAAAACAAATATACCACTTAGAACAGTAAACAAAAATGAAGCATTTAGGTATAAATCTAATAAAATAATTATAATATCTCTATGTAGAAAACCATAAAATATCTAAAAGAAACCAAAGAAGATATGTGTAACTGGAGAAATATTTCTTAACAGAAATTGAAAAAATCAATATCATTAAGATATTATTTCTTACAACTTGATTTATAGATTCAAAGCCATTTCACTCAAAATTCGGGAAAATATTTTAAAAATATATATGAAGAAATTATTTCAAATTATTTATATAGGTACTTGTCTTTTAAAAAGGTGTGCATGACTCCTCATCTCTTAAGCATGGGATGTGCAAAGCAACTTCCCTCTAAAGAGTAATGTTGATATAATGTGATGAGAGCCTTTTCTATGATGTCTTTCTCCCAGAAACCTGTAACACCAGTGTAACCATGGGAATAATATTAAATCTAAATTGAGGTATAGTTTACAAAATACTTGACCAATGCTCTTCAAAACAGTCAAGGTCATCAAAAACAAGGAAGTATGTGAAAATATTACAGCCTAAAGGAGCCTGAGGAGACATGGCAACTAAATGGAATGTGGTAGTCTGAACAGCATTCTTGAACAGAAACAAAAGACATTAGATAAAAGCTAAGGAAACTGCAATAATACATAGACTTTGGTTAATAATAATGTAATATTGTGTCACTAGTGACAAACATACCATGTGAATGTAAGATGTTAACAATAAAGGAAACTGGATACAGAGTCTATGAGAACATTCTGTGCTACCCTTGCAACTTTTCTGTTATCCCTAAAATTATCGCAAAATACAAATTCCATTAATTTTTTAAACTAGCCTCTTTAAAAAATATTTATTAGGTAAGTAGTTTTTTTCCTTTGTAATGAAAATTAAATGTTAATATTGTTCATAGGTAAGAACGTAGACAAATGGACATTTTATGTAACTCTGCCAAGAATGTAAATTGATAATGTGACTGGGCAACATAGCATGACCCATTTTGTATAATGGACACACAGAAAATTTCCATTTTATGTAATGAACACACACACAAAAATTAGGCAGGTGTGATGGTGCACACCACCTATAGTCCTATGTGGGAAGCTGAGGTGCAAGGATTACTTTGAGTTTTATATTACAGTGAGCTATAATCAGGCCACTGCATTGCACTCCAGCCTGGGCAACAGAGAAAGAACCTGTCTCAAAAATAAATAAAATAAATATATTGGTAATTTATTTTCGAAGAATAATTTATGATATTCAAGGAAAGACAATGAACACTTCAGTTATTAACAAAATGAGCCCTGAGTTTTTTTTGCATATAAGAGTAAACCACTAGTGATGAATTCCTCTAAAAAAAAATAAACTGCTATGGGTTTCTTTTTGCTACAAAGATGGGGAGGTTCACTGTGGCACTGGGAATTCAAATGCTGAAGATTTCATCTTGGCAGTGCAAAATCAGACCATCCATTAATCCACCCACAGTAAAGGCAAGTCTTATTATTTGTTGGTCAGGGAAATCTTCAGCTAGGTAAGGATCTAGCACAGTGGAGTTACTAACATTCTGGATTGTCTAAAATTCACAGTTATCTAGCTTCCGCTGGGTAGACACAGTTGCAGTGAAAAACACAACTTAATTTTTATATCACCTCAGCAACTGTGTATCCAAATAAAACAGAGTGGTTAAATTTGGCTAGCTGATTAGTACAGACCAACAAATTCTACTTTTGCAAATTTGCTAGTCTTGCGACTTTGGTAAAGTTATATATTGTGAATAAGTTTTTAGTAAATATTAGCTGTGATAAAATTTGTGATTCAATACTATATAATGATCGAATTTCTATTTATTTAATTTATCCTTTTTCATCAGCATCACCCCAGACTCTGCTCTCCCACATTATATTTCAACCATTCAGACCTACTTGCAATTTCTGGATTAACTCACACTCCTTTCTTATTCTTGCCCTTGAATATACTCTGCCATGATAAAAATACATTCCTCTATATGCTGATTATAGCATTTATCATATAATTGTGTCGGCTACTTGTCTATTTTCCCAACTAGGCTCGGTGCTTCTTGAAGGCAGATGCAGAGTTTTACTTTTGTTTCTAGTCTTAGCATTCATAAGATAGCCACATGTCGTAGGCACTTGACAAATCTGTACCTATAGCTATGGACATTTCACTTTAATCAATATTGTGGATCCTCCATCAGTTCTTGAAGCATGGTTTAACAGCTGACATCTAAATGGTTTATATTAAAGCATCCCTAAAATATAATAAGAGGAGGTACAATCATCTCTGACCTATTGACTCTTTCCATATCTCTTCTTCCAATTATGGAGCATACCTTTCATGACATGCCCCCAATTGCTCCATTTTAAGAGTCTCCTAGAGACCTCTGTTTTATTTATTTTCAAATAGTTCACTTGGATTTAAGCAGATACATGCAATAATATAATCTCTGTATTAGTTTCCTAGGAATGACATAACAAATTACCGCAAACTCATTAGTTTAAGAGAACAGAAATGTATTTGTCCGTGGTTTTGGAGATCAGAAATCCAATTAAAGTGTCAGCAAGGTCATGCTTCCTCTGAAAACTCTAGGAGAAAATTTGATCTTTCCTCTTCCAGCTTCTAGAGGCTCTGGGTGTTCCTTGACTTAGGACTGCATAACATCAGTCTTTATGTGCATGTTCACATGGCCTTCTCCCCTGTGGTCTTCTGTGCTTGTAAGAACACTTGTCACCGGATTTAGAGCCCACCGAGTTAATTCAGAATGACTTCATCTCAAGATACTAAATCTGTAAAGACCCCATTTCCAAACAAAGTCACATTCACAGATATTTAGTGTTAAGTATTATATACATACTGTTTTGGGGCCACAATTCAACTCATTGTCACTCCAAGGCAGGCTCCCAGTTATATGTTGTTGGAGCTCTGAAAACATGTTTGAATGATGGAATCCCAAGATAAAAAGTGATATTGCTCATGTGTATAATATATGCAAATTTTTTTTCATTTTTTTTTCCCTTAGATGTCTTCCTGGGTTTTCTGGTCAATTTTGTGAAATTAATATAAATGAATGCTCTTCATCACCATGTCTACATGGTGCAAACTGTGAAGATCACATCAATGGATATGTTTGCAAATGCCAACCAGGTAATTATTTTAAAAATAATAAGCATATTGCATATATATTGTAATAATACGTATGTTTATGTAAATGTATATGTACATGTATGTATAATACGATTTTGACAATCCACTCCGCCAATACTGTTGTTGACTATTGTTCAAGTTCTAAGCAATGATCATTCTTTAAAACCATGAAATGAACGTTGTGTAACACTAGAAAGCAAGCACTTAGGCTGTCATCAGGAAACATTAACATTTAGAGTACATACCTTATTGATGGATTTTCTAAACATATGTAAGCCTCATACTTCTGATCTTTGTATCAATTATGCCTGGCACACAGCAAGTACTTTATAAATGTTAGCTCTTATTAATATTGACATTATTATTTCTTCCAACAATTGTCAGCACAGAGATGGACAAACTGAATAAACTTGTTTTCTTCAAGGAATAATTGCTGCTATTGTCTAAATATTTGTGTCTCCCTGAAATTTATGTGTTGAACCCTAATCAACAATATGATAGTATTAAGAGGTGGGACTTTGGAAAATTATTAGGTCATGAGAGTAAAGCCCTTGTAAATGGGATTAGTGATTTTATAAAGTAGACCCTAGAGAGCTAGCTGGCCCCTTCCACAATGTGAGGACACAGCCAGAAGGCAACATCTAAGTACTGAGAAGCAGGCTCTCCACAGCCACAGGATCTGCCATCAACTTTTTCTTGTACCCTGCAGCTTCCAGAACTGTGAGAAATACATTTCTGTTTTCTGTAAGCTATCCAGTTTATGGTATTTTTGTTATAGCAGTCTCAAATGAACTAAGAAAACTACTCACTAAAAATTGGCCTTTTTGACCATCTCTACCTTTGGTCATATTCCTTTAGGTCTATATTGATATAAGTGACTGGTGTTCATGCATTTTTTTCCTTCTTTTTTCTTTAGTTCTCTAACTGCAGATTTGTTGCTCTTTTCCTACATCTTCTGCCACTCATCTTATTTTCAACATTCAGTTACAACAACCCAAAAGGGATATTGAATGCCTAAATTTCCTTGAGCAGCAGTAATTTCTCAGAAATATATGTAGGGGATATTTCTGGTCACTTAAAAAAAAAGTTGTTGAGCCAGGCATGACAGTAGCATGCCTATAATTCCAACTATTTGGGAGGTGAGGTGAGAGGATTGCTTGAGCCCAGGAGATGGAGGCTGAGATGTGCTTTGATTGTATCTATGGATAACCACTAAACTCCAGTTTGGGAAACATAGCAAGGCTTCATCTCTTAGAAAAAAAAATCACTATTTACCTACCTCACAGAAGTCTTCAGAAAGCCTATGGAAACCCTGGGGTTCTGGGCTTCTGGTTATTGGGTCCACTAAGGAAATAATAGCCATGTGAGTATTAGGACTAACATGATTTATGTGAAGTCATACAAACTAGTGAATACCCATCACCTGAGTGTCATCCACGTACTATTTAGAAGTTAAACATCACTCATAGACCTACTCTGTGTTTTGAACATTCATTACTAGTACTAGGTTTTATTTGGTCACATAGAACATCTGGAGAACTTTGCACTTCCCTTTTGAAATAACCACCTGTGCATAAAACTGGAACTCTTGTAGGTAAAATAAGTAGAATGAAATTAAAGTTTTCTTATGTAAGAAATGAATACCATTTCAAACATTTTGCCTCTTTCAAGCAAAAAATATCTTTATTGAGTCCACAAACACTTAATACTCTATGGTAGCTAGCATAAACAATAAAAAATTCTACAAAAACAGTTAAGAAGTAAGATACCCATATAAATTTTGTTTATTGTAACAATAGGTATCTTATAACTACTAGATTCATTTTCTGTTTCATGTTAATGAATGTCTTAGAGGTGTTAGGTTAGTTTTGATGTTGTAGGTTGATTCCACTACTCCGGATTCACTTGGAAGCATGAGGATATTTTTAAGCTGTTGAATCATTCAGGCTGCTTTTCAGATCCCTATTGGGAAGCAGAAGATCTCAAAATGATATCCACCTGTGCTGTTAGGCATTATTCAAAATCTGCTAATACCTTTGACTTAAGAATTACACTCTTCCCAACTTAGTTATGGGAATGAAAACTAAGCGACAAACGAAAAAAACAAATTTGTGGAAAATGCTATTGACACGTCCCCAACACTCCTGTCTCTGCTCCAGCCATAGCTCTTAATCATGCCAATCCATCCTCCCTTTAAAGTTATTTAAGGAATAATTTTGTTCCTGCAGATTACTCTTCATCCCTTTCTCATTTTCTTGATGGGCATAGTTTGCCATGGTTTCAGGGTGTTTTCATTACCACAGTAAAATTAACTATCTTGTGTACAATTTTATAGCTTTGGCAAATGCATAAAGTTGTGTAACCACCCTCACAGTAAGGCAGTTAACCACTATCCTCTAAAATTTTCTCATGCTGTCCCTTTGTAATTAACTCTTTACCCCCAAAAGGAACTGATTTTGAGAGAATACTAATTATTTCTCCATAACTTTTATTGAAAATTCTACCTTTTTTGAGCACTTCTTTCTCCTATGTATGAATTTTATATTTCAAAGGTCAAATGTGTGAGTTCTTTGGCATGTATGTGCTTAGGAAATAATAATAATATCAGTATTACTGCATAGACACCATATTATTTTAGATGTATTAACTAATTAAGTTTTCATAACATTGAGAAAAGGGCATCTCATTTTACCTATCTAATTTTTCTAATAAGTAAACGGAGTCCCAGAACCACTGGGTAATGTCCCATAACATGTTAGGGGCAAAGCTAAGATTCACACCTAAGAAGTCTGCACTGACACTTGTGCATTCATCGTCTCTCATATTCCCCCAAAATGTTATCTTGGTGAAGAGAAACTCCCCATAAAGTTTCAGTTATGCAAGATGAATACATTCTAGAGAGCTGTATCATGCCTATAGTTTATAGTAAATGTATTGTACAGTTAAACATGTCAAATGGTGAGAGCTCATGTTAAATGTGCTTACTACACTAAAAAATTGAATTTACCGATCATTAGAAAACAAAGGCCTTCCAGAATAAAATCCATCAGTGTGGTTCAGCTTAGTCTAGATGTCAGCAATTCTAAACACTGTGAGAATTCTCAGGAAGTCTCCTACCCAAATCTGTTTGATTTTCTCTCTCAAATATTCCATTAGAAAAATATGAAACTTTTCACTCTTCTGAGTAGTTCACAGCAATTTGCTTTCTCCTAAATGCCATAGAAAAACACAAAGACTGATTTGTTTCATTTGCACATGTCCACTTTTCTATGTCATTCATTTTTAAAAAGCCTTAAATAATTCTGATAATTCTTTCCTAGGCTTTGATCTCAGTCGTGCCATTATCCTTATCTTACACAGCTCCAGGTAGAAAACTACACTAAGTATTCCTCTGTCTTTAAATTGGTTAAACACTATAAATCATGGCCATTTTCTTCAGTTGTGGAAATCTTTCTTACATTCATATTATGTTGCTAATTATCAAAATACTCTTGTCTTCATCTAAAAACAACTCCATGGTTGTAACCTGGATAACTCCTCCTCTATGGCAAAAGGTTTTATCTCTTTTCTCCCTTCCCTCTTCATTTCAGTACAAACAGAGCTGCATGAATCCTGCAGTATTCTGAACAGAACACAGTTTGAAAAACTAAATAGTGTTTTCCCCACCAGACATTCTGTAAAACACACTGAAATTTAAACTGGATATAAGTGGATTAGAAGACATTGTAAATGTTGTTTATTTTTGTACCACCAAATCCTAGTAGAGAGTTTGTATCATAATCTGTCCTTGGGGAGTGTTCAGCACATATTGAAAAAGTACAGTACATTTGTGATGGCTAATGTTGTCCAGTCACTGACAGGGCCATGGTAAGCGTAAAGCCCTCCACCATCTCTAGGCAGAAAAATTATATAAATATACCCCTTCCTCCAAGCCAGCAAGGTATAATACTTGACAAGTGGAGTACAGGTTAGATTTCAGACCTCACTCATCCTCCCTGCATGAGTGCTTTGTGCAAGAAACAACCTGAACATCATTTAGGACAGTCCTAATCACAGAGTTCGTCCTGTACCTATATAGGGAATTAAATGGGTGTTTGATCTCATTTCCAGTGAAGTATCAATACAGCTATTCAGATTTTTTTTTATAGAAACAGAAACACAGTGTGTTTTTAGTTGAAATAGTACCATATATAACACCCAGTAAGTGATATCAGAGCTATCCCATGAGGTGCAAACTGAAAGTGATAGGGAACAGTTTATGTATCGCAAATTCACTCAGAGTTGTTCTCTATCCCTGGAACAGTCACTGTGGCCAGATACTTTTTATACCCAGCAGGGGTGCAATGGTGTTTATATTGCTGGTGATGCAAACTTCAAATGCATATTTTGCTCTTAAAGTAGTATTGTTCATTTTGTAGCAGAAATGCTGGACTCTCCTTGGGGCAAAAAAACAGAGAAACAAACATAGATAATATCTGCCTCCAGTAGCCACAATTATTTTCAGTGATGAGGTGGCTGCATTTAGAACAGAAGAGATACAAATAATCTTTCTTTTTAATCAAGATCCGTGAAAAGTAAAGAAATCCTTATTATGAGATAAAAGAGTGTATACTATTGTATTTTCATGAAGATGTACATGTAAATTTTTTAATATATTCTAGAGTTAGACTAAGAAGAGAAAATAATTTTATGTATCCAATTACCAAATAATATATTAACTAGTAAGACAAAGTTATTTTAGGTTTAGTTTTATTTTTATTTTATATTCATAAGATCAGATACAAATCACTATGGTCTCAGAGGGAAAATGAAATGAAAATAAGATATATAAATGTTAGAAGTTGTGACATTTATTTTCATTCGTAAACTCAAACTATTATAACTGTTATGTTATAGACTAGTAATATTAAAACTGGTCAGTATTTCTAGCTGAATATATCAATGTATTTAAAGATTTGGTTTAGTCTTCAATTTAAGATCACTCTAGCTTTAGGCTGGGTGGGTTGGCTCTCTTGAACCTGGGAGTTTAAGTTTGCAGTGAGCTGTGATCATGCCACTATACTCCAGCTTGGGTGACAGAGCAAGACTATCTCTACAAAAAAAAAAAATAAAATAAAAATTTACTCTAATTTTATTACAACATGTCACCTAAAGTTGTCTTTATTTTGCACCACAATTATTTTCAATCATTTATTCCTTATGCACTTACTTATATTATGTGTCAGACATTAGGTTAATACTACAAATTTGACACCATAATAATTTGAATGCTTTTCCTAGATTACTAATGACAATTTTTGGTTTCTGTTTTCAGTTACTAAACTATTTTCTGAATATTTGGTTACCCATTAAGAATGAACATAAAACCTACATAAGACTCAAAAGAAAATATATTTTGTTTCTGAACATTAAAAAATATCTTATTCAACAAATATTTATTTGCCTGATCTATATTTTCTTATTCTGGTCTCATTTCTTACTATTACCTTGTCCCACACCAGTATAAGCACCTATTCATTTTATGCATTTCTTTATACTAATGGGTACCTTTGACACTCACTATCCATTCCCGTGTAGTGTGGTTTCCTGTACTGCGGAGGCAAGAGTATTAAAAACTACGATTTCCAGACTCCCTCAAAACTGGAGTTGCAAATTAATTAAGTTCTGCCATAAGAAACATACCTTAAATCTGAAGGCTCTGATGGAGACCATTTCTGGGTGTCTTACTAGATTCTTCTGGTAAAAAATGTCATGAAGCTATGTGGTTCTTTGCAGCAGATCTCACTGTAGAGTCACTATTTCAGTGCATAGGTGCATTGAAATGGCAGCTCCCTGGTAATCAACTTTCCTTGAATTAGCACAATGGGTTATTTGAATTAGAACTCAAAAATTCTAATAGTGCTTTTCTTTTTCTCATCTTCCTGATTCTGACTGAGGGGACATCTCCCAGAAAGTCATATCTGTGGTTCTTGGTGTTACTCCTACAGCTTTCCTTCCTCTGATAATTTTGTAAGCATCTAATTCCATTCTTCAGATCCTTTTTGCTTAAATAACTAGAGTGATTTCTGTTTCTTGTAATGAATGTTAACTAACTTATTTTCTATCCTTGTTTGTTGTCTTTGATCAAGACAGCCTTAACATTTTTCTCAGTTTGACTAGGATTTAGACAGACTTCTTCCTGACTATTAGTCCTGATCTCCCTTCTTGTAGAGCATTTACTTTAGAAAACTTGTAAATTATTTCTCTGTCCCTTTGAGATGTAAATCTTCTCCCAGGCTGTTTCCCAAGAATCTGGGAGTCATTCCTTCAAAATGTAATCCTGTACTCCGGAGGCTAAGGTGAGAGGATTGCTTGAACCCAGGAGATTGAAGCTGCGGTGACTTGTGATCACACCACTGCACTCTAACCTGGGCACTAGGGCAAGATCCTGTCTCAAAAACAAAACAAAACAAAACAAAACAGCAAAAACAACAATGAAAGAAATCAAAACAAAATGTAACCCTGGAATAGTGCCCCTATTTCCAGTCTCTTCAGGAGAGTAGAAGCCTAACTTCAGTAAGAGACAGTTAGCAAGTACAGGCGACCTATTGAAATTGACCAAATTCCCACCCACCCAAACATCCCCCCAGTACTTTTCCGTTAGCTCACCCGGCCTTTAAAAATGTTCCTGTCCCATTTATTTCAGTGGGGTTGAGTACAAGCTCTCTACTCTATTGTAAAAATCTCTGTCTCCTATTGCAGTACTCTTGAATGAAGTCTTCCTTGTCTGTATAACTTGTCCAGTGCAATTTTTCTTTTATACTTTCCATCTTATGGTGTAAAGCTTTGTCATGTTTTTCACAGGATAAGCAGCAAAGGAAAACTGTGTCATTTTAATTGCTTAAAATATATTTAGAAATATTCAATCAGAAGAGGATACAATATAAAAAAATATAAAATACACTGTAATAAATGTGTATAACTACATGTGTTCTGAGAAATAGAATATTAGCAATAATTCTTGCCACCTCTATATCCCTCCAGGAATATCCCACTCCCTGAAGTAACTGTTCTGAATTTTATATTCAACATTCCTTTAGTATTCCTTAGAGTTTTATTATATATGTATGCATCTCTAAGCAATGTTATTAAGTTACATATGCATTTGAATTTTATAAGAGCAGTTATCAGGGCGTATTTTTATGCAATATGTTTTTATGCTCAATAATATGTTTGTGAGACTCAACTATGTGAATGACTAGCCATACTGGCTTTTTATAAACCCTGCAAAGATGTTTTTTTCCATCTCACCTTTTATAGCCTCCTTAGTAGAGATCCCTGCAGAATCAGCTCAGCACATGAAAGAGCATTGCAAAGTGGAAAGAGTCTTGGATGAGGATTTGATAAATTTAGTCTCTTGGCAGCTATTTTTAAGGTTGATGTGGACATTGCCATGTCTTTTAGACTCAGGCCTTATTTTTTTCTTATAATGCAGTGTTTCAATAAATTATTTCTAAGTATCTCAAAATATGTATTTAATTGTTTTGTTGCGATTTATCAGGGAAGAACAATCAGAATATCTTCCAAAGTATAAACGATAATTAAATTTTACATTTCCCAACAGCCAGGGTTCAGATTAAACGCTATTGGACAATACATAGAAAAATAAAGAAAAGTCAAAAAGTTGTAGTTAGAGTAAGCATAGTCAGTGAGCAGTGAGAGCTACCTGTAAAGACCTGTTGTCCCTATGTAGAAGAGTATGCTTAGGTTAACATGGTGTTGTGGCTAGCATGTTAGGCATATTAAGATACATTAGAAGTAATTATCTGATAGGAAAGAATCAATGGTTTCAAAAAATGTTCCTAATATGTACCCAGTAAATCATAGCTGAGATATTAGCTTATGGAGTACTTAGCAATGTTGGTTGATAGGTTGATGATGGAAATAATGAAATGTTTGACTAGCAAAAGCCAGACAAAATACATACAGTCAAACTATGTTTTGGTATGGAAAATTTTAGATTGTCATGTTTAACAAGAATTCTTATAGCCAACAGCCAAATGTACATAGACACAATACTTATATACTATAGAACCACAGTATAACAAATACTAAGTGTAAAATACTAACTGTAATACTACAAGTATTACAAAAAACATCATATATCTAGATGTCTATGGTAGTTGCTTTCCTCTGAATTTAAGATTCATATTAAGGGAATTATGAAGTATCTTTATTCTATTGCTTTCCATGTATTTATTCCGAAGTAAAATAAGTAAAGACATTTGAATATGTAATGCTGAATGGCACCACGGAAAAGCGCTGAGACATATCATACATGTACTCACTTTCATTTATACTTAACTGTGTGATTTTAGAGAAAATTATTTATTTTCTCTGAGTTTAATTTTCTCATGAACTAAATATAGATAGAATAATAGCCACCTGATAAACTGATCATGAAGATATGCTGAGGTGATCTGTACAAAATGTCTAGCATAATCATTTCAAATGATAAAAGCTAATAAATATAAGCTATTAGCAAAACTGTTTTTATTATCATTAAAAATTGCATATCTGCTTTGTAATTTTGTTGAACAGGATGGTCTGGACACCACTGTGAGAAGGAACTTGAGTGCGTTCCCAACTCATGTGTTCATCAACTGTGCATGGAAAATGAACCTGGCTCGACATGTTTATGCACACCTGGATTTATGGTAAAGATTATTGGTGGTTGTGGTTGTAATAATTTTTTATTCTCTTTGATATGCAGTAAACAATAGAAAATTACATGGTGAAAAATAAGGTTGGAGTAGTTAATCTTCAGTGCATCTCTCCTTCTCTGTCTGTACATGCTACACTTTTCTCAGTATTCCTCGTTCCCTTCTTGTCCATGCATCACTTGCACCCTCAGTCCTTTCTTTCAGGAGAAAAATACTCTGATAAATTGATCCACACCAAGGTGCAAGTGACTTAATGTATTGGCCTTTAATGTCTTAATGCATTTGGAAAGAGGATGCCAGTGGAGGAATTACTTAATACTCTCAGGGTCTTGGCAGAACTTTTATTTTGCCCAAGGACATAGTACTACTTCCAGGGTTGGGCTCAGCATATTGTATGTCCGAGGAGGACAAATCTGCTTCCTCAGCAAGTTTGAACTGGCCTGAACTCCATTAGCACTAGAAATGACTTTCCTTGGTAAAAATATCTCTATTAAAAAATAGCTTTTGACCACAGCCTTTTATTAAAACTGACCGCAGCCCATGAATATAGTGAAAAAAACGACGATTGGTAAGACTGTGTTATCAGAATTTTTAAATGTGTATTTATAAATAGCATTATTAGACCAGCTTTCACTGAGATTAAGGCTAAATAATTAGAGAGGGAATATAGTCAGGTGACCCAGTTCAAGAATAAAGAATCATACTTCAAGCATCTGGCCAGTGTATATAAAAGATGAACAAGTGTGAAGGGAAGTATAAATGGAGCTAGAAACTCCTTCTCAGAAGTGAAAGATCAGAAAGGAAAAACTAGAACCAAGAGTCTCTAGACGAGGTTAAGGAATTACACAGAAAAAAATAACCAATAACTGTCACCAAACACAAGAATTTGAAAAATCAATTGTGGAAGGACTTGGGCTTAATCCAGCGCTGTTCCCTCTTAAAAGATGTACCCAGGGCTCATAAGTTTTTTAGGGATATGAATGAGCTCAAACAGAAATCTTCTTTTCTCTGAGAATTTTCTAATTTTGTATTTGCCCTAGGAAAAAGATTTTCTTTCACTGCTCCCAAAGCAATAGATCTTTGGAGAAAATTTTCAGATGCTCTGATACTTAAATTGGAAGTTAGTTGGTACCAAGAAGTTATTTTTCTGACACCTCGGATTATACCAATAATGCCTTTCTCAAAGAGTCAGTATAAAGAGCAAAATACGGAGATGTGTCTTTTATTTAGCTATATCTTCCACCAGTACAGCCTGGTGGAAGATACATAAAAATCTAAATAACTTAGAAAATCAATGCTTATTTTATATATGACATGTTTTCATAAACACAAATAACTTACTACCAAATATCTCCAAAATTTCCTGAAATAATCTCCTGGTGTATGTTCTTTCACAGGTGAAATATGAATCTATTAATATTTGAGCTTTTTCTTTAAGAAAAAAATCAAAGCTGAAGTATAAATACATTAGTGTATGTTAGAAATATAAATATCTTGATAAAATATAGTTTTATAAGATCACGTGTCTACTAAATAGGAGAAAATGTTATAGACATAATACATTTACATTTTAGTAAGGCATTTACTAAATTAATTTCAAATGGATAGTTTTGCAACCATTCTCTAAGTACTTGAAAGCTGAAACAAAATTTAAAAATTTGTCATAGCAAGAGATAATATTTGTGTGAAATGCTACAACGAGATAAGGGAGATTCAACTTTTGCTAATGCATTAGTTACACTTTAAAATGAGTAGCTAAAGATAGGGGAAATTTAGTTTATTGAAACAGAATTTTAACACTGAAATGTTATTCATGCCAATGCTATAGCAGTATACATTTACTCTAAATTAGATATTCCTAGGAAATATACTTTTGAAAATCACATGCAAGTTATTACTTGGAATAGAAAATAAAATAATCTACTGAAGTATCAGAAAATCAAATATTCAAAATATTTGATAAAATATTTGTAGCAAGTTAAATTTGTAAATATTGAAATAGAATATTGAAATGGATACAGGTATGGAAAATGCATGAAAACATTAGAAAATTGCTTTTTAGGTTTATTTTTCCCTGCCCCACTAATCTTGAGTGCAAATGGGATATTAAAAGAATAAAAATCACAATCACGGGGAAATGTGAAACTTCATGGGTACTTCACTCACAGGAAGATATCAAACTTGAGAGAGTCTTAAGAATAAAGCAGTTATAAGAATTAAACAAAAGATAAATTGATTTGCATTAATACTAAAAATAAAGTGTGTATGTAGAGTGTAGGTGAACATGAAAGCAGGTCCATAGTGGAGAGCTGACAATGTACAAGGGGTAAATCATAGCATTCTAGCACTAGAGTAGATGGGAAGAGACTAAACATTGCATCAGTTATCACATTCTGGTGGAACATTTGCTCACTTCTCTGTCAACTCTGAAACACTGTAAACTCCTGAAGGACAAAGATAATGCTAGACGTTGCAGTATTCCTAAGAGTACAGAGCACAGTGCAGGCGGTCACTAATTTATAATTATTCAACTTTATGATTGTACGAGAGTGACATACATTCAGTAGAAACGGTATTTTGAACATCCCTACAACCATTCTGCTTTTTACTTTTAGCATGACATTCAGTAAGTTACATGATCTATTCAACGCTGTAATATAAAATAGGCATGGGGTGGAATGATTATGCCCAAGCTGTTGGCTAATGTAAGTGTTCTGAGCACCTTAAAGTAGGCTAGGCCAAACTATGAAGTTCAGTATATTAGGTGTATTAAATGCATTTTCTACTTATAATATTTTCAACTTATGATGGGTTTATTGTAATATAACTCCATCTTAAGTCGAGGAGCATCTGTACATGTGTTTTGATTTTGGTCATCATTGTTAAAGTTGTTTTATTAGAGTTCGTAGCATATTAGTCACAGTTGTTTTAAATTCCCAGTTTGATAATTACAGTTTCCCCACCATATCTGAGTCTGACTTCAGTGCTTACTCTGTCTCTTCTAACTACTTTTTGGTTTTTAGAATATCTTGTAATTTTATATTTAAAGACATGATAAGTTGGGTAAAAGGAACTCAGTAAATAGGTCTATAGCTTAACATTTTATGTTTATCTGGCTAGGAGTCAGGCTGTGTTTGCTTTGTTATAGCCATAGGTGTCAGAGGTTAAAATTTCCTCTTATATTTTTATTTTTATCTTGCCTGTTGTATTTTGGTTTCATTAGAAAATTCTTTTTAAAGAAATGTGAGGTGTGGAGTTCTTTCTGTTGTAATCTCCTGTTGTTATAAAAGATCCCTGTTGATGTGGCAGTAAGGTATGGGGAGAGGGTAAGCCTTTAATAGTCCTATGATTAGGCTTCAGTCTTGGTGATCCAGTGCCTCTGGCTGTGACCTTCAAATGTGCCCCATTCCCTTAGGTGAGACAGAAAAGCTGCAGAGGGCTGGAGTTGGGTATGTCCCTTCCCACAGGTCAATTAGGCTCTGGTAAAATAGTTTCACTTGAGGACAAGCCTTGTTAAGAGGAACAGAATGCTCTGGGAGTCTCCAAAATGGCTATCCTCTCCTCTCCACACTGGAAGCATGAGGAGATTTTTCTCCAAACCTCACTGTGAGAACCTTGTAGTATTTTTGAACGTAAAGTTCATTACAGTGTGGGATATTCCCTAAGAGGGGGGTCCCTTGTAGTTTCTAACTAACTCTCAAGCTCGTACACACTGAGTCTCCAGCATTTCATCAATTACAGTTTGTTTTTCTACCCTGGTTTTGGCTCCAGCAGAGGTTTCTGCCTCTGAATTTCTGCTCTGGTAAGCTATGATTCTTTGTACCTGCCTGACTCTCTCTCCGATGTTTGGGGGCAGACGTTTTCCTTTAATGGGAAATGACTTCAATTTTCTTAAAAATCTGAGGAGAGTTGATTTTTAGTTTGTTCAGTTTTTCTCTTATTGTGTAGATGAGAATGACGCCATCCAAATTACGCGCCAGACCAAAACCCACAATTTTGTGATTGTTTGAGAACGAAAGAACCTATGAATATATTTATTAAGAAAACATGAATGGATTTTCTTTCATTCGTGTAATTCAATGTGTCTTTTAAAAAATGGATTTTATTGTTCTAATTAGGCTTCTCAGGTATCTCAACTTGAATGGTGATCCTGTTTTTCAGAGTCACTAGAAGTCTTTATGGGATTGTTCAAAAGCCATTAATCTGACTCACAATCACATTCTCCATTAACATATAAAATATGAAAAATTAAAATTTTTCTTGCATGTGTACTCTAATTACACCCACTGATATGGTAACACATGCAACCTGTAAAGAACATTCAAGTAATTCAAATAATTGAAATATGCTTGTATTGAATTTTTAATTGAACTTGAAACAGTAAAGCACAATTCAAACCAATAAGCCTTTTCCCTAACAATTTGTAGCAATTCTCTTCACATCCAATCCTTTTCTGTTCACCTAAACTTCCCTTTAACATCTTTCTTCTTCTCAGAGATCTTCTGAAAAATGGCAAATTTTTTCCTGGTTACTTTTATTTAAGTTACTTTAAAAGTTTCACTAATTAGGTCATCATATAAAAATGTTAATTCAGCTACATATTTACAGGATTAGAAAGGATTAATATTACTACAATTATTTTTGTTTAATTATGAAGAGTGATGTGGGAAGTAAATAGTCCCTGCTGGATAGGGAGATGGGAACCGGTGTTTTTTTTTGTTTGTTTGTTTTTTTCTTCTGAGAATTAATTTTTTGAAAATAACATTAAAGGTCTGAACTTTCAGGTTTTTCTTAATGTTTTGAGCTATGACAATCTCTGACAAGCCGATAATTAGTGCAGATTATTCGTTTTAGCAGATCCAATTACAAAAGTGAATCCAAACAAGATTAAAGTACTTACATCATTTTGAAATTCAAATGTTCTGTAAAAGAATTTAAATGACAGAATGCAATTTTTGAATGTCCTATACTTGCTGAAAAATTCAAGGAAAATGATCATTCTCTTTTTCATTTGATCAGAACTGCTCATTTCTTCCTCGGTAAATGAAATTCTGCCAAACAAGATTGATCTCCATGCATTAACCAATGAGTGCCTATTGGTCAGGCTTATTGTGTGTTTTGTAAATGATAGAGTCGATGAAAGTGTTAATTACAGTTCTTAAATTAAAACACAGATAGTAAATGATAGAGTCGATGAAAGTGTTAATTACAGTTCTTAAATTAAAACACAGATATTTATATAGTGTGGAAGCTGTATTTGTATTAAAATGAGGAAAAAATGGAGAAACTATTTTCTGAGAAAAAAGGTTCTCAGTTCTATAGAAGGACAGCCTATTTGTGGTATTCAGTTTTTAAATGTCATCTTCAAATAAACCTAACACAGAAGACACCAGTATAGTAAGACAGACAAACATTTTGATGCATGTCTATGGTTCTGGTCTTTATTTTCTCATGAGATAAACTCATCAGTTTTATCAACAAATATTTACCAAGTGTTTTCTGTGTTTGAGATGACTTGTTCTATTAAAAATAATTATCTCTTAATAGGAAATAAAGGAAAGATGCAATTTTAGAAAAACTCATAATTCTTTTTTAAATAGATATTTTTGTGGTTTTGACATTTATCCTTATTTTAATTCAAGTAATTTGTATTTTAGATCAGTCAAAACACATCCTTTGGATACTCACTGAAATAATGTATTTGGAAAACTTATAAAGAAATACATATACACTAGTCTTACATTCAAATTAAGGAAAAGAGGACAGGCTCACATCTTCTTGCAATGAACTAAAAAAAATATCAATAATGCTTTTATTCAGGTGAAATTTGATACTTTGCTCTAATGTATGTTGAGCATAATTGTTTGCAGATCCTTAAAATGATATAAAAATCAATTAGTATCAGTTTGTTATCCAAAGAGAACACTCAGCTGTATGGAAGAGACAGATAATGTGTGGGATAATAAGGAAGTCAGCATTGGGTGCAAAATGCAGGAAACCGTATGATGAGGGAAATAAAAACATTAGCTAGGACACTTATTTGGTAGTAATATTAAAAAATAATAAAGCAATTGGTGAACCCTGAGTAAAGTAGTCATTAGAAGAGATTTCTCAATGGACAAAAGATAATGGCTTCCTCCTAAGGATTAGAAAGGTACCTCTAAAAGCACTGAAACTCAATCTGCACCGCGTAGTGGAAGTCCACCCTGAGGGTTTGCTCAGTACTGCTAATGAGAATGCTAACTATAAAATAGCCATGAGAAATAAGGCTCCATCTGCTTCTCAGGACAAGTTTTACCACAAACAACAACAACAAAAAATACACACAAAAAATGTATTTTCCTCTCCCCAAATCAATTAGGCTCTGGTAAAAGAGAGCCAAGATCCTTGCTTTTATGGAATCTATCAACTAAAAGCAGAGGATGGCAGTGGGGAAGACACCAAATTATTGTGTTTATTTATTTGTTAATTTGTTTATGGGCAGCAATGAGTGCTATGGGGAAGAAAAAGGTGGAGGGATGTGTATTCTGAGCATTTCTAAGCAACACAGTGACAGTATTTTGTAATGCAAGGTATGTGAGGGTTTTGGAGGAAAAAATGGTGCAAACGAATAAAAACATAAATATTAATGAAAAGAGGAAGCTTTCTGTATTAAATAAGTATAATGTATAATGAAAAAATGTAATAGTTTCAGAAGTAGAATATTTAAAATAACAAGTTGCCTTACATTTTATGTAATAGACATGGCACAGCTATGATGTACAATCTAAATGTCTTATAACATGCTGGGCGCAGTGGCTCATGCCTGTAACTGCAGCACTTTGGGGAGCCAAGGAGGGTGAATCACTTGAGGTCAGGAGTTTGAGATCAGCCTGGCCAACATGATGAAACCCCGTATCTACTAAAAATGTAAAAACTATCCGGGCGTGGTAGTGGCCATCTGTAATACCAGCTACTGGGGTGGCCAATGCATAAGAATTGCTTGAACCGGGGATTTGGAGCTGGCAGTGAGCCGAGATCTTGCCACTGCACTCTAGCCTGGGCAACAGAGTGAGATTCCAAAAAAAAAAAAAAAAATCTTACAACAGTAGTTTTTATTGGTAAATTGAGTATAGTAAAATAATGACCAGCTCATAGACCTATTTAGATATAAAAGATAATGAATGCCCACCTTTCATCTTTATGCATCAGATTTTTGCTTCAATGTGATTGGTGGAAGAATGTATTTGGTAGAAACCTAGAATATATTTAGTGTCATATATTGACTCAAAAAAGTAATGGCTTAACATTTTAGATTTCAATGAGATGGAAAATTCTCTGAGCTTCAGTTTCTTCACTTATAGCATGAACGTGTGGATGAATTAAAAGCTTGGCCATATGGAAGATAACATTGTTAACTCATTGGAGAGTTGGGCACAGAATTTTAAATGCCCATACTTAGAGACTGGTAGATCAGTGTTCTTTCCTCCATGCCATATATCTTATGGATTTATTTTTAAGATAGATAACTAAATGTAATATCCATTTATTTTTAAGGTTATTATATGTCAGGGCTGAATAATGTTCCATTGTCCAGATGTACCTTGGATTATCCATTCAACCTACTGAAGATTTTATTGATTGTTTCCAGGTTTTGGCAATCATCAATAAGGCTGTTATAAATATTCTTGTGGAGGTTTTTGTGTGACCATGTTGTCAATTCATTTGCTATACATCGAGGCACACACTCGCTGGATTATATAGTAATAGTGTGTTTGTTAGAAACTGCCTGTTTTCTGAAATATCTGTACCATTTTGCATTCACACAAGAAATTAGGCAGCATTTTATTATTTGTATAGCAATTACTAAAGTTGTAATTCAACAATTATTTTTGTGGCTATATATTTACTGTTTGACCAGCTACTCTCACCTCCCTTCCTCTCCTTCTCTATTCCCTTCTCCCTCTCTGGTCTGCTTTTCTCCTCTTCAGTAAGTTCCATAAAAACAGGAACTGTGCACACATTACCTACTTCTGTTCTCTAGGCAGATACAAGATAGTAGATTCTAAATAAAATTTTGTTGATTATTATACATGAAAAAAACATGAATGGATTACAATTATTGTGGTGTTAATCACAACTAAGCACAAGAATTTTGTGGAACAGTCTGTTGAATGAAATATTGTACACTGTTAAAGATATAATGCATTGTTTTCTACAATAATATTTAGAGTGATTTAAAATATCACTTGAGCCATAAGCTTCCATTAAAATGTTATTATTTATGAAGGAAGCCTAACTATTTGCCAGACTAAATGTCTTAGATACTTTACCTTATTGAATGATTAAAAAAATTTGGAATGTAAGAATCATTATTTACCCCTATTGTGATGATAAGGAAACAGGCTCAGAGATGTTGGTCGCTTATTCATAGGTAGCAAATGTTAGAATGTAGTTCGTCCAGTGAATCCAAACCCTGTATCCATGAGCACTATGTCAGAAAATTTTCACTCTGCAACCAAATACAGTTCTAGATCTTCTCACTCTGAGCCATACTCAGATTTCTTTTGGTGAGCACAGACTACATTAACTTATATAAAGATCAGCTTATATATTCTGTTATGGCCTGAATGTTTGTATCTCCCTCACCCAAATTCAAATGTTGAAGTCCTAACCCCTAAGACTGTGGTATTAGAATGTAGGGCTTTGGGGAGGTGATTGAGTCATGAGGTTTGAGTACTCATGATTAGGATGAGTGCTCTTATAAAAAGGCTGCAGATAACTAGATAGTCCCTTCCAGCCTGTAAGGACATAGCTAGAAGGCACCATCTGTGAGAAAGCCCAGACACTAAACATCCCTCAGCTTGTACTTCCAGCCTCTTGATCTATGAGAAATAAATTTCTGTTATTTATAAGTTAAACAGTTTATGATATTTTTTGTTACAGCAGCCTAAACAGACTAAGACATGGTTCCTTCAAATTCTTTTTTTTTTTTTTTTTTTTTTTTTTTAACCAAAACTTCTTTTTTTCACATGGTTCTTACATGATAACAAGTGGAACTGTGCATTTTACACTTGCTAGATTATTCGATAAATAATTAAATTCTAGCAAGGCAGTGGGAGAAAATATAACTTGCATCTATTGCATTTTCTATGATAAAAACCAGTCTCTGTTTCTCTGCTTTTTCTGGCATTGCCACTGAGAAACGACAGGGTTTTACACTTCTCTTTTGACTTAGAAGTCTTTTTTTTATTCATACAGAAACCACCTGCTTTATGCTTTTCCCCCCTTAATTAAAAATGAATAAAACTAAGAAAAGAGTCAATGTGTAGGAAGGAAGACCTGTTGGTTGTTGCTCTCCATGCAACTCAGGGATACAGACGTCCAGCACAGCATATCTTGCTTGCTGTTTTTGATGTATTTTGGATGTTAGATGGTGTCCTTGTATGATAGTGTTTGATTTGGTTTTGCCTTATTTTCTGTAACTGTTTTCATGTCATTTGCACTTGAATTCCCAAGTAAGGAAAGGGCTGTGTGCACATTCCCAGAGTTTGAAGATTAGTTTCAAAGACATTCTAACTATAAGGCTGACTCACTTCAATCTGAAAGGAGAAAGAAAAAAGTGTATTGCCACAGTATGTTGTAGAAAATGAGAGAGGCTTGAAAGTGTTCAGAAGACATTGTTCTTAATGTTCTCAAATGAAAATGCCAACTTTATGTTTCCAATGATAAATCAGTTAAAGAAAAGTATAAAATGATCAGTGTATTCATTGGTGTGTCACATGCACACAACTGTGGCTGTTTGGGTTGGTATAGAATACTACTCCATGGGAGAAATGGATGAACAAATTATAGAATATATTAACAAATACGTGTTGATAGAGGTATAAACACAAGATGCTATGGATGGCAAAATAAAGGTATGTAGCCCAAATCTGCTCAGATTGGCTCAAGTAATAGCCCCCATAGGAGGTCAAGTGTAGCAAGTCTGCTTGAATATAAAGAGACATTGTTCTAGGGAGAACAGGTAGGAAAGCTTGCAAGTTACTTTCAAGGAGTGTGAATGGAAAGATTTGAGGTAATGTTATTTTTTAAATATCCTTTATGACACATATTTTAGCACTTAATATCTATGTATTATTGAACTTAGATTCTAACAACTATTTAAGATATTTATCCTAAGAAGCTCAAATTCATAAGAGATACAACATGCAAGAAAACAATTATAACACAGAAAAGAAATGGATAAGCAGCCTAAAATGTAAACACGTAACATTATAGTGATTCAGAGAATGAAGACATTATTTCCAATGGAGAAATATAAAATGTTTCATGAAATAAATGTATTTTCTCATAAGCAGTCAGTTGAACATTCTGTGACTAAGGAAAGCTTCCCTAAATGGTATAGATATTTGGTGGTAAAAAAAAAAAAGAGAAAGTTTTAAATTTCTACTTGCCAGTTCTCAAAAATGAGTTTGGGAATATTGGGATCCTCACATTGATGACCCACTAATTTACCTACAGTGTCTGCTAATTCCATGCATTCTTACTAAAATAGTAGGAAAGATCAAACAATTTGAGTTCTGAAATGTTTCATGGCTCTTTTACTTGTACACACTCAGGGTTCTGTATCAGATATCAGCGTCTAGGACTGCTAAGTCATAAACAGTGGTCTCAGGGAAGTCTTTAAGGTATTTGATTTCAAGTAGGTGAGAATTTAGAAACAAAAATTCAGAGGATGCTATTGACAGTAGGACCACAGAGTTTTAGTTATGTTATATATAACTATATATATTAGTCACACTGATAATTTGCACCTGTAGTAATTATGAGTTATTAAATTGTTCTGATATGATGACTGACACAGAGTAATTTCTTCATTTTGTTATTTGGAGTTAAATACAAAGTACTTAAATTTAAATTAAAAACAATGGTATTTCCAACATGAACTTGGCCATAGTCAAGCATATAACTTTAACGTTCAAACTTTTTTTTGTTTTTAAAACTCAATATCTACAAACGTAGTTAGTGTAAAGAAGGCCATTGACAACTATTTGATTAGGATCATGGATATCAAAAATAATTGACATGTAATTAAACTTAATCATTGTGAAAAGTCGAGAAAATCCCATATATTTAAGATTTGGGAGTAACCTAAATACGTTTCTCACCATGTTTTCAATAAGAAAAATCAATATTCAATAAGAAATAGCCAGTGATATTGTGTGCTAGGTTAAATTGTTTTACTTTTTTCTAAGAAGAGTGGTAAGCCGGTGATGACTTTTTGAACTGAGGAATGACCTGGTCAGACTTTTATTTTGAAATATAACTCTAGCATATATTTGGTACATAGTAAATGTGCATCTGAGACCTTGCCTCTAAAACAATGCATCTTGACCTCTTGCCTCATCAGCTTTCTGCAGTAATATTTGTTGCCTGAGCATCTGTCTCTAGTATTAACCCTGACTTCTCCCCCGAGCTATGCTTTGTATTTCCCTTCTTATTGCATCTTCTTTTGGATAGACTAGAAACAAAAGTGAGATTCAGTGCATTCCTTAAGATCGTTATTCCTCCATTCTTTAGTCCGCTAGAAGATCTCCCTGCAGATAAAAATTACACGGCAAATCAATGAACTTGTGTTTTCAGAAGCATTGCCATTGAAGCAAATCCCCTGAAGTTCTGGTAGCCAAATGCAATAAGGAAAAATAAAATTGTCCTTAAAGACTTCACTACCAATTATCACACACCAGGGAAGAAGTGACTATTTCACATTTATATTGGTGTCACCCCATAAAACTTAGATGGAGCTTGTGTGCTTCTATTTTGTGAAAATTTCACATAGTCTTGATGTTCTTCAGACTTCATACAAATTTATAAAATTATGGACCCATAGCTTTTATTTATGGTCTATGATTTTATTCTCTTTAACCTTGAGAAAGATGAAAATAACTGATTTGAATTAATTGACTGACATACTTGAAAATGTTTTGAAAAGTTTGGGCCATACATTGTTATGTTACCAGACAGAAAACATCATTATCATCCTCCCCCAGGAAAGACATTTTAAACTTTCATGGCAGGGTATTGTGGATAACCTAGGAAAATAAAAACAATGTTACACTGCAGTGTCCCAGGCAATGACTCTCAGGAGCCATTCTAGATGAATTATTCTAAACTGAGAGAAAGAGACAGAGATACAGAGAGAAGCACATAAATTTGATGTAACATGTTCCACCTAAAAATTTAAAAAAAGGAAATAATGCAGATGAGGGGAATGAGAACTCCTGTTGTGTGTTGTCAAGTTGTCATAAAGGAAGAAAAGAATACCAGCACTATATATATTCTTGAGAGCTTGATCCCCTTTTTGGTAGATGCTTGAGGCAGAGAAAACACACACACACACACACACACACACAACAAACAAACAAACAAACAAAAACATCCATTTACTACTCTACACAGCCTAAGCAGAGCAATAATTCATGTGGTCTGTAGTACTATCTATATAATCCATTAAGATAGACTCTGTAGAGAGGACATGCATAGATCACCCTTTCTTCTTCAGATATGACCACTGACTCACCTCCACAGAACCAGTTTGAATGATGAGCATCTACTTCTGGAAACCCTATCACATATAGAAAACTACATGAAAGGGCTTTCCTTTTTGGAATCTTAGATAATGTGTTTTTTAGATCACAGGGTTTATATGAAGCTGTATAAGATTTTGATAAACAGTCTACATGGTTTGGAAATCTGAGAGAGACTTCACCAGACTCCTCTAAAATTCTGAATGATTTCCCATCTAATGGTTTTTTTCAAGAAGGGTGAAGTTCTGTGTGCTGTTGGGAGGCAATAGAGGTTTTCCAGTATTTAAAAATCTCCTGATCTCTAATCTTGCTCTTTCCACTTCAACTCATTGTGTATCAGTCTCAGTGAAACAAAATCTCTGTGGGGTTATGCTTTTGAAATGAGGAAGAAAAAGGAAGAGGAGCAGAAGTAGGATAAGAAAGAAGAGAAGGAGGACGGAGTAGAAGTTGGAGGAAGAGGAGGAAACAGAAGAAAAGCTAAATGGGACTAATTATTTTGTCCTGTGACTATTATTTTCCTATAAATCTTTCCTGGTTTAAAATAGTTATCTCAAAAAGGGCCAGAGCTACCAGGTAGAGCAGTGTTTGAACCTAGAGGCACTACCTGGTGGAAGATTAGCATCTGTGATATTACATATGCTAATGTCCTAGCCTGGTATAACTCATCAGGAAGTCCCCTCAATACAAGAGGCAATTGAACCTATTCTTCTACCAGCTTACATTTTTCCTCTAGTGACTTGCTAAGCAACCAGAAAAACTCGCCCAGGGATCTGTTTTTATTAGTCCCTAAAGCCTAGGAGCTACCTGACACATGTTTAAGTGGGATGGTTGTAAATGGCTTTGAGATTACTTAGTTTTCCAATTGCTAAATTTTCAAATAATTTATCATTTATTTTGAGTTCATGTTTGGCAGCATTAAATGTTTCTTTTTTAAAAATTTCTTTTTTAAATTATACTTTAAGTTCTAGGGTACATGTGCACAGCGTGCAGGTTTGTTACATATGTAAACATGTGCCATGTTGGTGTGCTGCACCCATTAACTCGTCATTTACATTAGATATAGCTCTTAATGCTATCCCTCCTCCTTCCCCCTCCCCACAATAGGCCCCAGTGTGTGATGATCTCCTTCCTGTGTCCAAGTGATCATTGTTCAATTCTCACCTATGAGTGAGAACATGCGGTGTTTGGTTTTCTGTTCTTGTGATAGTTTCCTGAGAACGATGGTTTCCAGCTGCATCCATGTCCCTACAAAGAACACGAACTCAACCTTTTTTATGGCTGCAAAGTATTTCATGGTGTATATGTGCCACATTTTCTTAATCCAGTCTGTTACTGATGGACATTTGGGTTGCATGTCCAAGTCTTTATAGCAGCATGATTTATAATCCTTTGGGTATATACCCAGAAATGGGATGGCTGGGTCAAATGGTATTTCTAGTTCTAGATCCTTGAGGAATCGCCACACTGTTTTCCACAATGGTTGAACTAGTTTACAGTGGCACCAACAGTGTAAAAGTGTTCCTATTTCTCCACATCCTCTCCATTTCTTAATGAAAAATCTTGGAATAGGGTGGAAAATGTTTCTTGATGCATGTTTAAATGGGATGGTGATAAATGGCTTTGAGCTTACTTAGTTTTCCAATTGCTAAATTTTCAAATAATTTACCAATTCTTTTGAGCTCCTGTTCGGCAACATTAAGCATTTGTTAATGATAGACCTTGGGAAAGGGGGAAAATGTTTCTTAACTGTAGAGGACACAGAGAAAGAGTTTAATCGTATTAATTACACTTCCATTTCATCTGTCATTTTTGGTTTCAAGGCAGACTATTCACATGATATGGGCCCTTATTACTCAGAGTAAAGTTGATGACTCTTGTAATTCAAGACTGGTACTTGTTGAACTGCCATATTTGGATGGTTGTTTTTCTTGTAAAATAAAGGCATCTAAAGGGCTATCCTGTGTTTCAAATTTTAATTAAACAAGTTATGGGTAAAAATACTTACATTTTACTTGCTCAACTCTTTAACCTAATGTACAGAGGCAATTTTGTAAATATAATTTTATATACATTCAACAAACACTAATTGGTTAGCAGCATACAAATAGTGTGCTGAATACAATGCAGAATGGAATGCAGATAAATTTCTACCTAGTGACATTTACAGTGTACCAGGAATTACATATAAATCAAGGCAATAGAAAAATAAAATATCCATGCATCCATGGATGCGGCTGGAAACCATCATTCTCAGCAAACTATCGCAAGACCAGAAAACCAAACACCGCATGTTCTTACTCATAGGTGGGAATTGAACAATGAGATCACTTGGACACAGGAAGGGAAACATCACAACCAGGTCCTATTGTGGGGAGGGGGTAAGGGAGAGGGATAGCATTAGGAGATATACCTAATGTAAATGACGAGTTAATGGATGCAGCACACCAACATGGCACATGTATACATATGTAACAAACCTGTACATCATGCACATGTACCCTAGAACTTAAAGTATAATAAAAAAAGAATAAATTATGACAAAAGAAAAAAAAAGAAAAAGAAAATATAATTCAAACTGTATTTAGTAGTCAGGAGAAAAAGAAAAAGTTATTGTGATAGAAAAATAATGTAGATAGTAGAAAAGTTTTCTCTAAGGAAGGGACCTTGAAGTTATAACCCGCGGGATAAAAAGAAATAATCCAAAGCAAGAGTGAGGGTATGGATGTGCTGTCAGATGTATCAGCATAAACAAGGGTCATGGGGGAGGAAAAGATCTTGTCCTGTATGGGACAGAAAAGAATGGATAATGGAAGTTGAGCACGGTAAGTATGGTGGGGGCAAAGGCATAGAAGTGCTTGCAGAAGTAAACAGGGTCAGATTAGGTCGAGAGTCAGAAAAATAGCAATTAGTTTGAATTTTATTCAAATGCAATTGACATATATACTAACAAGTTTTTTCAAAAGGGAAATGATATGATCTTATTCAGGTTCTTAAAATATCCCTATTCTTCCATAAAGAAAGATCTAGAAGGAGGTTAAAAGTGGGAGTGAAGAAACCAGCTAGGCTCTAACAATTATTATGTAAAAGATAATAATGGATTGATATTTGTGGCAGAGCAAAATCAGAGAAAAGGCTGGATTTGAAGTGTGTTATGAAAGAAAAATTAGCAAGACATTGTATTGAGTGGATGTGTGAGATAGAAGAGAATGAAAAATCGGGAGGACTTCAGCAATAGAGTGATGATAATAAATTTCCTGTGATGGGACAGGTGGTTGAAGAAACATGTTAGAATGGAAGGACTGACCCAGCAGTTCAATACTGTACACATTATGTTTACGGTACCCATGAGATATTTAAATAATGATTCTAAATTAGCAAGTGGTTATATAAGAATGCATTTCAGAGAATTGTGAAGTAGAGATATAATTTTGGGACTTATCAATATATGATATCTTTATAGTCTTTTTGAATGTATGACTATGCTTCTGGGGAGAATGGAGAAAGAAAAAAGGTGAATACAAAGCTATGATAAATTCCAACCTAGAGGCCACAAAGAAAAGGAGCCAATAGAGGAGATTGATAATGAATAGGAGAAAGAGGTAGAAGGTTACGGAGAAATCAAATTTGTTAGAAGGTGGTAGTTAAGTATATTGAATATTGTTGATGATTTGAATAAGATGAAGATCAAAAACTGTGCTTTGTATTTCACAGCACAATAGGATTTCTGGAATTTCACTAGAACAGTCCTATTGGCAAGAAGACATGAAAGCTAGATTAGAATGGTTTGAGGAAAAAATGAAAAGTTTAGATGAATATTCCTTTCAATACATTTATCGATGAAAGGGAAAGAGAAAAATATGTATATACTTAGATAAATACATGTTTTCAATATGTTTCTCTTAGTTTTTTCCAATAAATGTTTACTGACCATCAAGTACATCAGTATGTGCCAGTCATCATATTAACCCCGGCCATTCAGTGGAAAATGTAACATAGCCCCCTACCTAGGGGCACTGGTAGTATGCTGGAAAAGACATATAAATCAATTTGGCACAACAACAGGAATGTCATTAAAAACTATAAATATTACCATGAACCTACATACTGATTTTGTATGCAAAAATCTTTTTAAAAACCTAGAAACAAAAATATTTATCTAGCCCAGTAATATAACACAAAGATATCTCAATATTACCTGTTTTGGAGCAAACATTTGATATTTGATTATTACTAGAGTTTTTTATTATTATGGGTAAATGATATCTTCAGAATAGTATTCTCACTTTCTGGTTGCCACCTACTTTGCCTTTTGTCTCCCAATCAAGTTAGATGACCACATAGAGAAATATGCCATGTATCTTTTATAGAATACTGAATCTGTTAATATCTTAATGAGGAAAACAGAAACCATTTGTAACAAATAATAGAGATAATTGGATATACAGGTGAAAAAAAGAGAGCTGACAATAACCAGAAGTTAATGAGGTAAACAGAGGTCTGCAGTGGCATGAAACCACTCCATTTCATGGCTGGAAACACAAAGGGAAGAGGAACAAGTCATGTGAAGTATGCTGGATTATTTTCTGTATTATGTACTCCTTATTTCAGGTAGAAAATAAGAATAAACCACAACATTTTATCTTCAAATGTTACTGTAAATAGAGTGAAATATACTAATAGTCCACTGGATTACTCATCTGACAAAGGGCTAATATCCAGAAGCTATAAAGAACTCAATCAAATTTACAAGAAAAAAACAACCCCATCAAAAAATGGGCAAAGGATATGAATAGACAATTCTCAAAAGAAGACATTCATACAGCCAACAAACACATGAAAAAATGCTCATCATCTCTCACCATCAGAGAAATGCAAATCAAAACCACAATGAGATACCATCTCACACCAGTTAGAATGGCAATCATTAAAAATCAGGAAACAACAGGTGCTGGAGAGGATGTGGAGAAATAGGAACACTTTTACACTGTTGGTGGCACTGTAAACTAGTTCAGCTGTGGAAAACAGTGTGGCGATTCCTCAAGGATCTAGAACTAGAAATACCATTTGACCCAGCCATCCCATTACTAGGGATATACTCAAAGGATTATAAATCATGCTGCTATAAAGACACATGCACATGTATGTTTATTGCAGCACTATTCACAATAGCAAAGACTTGGAATCAACCCAAATGTCCATCAGTGACAGACTGGATTAAGAAAATGTGGCACATATACACCATGGAATACTATGCAGCCATAAAAAAGGTTGAGTTCGTGTTCTTTGTAGGGACATGGATGCAGCTGGAAACCATCATTCTCAGCAAACTATCACAAGAACAGAAAACCAAACACCGCATGTTCTCACTCATAGGTGGGAATTGAACAATGAGATCACTTGGACACAGGAAGGGAATCATCACACACTGGGGCCTATTGTGGGGAGGGGGGAGGGGGAGGGATAGCATTAGGAGATATACCTAATGTAAATGATGAGTTAATAGGTGCAGCACACCAACATGGCACATGTATACATATGTAACAAACCTGCACGTTGTGCACATGTACCCTAGAACTTAAAATATAATAATAAAAAAAAAGATTGTAAAGTCATTGAGATAATAGAAACTGTTTTGTGCAGATCTTAAAACACAGTTTGTGATGATTAAATTTAATTGACAGTGATGTTTGTTAACTAGACTGTCAGAGTAGAAGATTGTTTTAGTTTTATTACCTAAAATAATCGACTTTAGCATAGAACTGTTGATAACAAATCTTGATGATGCTTCATGTATCAAAAATATAGTATAGTGGTTTGAAGTGTGGGTTCTGGAGTCTCACTTCTTGGGTAAAAATCTTGGCTGTGCCATTTTCTAGCTCTATTATCAGAAAATTAGACAGGACTACAGGTAACACTGCTTTTCATTAAACCATACTTTTTTATTTTATTGGAACTATTTAAGAATAATTCTCGAGAGACTCATATCTTTAACTTGTTACATATCTAGTGCCAATAAGCTTCTCAAATTTAATATACTTAAACAGAAATTGTGATCTATCCTCCAATCTGTAAATGGTCTTCTTTAATTTAGTAAATTTGCTTGCCTTATTTAATTTTTATTTCTATTTTATTGATAGGAATACAAATTTACAAATCATTCACTAAACTTCTTTTGTTTTCACCCCATGCATCTAGTCTATCAGCATATATATTACAGGCTCTGCCTTCCGCATATATCCTGAATACAAACTTTACTCACTATATTCACCATTTCCACTCCAGGTCAGTCAAATCATTTCCCTTTCCTAGACCATTGCCTGCTTCCCAAATATACTTTAGCTTCTATTCTTCCCCCAAACCCAAACTCCATTGAGGGTCTATTATCTAAAGTAACCTTTTTTATGATATCAATAAGATCAGAACTTTCTTATTTCAAATATTCCAATGGCTTCCCATAATTCTCAGAATCAATTCCAAATTCAACAACAAACAAGAAACCACATTATCTGGTTTCTAGTCACCTCTGTGACCTCACTTCTACCTACATGGCCTTCCCTTATTCTCTTTAACTGTCCATCTTGCTTTTACGTAAACATACTAAGCATTTTCCTGCCCGCAGGCCTTTGCACTGCCGTTCTTTTCACCTTCAATACTCTTTCCTAAAATATTCACGTTAATTTATATCACTGTTCAGAGAGGACTTCCCTGGCCACTGCCTCCAAAACAGCCCTTGCTGTTTTTTCTTATTACGTGTTTTGGGATATTTTGTCTTAAAATTACTTATCACTAATTGATATTAATTAATTAATTCAAATTTATTTCCTAAAATACAAAGTATATAATGGAGAAACTTTGCCTATCTTGTTGACCAATTCATTTCTAACAATTACAACAGTCACTGGCACTTAGATACTGATCAATAAACGCTTGTTGAGTGAAGACATAGAGGGCTATACAATATCCATGTGAAAACAGATGACCATATTCTCATAAAGCTCTAATTCAGAAAATCTTATTTGCACTTTCTTTCTCAAATATAGATTCATAAAGAAAAGTTTTTTTAAGTCATTGTGTTTCATAGAAATTACTGTATCATTTTGGTACCTATTAGGGTTTTAATACATATCAGTGACTCATTATGCTATTTGTAGTAGGCACTAAATACTTGTTTTGCAGATAAATAAATGAGGAAAAGAGAGATAGATTGGTAAAATAAATTATAGTAAGCATGAAGTTGAAAAATATGCAAGTTAAATGTTTACTGAGTTAAAGCAAAGCTAAATATTTGAAATTCCTGTATTTGCCCTGTGAAATCAAGCAATTGAGAAAAAGAAATGCCCAACCCTTTTTGAGATGTTTTCTTTTGGTTTTATTTCCTTGTTGGTATTAAATAATATTATCAGAAATATCAGGTGAGGCAAAGTTTTGTGTGTGTGTTAGGGCAATGACAGCTGCTATAAAAATAATCTCCAAAATTCACTAGATTAATATAATAGGAATATATTTTCATTCAAATCAAGTTCAAATGAGTGTCCAATTTCAGCTACTGTCCTTCAGATAGAGATTTAGGGACCAAGGCTGTTTCCTTCTTGTGGCTTCATCATCTTTATCATGTGTCTTCATAAGTCACCAGGGTGAAGAGGTTGGAGGTCCATACATAGCAGACTTTTATGGATCGATCTAAAAGTGGCACACATAATGATCATTCACATTTCATTGATTAGAACTAAGTCACTTGGTCACAAAAAATGACTGAGACATATAATCCAAAAGTAGGAGGAAATAACTTTAGTGAACCTGTACTAAACTTTGCCACACAGTTTGGGATTTAACTAAGGAAGATATAGAAATTTCTCTAGGATAAATTGTATTGACATGCATTGGGGTGTGTGTGTGAGTGAGTGTATCTATATACATATTCAAAATTTGTATTAACATGACCAATGAATGCATTAATATAATCAATAGAGAGGAGAGAAAGGTCACATAGTTATGATCTACTTGGAGGAACATTTAATAAAATTATACACATTGCTAGTTCTTGGAGAACATAAACAGATATTTGCTGTTAACTTCAAAATTGAGAAAATAAATTTGCCTTTGGGAGTTAAACTCCAAGAACAGAACATAATAGATGTGAGCCTAGGAATGCAATATAGGAAAGAGAAAGTATGGCTTCCTTTCTGCTGAACTTAAGTTTAACCTGGAATAATGAATGTGGTAATATATCTAACTATTTAGTAGTCCACATTATTAGCATATCAGAATCGTAAAGATAAATGTTTGCAATACCAATGTTAACAGGAATAAGGATAGATAGCTTTAAAAAATGAACAAATATTTCAGACCTGTTAATGAGATCATTCTTATGGTAATATCTTACGGGATTAAATGTTTGAATCACCTACTTCTACATGTTCTGATATAATGCTCATCAAGAAAACCTGTTCTTGTATAGCTATGCTGACAGAGAGAGAGGGTTTGATAATTCCCTAATTCTGTGATGGCAATTTTTCAAGGTAATTGATAATGGCTTCTGATTGTGATTTGGGAGAAAACTGCTGACCAGGGCCATGAAAGTATTTATCAGCTATATAACAGCAATATTTTCATTGTAAGCTGGTATGTTGGCATTCTGATCTCTACCTAGTTTTATACACATTTTCTTTAGTCTGTGAAGCCTTTCCAGGGCTTGTTGCTTACCTTAGAGTAGAGAAAAGAAAAAATCACTGGGTCTTTAAGGTGTGGAATCAGATTCCATTATTTTTCTTGCTGTTTCTTTTATCATTTCTAGATTCTTATCATTTCTAGATTCTCTTTTCATTCTTTTTTTTTTTTTTTTTTGAGACAGAGTCTCACTCTGTTGCCCAAACTGGAGTGCAGTGATGTGATCTCGGCTCACTACAAGCTCCGCCTCCCAGGTTCACCCCATTCTCCTGCCTCAGCCTCCCAAGTAGCTGAGACTACAGGCGCCCGCCACCACGCCTGGCTAATTTTTTGTATTTTTAGTAGAGACGGGGTTTCACCGTGTTAGTCAGGATGGTCTCCATCTCCTAACCTCGTGATCCGCCCGCCTCGGCCTCCCAAAGTGCTGAGATTACAGGAGTGAAAAACCACGCCCAGCCCCTTCTCTTTTTTCTTAATTTACATGCATTCTATATCCATTAGGTTGATGGATCCTGTCGTTCTTGTGTTTTTGTTTGCTGTGGATATTTTTCCATTTAATGTTTAGGTTTTTATACACAGAAACTTTATTCTTTTGTTCTTTTCTTCTAGTTTTAGTTGACACATAATAATTGTACATATTTATGGAATACATAGTAATATTTCAGTGCATGTATACATTGTGTAATGATAAAATCGGTAATTTGCATAATATTGAAGATATCTTTTTTGAGTGTTGGGAGCATTAATATTCTCTTTTAGCTTTTAAAAAAATAGTATCAAATTAAGGGTTACAAGTGCAATTTTGTTACATGACTATATGGTATAGTGATGAAATCTGGGATTTTAGTATATCCATCACTCCAATAACAGACATTGTACCGGTAAGTAATTTCTCATTATCCACCCCCGCTTGTCCTCCCCCACCCTTTTAAGGCTCCAGTTTTTATTTTTCTACACTCTATGTCCATATGTACACATTATTTAGCTCCCACTTGTAACTGAGAACATGTGGGTATTTGTCTTTCTGTGCCTGGGTTGTTTCACACTGGAAAATGACCTCCAGTTCCATCCCCATTGCTGGAAAACACCTGACTTAATTCTTTTTATGGCTAAATAGTATTCCATTGTGTATATATACTACAATTTTCTTGATCCAGTCTTCACTGACAGGGTGATTCCACATCTTTGCTATTGTGAATGGTGCTGTGATAAACATATTAATATATGTATCTTTTTTTATATAATGATTTTTTTTTTCTTTAGATATATACCCAGTAGTGGGACTGCTGAATTGAATGGTAGTTCTATTTTTTAGTTCTTTGAGAAATCTCCATACTGTTTTCCACAGAGGTTGTCCTAGTTTACATTGCTACCAAAAGCATATAAGGATTCCCTTTTCTCTACATCCTTGCCAATATCTGTTATTTTTTGTCTTTTTAATGATAGCCATTCTAACTGATGTATGATGATATCTCATTGTGGTTTTAATTGGCTTTTCTCTGATGATTAGTGACATTGAGCAGCTTTTTATATGTTTATTGGCCATTTGTATGTCTTCTTTTGAAAAAAAAATGCCTATTCATGCCCTTTGTCCACTTTTTTTGATAGGGTTGTATTTTTTATTGTTTTTGAGTTGTTTGAGTTCCTTGTAAAATTATAAATATTAGTTCCTTGTTGAATGCATTGTGTGAAAACATTTTCTCTCATTCTGCAGGTTATCTGTTGACTCTGTCAATTGTTTCTTTTTCTATGCAGAAGATCCTTAGTTTAACTCAATTCCATTTGTCTATTTTTGTTTTTGTTGCTTGTGCTTTTGAGATCATACTGATAAAAATCTTTGCCTATACCAATGTCCTGAGGTATTTACCCTATGTTTTCTTCTAGTAGTTTTATAGCTTGGGGTCTTATGCTTAAGTCTTTAATCAATTTTGAGTTGATTTTTCTATATGGTGAGAGATAGGAGTCTAGTTTTATTCTTCTTCATATGAATATCCAGTTTTCCCTGTGCTATTTATTGAAGAGAGCATTCTTTCTCTAACGTTTGGTGTCTCTGTCAAAAATCAGCTAGCTGTAAATATATGGATATGTCTCTTTCTTCTCTATTCTGTTTCATTGGTCTATGTGTCTGTTTTTATAGCAATACCATGATGTTTTAAGTTACTATAGCTTCATAGTATAATTTAAAGACAGAGAGTGTGATGCTTTCAGCTTTGTTCTTTTTGCTTAGGATTGCTTTGGCTATTTAGAATTTTTTGTGATTCCATATAAACTTAGAATTGTTTTTCCTATCTCTCTGAAAAATATCACTGGTATTTTGATAGAGATTTCTTTGAATCTGTAGTTTGCTTTCAGTGGCATGGTCATTCATATAGTTTGAATATTTGACCTCGCCCAAATCCCATGTTAAATTGCAATCCCAGTGCTGGAGATATGGCCTGAGGGGAGGAGTTTGGGTCAGGGGGGCGGATCCCTCATCAGTTTCTGCTGTTGTCACAATAGTTGGTGAGTTCCTGTAAGATCTGGTTATTTTAAAGTGTGTCTCCTACCAGTCCCCTCCCTGGCTCTCTATCTCTCTTCCTCTCACTCTTTGTTGCTCCTGCTTTTGTCATGTGATGTGCCTACTCCCTCTTCATCTTCTGTTATGACTGTAAACTTTCTGTGGCTTCCTTAGAAGCCAAGCAGATGCCAGCGCCATGCTTCCTCTAAAGCCTGCAGAACTGAGAGCCAATTAAACCTCTTTTATTTATGAATTACCCAGTCTCAAGTATTGCTTTATAACAATGCAGAATGGTTTAATACAGTCATTTAAACAGTATTAATTCTTCTGCTCCATGAGCACGGGATGTCTTTCCCTTCATTTGTGTCCTCCTCAATGTCTTTCATCAGTGTTTTGTAGTTTTCCTTGAAGAGATTTTTCACCTCTTTGGTTAAATTTATTCCTATGTATTTCTTTTCTGTGGCTATTGTGACTGGGATTGCATTTTTAATTTCTTTTTCAGATAGTTCATTATTGGTGTATGGAAACAATGCTAAATTTTGGTGTATGGAAACAATGCTAAATTTTGTATGTTAATTTTTTTATTCTACAATTTCACTGAATTTGTTCATCAGCTCTAAGAGATTTTGTAGTAGAGTCTTTAGGTTTTTCTATATATAAGATTATGTCTTCGGCAAAGAGGGTCAATTTGATTTCCTCTTTTCTAATTTGAATGCCCTTTATTTCTCTCTCATTCCTTTTTTTTTTTTTTTTTTTTTTTTTTTTTTGGGGAGCCCAGGTCTTACTCTGTCGCCCAGGCTGGAGTGCAGTGGCGGGATCTCCAGCTCACTGCAAGCTCCGCCTCCCAGGTTTGCATGCATTCTCCTGCCTCAGCCTCCCGAGTAGCTGGGACTACAGGTGCCACTCACTTGCGGCCGTTTTTGTGAGGCGGGGGACCACTGTGTCTTCCGGATGGTCTCCCGTCTCCTGACCTTGTGATCCGCCCGTCTCGGCCTCTAGCTGGGATTGAGCTTGACCTGCAGCCCGGCCTCTCATTCTAATTGCTCTTGTTGGCACTTCAGGACAATGGTGATGTAAATGTTGAAAGTGGGCAGCCTGTCTTTTTACAGTTCTTGGAGGAAAGGGTTTTAACTTTGCCCATTAAGTATGATTTCAGGTGTAGGTTTGTCATTTGTGTTCTGTTATGTTAAGGTATTTTTGATAGGTGTTGAGGATTTTTTGATGATGATTGTTCAACTTTATCAAATTAGTTTCCATATATTGAGATATTTATATAGATTTTGTCATGTATTGGTTGATATACATTTAATGATTTACATATGTTGAAGCATCATGCCTTCTGGGATAAAATCCCACTTGATCATAGTGTATTATCTTTAGTCTTGTTGTGTTCAGTTCGCTAGTGTTTTGGGGAGAACTTTTGCATCTAGGTTCATCAATAATAGTTGCCTGTATTAGTTTTTTTTTTTTTTTTTTTTTTTATCCTAGTTTTGGTGTCAAGGGTAATGCTGGTCTCATAGAATAGCAAACTGGAAAAGAATTTCTTCTACCGTTGTTTTGTAATAGCTTGAGAAGAGTTGGTGTTAGTTCTTTTCTAAAAGTATGATCAATTTCAATGCATATCTGGTCTGGGCTTTTTCTTTGTTAGCGAGAGAGAAGCGTTTATCACTATCAGGAATCATCTGACATTTATTTATACAAACTTCTTGGTGTGAGTTCAAAGTGACTACAGAATATGGAACTGTGAAACAACCACCGCCTACATCTGAAACAAAGAATTAAGTGTTCTGAAAAATGAAATGTAATCTTTAACAAATATTAGAACACTAAAGCAGGGATGCCTATTAGGCATGTCTTTAGTGTTAGGAAATAGACATGTATTAGTATTTTAAAATAATTTTGAAATATTTTCTTACAAATAAAAATGATTCATATAGTATAACTAGTTTTTAACTCTACATTTATAAAAGTATCTCTCTGGTCCATTTGTACTTATTTATACAGCATCAGAATTTTCATTCACAGTTTCTTCATGTGAAAGCTATTTTATAGGATATGGTAGAAACAGCCTTTTCATGTCAAACTAAAACAAATAAAGATCATTCCTAATGCAAGCCAATACAAACTAAAATAATTTGCAAATCACAAGAATATATTTTCAAATTTTCTGTTGCAGATACTGCATTTTGCATTAGTTTCCAACTAAATTTTACTTTTAGAGCAGAAAAGTTTTATAATTTGTAATGTGACTTTTTTTATATATCCACATTAATTACCATACAGTACAAATTCCTCATTGAAAAACTATATTCTCAAAACAAATGTAAAAATAGTATTTTGACTTAAAATTGAAGGAATTAAGAATAAATTTGGGCATTCAACTGTGCATATCTCTAATTGAAAGGATTGAGTCCATTTTGAAATATGGTAAAATTTACTATAGAGATTTAATTTTCAAGTAAAATATTTTATTTGAGCTATCCAATATGTCTATGAAAATGCAAATGGATTCCAAAACAAACTTTAAAATTTCTCTCAGGAACAAAGAAACTGAACTTAATTTAATTACTGTAATTGTCATTTTCAGACCTGCTCCATTGGGCTTCTTTGTGGTGATGAAATAAGGAGAATTACCTGTTTAACTCCCAGCTTTCAAAGAACAGATCCCATTTCCACACAGACATATACAGTTCCCCCTTCTGAGACTTTGGTCAGTAGCTTTCCATCTATAAAGGCTACTAGAATACCAACCATAATGGATACTTATCCAGCTGATCAAGGTAAGTAGAAGTAAGATATTAAGAAGTTTGAGTTTGAAAAAGTTGTGTATTAAAAGCATATTTTCTGAATTATTAAAATCTTTTTTTCTGAGATACATGATTTTTAGGGGTGAAAATTGAGCATTAATGGTTATGTGTCCTGTTTTAAGTTTTGTTTTAAGCAATGTTGTTTGCTAATACTATTTCTGGATCAGTAAAAAAAATATAAATTAACAGTTTTTATTCCACTGTCCACTGTGTAAATTTTAATAGACAACTGGACCTCAATCCCAGCACATTTTGTTTTAAAAGGGCATTGTGCTACTTGCTTCAGTGTGTCTTTACTTCATAGTCTCTGAGTCATTAATGTAAATTTATATTCCTATTAAATTATTTGATTAACACTCAGATAAAAGATATGTGTTTATTTTCCTATTGTGAATTATTTTAACAACTTGAGGCTGTTTTTTACATGTCCAATTATTTAACTTTCTAAATCAAGTGATGTCATATTATAAACAGTACATTGTATATTAAATTCCAAATTTACTCTTCATGTAGTCAATGCCACTTCGGATAATCAGAGTAAGAATTGTAGTTCTTAGCAAGGAATTCTTTAAGAAAAAATAATTTTGAAGACTATTGGATATTCTAAGTAGAAATGTACCTTGTCTATTTTTAATCTATGTAATTTCTATTCTTTTAAAAATTTAAATTGAAATATAGTGTTATCTAATATAAACAAAACATTTTGCCTATTGAAGAAGTAAAACAATATTTCTAACATTTCTAACCCGATAGGTCAAACATTCATTGGTTGTGTCAATGCAAAGGAGTTGTAATTTTTCATGTTTTCTAATTCAAAGGAGTCATTTAGTTGGGAATATGTCAATTCTGTGTAATGCCATTTATCCTGATTTTAACCCTCCCATGGAGTGTAAATAATAGGAATCTTTGCATTTATGCAGTTTGTGAAATCATTAAACCTCCTCATATACTTTTTTTAGAAATATGATTTACAGAACCATATTTGTCTGCATATAATGGATGTAAGGTGGCAGTGCAATTTGCCTGAGATTTATCCCAGTGCCAAAGTGGTTCATTTCTAATTCATTTTTCTAATCTTTTTGACTTTTTCCTTTTTGTAGGTCCAAAACAGACAGGCATTGTCAAGCATGACATTCTCCCAACCACTGGTTTGGCAACGTTAAGAATTAGCACACCCTTGGAAAGCTACTTACTCGAAGAACTGATTGTCACTAGAGAGCTTTCAGCAAAACACAGCCTTCTTTCTTCCACAGATGTTTCCTCTTCTCCATTCCTGAATTTTGGTATTCATGACCCAGCACAAATTGTCCAGGACAAAACATCGGTATCTCATATGCCTATTGGAACTTCAGCAGCCACACTAGATTTCTTTTTTCCTGATAGGAGAGCAAGGACCTCATTTATCATGTCTTCCTTAATGTCAGATTTTATTTTTCCTACACAATCTTTATTATTTGAGAACTATCAGACTGTTGCTTCATCTGCTACCCCAACGACTTCAGTAATTAGAAGCATTCCAGGGGCTGATATTGAGTTAAACAGACACTCATTACTCTCCCGTGGATTCCTGCTTACAGCTGCCTCCATAAGTGCAACTCCAGTTGTCTCTAGGGGGGCTCAAGAGGATATCGAAGAATATTCAGCTGTTTCTTTAATTTCAAGAAGAGAGCACTGGAGATCGCTCAGCTCCTCGATGTCTCCCATTTTTCCTGCTAAGATAATTATATCTAAACAGGTAACCATCTTAAACTCATCAGCTCTGCACCGGTTCGGTACAAAAGCCTTCATTCCCAGTGAATATCAGGCTATTACTGAAGCTTCAAGCAACCAGAGACTCACAAACATCAAATCACAGGCTGCTGATTCTTTAAGAGAATTAAGCCAAACATGTGCAACATGTTCTATGACTGAAATAAAATCCTCTCATGAATTCTCAGATCAAGTTTTGCATAGCAAACAGTCCCACTTTTATGAGACATTCTGGATGAACTCAGCGATATTAGCCAGCTGGTATGCACTAATGGGAGCTCAAACTATCACTTCTGGGCATTCATTTTCTTCTGCTACTGAAATAACACCATCAGTGGCATTCACAGAAGTGCCATCTTTATTTCCTTCTAAAAAGAGTGCAAAAAGAACAATTTTATCCTCATCCTTGGAAGAATCCATTACCCTATCAAGTAATTTGGATGTTAATTTATGTTTGCATAAGACTTGTTTATCCATTGTCCCTTCACAAACTATCTCTTTAGACTTGATGAATTCTGATTTGACTTCAAAATTGACTACTGATGAACTGTCAGTATCAGAAAACATTTTAAAACTATTGAAAATAAGACAATATGGCATAACTACGGGCCCCACTGAGGTACTAAATCAAGACAGCTTATTGGACATGGAAAAAAGTAAAGGATCTCATACACCGTTCAAACTTCACCCAAGTGATAGTTCTCTAGATTTTGAGTTAAACTTACGAAGTTATCCGGATGTTACTTTAAAGACATATTCAGAAATTACACTTGCAAATGACCTCAAAAATAGTCTGCCACCATTGACAGGCTCAATGCCTGATTTTTCAGAAGTCACTACCAATGTTGCATTTTATACAGTTTCAGTAACTCCAGCACTTTCAATACAGATGTCTTCCTCCATGTCTGTAATTACTCCAGATTGGCCATATTTTATAGATTATATGACCTCTCTTAATAAAGAAGTCAAGACTTATTCAGAATGGTCCAAATGGGAACTTCAGCCTAGTGTACAATATCAGGAATTTCCCACTGCAAGCTGGCATCTTCCCTTCACTAGATCTCTTACTTTGTCTTCACTGGAATCCATTGTGGCACCTCAACAGCTGATGATTTCTGGTGAGTTTCTCAGTTTCTGTTCAGTAAACTTTTAGAAATGAGTTTCTTTTCTACAGAGAAGAAAGAGCCTGTCATGGTCACCAGGTGCTCTAAACAGCCTCGTTGTAATCAGGGCAGCAGCCAGTTCAATGGAGAAGGCACCTGCTGTTGTACCTGACACAGATGGTTATTCTTTATGCACTGCCACAAAGGCTACCAGATCAATACAGTAGTAGGTTGGAGACAGCTATACTGCTGGCAAGCAATCAGAAACTGAACTAGTTCAATTCATTACAACAGATCTTTCAAAGTTTAGAAATAACTTTTATTATTCTCATTTCTTGAAATAGCTTCTTTGTCAGATTGAACACAATGTAACATACTCTTTCTAACGGTATCTTCGGTGGTGGCATTTTTTTTATATGGGAAAGATGAAATCACTGGAACTTTATTGAGATTTCCTGTCCTCTATGGCATGGTATATCATTTTTAAGTTTAAAGTTTTGATGTTTCATTTTATATAATTCAGAATATAAGTTAATGTACTGTATTTTATTTAACAAAAGCACTATACAAAAAATGAAAGAGACAATATCTGTGAATTTGAATTCAGAGCTTTGATATATTAATGACAAGCCAGTTTTCTTAGATAACAGTTCTTACTTTAAAGCACATGTGAAAGCACTAATCTCTTCTCCCCTTGTAATTGCTATCAAATTGGTAAGGTAACGCTATCAAATTGCGCTTATCAGAAATAGAAGATTTTTCATTATTTAAAGAAGTTCTATCTTGTGGAATTTTCAAGTGTTACTTTGTGGCAGTGAAATTAATTTTCCTTCAATGATAAATTTTTAGTGTTTTGTGTCTGTGTATCTATGGTTGTGTTTTTTTGTTTCATATATTACCTCAATGTTTAAAGGAGTTGGATGTGTAACTTATGGCTGAAAATTCAGTAACATGAAAGAACAAGTCATTCTATTTGGTATGTTTAATATGATATAATTTTGTCTACAAAATTTCTTATGCATGATAAAATTAATTACAAATTTAAATGTAGCATTCTCCTTGTACTTTTACAGACTGATAGCTTGTGGTTTAGCTGTTATAACTCACATACAATGCCTAATACATCATTTCCCACATATAAGGTTCTTGGTAAATGTAGCAGAGTTAAAACGTCTCTCAAACAATACATTCTATAGCCAGCTCTTGGAAATAGTCAGAACACAAATTCTTAATTGTTAGGAAATAAAACCTTAAGTTTGGTCTTTTAAAACATAATTTTGCTACTTTTCACTCTTCCCATTCTTCATTCCCATTGCAACTATTCTTTGATTATTTTGACCTCACCTACATCTCCTAATCTCCTTCTAGTTTTTCATGCCTTTCTAGTCATTTAATCATTATGATAAATCATTTGCAAGGCATTTGTTGACATTTTCCAATATGTTTATGCTCTGTGTTGATCAGGGTCACATCAGTGAATAAACACAATCTAATTGGGTATTTGGGGAGAGTTTAATAGAGTGATTATTTATTAAAATGTGAGTAGAGTTTAAGGAAAACTAAGGATCTTATGGTTCTGAAGAGAGCAATAACAGCAAAACATAGTTACCAGCACTGGGCCTAAAGAGACAGAGGAAAGACAAGGATCAGAACCTAAAATGGAAGGCTTCTAGGTTACAGAAGCTGTGGCCTTTGGAAGTAGGACACAGGTAATCCAATACGGACAGACAGGGAGGAGACTAGACCATACTAGACAATCCCTTTCCTGTTGTCTTCTAGTCTTTTGCAGGTGCTTCTTACTAACCAAAGTTGTTCAGTAGCTGGAGGCTAAAGCCAGTCCTTTGAATTGGTCTCCAGTGTTTAGAGGGTAGAATAAACATTCTACTGCTGTTATGAATAGTGCAGTGATGAATATGCAAGTGTACATGTCTTTTTAGTAAAACTATTTTATTTTATTTTGAGTATATATCCAGTAACGATATTGCTGGGTCAAAGAATAGTATTTATTTGATCTCAAAATTGAAAATGTTTAACTCTGAAAGCAAAATTAGAAAATTATAAATTAAATGATGATAGTGAGTACATTTTATAGTACATTAACTAAAACTAGTACCTTTCTAAGACAAAAAAAAATGATCTTAAGCATTGTTAAAGAAAGTATATGCAGCTATGTTTTTTTTTTGTTTGTTTGTTTGTTTGTTTGTTTTTTAAGTTTTGAAATCTTAAAGTTTATACTGAAAGAAACTAAAAGGAGATTTTGACAAATTTAGAAACAATCCTAGAATTTACATAGCATTTCCAATAACAAGTTTGAAGCTGAAAGAAATCTTTCTAAACATTAATTAATAATAAATATATTCATCAACCATACTAGAAGAAAGACTGAATTACATTTTGTATTTTTGTAGAGACAATGCTATTTCATATGACATGGTAATCAGAAAAAAATACAAACAAAATGTAAGAAAATATAGAGGTAGGTGAGAAAGTTACATGGTGAAAATATGATTTTAAAAATGGTTCTGGTGTTCAAAATTTGTAACTTTATAAAATTGGCTATTTATTGTGATTTATTTATTTATTTATTTATTTATTATTATTATTAGACTTTAAGTTGTAGGGTACATGTGCATAATGTGCGGGTTTGTTACATATGTATACTTGTGCCATGTTGGTGTGCTGCACCCATCAACTCGTCATTTACATCAGGTATAACTCCCAATGCAATCCCTCCTCCCTCCCCCCTCTCCATGATAGGCCCCGGTGTGTGATGTTCCCCTTCCTGAGTCCAAGTGATCTCATTGTTCAGTTCCCACCTATGAGTGAGAACATGCGGTGTTTGGTTTTCTGTTCTTGTGATAGTTTGCTAAGAATGATGGTTTCCAGCTGCATCCATGTCCCTACAAAGGACACAAACTCATCCTTTTTTACAGCTGCATAGTATTCCATGGTGTATATGTGCCACATTTTCTTAATCCAATCTGTCACTGATGGACATTTGGGTTGATTCCAAGTCTTTGCTATTGTGAATAGTGCCGCAATAAACATACGTGTGCATGAGTCTTTATAGCAGCATAATTTATAATCCTTTGGGTATATACCCAGTAATGGGATGGCTGGGTCATATGGTACATCTAGTTCTAGATCCTTGAGGAATCGCCATACTGTTTTCCATAATGGTTGAACTAGTTTACAGACCCACCAACAGTGTAAAATGTTCCTATTTCTCCACATCCTCTCCAGCACCTGTTGTTTCCTGACTTTTTAATGATTGCCATTCTAACTGGTGTGAGATGGTATCTCATTGTGGTTTTGATTTGCATTTCTCTGATGGCCAGTGATGATGAGCATTTTCTCATGTGTCTGTTGGCTGTATGAATGTCTTCTTTTGAGAAATGTCTGTTCATATCCTTTGCCCACTTTTTGATGGGGTTGTTTGTTTTTTTCTTGTAAATTTGTTTGAGTTCTTTGTAGGTTCTGGATATTAGCCCTTTGTCAGATGAGTAGATTGCAAAAATGTTCTCCCATTCTGTAGGTTGCCTGTTCACTCTGATGGTAGTTTCTTTTGCTGTGCAGAAGCTCTTTAGTTTAATGAGATCCCATTTGTCAATTTTGGCTTTTGCTGCCGTTGCTTTTGGTGTTTTAGACATGAAGTCTTTGCCCATGCCTATGTCCTGAATGGTACTACCTAGGTTTTCCTCTAGGGTTTTTATGGTATTAGGTCTAACATTTAAGTCTCTAATCCATCTTGAATTAACTTTCGTATAAGGAGTAAGGAAAGGATCCAGTTTCAGCTTTCTACTTATGGCTAGCCAATTTTCCCAGCACCATTTATTAAATAGGGAATCCTTTCCCCATTTCTTGTTTTTCTCAGGTTTGTCAAAGATCAGATGGCTGTAGATGTGTGGTATTATTTCTGAGGACTCTGTTCTGTTCCATTGGTCTATATCTCTGTTTTGGTACCAGTACCATGCTGTTTTGGTTACTGTAGCCTTGTAGTATAGTTTGAAGTCAGGTAGCGTGATGCCTCCAGCTTTGTTCTTTTGACTTAGGATTGTCTTGGAGATACGGGCTCTTTTTTGGTTCCATATGAACTTTAAAGTAGTTTTTTCCAATTCTGTGAAGAAACTTATTGGTAGCTTGATGGGGATGGCATTGAATCTATAAATTACCTTGGGCAGTATGGCCATTTTCACGATATTGATTCTTCCTATCCATGAGCATGGTATGTTCTTCCATTTGTTTGTGTCCTCTTTTATTTCACTGAGCAGTGGTTTGTAGTTCTCCTTGAAGAGGTCCTTTACATCCCTTGTAAGTTGGATTCCTAGGCATTTTATTCTCTTTGAAGCAATTGTGAATGGAAGTTCATTCCTGATTTGGCTCTCTGTCTGTTACTGGTGTATAAGAATGCTTGTGATTTTTGCACATTAATTTTGTATCCTGAGACTTTGCTGAAGTTGCTTATCAGCTTAAGGAGATTTTGGGCTGAGACAATGGGGTTTTCTAAATATACAATCATGTCATCTGCAAACAGGGACAATTTGACTTCTTCTTTTCCTAACTGAATACCCTTGATTTCTTTCTCTTGCCTGATTGCCCTAGCCAGAACTTCCAACACTATGTTGAATAGGAGTGGTGAGAGAGGGAATCCCTGTCTTGTGCCAGTTTTCAAAGGGAATTTTTCCAGTTTTTGCCCATTCAGTATGATATTGGCTGTGGGTTTGTCATAAGTATCTCTTATTATTTTGAGGTACGTTCCATCAATACCGAATTTATTGAGCGTTTTTAGCATGAAAGGCTGTTGAATTTTGTCAAAAGCCTTTTCTGCATCTATTGAGGTAATCATGTGGTTCTTGTCTTTGGTTCTGTTTATATGCTGGATTATGTTTATTGATTTGTGAATGTTGAACCAGCCTTGCATCCCAGGGATGAAGCCCACTTGATAATGGTGGATAAGCTTTTTGATGTGTTGCTGAATCCGGTTTGCCAGTATTTTATTGAGGATTTTTGCATCGATGTTCATCAGGGATATTGGTCTAAAATTCTCTTTTTTTGTTGTGTCTCTGCCAGGCTTTGGTATCAGGATGATGTTGGCCTCATAAAATGAGTTAGGGAGGATTCCCTCTTTTTCTATTGATTGGAATAGTTTCAGAAGGAATGGTGCCAACTCCTCCTTGTACCTCTGGTAGAATTCAGCTGTGAATCTATCTGGTCCTGGACTTTTTTTGGTTGGTAGGCTATTAATTATTGCCTCAATTTCAGAGCCTGCTATTGGTCTATTCAGGGATTCAACTTCTTCCTGGTTTAGTCTTGGAAGAGTGTAAGTGTCCAGGAAATTATCCATTTCTTCTAGATTTTCCAGTTTATTTGCATAGAGGTGTTTATAGTATTCTCTGATGGTAGTTTGTGTTTCTGTGGGGTCAGTGGTGATATCCCCTTTATCATTTTTAATTGCATCGATTTGATTCTTCTCTCTTTTCTTCTTTATTAGTCTTGCTAGTGGTCTGTCAATTTTGTTGATCTTTTCAAAAAACCACCTCCTGGATTCATTGATTTTTTGGAGGGTTTTTTGTGTCTCTATCTCCTTCAGTTCTGCTCTGATCTTAGTTATTTCTTGCCTTCTGCTAGCTTTCGAATGTGTTTGCTCTTGCTCCTCTAGTTCTTTTAATTGCAATGTTAGAGTGTCAATTTTAGATCTTTCCTGCTTTCTCTTGTGGGCATTTAGTGCTATAAATTTCCCTCTACACACTGCTTTAAATGTGTCCCAGAGATTCAGGTATGTTGTATCTTTGTTCTCATTGGTTTCAAAGAACATCTTTATTTCTGCCTTCATTTCGTTATGTACCCAGTAGTCATTCAGGAGCAGGTTGTTCAGTTTCCATGTAGTTGAGCGGTTTTGATTGAGTTTCTTAATCCTGAGTTCTAGTTTGATTGCACTGTGGTCTGAAAGACAGTTTGTTATAATTTCTGTTCTTGTACATTTGCTGAGGAGTGCTTTACTTCCAATTACGTGGTCAATTTTGGAGTAAGTACGATGTGGTGCTGAGAAGAATGTATATTCTGTTGATTTGGGGTGGAGAGTTCTATAGATGTCTATTAGGTCTGCTTGCTGCAGAGATGAGTTCAATTCCTGGATATCCTTGTTAACTTTCTGTCTCGTTGATCTGTCTAATGTTGACAGTGGAGTGTTGAAGTCTCCCATTATTATTGTATGGGAGTCTAAGTCTCTTTGTAAGTCTCTAAGGACTTGCTTTATGAATCTGGGTGCTCCTGTATTGGGTGCATATATATTTAGGATAGTTAGCTCTTCCTGTTGAATTGATCCCTTTACCATTATGTAATGGCCTTCTTTGTCTCTTTTGATCTTTGTTGGTTTAAAGTCTGTTTTATCAGAGACTAGTATTGCAACCCCTGCTTTTTTTTGTTCTCCATTTGCTTGGTAAATCTTCCTCCACCCCTTTATTTTGAGCCTATGTATGTCTCTGCGTGTGAGATGGGTCTCCTGAATACAGCAGACTGATGGGTCTTGACTCTTTATCCAGTTTGCCAGTCTGTGTCTTTTAATTGGAGCACTTAGTCCATTTACATTTAAGGTTAAGATTGTTATGTGTGACCTTGATCCTGCCATTATGATATTAACTGGTTATTTTGCTCGTTAGTTGATGCAGTTTCTTCCTAGCCTCGATGGTCTTTACATTTTGGCATGTTTTTGCAATGGCTGGTACCGGTTGTTCCTTTCCATGTTGAGTGCTTCCTTCAGGGTCTCTTGTAAGGCAGGCCTAGTGGTGACAAAATCTCTTAGCATTTGCTTATCTGTAAAGGATTTTATTTCTCCTTCACTTATGAAACTTAGTTTGGCTGGATATGAAATTCTGGGTTTAAAATTCTTTTCTTTAAGAATGTTGAATATTGGCCCCCACTCTCTTCTGGCTTGTAGAGTTTCTGCCGAGAGATCTGCTGTTAGTCTGATGGGCTTCCCTTTGTGGGTAACCTGACCTTTCTCTCTGGCTGCCCTTAAGATTTTTTCCTTCATTTCAACTTTGGTGAATCTGGCAATTATGTGTCTTGGAGTTGCTCTTCTCGAGGAGTATCTTTGTGGCGTTCTCTGTATTTCCTGGATTTGAATGTTGGCCTGCCCTACTAGGTTGGGGAAGTTCTCCTGGATGATATCCTGAAGAGTGTTTTCCAACTTGCTTCCATTTTCCCCCTCACTTTCAGGCACCCCAATCAGACGTAGATTTGGTCTTTTTACATAATCCCATACTTCTTGCAGGCTTTGTTCATTTCTTTTTCTTCTTTTTTCTTTTGGTTTCTCTTCTCGCTTCATTTCATTCATTTGATCCTCAATCGCTGATACTCTTTCTTCCAGTTGATCGAGTTGGTTACTGAAGCTTGTGCATTTGTCACGTATTTCTCGTGTCATGGTTTTCATCTCTTTCATTTCGTTTATGACCTTCTCTGCATTAATTACTCTAGCCATCAATTCTTCCACTTTTTTTTCAAGATTTTTAGTTTCTTTGCGCTGGGTACGTAATTCCTCCTTTAGCTCTGAGAAATTTGATGGACTGAAGCCTTCTTCTCTCATCTCGTCAAAGTCATTCTCCGTCCAGCTTTGATCCGTTGCATGCAGCTATGTTTTACCTTGTAAGACAGACATATGATTTTTAAGTGTTCTTTTAAATTAATGGCAAAATGCTGACCACTAGAACAGTAAAACAATTTGCAAAAAATAACTATATGCAGTAAAATATATTCAAAAATTATTAAGAGCAACTCAGTACCAAATTCAAAATGTGACACAAATTGTAACTACTTATTAGTCTTTTTTTTTTTTTTTTTTTTTTTTTTTCTCCCAATTATAATGGTCTGAATTAGGAAAGTCACAGTGAAGGCACTCTGTTGGTGGGAGTGTAAATTGGCACCATCTTTCTGGAGGATTATTTTCTAATAGACATTTTAAAAGCATTAAAATATCATAATTTCAACTTCAGAAAATTATTACTGATATAGTAAAATTACATGAAAATTTAAGAAAATTGGAAAACAACTATTATCCTAATAGAGTGGCTTTATTAAATAAATATTGACATGGAAAATTGCTTCTCTCATCCTATGGGAAAAAAAAAAAAGGTAAACCATGTATACAACCTATTTCTAGATACATGTATACATGCACACCACACATAGGCAACCTAATTCTTCCAGAACCTTAATATTGTTTTTAATGTTTACTTTTATTTTCTACATGCTTTACAAATTACTATATATACTTTATCAGAACAATATGTTCTTGCAAATATGTGTTTTATTGAGATATTAAGAATACTTCAAAAAGCATATTTGATCATTTTATTCATATTAGATTAAAATAAACTATAAGAATTTTGAGAAATATATTCATGTAGAAAATTATTGTAAGTCATAGCATTATAATAGTTAACAGGAAATCAATTGAAAAACTATAATATATATTTTGCATGGAATACAGAGATATATTTTATATACAAACATGCCATCTACATATTTTTAATAAAATTGTATGTTTATGTTAAAATCATTAATCACATTTCTACAGCATTCTTTACATTTTAGTGAAATTAGAAGAAAAATTGAAAGGAATTAATCGCATCTTTTTTTTTTTTTGAGGCGGAATCTCGTTCTTGTTGCCCAGGCTGGAGTGCAATGGTGCGATCTCGGCTCACTGCAACCTCCGTCTCCTGGGTTCAAGCGATTCTCCTGCCTCAGCCTCCTGAGTAACTGGGATAACAGGACTGTGTCACTACTCCCGGCTAATTTTGTATTTTTAGTAGAGATGGGGTTTCTCCATGTTGGTCAGGCTGGTCTTGAACTCCCAACCTCAGGTGATCCACCCACCTCGGCCTCCCAAAGTGTTGGGATAACAGGTGTGTGCCACTGCGCCTAGCCTAATCACATCATTTTATTCAATGTTCAGGTGTTCATTGATGGTCTACTTTGTGACAGGCACTAGCCAGCACTATGATTGTTTGTTTTCCTGCTTGCTTATTTGGGCCCAGAAGTGTTAAAATATGAGCTATAACTCTTTAAAACAGTAATATATTTTTTCTTTTCTACCTATTTTGAATCATATGTTTATATCCTAGTGTTTTTTGAATAATGTTTGTATCCCAAGGTTTTCAAACTCCTCATTCCTATATTTACATTTTATAAACCAGCAAATAAGGAAGAAGTTTTCTTTCTGATTAAAACTATTAAACACCAAAGAAGATGTCCAACCTACAAGTAAAATGTAGACACTTCCAACCATACCTCTCCAAGTTACTTTACTACATTAGGAGTCACTCAGAACCCTTTTCCTGTTGCCAAGGAAGTACTTGCATAGAAGACATAATCTTTTATAACAACATATAACATCACTTTTGTTCTAATTTACTTAAAGTATATACAATTAACCTCATTTGGAACTAACCCAGTAATGAATGCTGCTGGTTTTCCTACAGGCCCGACTGTATCTGCTGAAACCCAGCACACACACGAGCAATAAGTTCGAAAGTAAAATCCTGGCATTTTCTTTCCTTTACATCTCCTAGCACTTTCCTAACAAATGAAAACCCTATGCTTTTGTGCTGTGCTAGTTTGTAGTATTCCAGAGCATTCATTATTTGCATTTCATTCCCACTAGTCACTGTGTGGAACAGTGTTATTGATATTATATAAAGAATACAGTAGAGTGGTTGTGATAGTTTAATAATACAAGCATTTTTTGTGCATGCTACAGCTCTTTGGTTTTGAAATACTTTCATTTTCATTGCTGAATACCCATCTCAGTGGTACGTGACCTTGGAAAAATAGCATAGACCAAGGATTGGCAAACTATGGCCTGCAGGCCAAATCTGGCCCATTCCTTGTTTTTGGAAAGACAGTTTTACTGGAACACAACTATAACTATACCAATTCATGTACATCAGCAGTCCCCAAAATTTCTGGCACCAGGGACCAGTTTCGTGGAAGACAGTTTTTCCACGGGGGGCTGAGGGATGGTTTTGGGCTCAGGGCTGCACTACTTCAAATTACTAGGCATTAGTTAGATTCTCATAAAAAGCATGCAACCTAGATCCCTCACATGTGCAGTTCCCAATGGGGTTCACCTCCTAAGAGAATCTAATGCAGCTGTTGATCTGATAGGAGGCTCACCTCCTGCTATGTGGCCCAGTTCCTAATAGGCCACAGACAGCTACCAATCCATGGCCCAGTGGTTGCTGACCACTGGTTTACATATTATCTATGATTAATTTTGTACAATGACAACAAAGTGGAATAGTTGAGACAGAGGTTGTGTCACACATAACAAGCTCAGAATACTTACTATGTTGTTCTTTATAGGAAAACTTGCCAGCATCTGATACAATGATATGGGTAAATGTTGACAATTCTCAGTTTGGTTTATTATACTTTTCTGGCCAAGTTTTAGTAACAGCCATAAATGGACTCAGAAAAATTCAGATTTCAGACCTGCTTAATTCTATTGTTCTATCTCAAGTCACAATGACCCTGTCTTCTCTACCACTCTGATGGCTCCCTATCATAAACACATAGACAGTGGCAGACACCCATTATCTGCCCTTCATGAAGTCCTCAGATCTGTTCAGTGTTATCTTCAGGGGTGTGTGACCTCAGAAGGACTTCACTCTTGATGGAGCCATAGTATGTAATAGCTCAGTCAGATTCAAAGGGAGTGCAACGTAAGGGCATTATGCAAGCCACTGGCTTCAGTGTTTCCACTGTTGTGGTAAGAATAAAATGCATGTATGAACCATGAAATATGAATTATGTAATTGTGATGTTTCCTCCTAATTGTTAAATTCTCTTATATTTGTCATTAAAGCTGGCATTACACAACATAAAGATAAATGATAGTATTTATGCCAACATTTGAAAATTTTTCTTACATAGAATGACATTAAACAGCAAATAAAATACCATAAAATGATGAGATAAAGGCCATAAAACAAAGGAAAAAGCTTTAATTGCCTGTAACAGTACATTTTCCCTATTTTTTTGAACAAATGTCCCTGATTTTCCTTTTCAGTTCAGCCCAGAACATTTTGCATGTAGCCCGGTCCAAGGTGCCACTATTTTGTAATTTCCTTCCCTACTCTGCCACCCCAGTTTTATGCACAGACTCCTCTTCACATGCTGATAACTTAAATGTTAGAATCCTCCAACATTTACTTTTAAATGTTTCCCATCACTCTCTTTCTCCCTTCCTGCTTTCTTTCCACTCATCTTTCATTCTTTAGTCAATTCTTATTCCTTTATTCCACAATTTGTCTTTCCTCTTTCACTCGTAGCTTCAAATATCTGCAGAGATATATACTCTTATTTTGTACTATTTATTGTGTTTCACCTATAAGTCTCTCAATACTTTAAACTTGACATAAAATCGTTATCTTCTCAACACCAAAATCTCCATCTCCCTCCCTACCCATATTTCCTTTACCCTGATTCATCTCTCTTGTGAAATTTACATCCATCTGCATTTCTAAACTTCAGCATAAACTTTATTTTATCAAAAGTACTATGAATTCTATTTAGGAATTCTCTCAGCTTTTTATGTCTCTTTATTATTACTCCAGTTTTGGCTCTTATGATCTCTTTTGAACTAATGCAGTTCTTTCTAAATGGACAATTTCTAGTCTCTATTCTTTCTATTCTGCCTTCCTTATTTTCGGAGGTTTAAAAAATAATAAATACATATACATATTATTTTCTTTCCTCTGTTTTAAAAGTTATAAGAGTTATTCATTTTTTATGAGAAAAGGTTTAAAATCCTAAGCATTCCAAGTAGTAGAATCAACCTTGGTTGCATCATCTAAAGTCATTCTCTACCACTCATTTCTAAGCTGTTTTATGATTCACCATTCCTCAGTCCTGTCATACAGTTGCACAACTCTGAACTTTAGTGTTCATGAATGCCCTTTATTGCCCAGTCTATCAGAATTCCCGTCCTAAGACACAATTCAAATGTCACTGCCTATTGAAAGACTTCTGTAAAAAAAATAAAAATAAATAAATAAATAAATAAATAAATAAATGAAGATTTAATTTTTCCCTTTATCCTTGCTCCTATAGAATATTGTACATAACTCAATGTCACTTTGACTTTGGTCATTTATTGTTTGTTAGCTTCTCTCAGCAATATTTGGGCTTTTTCGGGAGAAGTTATATGTTAATAGATATAATACTTTATCCAAAGCTTTGCTGTAAGGATGGAGATCCCAGAAAAGTCTGTAAGTCATCTATCTTAAAAACTGTCTTATCAACTTAATATAGGTTAAGAAGGCTTAGCTGTGGAAGCTTCTATGAACAGAGCAACATAAGCTATGAATATGTAGAAGTCTAGGAAGGGAAAACACCCTGGGACTAAAAATAAATAAACAAATATAATGTGACTGGTTCCTAAGGAAGAAGTTGGGTGGCTCAATATACAGTAATCCCAATAAATTATCAACTTTATGAGGGCTAAGAGTGACTTTGAACAGGTAAATGATTTGATACCACAAGACTCTAGGCAGCTAGTGAGACATGAAAAGATAGGAGATTATGGCTTATTTTGAGGGAACCAGCCAGTGCTTGATTCCAGATGTCCAGAAAGCAGAATTCATATAGGAAAGAGCTATCTGTTCTTGAGCAAAGATTCAGCTCAGTGAAGGTTCAGGACTTAATGTCAATTCTACACTGAGAATATGAATGAGAATGAGCATTTTCACGTTCTAAGCAGAGGACCTAAGCCAATAACCTTGTCTGTGACCTGGTCCAATGATAATAAAGTAAGGCTTGTGGAGGACATTTATAAGGAGGAAATGGTTGGACCAAGAAACAGCACAGATACTCAGCGGGTATCTCTAGAAATCATTGCAATGAAGACAAAAATTCCTGGTTTCAAGGATAATTATAATAGTAACTGGCATTTATTTAATACCTGCTCCATAAATGAGAATGATCTGGGGTTGAATATTTGGTCTCTATACAACTTTGCAGATGATATAAAGGCAAAGACTACCTTGACTCAGGTTCCAGTGAGTTGGCATTGGAATTTTAGTGTGTGAAATGCAGATATCATGGATTTTGCCTTCCAATATACTGTTCAAGGAAGGAAGTGAGGTTCTGCTTATCATTTTTATCCTTCAGGCCTTCATTAACTTTCCTGCTAGGGCAGTTCTTAGCTGGGCCTTCTGGCGAAGAGCGTCTCTCACTCCAGGTATTGTGAGAGGCCAGGGCAGAATTGATTAAAGCAAGGGAGTAGGGATCAAAACTCGTTTCATCTCAAACCTGAGACTCACATTCTTTTGCCCATGGGCAGGACCAACATACCTAATTCTGCTAATGAGGACAAGAACTTGCTTCTCCACAGACTTTTAAAATTCTGTTTACTAATGTCAGTCACTTGTACATAGAAAATTAATGAAAAGATATTTCTGTTGCCTCCCAAATCTATTTATACTTGAAGCATGTGGTGCAATATGACAAGTTGTCACTTTAACAGGCATCAATCAGCAATATTTTGAGATGGTATTTTATGTCAATAATTAAGATATTATTTAAACCCCTCAACAGTGTTATCACCTAAGTGTAATAGTGTTTACCATAAAATATATTCTTCTGTAATAATCATGTTTCACTTAGTAGCATATTTTATTGTGAGCACACCATATCCTGGACTCCATAGTTAGTGATACATTACTAAACAAGAAAACGAGACAAATTTTCTGCCCTCTGGAGCTTAACTTCTAGTGGAGAGAGACAGATAATAAACACTAAGCATGAAACACACAGAAACACACACATATACATACATACACACACACACACACACAGAGAGAGAGAGAGAGAGAGAGAGAGAGAGAAAGAGAGACAGAGAAAGAGAATGTGATAAAAGAAAAAGCAGAAGTAGAGCAAGTGTGGGATGTCACAAGTTCTGGATTGAAGAGTGAGCGACAACAATGTTACATTCTACCATCAGGATTGATCTCTTTGAGGAAGACAACTTGAAGAGGCTGAGAGCTAGCTGTGTAGCTATAGGAGGGAAGAATAGCTCACAGAGCAAATAGCCAGTACTGTGTTAAGGTGGGCATATGTTCACATTTTCTAGGGTCATCAGGGGCAACAGTGTGGATGAGCAGGCAAGCAAGGTAGAGATTTGTAGAGGATGAAGTCCCATAGATAATGAAGGAGAGGAGCACAATTAGATTCCAATAAGTTTAGGCAATTTTAAGACCTTGTTTTGCATTCTGAGTGGAAATAAAGACTTATTCCAGGGGTTCGGGCAGAGATGTGAAACGATCTGAGTGACCACTCTGACTGTACTATGGAGAACAGATGAGTATGTGGGGTTTGGGCAGGAAGACAGGAAGAGAAAATAGTTAAGAGGCTAATGCCCTAATCCAGGCAAGAAATGGCCATGGCTCAGTCTAGTCTGTCAGAATTGAAGGCTTGAGAAATGGTCAGATTCTGGACATGTTTTGAAGTTTGAGTTAATGGAATTTTCTGATGCATTGGATTATTTTATTTTGATAATCAATGTTATGAAGCAGAGAGAAGCATCTTAAGCCACTCTCTAAGGACAAATAAAGGAAAATAATGGAAACCAATTTTTAGACATGCTACAAAGTAGGCCTATCAGAAATTTTTATCAGCTTTGAAACTGTCTGTAACAACAGCTCTATTATAATGCAAAACTCTGAGAAGTTTATAATGACGTTCCTGATTACGACCCTGAGGCACAGAAAGAAACTCTGATATCTGTATCTACCAAAAGTTAATAAGTCATGTTGATTCTAAAATATATGTTTAGTGTTGCGCATCTATACTCATTCTTGGAAATTGATTTGTGTCTTCATGTCAAATTGAGGAACTCTACTTAACTGTAATATTTAATAACATAAGCTATGAATGCCCTGATCATGTGATTTTTAACTAAAATATTCTATGCATATGTCTGTGTGTGTGTATGTGTAGTGTGCATTTTTCTGTAACAGAAAGACATAATGGAATGGAAAAACAAATATAATTTGAACGATTGAGAGAGAGAACAGAGGTAATAATTAGAAAATACAGAACTATAAAAGAAAATATTTAAAGAGGATGGTGGATGTTGAATACATGACATTTGATTATATTTACTCTAAATATTTTAATTGTGACACCAATGCTTGAATAGTGAATATTTGATGAACAATGTAACATATTAGTCTTCTAGGTCTGCCATAATAAAATACCAGAAACTGATTGTCTCAAAACAGCAGAGATTTATTGTCTCACAATTCTGGAGTCTAGCTGTACTAAACCAAAGTGTCAGCAGGGTCATGCTTCCTCAGAAAGCTACAGGGGAGTGTCCCTCCTTGCCTCCTCCTAGCTTCCTTGATGGTGGTCAAGCTTTGAAGTTTCTTGACTTGAAGCTGCATCACTCCAATGTCTGCATCAGATCACAGGTAATCTCCCCATGTGTCTTCACATCATCTTTTTAGAAGAACACCAGTCGTAATGGATTCAGTCTCGATCTCATCTTAAACAATTACATCTCTAATAACTCTATTTATAAATAATATCACATTCTGAGTTATTGGGGGTTGGGATTTTACATGCCACTGGGGAAATGTAATCCAATCAATTTTTAAAAGCTTCAATACTAAATTAGCTTTCTTCGAGATTACTGTTTCCTCCTAATGGCAAATTAAGCACAAGGCTGATACATCATGAAAAATAATTGCTTATATTCTTCATAATTTAGTAATTTTCTTAAATAAGAAACTATTTTTAAATAAAATTATTTTGTTTGAAAGGTTAAAAGAAATATGAGATTTTTTGTGATTCAGACAAAAATTTCATGAATAAATATACATAGCACCATAGATTCGTTGATATTCTTCAGTCTTCTAAAGACCTTTCCCCATAAATATCTAAGAGGGAACAAGTGAGCAAAGATATTCTCAACATGTTTGTTTGGTATTTTTCCCCGCTGTGCCCTGGACAGATGTATTTGTACATTTTTAAATCTATTAACCTGTCTGAATCTCAATTTTCTCATCTGAAAAATACTTAAGACTTTTAAAGTCACTTCTTTCTTTAACATTCTAAAAACCTGGAGTTGGGCATATATTCATTACAAATGAGTCTCATTCTCCAAAAAGATGGATTGAGGAAGTTACTTTCAAAGAACAAGTAGGAAATGCACTGATCACCAAGTCACAATGTTGCTTACATGATTTTGGTGAACTCTCACTGTTCTCAGATCACTTATTAGAGATTTTTTACTGGCTAGTCAAGGTTGATATAAACGCTACCATACTAAAGCAAATGTTACCTCAAAGTCCTTATGCATTTTCCAAAATTTTTTAAAGTCCTTCAGTTGTTCAATTTCAGTGCCTGGTAATATGGCAGAATTTTGGAAGGTGAATAAATCCTAGAATTTCTATTCTATAACTTCCTAGCTCTTTGTCTTTAGAAAAGTTCTATGACATAACCTCAGTTTGCTCATCTATAAAATAGGGCTGTCACTAATTTTGTGCAGTCATTTTGAGGATTATATGAATTTATCTATGTAAATTGCTGTCACAGTGCCAACTAAATGTTAGCCTGTCCCCAGACTTTCAGTTTTGAAATTTAATTCCATATACTCTTTAGTTTCTAAACTACTGACACAACTCATTTACTACCTGTCTAGTTCCTTAAGCTTAGAGTACTTGAAACCTAAACTTGGTGCTTGCCCTGAATTTTATTACTATGTACCATACCTTTGACTTCTTCACTTACTGCTGACTAATTTACCATATTCTGACATTTGATTTCTAAACATGGTCACATTCTTGCCTCTGTTGTGGTTCTGTGTACCTGACCATACTTTAGCCAGGGGCTTCCAACGCTTCTCTAGATCTTATTAATTGCTATTTATATGTTTTAATGTTTCACTAGCTCACTAATACTCTGAGTCAGTTCTTACCACCTTCCCTGGACTCCCTGCTTCTGCCCTGAGGTTGTCTCTTCCTTACTAAGAGCCTTACTCCTCATCCTGCTTTGACAACTTGAGGTTATGCAATATCTAACCCCTCCTTTCTATGTTTTCAGTTCTAAGAACCTTCAAGTGTAGAAACCACATTAACTTTTGAATTCCAATAATGTCTTCCTTTTTAAATAAAATGCTCTTTATTTTCCCTTTCCTTTGAAATTTTTGTAATATTTTATTTTCTAAAAAGCATTTTAATCCTGAAGAAACAAGACATGAAAATTCAATCCATATTTTCATGTGGATAAAATTCTGTATATAATTTGGAAACATCAGATGATACGGATAACTCTTTTAATTTAAGATTATGATTAAGCACTATACTTTTCTGTTTGATTTTCAATCACACTCTTACTCTGGGTGAAGTTTCCCTAAGTAGCTTACCATTTTGGTTTGACATTGGATACATTTTTATCTTCTCTAATGTACTTTGTCTCTTTTGATACTAGTGCCTCTATCACTCTCTAAACAGCCTGATGAGGTTTCTGTAATAGAAGGAAATAAAGTTGTATTTTATCATTTTGACACCTGAAATCAATAAAGCAAAATTGTGTTCTTTTAGATCATGTAATATTTCTACCTGAAGGCATATATGTATCATTGTGTACACTTGAAAAATACTTCGTTTTTAAAACCAACAGGGGCTGTAAATGAAATTACGTAGTTTTCATCAACTGACTGAATAAATGCACTTACTTTATTAACCCCACAGGAATTATGCCCTCAATTTTATATTTGATTGAACTTTAAAAACACAAGAAATGAATATATCAGTTTTTGTTTATTTTTGTTTTAACTGTGAACATTTTATTAGGACTGAGACTTCTCCCTCAAGGTTTTTCTTTGTTTCCAGCTGAATCCCGTTAATTGACTCAAGGTAGCTTTTGAGCAAATCTTATTCTGAGACTCTGTGATTCATGTGTTCCTTGCTTATCAATATTATACTGGGAAATGGTTGGTTATTTTATTCAACCACAGCTTAACTGAAAATCTTTTTTAAATTAATTGATTTTTTTATAGTTTAAGTTCTAGTATACAGGTGCAGAATGTACAGGTTTATTACATACGTATATACATGCCATGGTGGTTTGTTGCAACCATCAACCTGCCATCTACATTAGATATTTCTCCTAATGCTATCCCTCCCCTATCCCCCACCCACCAACAGGCCCTTATGTGTGATGTTCCTCTCCCTGTGTCCATGTGTTCTCATTGTTCAACTCCCACTTATAAGTGAGAACCTGTGGTGTTTGGTTTTCCGTTCCTGTGTTAGTTTGATGAGAATGATGGTTTCCAGCTTTGCCCATGTCCCTGCAAAGGACATGAACTCATCCTTTTTTTATGGCTGCATAGTATTCCATAGTGTATATGTGCCACTTTTTCTTTATCCAGTCTATCATTAATGGGCATTTGGGTTGGTTTCAAATCTTTGCTATTGTGAATAGTGCTGCAATAAACATACATGTGCATGTGTCTTTATAGTAGAATGATTTATAATCCTTTGGGTATATACCCAGTAATAGGATTGCTGGGTCAAATGGTATTTCTGGTTCTAGATCCTTGAGGAATTGACACACTGTCTTCCACAATGGTTGAACTAATTTACACTCCCTTATACTTTACATTTCCTAGAAATAGAAAAAGCTTTCTTATTTCTCCACAACTTCACCAGTATCTGTTGTTTCCTGGCTTTTTAATGATCACCATTCTAACTGGCATGAGATGGTATCTCATTGTGGTTTTCATTTGCATTCCTCTAATCACCACTGATGATGAGTTTTTTTTCATGTGTTTGTTGCCTGCATAAGTGTCTTCTTTTGAGAAGTGTCTGTTCATATCCTTTGCCCACTTTTTGATGGGGTTGTTTTTTTCTTGTAAATTTGTTTAAGTTTCTTGTAGACTCTGGATATTAGCCTTTTATCAGATGAATAGATTGCAAAACTTTTTTCTCATTCTGTAGGTTGCTTGTTCACTCTGATGATAGTTTCCTTTGCTGTGCAGAAGTTCTTTAGTTTAATTAGATCCCATTTGCAAATGTTGGCTTTTGTTGCATTGTTTTTGGTGTTTTAGTCATGAAGTCTTTGTCCATACCTATGTGCTGAATGGTATTGATTGCCTAGGTTCTCTTCTAGGGTTTTTATGGCTTTAGGACTTAATGTTTAAGTATTTAATACATCTTGAGTTAATTTTTATATAAGGTGTAAGGAAGGGATCCAGTTTCAGCTTTCTGCTTATAGCTAGCCAATTTTCCCAACACCATTTATTAAATAGGGAATCCTTTCCCCATTGTTTGTTTTTGTCAGGTTTGTCGAAGATCAGATGGTTGTAGATGTGTGGCATTATTTCTGAGGCCTCTCTTCTGTTCCATTGGTCTGTATATCTGTTTTGGTACCAGTACCATGCTGTTTTGGTAATAGTAGTCATGTAGTATAGTTTGAAGTCAGGTAGCATGATACCTCCAGCTTTGTTCATTTTACATAGGATCATGTTGGCTATACGGGCTGTTTTTTGGTTCCATATGAAATTTAAAGTAGTTTTTTTCTAATGAAGAAAGTCAACAGTAGCTTGATAGGGACAGCATTGAATCTATAACTTATTTTGGGCAGGATGGCCATTTTCACAATATCGATTCTTCCTGTCTATGAGCATGGAATATTCTTCAATTTGTTTGTGTCCTCTTATTTCTTTGAGGAGCAGTTTGTAGTTCTCCTTGAAGAGGTCCTTCACATCCCTTGTAAGTTGGATTCTTAGGTATTTTATTCTCTTTGCAGCAATTGTGAATGGGAGTTCACTCATGATTTGGCTGTTTGTCTATTATTGGTGTATGGGAATGCTTGTGATTTTTGCACGTTGATTTTGTATCCTGAGACTTTACTTAAGTTGCTTCTCAGCTTAAGGAGATTTTGGGCTTACATGATGGGGTTTTCTAAATATATAATCATGTCACCTTCAAACAGAGACAATTTGACTTCCTCTTTTCCTATTTGAATGTCCTTTATTTATTTCTCTTGCCTGACTGCTCTGGCCAGAACTTCCAATACTATGTTAAATAGAGTGGTGAGAGAGAACACCCTTGTGTTTTACCGGTTTTCAAAGGGAATGCTTCCAGCTTTTGCCCATTCAGTATGAAAATGACTGTGGGTTTGTTATAAATAGCTCCTAATATTTTGAGATACGTTCCATCAATACCTAGTTTATTGAGAGTTTTTATCATGAAGGGGTATTGAATTTTATCGAAGGTCTTTTCTTCATCTATTTAAATAATCATGTGGTTTTTGTCATCGATTCTTTTTATGTGATGGATTATGTTTATTGATTTGCATATGTTGAACCAGCCTTGCATCCCAGGGATGAAGCTGACTTGATCATGGTGGATAAGCTTTTTGATGTGCTTCTGGATTCAGTTTGCCAGTGTTTTATTGAGGATTTTCACATTGATGTTCATCAGGGATATTGGCCTGAAATTTTTTTTTGTTGTTGTGTCTCTAACAGGTTTTGGTATCAGGATGATGCTGATCTCATAATATGAGTGAGGGAAGAGTCCCTCTTTTATTGTTGTTTGCAATAGTTTCAGAAGGAATGGTACCAGCTCCTCTTTGGACCTCTGGTATAATTTGGCTGTGAATCTGTCTGATTCTGGGCTTTTTTTTTTTTTTTTTTTTTTTTTTGGTTTGTGTGCTATTAATTACTGCCTCAATTTCAGAACTTGTTATTGGTCTATTCAGGGATTTGAATCCTTCCTGGTTTAGTCTTGGGAGGATGTATGTTTCCAGGAATTTATCATTTTCTTCTAGATTTTCTAGTTTATTTGCATAGAGTTGTTTACAGTATTCTCTGATGGTAGTTTGTATTTCTGTGGAATCAGTGGTGATATCACCTTTATTTTTTTTTATTGTGTATATTTGATTCTTCTCTCTTTTTTTTATTAGTCTAGCTAGTGGTCTATTTTGTTAATCTTTTCAAAAAAACAGCTCCTGGATTCATTGATTTTTTTATTTTATTTTATTTTTTTTGTATCTCAAACTCCTTCAGTTCTGCTCTGATCTTAGTTATTTCTTGTCTTCTGCTGGTTTTTGAATTTGTTTGCTCTTGCTTCTCTAGTTCTTTTAATTGTGATGTTAGGGTGTCGATTTTATATCTTTCCCACTTTCTCTTGTGGGCATTAACTGCTATAAATTTCCCTGTAAACACTAAGGAGTATCCCAGAGATGCTGGTACATTGTGTCTTTGTTCTCATTGGTTTCAAATAACTTCTTTATTTCTGCCTTCATTTCATTATTTACCTAGTAGTCACTCAGGAGCAATTTGTTCAGTTTCCATGTAGTTGTGTGTTTTTGAGTGAGTTTCTTAATCCTGAGTTCTAATTTGATTGCACTGTGGTCTGAGAGACTGTTTGTTATGATTTTCATTGTTTTCCATTTGCTGAGGAGTGTTTTACTTCCAATTATGTGGTCAATTTTAGAATAAGTGTGATGTGGTGATGATAAGATGTAAATTCTGTTGATTTGGGGTGGAGAGTTCTGTAGATATCTGTTAGGTCCGCTTGGTCCAGAGCTGAATTCAAATCTTGAATATCCTTGTTAATTTTCTGTCTTGTTGATCTGTCTAATATTGCCAGTAGGGTTTTAAAGTCTCTCACTATTACTGTATAGGAGTCTAAGTCCCGTTGTAGCTCTCTAGGAACTTGCTTTATGAATCTGGGTGCTCCTGCATTGTGTATATATATTTAGGATAGTTAGCTCTTCTTCCAGGTGCATTGATCCCTTTACCATGACATAATGCCCTTCTTTATCTTTTTTGATCTTTGTTGGTTTAAAGTCTGTTTTATCAGAGACTAGGATTGCAACCCCTGCTTTTCTGTGCTTTCCATTTGCTTGGTAAATATTTCTCCATCCCTTTATTTTGAGCCTATACATGTGAGACAGGTCTCCTGAATACAGCACACCCATGGGTCTTGACTCTTTATCCAATTTTCCAGTCTGTATCTTTTTATTGGGGCGTTTAGCCCATTTACATTTAAGGTTAATATTGTTATGTGTGAATTTGATCCTGTCATTATGACTCTAGCTGGTTATTTTGCCCGTTACTTGGTGCAGTTTCTTCATAGTGCTGATGGTCTTTATAATTTGGTATGTTTTTGCAATGGCTGGTACTGGTTGTTCCTTTCCATATTTAGTGCTTTCTTCAGGAGCTCTGGTTAGGTAGGCCCGGTGGTGACAAAATCTCTCACGATTTGCTTGTCTGTAAAGGATTTTATTTCTCCTTTGCTTATGAAGCTTAGTTTAGTTGGATATGAAATTCTGGGTTGAAATTATTTTCTTTAAGAAAGTTGAATATGGCCCCTACTCTCTTCTGGCTTGTAGGGTTTCTGCAGAGAGATCTGCTGTTAGTCTGATGGGCTTCCCTTTTGGGGTAACCCAAGCTTTCTCTCTGGCTGCTCTTAACATTTTTCCTTCATGTCATCCTTGGGAAATCTAAGGATTCTGCATCTTGGGGTTGCTCTCCTCAAGAGATATCTTCGTGCTGTTCTCCATATTTCCTGAACTCGAATATTGGCCTGTCTTGCTAGGTTGGGGAAGTTCTCCTGGATAATATCCTGAAGAATGTTTTCCTGCTTGGTTCCATTCTGCCCTTAACTTTCAGGTACACCAATCAAATGAAGGTTTGTTCTTTTCACATAGTTCCATATTTCTCAGAGGCTTTGTTCGTTCCTTTTAATTCTTTGTACTCTCATCTTGTCTTCATGCTTTATTTCATTAAGTTGATCTTCAATCTCTGATATCCTTTCTTCAGCTTGATTGATTCAGCTATTGATACTTGTGTATGCTTCATGAAGTTCTTGTGCTATGTTTTTCAGCTCCTTAAGTTCATTTATGTTCTTCTCTATACTGGTTATTCTAATTAGCAATCCCTCTAACCTTTTTTCAAGGTTCCTAGCTTCCTTGCAATAGGTTAGAACATGCTCCTTTAGCTCAGAGGAGTTTGTTATTACCCACCTTCTGAAGTCTACTTCTGTCAATTCATCTAAGTCATTCTCTGTCCAGTTTTGTTGTCTTCCTGGCAAGGAGTTGTGATCCTTTGGAGGAGAAGAGGAGTTCTGGTTTTTGGATTTTCAGCCTTTTTGTGCTTTTTTTTTTTTCCATCTTCGTGGATTTGTCTACCTTTGGTCTTTGATGCAGGTGACCTTCAGATGGGGTTTTTGTGTGGATGTCCTTTTTGTTGATGTTGATGCTATTCCTTTCTGTTTGTTAGTTTTCCTTCTCACAGTCAGTCCCCTCTGCTGCAGGTCTGCTGGAGTTTGCTGGAGGTCCACTCCAGACCCTGTTTGCCTGGGTATCACCAGCAGAGACTGCAGAACAGCAATGATTGCTGCCTGTTCGTTCCTCTGGAAGCTTCGTCCAAAGGGGCACCCACCAGTTGCCAGCTGGAGCTCTCTTGTATGAGGTGTCTGTCAATCCCTGCTGGGAGGTATCTCCCAGTCAGGAGTCACTGGGTTCAGGGACCCACTTGAGAGGCAGTCTGACCCTTAACAGAGAGCTCAAGGGCTGTGCTGGGATATCGGCTTCTCTCTTCAGAGTTGGCGGGCAGGAACATTTAAGTCTGCTGAAGTTGTGCCCACAGCTGCCTCCTCCCCAGGTGCTCTGTCCCAGGGAGATGGGAGTTTCATCTGTAAGTCCCTGACTGGGGCTGCTGCCTTTCTTTCAGATATGCCCTGCCCAGAGAGAGAAACTGTGTTTTAAACTATTATATTTGACTAGGGAGAGTTCTTGGCACTATGCTCACTGATTTTTCTCCTTTCTTTAGATGCTAATTTCTGGTCTCTTTTTCATGTTCATCTTCCTTCACTAGCTCTGTTTTCTAGGCCTTCTTCTCCATCATGGGTCTTGCTTTCCTCTGCACACATTTCTCAGCTATATGCTTTCTATTCTTATTAGTTTTCTGTTGGGTCTGTTCTTTTCTGGTGGCTTTTTCCAAACACCATAGCTTCCTCACATAATTATGATGATCAGTGCTCAGTTGAAGACTTAAGGCTAACCCTATGCAGGTTTCTGGAAATCTCTGCAACTCACTTCTCTCTGGTACTGTGCACAGAAAATTCCATTTATTTTTGCCTTCCTAAATTCTCAACTCTATCTTCTCTACTCATGGAGAATGCCATGTTCCATTTGTGTTCCCACAATCTGTGCAGAAGACCAGATATTTTCTCCAGACAGTATGATGGGATAATCAAAGAGTTCACTGGCATTTCTAGTCTGTTGTCCAAAATGTAAAACCCTTGTTTTAGTTGTACTGGTCAGTTTTCTAGTTGTTTAGAGCAGAAGGTTAAATCTGGTGTACATTATAACATTATGGCTGGAAAAGGAAGATAGTTTATTTTTTATTGCTCTTAAGATAACTGCTTTTAGAAATTACATTTTTTTATGAAAAATTCTTACCATATGTTATAATTTTCTTTATAATTCTTAATTAAATTCTAGTTTTTAGAAATACTTTCCAACTAAATCACTTGAGACTTCTTTCATATATCACTCTTTAGACAGCTTTTTCTTCTACCTCCGTTTTCCTTAGATGTCAGCCTATTGTGCTACCAAGTCATTCTTTCATTCTTTCCAGTATTGCATTATGTTTATTTTCTTATTTAACTCTCCTTTCACTGGACAGTGAGTTTCTTATAAAAGCATAGCAATTCTTATATTTATTTGTATGTGTGATATATAATACCATGCTTGACATCTAGAATGTCTTCAACTATTTGTTTAATACACATTAAAGTAATCAAATGGATAAATTAATAACAAGAAGCCCATTCTTTTCAATATAGAGAATTAAATTTACACTTAGAGAGTGTCAGTTTAACAGATATATGTTTATTATTGAATCGTGTGTTGATTTTATAAAATATATTATACTAAATTTTGTATGGATATATACTCTCACTCTGTATCGAGAGATGTTGACAAATACTGGTTTCTAAAATGTGCTATTGCATTTTTGGTAGGAATTTTTTTTTTTCTTTTAGTCCCAGCTTAAAAAAATAAGGGTTACACTGAAGTCTATTTTTTAAAATATCTTGAAAGATTAGAATTAAGGCCGGATGGAGTGGCTCATGCCTGTAATCCTCGCACTTTGGGATGCTGAGGCGGGTGGATCACCTGAGGTCAGGAGTTCAAGACCAACCTGGTTCTACTAGAAATTCAAAAAAATCAGCTGGGCATGGTGGCAGACACCTATAATCCCAGTTACTTGGGAGGCTGAGGCAGGAGAATCACATGAACCCTGGTGGCAGAGGTTGCAGTGAGTCAAAATTATACCACTGCACTCCAGCCTGGGCAACAGAGTGAGACTGTCTCAAAAAAAAAAAAAAGTTTAGAATCAAATTGCTGTCATCCTTAATCATGCACAGGATCAAATGCTTTGTTATTTCCCTACATATTTTCTATTAATGCGTGATTTTAATCTTGTATTAAATACTTTTCACCAACTTTAAGCCTTAGGTGGACTGGTGTAGAGCATAAAAAATGTGTAAATAGCCAATTTAAATAATGCATTCCATTGTTAAACATTAGATAAATGTGTAGTGCCTAGGACATATCCCCTGTACTGCTGTGGAAAGAAATATGAATTAAGTGCCCATTCTTATCAATTCTGCATTTTATCCAGATTTGCTGAAGTAAACATTGCTTATCATTAACATCAGTGATGAAACTGATGATAATTTTGATGATGACAATAAGAATAACTACCAATTAGGGCCGGGCGCGGTGGCTCAAGCCTGTAATCCCAGCACTTTGGGAGGCCGAGACGGGCGGATCACGAGGTCGGGAGATCGAGACCATCCTGGCTAACACGGTGTAAACCCCGTCTCTACTAAAAAAATACAAAAAAAACTAGCCGGGCGAGGTGGCGGGCGCCTGTAGTCCCAGCTACTTGGGAGGCTGAGGCAGGAGAATGGCGTGAACCCGGGAGGCGGAGCTTGCAGTGAGCTGAGATCCGGCCACTGCACTCCAGCCTGGGCGACAGAGCAAGACTCCATCTCAAAAAAAAAAAAAAAAAAAAAAAAGAATAACTACCATTTATTTCACAGTGTTTACCAGCAGAGGCACTGTTAGTTTGTAAACTTTCTCAGAATCATGTACCTAGTCACTGTCAGATCCAAGTTTTAAATATATATCTGCTCCTAGGGTGTCAATTTTTCTTTCCTGTATAGAAGAAAGAATACAGAGAAATAATATACTTTGTTCCATTTGCTTGCCTGTAGTTTATTAGTGAGATAAGGTAAACTAAACCACTATCTCCTCATAGAATAATTGTGTGTTTAAGTATTCATTCCTCCTTATATAGGATATCATAGTGAAAAGCAACCTATAGCTTGAAAAGAAGATAAAAGTTTTTGAAATAATATAGAAAGTCACATATTTAGGATTTCTCTTAGATTTGTGAAACCAGATGTATTATACACAAACACCTATATATATTGCACTAATTTGTAGTTTGAATGACTTGGTGTTTATTTTTTTTTAATTTGTACTACTTCTTTTTTTTTCTTCCCAACCTTATTGAGGTATAATCTTAAAGAATTGTATCTATTTAAGGTATATAATGTTATGTTTTGATATATATATATTATAAAATGATTACCATAATTAAGCAAATTAACATATCTATCAATGTATATAGTTACCTATTATACACATATTTGTGGTAATAACATGTAATTTCTATACTCTTAGCAAATTTCAAGTATACAATACAGTATTATCAACTATAACCATCATGCCACGTATTAGATCTTTTGAATTTATTTAATCTATACAACTCAAATTTCATATCCTTTGACCAACATCTCCCCATTTTCCCCTACTTCCCAGCCTGTGGCAACCACCATTCTATTTTCTGCTTCTATAAGTTCTGCTTCTATAACTTCTATAAGTTCAATTTTTTTATACTATACATGTAAGTGAAATCATGTGATTTTGTCTGTGTCTATTATTCCACCTTTTCTAATGTCCTCCAAGTTAATCCATGTTGCCAAAATGGCAGTATTTTCTCTTTTAAAAACAGCTAATATTCCATTATATACCACATTTTCTTCATTCATCTATAAATGGATACTACTAGGAAATAAAAAGAAAAAAAAAACTTCCTGACTTTGGTCTGGATAGTGATATTGGTCTGGATAGTGATATTTCTTGGATATGACATCAAAAAACACAAGCAAGAAAAGCAAAAATAGAGAGATGGGATTGCATGAAATGAAACTAAAAACAGACAAATGGGATTACATAAAACTATAATTACATAAAACTACTTCCTTTTCTGTTTCTGCACAGAAAAGGAAGCCTTCAATAAAGTAAAGAGACAATCTAGGGAATGGGAGAAAATAACTGCAAACCACACATCTGATAGGAAGATAACATCCAAAATACATGAGAAACTCAAATTAACAGAAAAAACTTTACGCAAAGGATCTGAATACACATTTCTCAAAAGAAGACATACAAATGACAACAGTTGTATAAAAAATGTTCAACATACTAAAACCAGGTAGTATAAATCAAAACCAAAGTAAGGTATCACCTCACACCTGTTTGAATGGTTATTAAAAGGCAATTTGTCATCTACATTAGGTATATCTCCTAATGCTGTCCCTCTCCTAGCCCCCAACTCCCTACCCCAACCTACAGGCCCCAGCATGTGATGTTTCCCTCCCTGTGTCCATGTGTTCTCATTTTTCAACTCCCACTTATGAGTGAGAACATGCAGTGTTTGGTTTTCTCTTCCTGTGTTAATTTGCTGAGAATGATGGTTTCCAGCACATGTATACCTATGTAACAAATCTGTACATTCCACATATGTATTCTAGACTAAAGTATGATTTAAAAAAAAAAAAAAATGCTGGGCATGGTGGCGCATGCCTGTACTCCCAACTACTTGGGAGGCTGAGAGGCATGAGAATTGCTTGAACCGGGGAGGCGGAGGTTGCAGTGAGCCGAGATCATGCCGCTGCACTCCAGAGCAAAACTCTGTCTCGAAAAAAAAAAAAAAAAAAAAAAAAAGACAAAAGGTACGTGTTGGTGAGGATATGGAGAAAAGGAAACCCTTGCTCCCTGTTGATAGAAATGTAAATTGGTACAGCCATTATGACCAACAGTATTGAGGTTCCTCAAAAAATTAAAAATAGCCTCACTATGTGATCCAGCAATCCCAGTAGTGGGTATATGTATATGTCCAAAAGAAATGAAATCAGTGTGTTAAACAGCTATCTACCCATGCTCATTGCAACATTATTCACAATAACTAAGATATGACATTTGTTTTTTTGAAAGCAGGATGAACTAAATGTTGAATCCATATTGAGATAATAAATGTAATAATACTTCTGATAATTTTAAAGTATTTACATGAAATAAATGGAAAATTACAAATTTTAAAAATAAAAAGTGGTAGATATTTTTGGTTTTCTAAGATTTAAATTTACTTGGAGAATATTTTATTCCTTTTACATTTTTATTCTGATGTATAATACCTTGTACATTCATTTTATAATCTGTATAGTGAATATTTGACATTACTTGTGACCGATTAGTCTATGAATATTTCACTAGACTGTCAATGCCTTGAGAAAAGTGACTGTCTTTTTTTTCCCTCAAGTATGGTAGCTTTGGTGCTCAGCAAAAGTGTATAGTAGATATTTCATAAGATTGTTTGAATAAATGAGTTAATTACAATCATGGCTTATATAACATGCAATTTGACAAGTATTTTTAGACATCAGGATCTGGTTCAGATTTAGTAGACATAATGAGTACTCTCTGTGCATCAATTATAATAATAAGACTGAGAATCCCTTTAAATTCTTAAGTCAAATTTGGTCTCAGAATTTTGAATACATGAGATTTCTCTATACAGCTTAATTATTAATGATTATATTAGCGTTTGTTTGAAAAGGCTCTCTGATGTTCTTTAAAGACCAAGATTTCTTTTTCATCTGCTTCAAAAAAGAAAAAAATAAAAAGAACGCTGTAAACTCGTTCTCTCAAGCAGAGAAAAAATATTGAATGTCAGAACTTTAGACTATGCATCTTTAATGAGCTCTAAGTTCAGAGAAAATATATTCCAGTAATAACCCAGAAAATGTGAGAACTTAGATGGAGATTGACCTTTTCTAGCCAACCAAATTAGGCATTTTGATTATAAAAATTATTAATTTCATTTCTAAAACTAAGCACCTACTTCAATATCTAATTCCAATTTACTATCGTTTTACTACTAATGTACTTAAAGTTAAAATATTTGCATTGTTCACAACCATTATAAAGTTAATTATTAATGCATTTGCATATTGCATGAATTTATTGTCAGAATACTGAATTTTGTCATTGACAGTTGTGCAATTTATTGAGAATAATTCATTTTTCTGCAACCAAATAAAAACCATTTATTTATCTATGGAAATCCAGTTAATAGCTACTCAGAAAAGTATCTGACAGAAACAAACATAGAGTAAATATTGTTTTAAATGAAAGAATGTGAATTATATACCGAAAATTGTGTTATAAATATTAATACTGATATTAAATATTAAACATAGCATAAACATACAGAATATTAAAGATAAAAGGTTAGAATTAATCTATAACAATCTTCTAATTTTTTCAAATGAAAAATCTTAAATCTTCCAAGTTCGGATCTCTTTCTCTCTCTAATAAATTAGGGGCAGAGGAAAAATTACAGTAAAAATGGAATAACTGCTTTCCTCACTCTAAGCCAGATACAGGATAATTCCACTCAACCATCATTAAATGAGAAAACCACATTTTTTTCTATAATAGCTTTATTATTGATTATTTAAAGATTAATGGGTTTCCACATATTCTTGAATACTTTTAAACTTTAGGTTCTATAATCTGTAGACTCAGTCTATTATTTTTCTCTAAGCTTCTATTTAAAAACTTACTTTTCATTGAATTAAATATACGAACATTTTTGCTAAGTAGATTGAACAAAATATTGGCCATTAAAAATATTTTTGTAGACTTCCAGGAAACATCAGATTTGACTAATAATATATTTTAGAAATTTCAGAATTAATAAGGAAAAGAATAAGATAATGATAAATGTCAAAAGTGAGGAAGAGCTTAATCCTAAAAAAGAATTCTGATGATGAATAGAATTCTGCAAATAAATGTAGTCTCTAAGAAGGCCTGATACTTTGAAGTCATTCAATTAATATTGTTTTGAATTTAAAAAAAAACAAAAAAGAATATGTTTCCATTGGTCTATGTGCCTGTTTTTGCACTAGTACCATGCTGTTTCAATTACTATTGCCTTGTAGTATAGTTTAAAGTCAGGTAATATAATGCTTCCAGTTTTGTTCTTTTTGCTTAGGATTGGAATCTTTTTTTTTTTTTTTTTTTTTTGGTTCCATGTGAATTTTATAATAGTTTTGTGAAAAATGTCATTGGTAGTTTGATAGTCATAGTATTAAATCTGTAAATTGCTTTGAGTAATATAGCCATTTTAATGATACTGATTCTTACTATCCATGAGCATGGGAGCTTTCTCCATTTGTGTCTTTTCTGATTCATTTAAACAGTGTTTTGTAATTCTCATTGTAGACAGAGATCTTTCATCTCCTTGGTTTGCTGTATTCCCAGGTACTTTCTTCCTTTTGTGCCAATTGTGAATGGTATTGACTTTCTGATATGGTTCTTGGTTTGTCTGTTGCTAGTGTATAGGAATGCTAGTAACTTCTGTACATCGATTTTGTATCCTGCAAATTTTCTGAAGTTGCTTATCAGTTCAATGAGCTTTTGGGTCGAGACCATGGGGTTTTCTACATATAGAATCATGTTGTCTGCAAACAGAGATAGTTTGATTTTCTCTTTTCCTATTTGGATTCCCCTTATTTCTTTCTCTTGCCTTATTTTTCTGGCTAGGACTTTCAATACTATGTTGAATGGAAATGGTAAGAGAGAGTATTTTTGTCTTGTGCTGGCTTTCAAGGGGAATGTTTCCAGCTTTTTGCTCATTCAGTATAATGTTGACTGTGGGTTCGTTATAGATGGCTCTTATTATTTTGAAGTATATTCCTTCAATACTTGATTTATTGAAAGTTTTTAACATTTAGGGATGTTAGATTTCTGCATCTATTAAGATAATCGTGTGGTTTTTGTCTTTAGTTCTGTTTATGGGATGAATCACATTTATTGATTTGTGTATGTTAAACCAATCTTGCATCCCAGGTATGAAGCCTACTTGATTATGGTGAATTAACTTTTTGATGTGCTGCTAGATTTGGTTTGCAAGTATTTTTTAAAGATATTTGCATCAATGTACATCAAACATATTGGCCTGAAGTTTTCTTTTTTTGTTGTGTTTCTGCCAGGTTTTGTTATTTCTTATTCGTCTCAGACTATGCTATTCTTTATCATCTGCACTTATCTCATTAGCACAAATACTCTCATATCTCTAGATTAGATAAAGTTTGGAGAAGTCAGACACTCCCTCCACTGAGCCTATTTTTATATAACAAACTTTATTTTTTTTATTTTTTGAGGAAAATTTTTATTACCAGTAAATACAATGAGACATTTCATGAAATTATATAGGACACTGTGTACCTACCTATGTATTTCAGAGGGCTTGCCTTCAGGTATGTTTTTGAAGTCTGTGAATTAGGCATAATAGTGAGATGGTTTTCTATATTTTATGAACCTTTTTGTTTCCGTGGGAAATTGAGAGAATAAGGGAATTGAAAGTGTAGATTTGAGAAAACCATTAGAATTCATACATAATGGAACTTTTCTTTAAAACCAGTTAGTGTTATATTTAAGAAAAACACCTAACTTACAATTTTTGTGAAAATTAATTCAGATTAACTGTAATAGGCCGGGCGCGGTGGCTCAAGCCTGTAATCCCAGCACTTTGGGAGGCCGAGACGGGCGGATCACAAGGTCAGGAGATCGAGACCATCCTGGCTAACATGGTGAAACCCCATCTCTACTAAAAATACAAAAAACAAGCCGGGCGAGGTGGCGGGCGCCTGTAGTCCCAGCTACTCGGGAGGCTGAGGCAGGAGAATGGCGTAAACCCAGGAGGCGGAGCTTGCAGTGAGCTGAGATCCGGCCACTGCACTCCAGTCCGGGCGACAAAGCGAAAAAAAAAAAAAAAAAAAAAAAAAAAAACTGTAATAGATGCAAAAGAAAGTAAAGCCAATGTATATAACCTTGGCAGAGAAGAAAATTTTTGTACGCACAAGCAAAAATTATAAAGTCTAAGATTTCTTTCTTTTTTTTTTTTTTAATCTTTTTTGAGATGGAATCTCGCTCTTTCGCCCAGGTTGGAGTGCAGTGGCGCTATTTTGGCTCACTGCAAGCTCCGCCTCCCTGGTTCAAGCCATTCTCCTGCCTCAGCCTCCCGAGTAGCTGGGACTACAAGCACCCGGCACCACGCCCGGCTAATTTTTTTGTATTTTTGGTAGAGACAGGGTTTCACCATGTTAGCCAGGATGGTCTTGATCTCCTGACCTCGTGATCCACCCGCCTCGGCCTCCCAAAGTGCTGGGATTACAGGTGCGAGTCACCACACCCGGCCAAAGCCTAAGATTTCTATAATTGGACATAAAAAATAAAGTTATACACATCATAAGGATTGTTCGTAAAGTTTAAATTTAACATATAGTAAAACTAGGAAAATATAATTTAACATATAGGTAAAAAATTAATATATCGGGTACAAAATATAAAAATGATGAAAAATATCTTACCAAATGAAAACAATGCAATATGATAAAGAAATACAAGAACAATGATGTGCACAAATTTTATGCTATATTTTCATAATTTTTCTTGAAGTAAAAGGATGGATTATGAGTGGTATGTGAATGTTCTCACTTATAAGTGGGAGCTAGATGATGAGAACATATGGACTCAAAGAGGAGAACAACAGACACTGGGTCCCACCTGAGGGTAGAGGGTATGAGGAGGAAGGGGAGCAGAAAATAATAACCATTTGGTACTAGGCTTAGTATCTGGGTGATGAAATAATCTGTACAACAAACCCCTCTGACACGACTTTACCTATATAACAAACCTGCATATGTATTCCTGGAAGGAAAATATATATATATATTTTTTTTAAAGAGTAGTATATGAAATGTGTATGCATTTTCAAAATTCTAAGTTGTTTAGTCTTTATGTAATACAATTGTGTCTAAATTTTTAACAAAGAATCAATATTACTCTTGAAATACTGCATTGTTTTTAATGATAGTTACAAAATCCTGTTCAAACATGACATATAGAAAAATATTAGGGAAATATATGAATTTGTTTAATGGGTATATATCAACAATCACCACAAAAAAAATGTAACTGAGCAAAAATCTTGTTTTTATATTGATTTTTATCACCTATTTGACATATGAATAAATAATTGACATTACAACAAGAAATGCTGCAATACTTAATGCTAATCAGGAAGTGCTATGAAATGCTAAAGTGGAAGGCTCCCTTGAGGCCAGAACTTCAAAACTGCAGTGAGCTATGATCCTGCCACTGCACTCCAGCCTGGGCAACAGAGCAAGACTAGGTCTCTAAAAGCACAAAAAAAAAAAAAAAAGAAAGAAAGAAAAGAAAAAGAAAGAAAGAAGGAATGAAAAGAAAATGTTAAATAGTTTAAGATCATTACAAATGTTAAGGTAGATAATTAATAGTAACTTTAGGTAGAAAGATTATTACACTTATTTTTTAGACAAAAGGTTTGCAAAAACTGAGGAATAACATGAACAGAATTATGGAGATTAGACCATGTCATAACTCAAATTTTTGTGAAAATTTTTGGTCCTGGAAATTATAAGATCAAACAAACAAAAATCTTTAAAAACTGCATGTAACTATTAGTTAACAAGTTATGTTGTGGGACACTCTTACCTTTCTTCCTTAGTCAAAGACACACTGCCTCAACATGCAAAAACTTTGAAACTGCTTTGTCATGTGATCATACAGTGGTTTCAAAAAAGATGAAATAGCAACAAGGCCATGTTAAGAAAGAGTCCTTGAAAAAGTGAAACCTTAACACTGAATTCTACAGAAAACAAAATCAACATACTAACAGTTAATTTTCCTTGCAGGGAAATTATTTTCAGGAACTTCCTAAAAAGTTCCTAAATTTATGATCCTTGTGATTGTTTACTGTTTATTACATGATGTCTGCTGTAAAGAGCCTCCTTATTTTTCTTCAGAAAGATGCTGCAATTGGTGTATATACAATAAAAGCTGTTCTGGAGATGGGAATTCTGAAATAATATTTTCATCTTGAAATCTAATTACTTTGTGTTTTTTTGTGGTTGTTCTGTTCTGTTTTACTTTGTTTTCCCATATGTCTATAGGAAAATGTATCAACCTCAGCACTGTTGACATTTTTGGGGTGAAGAGTCGTTGGTTGTGGGGCCCGTCCTATGCATTGTAATGTTAAGAGATCAACTGGCCTTTTGTTCTAGATGCCAGTAGCATGTTTTTCTTCCTCCACTAGAACTGTGCCAGGGAACAATGTCTACAGACGTTGCCAAATTTCTCCTGGAGGGGCAAAATCGCCCCTGACTGAAAATTACTCTAGAGCAAAAGTATAAGAATACTTTTAAGAAATGATTCTGTAAAGCAGAATGCTTATGATTAAAATATTAACAAAATATTTAGTCCAAGCAGCAATCTTAAGTTGAAGTATAAAAATACATGTTTAGAAAATATATTATTCAATCAATGTACAATTTTAGTTTTCAGGATTGCATCTCTTAAATTCTATCATTGCCATCACTCAAATTGTTTAGTTCAAAAGTTAAAGAGAATTATTTCCTTTTGTCCTATACTATTAAAAAGAAAGGGCAACTTTCTCTTTTTAACTTAGTTGAAAGTGTCTGTAGTATCACAGATGTTCCCATGGTGCCTGTATGAGCAGTGCAGAGGCTGACAGGTCTGTAAAACAACAGATAGTAAATGTTTTAGGATTTGAAAACCAGAATGTTTCTGTTGCAACTACTCAGTTTTGCCATTGTAGTATGAAAGCAGCCATGGACAATACAAAAATGAATGTACCTGATTGTGTTCCAACAAAACTTTATTGACAGAGATTGGAAGCAGGCCAGGTTTAGCCCATAGGCCATTGTTTGCTAATCCCTGTAATTACTGCTTCTTTCCTATAATATCAAATTTATATAATTTACTGTTAAACTTTTAGTAATAAAGTTAATAATAAGTTAATACATTTTTATATTTGTCCATATATCACTGTGGTTTATCTTATGAAGGTGATTATAATTTGCTCTGTTTTCAACCTTTTTAAAAATATATTTCTAGTGACTAGACTACACAACATTATTGTAATTGAAAATAACCAACACCATTACTTTAAAGAAAAGAAAAAAGAATCTTACTTGGGAAATAATATTGACAATTCAGTAATTTTCTCTTAGAATTTCAAAAATAACATGTTTTGGAGCATGAAGTAGTTTTCATATATTTTAACGTCAAAAAGAAGCAAATAAATCTTGAATGGAGTTTAAAAAGATACAAATATGCCCAGTCGCCAAACTTGTAATCACAAATTTTCCAAGCTTTCCTAAACTCAACCTGAGATCTTGATATTCATTTATTTATTTATTTTTTTTTTTAAGTGTGTGGGCCGGGCACGGTGGCTCAAGCCTGTAATCCCAGCACTTTGGGAGGCCGAGACGGGCGGATCACGAGGTCAGGAGATCGAGACCATCCTGGCTAACACGATGAAACCCCGTCTCTACTAAAAAATACAAAAAACTAGCCGGGTGAGGTGGCGGGCGCCTGTAGTCCCAGCTACTCGGGAGGCTGAGGCAGGAGAATGGCGTGAACCCGGGAGGCGGAGCTTGCAGTGAGCTGAGATCCGGCCACTGTACTCCAGCCTGGGTGGCAGAGCAAGACTCCGTCTCAAAAAAAAAAAAAAAGTGTGTGTGTGTTGTGTGTGTGTGTGTGTGTGTGTGTGTGTGTTTTCCAAATCTCGCTTCTGGTATCAACTTCACTCCTTCCATTTGTATTTCTCTTCTTGGCAAACCGAATTCATTAGTAGTTCTTTTAGAAAGATCCATTTGACAATAAAATTGTTTTATATATTTAAAAAGGTATTGTTATTTTTCTACTTATTGTCAGCTTAGTTGAACAAATAATTGCATATTGTAGTTACTTTTTCTCTTAGAACATGTTTCTTTTCTGACTTCTCCATATGTAATGTAATATTGTCAGTATTACTTATTTTTGTTAACAGTCGTATTGAAAAATATATTTTTATTCTTCAGATTCTGCTATTTTACTACAGTGGTTCTTTTTATCTATTTAGTTTTAATTGTCCTTGGTTTTCAGTGATAACAGGCCAATATGAAGATCTATGTCTTCAATTCTGAAAAAGTTTTATAAATTTTACTTCAAATATTTCTTCTCCATCACCTCTGTTTCACAGCTGCCTATTCTTGTTTCTCAGTGCCTTGTTCTTGTTTCATGGATATTATTTCCTCCTTTATCTTCCTGAGAAGTTTTTACAAATTAAATCTATTTAGATATAATTTTATACAGTAAAATTCAACCCTTGTATGTATATAATTTGCTTAATTTAAATAGATGTATAGTTTACATATAATCAAAATACAGAATATGTCCGTTATCTGAAAAAGTTTCCTCATACCTCTTTGTAGTCAATAAATGCCACTCAAACTCTGGACCCGCAAAAACCACTGATAGTATTTCTATCCCGACAGACTTTTCTCTCCTCGAATATCATGTACATGGGACCATGCACTACAGACCCTCTGTGTCTGGCTTCTTTCACTTATCACATTGATTCTGAGAATTATCTATACTGCTGCATGTACCCATAGTTCATTCATTTTGATTGTTAAATAATATTATATTGTCTGAATATACTGTAAGTTTTAATCTATTCTCCACATTATAAAAATTTAGTTTCAGTTCTTATCAATTTTGAATAACATTGCTATAAACATTTATGCACATGTCTCTGTGAAGACAAATATTTTTATTTATTGTAAGTAAATACAAAAGTAAAATTTATCAGTTCTTGGTAAGTGTATGTTTGAGTACAAAATAAACTTTCAAATTGTCTTCCAAAATGACTGTACCATTGCAGTCCCACTAGCATTATGTGAGAGTTCTGGCTTCTCTACATCCTTGTCAGCACTTTTTATTGTCTGTTTTTGTTCTTTGAATTTTTGCTATTCTACTGTTATTTTCAGTATTATTTTAGATTTTACTTTTCAGCAGTTTTTGATGTCTGCTTTTGTTCTTGTTTTAATTTTTGCTATTCTTGTGTGTACAGTATTTTGGATTTAACTTTTCAAATGATATATAATAGGTGTACATATTTTCAGCATACATGTGATAATACATTCATGTAATGTGTGATTTAAATGTTCCTAGCATATCCCAATTACCCTGATTTGATCGTTTTCAGTATTATAATAATAACTTTGACTACCTTTTCACATGCATATTTGCCATCTGTATTTCCTTTTTGTACATTTATTTTTTATATTACAAATTGTTTATTTTTATTGTATACAACATGATATTTTGAAATATTTCTACATTGTGGAATGGCTTAGTCAAGATGATTAACACATGTATTACCTCACTTTTTTTTGTGATAACACTCAAAATAATCTTTCGGCAATTTTCAAGAATACAATGCATTAACTATAGTCGCCTTGTCATACATTAGGTCTCTTTATTTCTTCCATATGAATAAAATTTGGTATCCTTTGTACAACATCTCCTCACTTCTCCACCCCCAGATAATCCCCTGATAACCACCTTTCTCCTCTCTACCCCTTCAAAGATTCAAAATATAAGTAAAACTGTATGATATTTGTCTTTCTGTGCGTGACTAATTTCACTTAACATAGTGTCCTCCAGTTTCATCCATGTTTTAGGAAATAATAGGATTTCCCTTCTTTATATGTGGTGTATGTGTATAATAGATATACATATTTATATGGCTGTTTATCCATTCCTCTGTTGATGGACACCTAGGTTGATTCCATATCTTGTCTATTGTGAATAGTGTTGCAATAAACATGAAAGGAAAGATATCCTTTTGACGTACTAATTTCTTTTCCTTTGGATATATAGTCAGTTGAGGGATTGCTGGAGCATATAGTAGTGCTATTTTTAATTTTTTGAGGAATTTCCATATTTTTAAAATGCCTATAATTGTTTACATTCTCATTAATAATATCCAAGGATTCCCTATTCTCCACATTCCCTCCAACACTTGCTACTTTTTATCTTTTTGATAGTAGCCATTCTAACAGCTGTGAGGAGATATCTAATAGTGGTTTTAATTTTCATTTTTCTGAAGAATAGTGACATTAAACATTTTTAATATACTTGTCCATTTGTCTGCCTTCTTTTGAGAAATGTCTATTCAGATCTTTCCCATTTTTTGACTGGGTCATTTGTTTTCTTACTGTTAAATTATTCAAGTTTCTTATGTATTTTCAATAATAATCCTTTATTGAATATATGATTTGCAAATATTTTTTTCCTATTCCGCAGGTTGTTTCTTCACTCAGTTGATTGTTTCCTCAGCTTACATTTATGTTTATGTTTCTAAAAGTCATTTGTGTATTAACTATGCAAGGTCTTTTTTTTTTTTTTAGGGTTGGAATTATCTACTTATTAGTAATTATCTAATTTGTCATTGTTATGTGTAAGCTAGATTTTTAGTGTAAGCTAGATATAGTTATGCCCATTCTTATATACCTAATTGACTCATTTCTTCACCCCAGGAGACACATACTCTTTTTCTTTAAATTGAAAATGAGACAAATTGGAATACTATCAGCATTTTCCACTTTATACATTTTAGTATTTAGAGTTATTTCTATGGTATAGCAGAAAATGCAATGGCATTGCAATTTCAATTCATAAGTAGGGTGTTGTTTTATTTGGCTAAAATGAAAATAAGAAGCCAGGGACTATAGCCTTTTGAAAGTTGAATTTTTCACCTGTTTTGACACAAAAAAGCACTAAGCACTTTTCAACATATGATAACAGGAATAAAATAAGAAAATCCAGTGTGTGATTCCCTTTGGATGCCCTTTCATAAACTTATCACAGAAAATATTTTAAAAGTGAGTTTATTTTATAATACATCTGTATAAGATAATTGTAAGAAGGCAATGAAAACAGGTGACTCAAGCACTGGCTTAAAGTCTTGTAGTAAGAAATAAGAAATACATATAGTATATGTATAGCAAAAATTATTAAGAATATGAAAATGATACTATATTGCCAATTACGTCTTCATAGTTGGGGAATACATTTGCTTTGGTGTATCTACATTTTTCTGAAATTTTAAATGACCAATTACAAAGCTCTAATTTCTTTTTTAAAAGAACCCTCATTAAAGAATCCAAGGTCTATGAGTGCTTTATTGACACAGAGTTAACTCAGGATACTTGAAATGATTTCAACAAAGGCACCTTATGCTATTTAAAGCAATTACTTGCTTGTTGCTATAGTGATTGCTAGAGGAGTATGCACATTTGCCTTGTAACTGTCTATGGGTCAAACAAAAGTCACAGATGTTCTTGATTTTCATTTCTAAAACTGTTAAAGCAAGCTTTTCACTAATAATTCTCAGATATAAATGTGCTACAAGCCTGTGAAGTATAAAGGATGGGCCTTCTATGCTTGAAGTAGGTAGTAACCTCTGTATTACATTGCATACTATAAATAGAAAACTTTAAAGAAGGGTTATAATCCTGTCAGTGTGAAAATAAATTTGATGTAAGGTATTAGTAAGTAAGTGATGAAAACTAAAATCGCTTACTATGCTTATGATATATTAAGTATATTACTGGCTAATTTCTTTTAATGCTTTATATTTTGTTGACAAAAAGAGTCAAACTCTGTAAAATATTTGGAGATTTATTCTGAGCAAAATACAAGTCACCTTGGTCCCATGACACAGCTCCATGAGATTCTGAGAACTTGTGCCCAAGGTGGTTGGGCTACAGCTTGGTTTTATACGTTTTAGGGAGACATAAGACATCAGTCAACACATGCAAGACGTACATTGATTGAATCTGCACAGAAAGTCAGGACAACTTGAAGTGGGTAGGGAAGGTACTTCCGGGTCATAGATGAATTCAAAGATTTTCTTTGTCTTTTTTTTGGTGGGGGGATGGAGTCTTGCTCTGTCACCTAGGCTGGAGTGCAATGGCATAATCTCTGCTCACAGCAACCTCTGCCTTCCCGGTTCAAGCGATTATCCTGCCTCAGCCTCCGAAGTAGTTGGGATTACAGGTGTGCGCCATCATACCTGGCTAATTTTTTTTAGTCTTTAGTAGAGGTGGGGTTTCACCATGTTGGCCAGGTTGGACTTGAACTCCTGAGCTTGTGATCTGTCAGCTTCAGCCTCCCAAAGTCCTAGGACTACAGGCGTAAGCCACCTTGCCAGGCCAAATTCAAAGATTTTCTAATTGGCAATTAGTTGAAAGAGTGCGTCTAAAGATCAGGAATCAACAGAAGGGAGTGTCTGGGTTAAGATCAGGGTTGTAGAGACCCAGGTTCTTATTATGCAGATGAAGGCTCCAGGTAGCAGGCTTCAGAGAGAAGACATTGTAAATGTTTCTTATCAGACTTTAACAGGTGCCAGACTCTTTGTTAATTCTCTGGATCAGTAAAAACACCTGGAAAAGGAAAACGATTCTCTACAGAATGTAGATTTTCCCCCACAAGAGACAGTTTTGCAGGGCCATTTCAAAATATGTCAAATAAATAGATTTGGGGGTAAAATATTAATACTTCAATTTCTTTCAGAACCTGCTGTCATGTAGGTATCTTACTGCTACAAAGAGTCTGTTCTGTCCATCTTAAGGTTTCTGTTTTAATATTAATGCTGTCCAGTTGTGCCCAAATTATTCCAACAGGAAGGAGGTGTAATGAGGCATGTCTGACTACCTATTCCTATCATGGCCTGAACTAGGGTTTCTGGTTTACTTTAGAATGCACTTGACTGATGGCTGTGTGTGGTGGCTCACATCTGTAATCCCAGCGTTTTGGGAGGCCGAGGTGGGTGAATCACTTGAGGTCAGGAGTTTGAGACCAGCCTGCCCAATATGGCGAAACCCTGTCTCTACTAAAAATACAAAAATCAGCAGGGCATGGTGATGGGTGCTTGTGGTCCCTGCTACCCAGGAGACTGAGGCAGGAGAATAGCTTGAACCCAGGAGGCAGAGGTTGCAGTGAGCCAAGATTGCACCATTGCACTGTAGCCTGGGGAACAGAGCAGGACTCCATCTCAAAAAATAATAATAATAACAAGAAGGAGAAGGAGAAGGAGAGGAAGAGGAACAGGAAGAAGAAGAATTCACTTGGTTGAGAGGAGGGGTCTATTCAGTTGATTGGGGGATGCTTAGTATTTTATTTTTGGTTTACAGTTTCCAGATTATTTTTATTAATTGATTTGACACCCAGGTAGCAAGAAGAATAGGCAAAGTGATCACATGTGCAACAATAGCTACTAAGTATCCTCAAATCAAAGACGCCTTCTACCCCTCACTTGTACAATTGGTTGTTGGATTCCTCTAACATTTAAAAAGATACTCTCCAACCCTTTATTTTTTATTCACCTAAAATCAGATAAATTTAAATAAACTTATTAGGAAGTTACTGCATATATATGTATTTAAATTATATGTTATTTTCCAAATTCAAAATATATTTGTAATTGCCTAAAAATAGAAAAAATGTGATGCTACTATAGAAAGGATTTTCTGCTAAGCACTTGAGGAATTTCTGTTTCTGACCAGTTCAAGTAATTACTATTAGAAGTAAAAGCAATATTAAATCAAAGATTTCATATGCTGTAGGAAGGCGTAAGGAGTGTATATTGGATATTTCCTGTTTGTAAATTTGAGATCACATGAAGAGTCAGCTACCTTCTGAAAAGTTTTATTTTTCATTAATTTAACCATAAAACCAGAGGAGAAGGAAATAAAAATTTATGAGTGGGCAGGAGAAGTTTATCCCAGAATATAAAAAGGTGTATAACTGTTGTAGAAAGAATTGGCCACATCATTGATTAGCATAGACTTTCCTTAGTCATGTCACAGTTAATCTTCCTCCTGTGGTGGTGGATGGAGGGGCTCTTATTATTAAAATAGTGATAGAAAAAGAAATGTGACACAAAAATCAACTAAAAAATTGAGAAACATGACATGCACAAATTCTAAAATATTGGTTGCATCATTTTACAAATAATTATAGCAGTACTGTTGGCATCTTCCAGGAACATGTCAGTTATTGTTTCTTCGCTTGAGATCCTTTACTTATGATATGGTGAGGCAGAGTGAAGGTCAGGTTTTACGTATTGAATGGATGAGTATCTGTGTGTTAGAATCTGCTTTGAGGGAATATTAGCATGGGTATCCCCAATAACTCAGCGTGAGATGCTGTTTCTGCCTTTGGAGGGTAGTTTTTATAGCTGTTGAGTACATAGTACTTGGTCGGAAGAACCTAATTTGGTAAAATGAGTAAGGTGATTTGAGTTCTTCTCAAATCAAACATGCCATAGCTTGTAGAGTAATGATCATATATTAAGAAGGCTGACCACTGTAGACACTGTTCCCTGGATCCCACATTGCCTGAATTCCAGCTGAGTCAGCCTCTAGAGATGGGCAACAGTTGGGAGGAAGGAGCTCAGATATTTCTCCTCTTACTCTGCCTCAGCAGCTATTCTTATAGTGGCTACATGTCCTCCATGTCTCTAACTCCAGCTTCTGTTCAGGAACTGGTGCTGCTTCAAATGGCACCACAATTTTCCTTTCTCTCTCCAGTCTAGGAGGAATAGATGGTTTCCTGCAGTTCCTAATATCTAGGTTCCTTTACTCTGTTCTGATTGGTCCTCAGCTCCTTCTTTACCATCTTAACCACATCTTTGATCTGAATTCACTTAGTTGCAATGCTTTGTTTCCCTGGTTGTGCCTTGACTGAAACAAAGTGCAACTATATATACTATTATACCTATTTCTGTCAACTTATTCCAAATGGTATTCTCTTAGCGAGTGTACAGGTTAAAAAGAAAAATTCTCAAATTGAGTAGAAGGCTGTGGTTTTGTCTCAAAAACCCAAATGGCAGTAAGCTGCAAGAGTTACAGGTACTGGTGAACCATCAAAAACAACTCAACCTATTAAGTGATGGGAGTATTTTAAACACAGTTTTGTAGATAATAATTCCTAGGAGATATGTTTTGTACATCCAACATATTCTAGCTATGAATAAGAAATTAAATAATCTGAAACTCTATAAGTGATTTGTGCTTAGCAAGGAAAATATAGCATTTTACAGCAGGGAGTATAAAGTTTGAATAGTAAACCTACAGCTTTCTCTTTGTGATACCTTAGATCTCTTAGCCTCTCTAGACTTTAGTTTTCATGTAAGTATAAGAGGGATAATCCTCACAAGTTTCTATGATATGCCTTTTGTTATTCTCACATCACAGGAGAGGAAACTGATAAGTTGTTTTCTTCTATGGACTTCATAGTTCAATAACTAGTGTGTAAGTGAGATGGATTTTAAATCTCCAAAATTCTTGGTTACAAATGTTTATTTGCAAATAGCATTTTGTAAAGTTGTTTAGTGCGCTCTGTTAATACAACTAGATTGTATTGTATTACTATTACTAGCAAACATTTTGTGATAGAGCCTTTAAGCCATTTTCAGAGGTGACAACATTTTAAATAGAATCCAAATTTATAATACCACGACTATCATTTGAATTTTGAATTTTAATAAAATTTGTAGATCCAAAGAAAATTTGTCCCACTATATTTTTTCTATAAATAAAATCATTATAAATCAAGGAAAAAGCCAATTTCTTTAACTATAATATAGGAAAATCTGTCTGAAATAAATAAGCCACTAAGATAATTGGCCTGCATTTTAATACTATATTTTTTAAAGTCTGTTTTTTCCATAATTATGCATTTTATTTCACGATTCTTTTCTAATCTCTGGTGATTTAGATTATTATAAGCAGTCAAAGGGGAAGATGAAAGATAAAAAGCTCCAGATATTGTGGTAACTTATAATTCTCCTTTGAAACTTAAAGCTATAAATTAATGGCAATGAAAAATAATAAATTACCTGTTCTTTGCGGTGATGTGTCAGGTGGTGGACTTTAAAGGACAAGAACTGGTGAAAGCCAACATCTACTCAACCATGGAAATTATATGACTCAATTATAGAGCTATAACAGCATTTCCTTTTCAACTAAGACATCAATTTCCTAGGACATAGAGGCACTTGTACCTAATGCATTTATTTGTTGTGGGATATAATTGCAAATTCAGGGGTTTCTTGGTAAGATTAAAATTAAGAAAAGAAGCAGAAATCTTGCATTAGAACCTCTTCTAAAATGTGACAGTAGAATCACTCAAAAGGTAATTGCTCTGTAGTCCCTATTATCATATGCCTCCTTAAAAATACAGGTGCTAACTTTCCTTTGATGAAGGATGCTCATCTAGCCTCTTTGTTAGGTGTCTGATGTGCTTGAATAGTCAACATCAGACAATTAATTATTAATTTTTGGTCAGTTTATATATGTTACTTTATAGTCATACTTTATCTTAAATGCAAAATTGAGCATTGCTTTAATCTCAATTTTGGAATGGCAAAAGGGACAAGGCTCAAAAACCTACTTGCACAATCATTGTAGACCAAATAAGTTAACAAGAATACCTGGCAATAAATCTTAGGTGCCCCAGATTCCCACTAAACTATATGTCTTCTCTATCCAAAAGCTTTATATTCAGGTAAACGTTAGAGTTTTTGTCTTAGCTAATAAACAATATAATTGAGAGGTTTTTCCTCCCTAAGGGAAGAAGTACATAAGCTATGTATACTAGTAATAATAGAACTTCTAAATAGGCAGAATAATAAATTGGTAAGCATGAAACGCAGTTCTCAGGTACATTTTGTTAGATGATGTTTATGAAAATTAAGTCATAAAGGTCACTGTGACAGCAATATTAATATAATAATATAAATGAATAAATGTATTTGAATGAGACAGCTATTTTTCTTTCTTGATGGAAAACTGAACATGTTGATTTGCTCATCAAAATTCAGAGGTGGACTATTTTATTATTTTTGACAACTAATATTCAGAGTTTTCTGATTTCTATTTATCTTTGCATTTTAACAAACTGTGAGTTCAGGTTCAAAAATAATATATATCATACAGATAAAAAAGTAATGACACTTTTTAAAATGGTGTATGGCTAAATAAATATAAATGGCGAACCACATTTTTAAATGCAAAAGTCTTTGTTTCTGAGAGCACTTCCTCATTTAATATCTTGTTTCTCACTGTATAAAATGAAAGCAAGATAGCGCTCTAGATAGTATGTAAAACTCACGTAAAACTTTATAACTACAAAACACCTCCATTGTATGACTATCTTTCATTCTCTCAAATCTATGCAAAGTAAGAAATGCAGGCATTTTTAATCCCTATTTACAAATGTAGAAATGATGACTCAGTAGGATGAAGTAAATAAACCACATGGTAATATATAACAGAAATGGAAAAAGAACTTTTTCTGAAATATCAATGGATTAGGAAGGTGAATGGCAAAGTTGAAAGAATAGCAAATATGGAAGGGAAGGGAAAATATACATTAGTAATATGTGAAGAAAGAATAGAAAACATGGTATGTTTGAGGTTTCTGACAAAAAAAAATGAAACAGAGAGGAAGGAATTCCTAATTGACAAATCAGAAATATGAGTTAAGAGCACAGTAGTGGTGGGATACAAGTTAGGAGAGGTAGGTGAACACTCTTTTCTCTAAGCAAATAAGTAGGAGAAAAAAGTAAATTTAGGAAAAATCTCAAGATTATCATTTTGATTGGCTAAGCACATATTTTTTAAAGGCTGTTGGGACTTATAATAGGAATAATGAAAACAGATATCTTTCTTGAAAATGAGGTATTTCTAAATACAAAACAGAGCTGCCCTTGAGTACAGGTGTCATGAAAACTATAAAGATAACTTGATAAGAGGCCTGGCATGACTCCTCCAGAGCCAGCTCAGGCCAGTCATTGATGGAGTGGAAATCATAGCCTTGGTCAAGGCCAGAATCTGTAAGATTTATTAAGACTTGATTGATGGGCAAAACTAATTCTGTGTTTAAGCATTTTCAATTTGCAAGAAATCAAGAGAACTCAGGATTATTCCAATGAATGCAAATATATTGGAAAGACACATGGGAAGGTAAAGAAAAATTAACTCAACAGCCATGGAGCAACAGGTGACTTTCAAGGTCCGTTCAGCTCTGGAAATAATTTTCTTAGTAGAAGGCATCTCTTGATTCTCTGCTTTCCTTTAATTCTCTTTTTATCACATCCACTTCCCAAATCAGAAGATATTATAGCCATAGCACATTGCCATGTAATATAAAATTGTCATGTCAGGACACTTCAATTAGGTATTAGAAGAACCTGTAGGCTGGACATGATGGCTCAGGCCTGTAATCCCAGCACTTTGGGAGGCCAAGACAGGTGGATCACCTGAGGTCAGGAGTTCAAGACCAGCCTGGCCAACATGGTGAAACCCCATATCTACTAAAAATACAAAAAAATTACCTGGGTGTGGTGGTACACTGCTGTGATCCCAGCTACTTAGGAGGCTGAGCCTGGTGAATTGCTTGAACCTGGGAGGCAGAGGTTGCAGTGAGTCGAGATTGTGTCACTGCACTCCAGCCTGGGTGACAGACCTAGACTCCATCTCAAAAGAAAAAAAAAAAAAGAAAAACCTGTACATGGACTTCAGCATCAATTTCTATTGGCTTTATCATGTATCAGTGAGCGTGGGGCTACAGAGCATAATAGATTATGTATAAATAATCACCTTACATTGCTTCTCTGAACAGGTGACCGTTAGCATGGTTTCCTCAGGAGAAAACTTTGAGATTGGTAGTGTGAAGGTGAGACCCATAGGTCCTGCTAACTTTGTTTTCCTTAGTTTGGTGAGCTACTTGAGCAGAGTCAAGCCAAAAAGGATATAAGACAGAAGCTGGAACCTGGGATTGCGGTTGCAATAGAAATTCTCCCCACAGGATTTAAAGTTGCTTCCTCAGCTGCAGGCAGCTGACAGCAGCTTTTTATCTGGAAAAGATTTTGCCTGATATTTTCTCAGACTCCGGAAAATCATTCAACTTGTCAGTGAAGCTGAAAAGACAGACTCTTTGATATGTAGCTGCAGCTTGGAAATGGTTCCTCTCTTCTCAGCTGTCAGGGTAGGAAGAAACTTTTCAACAATTATCATCACAAAAGGTATTTCAGGACACAATTATTTTAGAAGTCTAAGACAAAAATGCTTCCAAGGCCAAAGACATTATTAGAATCTGAACTGCCTAGGGAATTGAAGGGTATCACAAGCAATGGACACTTTTTGCTCACCTGTCCTGTTAGTGTGAATGAGGACATGCATGTTAGTTGGAAAGAAAGTATAGTAGGTAACAAAAACTCAATAGGCTTTATTAATAACTTACATGCCAATTCAAATCAAAGAGCAGTGGTTTCTTAGAGGTAACCCTGGAGAAAAAATATCTATACCCTTGCATGGCAAAGGGTGGTTATGAACCAGTGGCATCAGCATCACCTTGGGCTCACCCCAGACCCACCAAATAAGATTCCATTTTTTTGTTTTGTATTTCTGGCTTCTTTAAGACAGGGTCTCACTCAGTTGCCCAAGCTGGAGTGCAGTGGTTCAATAATATCTGCCACCTCAACTTCCTGGGTTTAGGCTATCCTCCTACCTCAGCCTCCTGAGTACCTAGGCCTACAGACGCTCTCTGTCACACCCAGATGATTATTTTATTTTATTTTTATTTTTCTAGAGACAGGGTATTGCTATGTTGCCCAGGCTGGTCTAAAACTCCTGTTCTCAAGCGATCCTCCTACCTGGGCTTCCCAAAATGCTCATATTACAGACAGGAGCCACTAAGCCTCTACTTTTAAAACCTGTGGTAAAATACACATAACATAAAATTTACTAACTTAAATTTTAAGGGTGAAGTTCTGTAGTGTTAAGTATATTCATATTGTCATGCAGCCACTCTCCAAAACTTTTTCATCTTGCAAAACTGAAAATCTCTACCCATTAAACAACAACTGCAACATGCACAGAACTTGAGGACATTATGCTGAGTGAAATAATCCAGTCACAAAAGACAATTACTGTATGACTTCACTTATAAGACAGTCTGTCTTAACAAGATTCTCAGGTGATTCATTTGAACACACGAGCACTAATTTAGAGCACATCTGGGCTCAGCGGGCGTGAGCATCATAAAAGGTTAGCAGCACATTTACTAGGTATGTTATTCCTGGTGGAGTAGAAAGAACACAGATTTTGAGTTAAATGGATCTGTTTTATAATCCTGGCTCTACTGCTTACTAGCCATTTGATAATGGGATTTTCTTTAACTTGTCTAAGCCTCATTTTTAAAAATCTGTAATATGGTCATAATTAAAACCCATTATAGGTATCTTTTAATGATAGTTAAAGGAGATGCATGCTGAGCATTTATTGCAGTCCCTGGGCACAGTAAGTGCACTTAGTAAATAATTTATTAGTATTGTTATCTGGGTGAAAAGCACTATCACCATTGGCCTTTCAAATGTATTCTGTACTATAGCAGGATAATGAGTCCTTGAAATTTATAAAATCTTGACCTAAAGGAACAATCTCAAATAAATATACAGAATATGATTTAAGGGCATAGATAGTATGAAAAGCAAAAACACTATACAGTTTTGAATAACCTTGAAAGACATCTTTATAAAAGACTAAATATATATATATATATATACCTTACCAATTATAGAATTTGCCTATTTCTGGCTCCAGAAAGAAAATACCAATGATCAATTCAGAAATAAAAGTTATTAAAAGTTATTCAACTTTTGTTATCAATAGATTTTGAATAATATATTTTTCTCCTAATGAATTATGAACTAATTTGTCTAAATTATTTATTCCTGGAAAAAAAATTTGATAACCATTAGGTATTACATCAACATACCTCAAGCTTAAATAAAAGTTTGGTTCCCTTAGACCGTATTACCATAAGCACCAGCCAAAATCTTAATCTTTTACTGCATCTTCATAAATCTGATGCTGGATAATATTCTGCCAAAAATTTCCTAAACAATTTTTTAATGCATCATAGCTATGCACTTAGTAGCTTGTTTAATCATGACATCTATGGTATAGACCTGATACTTATTAAATGTCTTACCTTATGTAGCTAAAGCCAGTATTTTAGTTAGCCAGAATTGTGCCCGGGATCTCTTACTCAGTAAAAAATTATATTCATCAAACATGTAATGAAAATATGTTCTCATTCATAGTTAGCTCAACTCCTATTTGATTTCTAAACATTCTTTTAAAAAGATTACCCCAGAGGTGGTAGCAATGGAAAGTCAAGAACAAAACAATAAGTCTATCACAAATAGGAAGTTTCATTTAAGAGGGTTAAGAACAAGAAAATAAATGAAAGTTAAAATAACAAAATTGTTAGAAAAACTTAGGGACAACCAAGTACTCATCATGAGGTCTCTAAAAAATACTCAGGTGTATTCTACAAAAGAGATTATGCATTAAGTGGAAGTCTAGTAAGTAACTTTGAGCAGCTATAAAAGGCAAAGTTAGATATTATGCTGATAAATTTTGAGATAAAAGCCATATGAATAAAAACATATGTTTTACTGCCAAAGAAATAGGAATCAACAAAATGGAAGTTAAAACTGCCACTTTTTTAAAAGTCAGAATGTATTGATTTATCCATGTGTTAAACAAAATAAACTTTACAAAGAGACACATAAATTTAGCCGTAATACATAAACAAATGTATATTAATTGAGGGGAAAAAAGATTCTTGGACAAAGTAGTCTATTAAATTAAAAATCATATAATCTGATTGACTAAAGAGCTATACTTATTTACAAAACAGATATTTTATGTATGTAAAGAAATAAATGTAATTATATATATATTTTTTAATAAGTATAGGTCTTCAACTAAGGACATTGCATGATATTTACACTATAAGCCAAATGGTAAATGCTATTTATCTTTCTTTTACTAAATTTTCTCTTCTATTTGTAGAGATTCTTATAAGTATATGAATGGTTCCATTCACTTTTCAAGCAAGTAGGATGTAGCCCTATGCATTATCCAAATATGGGGGAGAAAATATAAAGATTAATTTGGAAAAAGGGTAGATTTTAAAATGAAAAATCAATGCATATGTTGGTGATATGCAGACATTTCAGAATGTCACAGTTTTGCTACTCAAATGCACTGATTCAACTCAAGCTGAGGTTCAATGTTGAACCATGTAATAAAGAGTACCTATAATTGTCTTCATAATGTTGTGAAATTACCATCACTGAATAAATGACTTATTCTGGAATTCCTGCTGACAGTTAAGGTGAATGATCTCTGTTACATAGTTTATTAGGAAGGTCTTTTTTATTTTCCCCTTTTGTTCCATTTGTTTTACTTGTTTTCTTCCTTACATTTGTTTTCTCGAAGCAGGTAAGAGGATTTCAGATAAAAGAAGTTTATTCATACAGAATAATAAATTATTTATCATTAGTTAATATAGTTTTCTTATCAAAAAGATATGAATGAAAATATACTCTATAATTTGTTTTTTCCATATGATTTTTTCCATATCTATATAAAAATGGATGCTAAAATTATGCTTAATAACATATAGTTGATATATGATATTAGCAAACAAACTTTTTAAAACTTTGTATTCTCATCAGTGAGTCTAATAAAACAATGAATTAAAAATAAAACTAAGCCTTAAAGAAGTTGTAAAATGATTAATATAATAATGCAAGTCTTAATCTAAGATTAAGATGATATTTTATATCAATGTTCTTGAACTTAATATTGACATTTTAATAAGCTAAAATGACAAAAAAAATGATTAACTCCTTAAGATAGCATACTCCCTTAAAAGCTACAGAAAAATCATTTTAATCCATCAATGTTTTAATGGATTTAATTGAATTTTTTTCTTTTTCTTTTTTTTTCTTTGGTTTTGAGATAAGGTCTGGCTCTGTTGCCCAAGCTGAAGAGCAGTGGGCACAATCTTGGCTCATTGCAGCCTCGATCTCCTGGGCTCAAGCATTCCTCCCACCTCAGTCTCCCAAGTAGCTGGGAGTACAGGCACACACCACCATACTGGCTGAATTTTTTTTTTTTTTTTTTTGTAGAAACAAGGTCTTACTATGTTGCCCAAGATGATCTCAAACTCCTGGGCTCAAGCGATCCTCCTGCCTCAACCTCCCAAACTGCTGTGATTATAGGTGTGAGCCACTGTGCCTGGCTGATTTTAATTTTGTGATTGTGGACCCAAGGTTGTTTTTGGTATAACAACTTAGTATCCAAAATACATGTTATTCTGTTCCTCAACTTGAGTTACTTAATGCCTGGTTTGACACAGTGAGATTTGTTCATTTATGATTTCATGATTATTTTAGTAGCGTATTAATCAGAAGGTAAGAGAAACAGTAGTATTCTAAGGCCTTAAAGTCAGATTTTAAAAATTCTAATTCTCAGACTTAAAAAGAATTTTTGTTCAATATTGGTCAAAGAATATTCCCAGACAATTTGGGAGTTGGTGAGTTCGGGGTGCAAAGAAAGGGAGACTAAAAATTCCAACTCACATAAAGGTTGGGAAGGCAAGATAATCAATAGGTCAGATGCAGGCATAAAACTAAGTAGAATGAGCTGCATCTCAAACTAAGACAATGAACAAGGACAGGCAAGACCAAAGAGGAAGTTTAGTAGATACACCCAAAAAGGAGATTCATTGAGAAAAATATAGGTGTTACGTGTATGTGTGTGTATGTGTGTGTGCATGCACCTTTGTGTGCAAATTGGATGTCTGGAAAGACCTGAACAGTCATATTGTATGTCAGTTTGCCAATATCACTAGGTCACTATTGGCTAATTCCCTGATGACTGTCCATTGGGGGGGGTGGGGAAAGATGGTGTTAAATTCCTCAGAATGTGTTGAATTAAGCAATGTATTGGGAGAAAATTTTGTTGTATCAGAATTAGGGCTAACAAAGTTGCAAAATAATTAATTGGAACAGCCAAATTTTAGTATTAGTTGATAAAACCAGATGAAAAATTATTTTCAAGCCAAAGATTAGAAGTCAAACTAAAAGAGAAAGAGGAAGAAGAGCAACAATGACAAGAAAATACATAATCATCAGACAAGCAGAATGAAAGGAAAAGGGAAAAAGAAAAATTCAGAAAAAAAAAAAATCTAAGATTTTGGCGTACGTTGGCTTATTTACCGAATGATTAATGTAAACTGAAAGATCTTATTGAGACACAAGATTTCTTGCTGAGGCAATGCTATTATTTTATTCATGTGTTTGTTTCACATAGAACAGATTATGTTCTCTGATAACACAGATTCATTTTAGAAAATTTGATAAAGAAAACCAAGAAAAGTAAAAATTTATTAAAAAAAAGTTTAGTAGCTAATTTAAATGCCTTGAAACCAAAATGAGGAAGAAGAAAATAAATATGGACATCATGCTAAATTCATATGCATTCAATTTTTTATTTTTAATATTATTTTTATAATTAAAATAAAATGTAGAGATCTAAGGGTTTAGGTTTGATGATTTTTGACAATTTTATATGCCCATATAACACACACACACAAAAAAGAAAATATTCCCATTATAGCAAAAGTTCTCTCATCCACTTTTCTGATTAACCTACCCAGCCCCAACAACTTTATGATTTTTAATGCCATAGATTAGTTTTGCATATTCTTACCTCTATTTGTCCTCTTGTCATATATTTTACTTTTGCATGTAATATAAACCATATAATACATTATTATGTTTGCTTTAACTAATTAACCATCTTTAAAATTATGTTAAATGCATATGCATGTGCATATGTAGTTATGTTTGTGTATATATGTGTTACGAAAAATGTTCTTTATGTTTAATGATATATTTACCTTTTGGGGTTCTTAGTTTTTTCTGGAGTTCTGGATTTTTGTCTGATATAATTTTCCATTAGGTTAAACAAGTATTTTTAGTAATTTTTATATTATAAATATGCTGAAGACAAATTATCTCAGCTTTTATTCTGCCTAAAAAGTGTTATTTCTTCTTTCTTTTTGAAAAACAGAGATATAGGTAAAGAGTTTTTAACAGAATTTTTCCTAGCACTGTAAAGATTTTGTTCCAGTGTCTTCTAACTCCAATGTTTCTTAAGTCAATTGTCATTCTTATCATTGATGTCATGATGTGATATATCCATCCTGCTGCTTTTATTTTTTTCTATTTTTCTTTGCTTCTAAGCAGTTTGATTGTAATGTACGTAGATAACTGATTCTTTGACTTTATCTTGTTTGTAGTTTGCTGCCTTCTCAGAACTAAAGATTTATGCTTTTCATCAATTTTAGAAAATGATTACTACATACTTCAAGTAGTTCTTTTGTTCCACTCTTTTTTACTTCTCCATCTCTAGCTATAATTATGTGTGAGAAGCTATTTGTCATTATTCTATAGATATCATACGCTCTGATGTTTTTTAATAAGTATTTTCTTTATGTTGATTTAGACGATTACTATGAAAAGCCTTCAGATTCAGTTATCTTCTCCATGGCTTTTACTCTTTAAACCCTTCAGATACATTCTTCATTTCTAATATGAATTGTTTTAAGTTTCTAGTTTGTCTATCAGAATTTATTTTATAGTTTAAATCTCTGTTGACATACCTTGTCTTTGAACATATTGTTCTCTTTTTTTCTTTAGATCTTTTAGTATAGTACTCACAGTTATTTAAGGATGCCTATAGGATGATTGTAGCAACCGAATCCAAAATAGGGGGTTGCTCCAACTGACTGTTTCTTCTTTTGACCATGGGTCATATTTTATTATATCTTCAAGAGACTCATAATTTTTGAGTATATGTTGAACATTGTGTAAGAATCACAAACATTGTAGTAAATAAAATTTTCTCCTCAGAATATTTTATTTTATTTTATTTTATTTTTATTATTACTATATTTTCTGAGACGGAGTCTTTCTCTGTCGCCCAGGCTGGGGTGCAGTGGCGCGATCTCGGCTCACTGCAAGCTCAGCCTCCTGGGTTCCCGCCATTCTACTGCCTCAGCCCCCAGAGTAGCTGAGACTATAGGCGCCCGCCACCACGCCCGACTAATTTTTTTGTATTTTTAGTGCAGACGGGATTTCACCACGTTAGCCAGGATGGTCTCGACTCCTGATCTCGTAATCCGCCTGCCTTGGCCTCCCAAAGTGCTGGGATTACAGGTGTGAGCCACGCACCCGGCCTAGAATATTTTAAATGTTTCCTGTAATATTCCTAGTTTGGCAAACTGAGGAAGCCTGAGTGAATCTAATCTGCAAGTAGACTGGTTCTCAGTTTTGTTGAAATTTCGAGTCAATTGATCACAGCTTTCAAGTATTTTGAGAATGAGATTATGATGTCTTCAGCAAGACTTGGAATCTGAGCAAGATTAAAATCCGAAGATTTTTTTTTTATATATATTTTTCAGATAGCTGTCAGCTTTCCAAACTCTAGAACATTGTTCTCTGCTTTGTAGCCTGGGTGATGACTTTGTGGGTTACTGGAAAATTTTATTGCTGTCTAGTCCTGCCAGACTTTCTGAACCTCAGAAGATCCTTGCCTATCCTGAACCTTGTTTCTAGACTTTGGAGGGCCGCTGGAGAGAATTCCATAAAAACCCAGGTTGCCTGGTAGAATTATCTTACCTCTCATGCTTTATGCCCACCTATTTGAGACTGCAGCAATGGATGCAATAAAGGCCCAGAGGACTTGAAAGAATGTTTTTCAACTCACTGGTGTGACTTCAGACTCTATACTTTCAGTGTGCTCAATTAAGACCCATGGGAAAGAGTTTTGAATGGGTAGCCTTAACTCCATAGCAAGGGTGCCTTGATATTCTAATCTACCACAGTCCTTGCATGAACATTTATGAATGCATTAAAATTTTAATTAAGTTAGTTTAAAATTTAATTTTATCGGCCAGACGCCGTGACTCCTGCCTGTAATCCCAGCACTTCGGGAGGCTGAGGCGGGCGGATGATGAGATCAGGAGCTCGAGACCATCCTAGCTAACATGGTGAAACCCCGTCTCTAATAAAAATACAAAAAAAAAAAAAAAAAAAAAAAAAAAGTTAGCCGGGCACGGTGGTAGGCACCTGTAGTCCCAGCTACTCAGGAGGCTGAGGCGGGAGAATCCCTTGAACCCAGGAGGCGGAGTTTGCAGTGAGCCGAGATCGCGTCACTGCACTCCAGTCTGGGCGACAGAGTGAGACTCTGTCTCAAAATAATAATAATAAAAAATAAATAAATAAATAAATAAATAAATAAATAAATAAAATCTCAATTTTTCATTAATTTTATTAATACATAACACAATATAACCCAGACATACTACAAAATCCTCTCCTGTTTTTCTGCTAGGCATAAAAGCAACCATTAGTTAATTGACTTCTTTGAGCTGGTAACTTTTATAGTTTGTTGTTATTCTTAGGATGGGAGTGATGATCCCTTAGGACTTTCTCTCTCCGAAGTTATAGTTTTCTTTTAATTTTACTTATTAAGAAAGTGATACACTATATTTAAAAATATGAGAACTGTCTCATGTAAAACAGTTTCTAATTTCTCTTGTTTCTTGACTACTTTAGATAAGTTCTTGCTCTATAACATGAGAACTCAATTTCATTTTGAAATTGCCCTTAATCACAAAATAGTGTGGCAATCTCTTCAATTTTACTGGTATATCGAAGGTTAGAGGTGGGGAGTGTCAGAAGAACCCAAAAGTGGCGGAAATTGTTCAGAAAATGAATATAAGTAGAATAAAAGTAGAATAAATTTCTTGTGAGAAATTGTAGATTAATTAGATTTGGAAAGGATGTACTCAAGTTTGGCTTTTGGAGTCTGAGTGCTGTAATTCTGCTTGATTTTGAAGAAAATTTAAAAAAAAAAAAAGACAGGTTACCAATGATTATATTATTTTAATGAGACATTTTCTAGACTCCTTCCTCCCTAGCCAGGTGTTGTTTTTCAAGATTATTAGAAGCTTAACAATAAACAGTTGTTGTATCCCTAGTAGCTTGTCACTAAAAGGATAAAAAAAACAACCAAACACAAAAACAAAACCAGGGTCATTAGTTAATATTTGTATACAAATTACACTTGGAAAAAATAAAACCTCGTAATAATATCATGTTATAAATCTCCAAGTTATTAAATCAATCATATAATTGTAAAATTGGTAAAATTATTTCATATGTTTATTTTCTAATTTCATTATTTCTGGAAAATATTTGTTACCAAACAAAACTTTAATATATTTCATAACTCTAGGAATACATGTCCTGCACATATAAACATGTAAGAGTATCTGTCTAGAAAGAGGAATAGAGAAATAAAGATATTTTATTAGACTTAAGTTATATTAACATCTACTCTTTTCACTTACTAAGTCTCCTGTTCATTAAGTATTTAATGAAAATCCTAGATATTTTAGTACTTTTAAATTATAATCTAAGTGTCTGAAACAGTGCATCTTGTTAAAGTTTTAAAAAACAATGGTTTACTTATTTTACTTATCAGTATCAGATAATTACACTGAAGCAGCCACTTTACTAAAAATCACTATACTAAAAAGGCTGTTTTGCATATGACTTAAGTAAAATAAATACTATAATTTAGTTCAACATTAAACGTGGACTGCATATGAAAATGACTAGGATAATTAAGGTTGAATACTTCTTGCTTCTCCTTATCAATACGAGAAATACCCATGCACAAATTTCAAGTGACCAGCCACTCTGAAGCTGGTTTTCTACTTACAGAATCTTTTTCTTCACTAACACTGTGTTCTAAATTTCCATCTCAATTCTTTCTGCTGGAATTTATTTCTCCATCTTCATTTCATACATTTCAAAACTTTATTTATAGTACTTAACGTGTTCCACTTGGCACAATCAACAACTCTGCAAACTTATTTTCTGCCTTAGATTTATAAGTTACTTGACAACTGAGCTCTAGTATTCCTTTTCTTAAATTTTATTTTAACGAAAACTCATATAGCACTGATAATACATCAAGCAGTGTTCTAAATGCTTTACAGTTATTCATTTTAATTACCAAAACAATCTCGTAAAATAGGCACTGTAATTATACTCGTAAGAGAAAGCATCATTCATCTTTTAATTCTTATAGTAGGTGGCACATAAGAGATGTCCATTAAATGTGGAACTAGACTTCAGACATTTACTTAATGAAAAAACATTTATTTAATGTCAATGTTCTTGGGACTCCACTAGAGCATACGGATTAAAAAGATGATTAATTCTAATTCTCATCTTCACAATTAAGTCTGGGAGAATGGTACAAATGGGATAATGACCACTTTCACTAGAGGGAGGAATATATCAAGATATGATCAAGAATGAATACTGTGTATGAATTGGTATTTCATAATACACAGACACTCAATAGACTGCTAATAGGAAGTCAAGCATTCTAAGCAAAGAAGAAAAAGAGAGTTGTGACATACTTGGAGAACTACAAAGTTTGTTGAGGCCAGGCCATTGAATGATGTACATGTGTAGCACACAAAGAGGTAGGCGTGGATTACTTTGTTCAGAGCCTTCTCTGTACATACAAAGCATGACAGATTTAATCCTGACCTAATTTTTCCAAAATGTACCCTAGGAAACACTGGTTCTGTGTGGTGTTTTATGGGAGAATAAATAAATTTGAACAAACGTAGAAACCTTTTTAAGATCTAATACATTCAAAAAACTCTATGTACTTTTGTATATCTTGCTCTAGGAAAGAGAAAAGATACTCAATTTCTTAGAAACATTGTAATATAAGAACATTATTTACTGTTGTTTAACACAAATTTCCATATCTTTTTGATGATAGAAAAATGTTTAGAGTAACTCCAATTATTATCAATAAAACAAATTTGATAAAGCAGTGTTGTAAGATTTTCACCAAATTTGTAACATGATCAGACTATTATTCTAGAAGGCTCTGTATAGTGGCAATACACAAATGGACTGAAGAAGGCAAAATAAAAGGTGACTGGTAGCAGTTATTTCTTCATTAAATTACCCAGGAGGAATTAGAGTTGCTGAGGGCTAAGGTGGCTGCGATTGGTAGGAGGAGACATTTTTAAGACAGTGTTCAAAGTAAAAGCACTTGGTACTAAATAAGTAATGGGAAGAGAAAAATCAATGACTTTCAGATTTTTGACATGAATGACTAGTTCAATATTTGACATAAATTAAGATAAAAGGTTCAAAGCAAAACACATTCCAGGAGAGAGATAATGATTGTTGCCGTATGAATTTGAATCCACGTGGAACAACTGGACAGAGTCCCCTACGAGGCTACTGGCTCTCAAGAAGTGGGTAAGGTCATGAGGGAGAAAAAAAATAGAAGAACCCCGGGTTTGAGAGCCATAAAGGAGGCTAGGTAATAAGAGATTGTAACAGAAAAGGGGTTAAAGGAACATGCAGGAATGTAGAAGTGAAAAGAGGACTGAGAAGTCCCTGGTAGACAAATGACATAGGGGAGGAGATTCTGGGAGGAATAAAACAAGAATACCTGTCAATGCATGAATGAGAGTCGTAAAAGTTGAAACCTGGTGGAACATGAAGTATACAGCAATCAATTTTCAAACTTTGGAAAAATGTATTCCAGATTATTTGTTAGAGTCATTCAAATTGCTGATATGTTGTAGGTGAATTCATATTTTACCATATGATCTAATTTTCTACACACTCTAGGACAGTGGTTCTGTGAGTTTATGTATACTTACATCTACATATATGTGATATATTTATATATAAAAATCTGTCTTGTGTAATGATGCTCCAAATGAAAGAATTCTCACTTTTTAAGCAAACAGAATATTATTCTCTAAATGATAACTTTTAAGTAAATTGATACTCTCCTGTGATTTCTCTTTTTTCCCTTGTCTTTACACTTAAAAATTTTCAAAAATCTCTATATTTTCTATTGGAGCTATAGGTAAAATGTTGTACAACAAAAAACACAAGCTTTGAGTTTCCTTTAAATTTTATTTTTTATTTATGATTCCTTATTAAATATCATATATTAAATAAGATGTCCTTACTATATGTTGTTATTGTGTGTAGGAAATATTAAAATAATAAACAAGCTTTTCTTAATTTACCCTAAGCATTTATTTCAGTCATATTTCATTGAATTGTACCCATAGTTCAAAAACATCATTTTGTTTTAGCAAAAGAAAGCAGCTGGTTTACCTAAGATATCAAGATATCAAGGATAGCTGTGTGAACAATAAAGTGTTTCAAAATGTATATGGTCAGGGAAATAAGAATGCCTCTGAAATCCTACTGCTAGGACTGCTGGAAACTCATCTATTTTTATTTGCAAAAGTTGACATGCAGGCATTATCGTATTTTATTAAAAGCATTGACTATAAAGGAACAGAAGAAGTCCCCTAGGTCTGGCAGATCAACTTCCATTTTGTTTTACTCATTTCCATTTTTCTATTCCCCTTTTGGTTGTTATTTAAAACAGACAATAGAACTTTGGCCATATATTGATCCTAGGAGCTCTCACTTTAATATGTTTCTATTTCAAATGTGAGAACATTTGTTGACTGTGGAAATATTCAGTAAATCTCTATATTTAGCTTTGAACTTGTAGTAGTTATTTCCTTTTAATCTAGGTATTCCTATTTATCCTTAGCAAAAGCCTTCAAAATTTTAAGAAAGAAATGTTTTAAGAATTTTTTTTCTTTACTCAAAGGGTTACTAAATATTCTAAAACTATGATCCCAACATGGAATCTGCTCTCTGTGCTCTGTTTTTTTTTTTTTTTTCCTTAAAGACATTATTTTATTTTAATTACAAAATATTTTATACATTCAGAAAAAAATAAAAACAGCATGTCATTCAAGAACCAAATTTAAGAGAAATTAACACTTCACCATATTTGCTTCAGATCTTTTTTAAAAAAGAAATTTCATGTTATACATGTTATAGATTTAGCTATAACTATTTCCCCTTCCTAATTTCTTAGAAGTATCCACTGCCCTATAAACACTTTATATCATTCCTATGAATGTTACAGTAGCCAGTGCCTATGTATTTGTACATAGTAATATTGTTTTTGTATTTCAATTTACATATATTTATATTACAAATCTGCAACTTCCTTGTGTAAACAATATGCTACAAATCTGCAACTTCTTTTTTCACTTGATATTGTATCTATCAGGCATCGATTTGATATATGAATATTTGATTATTTATTCTTTAACCAATACATTATATTAGCTTGCATTTACAATTTTTCAAATGCCTATATTTTGACCATCAAGTTTTACAACTTATTATGATTTAATTGCAATTTTGCTGAGAGATTCTCGATGGCCAATACATGTTTTTATTATTAGTAGTAGTAGTAGTAGTATTAGTATTATACTTTATGTTCTAGGGTACATGTGCACAATGTGCAGGTTTGTTACATATGTATACATATGCGGTGTTGGTGTGCTGCACACATTAACTCATCATTTATATTAGATATATCTCCTAATGGTATCCCTCCCCACTCTCCCTACCCCACGACAGGCCCCAGTGTGTGATGTTCACCTTCCTGTATCCAAGTGTTCTCATTGTTCAATTCTCACCTATGAGTGAGAACATGCAGTGTATGGTTTTCTGTCCTTGTGATAGTTTGCTGAGAATGATGGTTTCCAGCTTCATCCATGTCCCTACAAAGGACATAAACTCATCCTTTTTTATGGCTGCATAGTATTCCATGGTGTATATGTGCCATAATTTCTTAATCCAGTCTGTCATTGATGGACATTTGAGTTGGTTCCAAGTCTTTGACATTGTGAATAGTGCCACAACAAATATATGTGTGTGTGTGTCTTTATAGCAGCATGATTTATAATCCTTTGGGTATATCCCCAGTAATGGGATGGCCAGGTCAAATGGTATTTCTGGTTCTAGGTCCTTGAGAAATAGCCACACTGTCGTCCACAATGGTTCAACTAGTTTGCAGTCCCACCAATGGTGTAAAAGTGTTCCTATTTCTCTACATCCTCTCCAGCACCTGCTGTTTCCTGAATTTTTAATGATCACCATTCTAACTGGTGTGAGATGGTATCTCATTGTGGTTTTGATTTGCATTTCTCTGATGGCTAGTGGTAATGAGCATTTTTTCATGTGTCTGTTGGCTGCATAAATGTCTTCTTTTGAGAAGTGTCTGTTCATATCCTTTGCCCACTTTTTGATGGGTTTGTTTGTTTTTTTCTTGTATATTTGTTTGAGTTCTTTGTAGGTTCTGGATATTAGCCCTTTGTCATATGAGTAGATTGCAAAAATTTTCTCTCATTCTGTAGGTTGCCTGTTCAATCTGCTGGTAGTTTCTTTTGCTATGCAGAAGCTCTTTAGTTTAATTAGATCCCATTTGTCAATTTTGGCTTTTGTTGCCCTTGCTTTTGGTGTTTTAGTCATGAAGTCCTTGCCCATGCCTGTGTCCTGAATGGTATTGCCTAGGTTTTCTTCTAAGGTTTTTATGGTTTTAGGTCTAACATTTAAGTCTCTAATCCATCTTGAATTAATTTTTGTATAAGATGTAAGGAAGGGATCCATTTTCAGCTTTCTACATATGGCTAACCAGTTTTCCCAGCACCATTTATTAAATAGAGAATCCTTTCCCATGTCTTGTTTTTGTCAGGTTTGTCAAATATCAGATGGTTGTAGATGTGTGGTATTATTTCTGAGGCCTCTGTTCTGTTCCATTGGTCTATATCTCTGTTTTGGTACCAGTACCATGCTGTTTCGGTTACCGTAGCCTTGTAGTATAGTTTGAACTCAAGTAGTGTGATGCCTCCAGCTTTGTTCTTTTGGCTAGGGTTGTCTTGGCAATGCAGGCTCTTTTTTGGTTCCATATGAACTTTAAAGTCGCTTTTTTTTTTTCCAATTCTGTGAAGAAAGTCATTGTTAGCTTAATGGGGATAGCATTGAATCAATAAATTACCTTGGGCAGTATGGCCATTTTCACAATATTGATTCTTCCTATCTATGAGTATGGAATGTTCTTCCATTTGTTTGTGTCCTCTTTTATTTCACTGAGCAGTGGTTTGTAGTTCTCCTTGAAGAAGTCCTTTACATCCCTTGTAAGTTGGATTCCTAGGTATTTTATTCTCTTTGAAGCAATTGTGAATGGAAGTTCACTCATGATTTGGCTCTCTGTCTGTTATTGATGTATAAGAATGCTTGTGAATTTTGCACATTGATTTTATATCCCGAGACTTTGCTGAAGTTGCTTATCAGCTTAAGGAGATTTTGGGCTGAGATGATATGGTTTTCTAAATATACAATCATGTTATCTGCAAACAGGGACAATTTGACATCCTCCTTTCCTAATTGAATACCCTTTATTTCTTTATGTTGCCTGATTGCCATGACCAGAACTTCCAACACTGTGTTGAATAGGAGTGGTGAGAGAGGGCATCCCTGTCTTGTGCCAGTTTTCAAGGGGAATGTTTCCAGTTTTTGTCCATTCAGTATGATATTGGCTGTGGGTTTGTCATAAATATCTCTTATTATTTTGAGATATGTCCCATCAATACCGAATTTATTGAGAGTTTTTAGCATGAAGGGCTGTTGAATTTTGTCAAAGGCCTTTTCTGCATCTATTGAGATAATCATGTGGTTTTTGTCTTTAGTGGTGTTTATGCTGGATTACGTTTATTGATTTGCGTATGTTGAACCCACCTTGCATCCCAGGGATGAAGCTCTCCTGATCATGGTGGATAAGCTTTTTGATGTGCTGCTGGATTCAGTTTGCCAGTATTTTATTGAGGATTTTTGCATCGATGTTCATCATGGATATTGGTCTAAAATTCTCTTTTTTTGTTGTGTCTCTGTCAGGCTTTGATATCAGGATGGTGTTGGCCTCATAAAATGAGTTAGGGAGCATTCCCTCTTTTTCTATTGATTGGAATAGTTTCAGAAGGAATGGTACCAGCTCCTCCTTTTACCTCTGGTAGAATTCGGCTGTGAATTCGTCTGGTCCTGGACTTTTTTGGTTGATAGGCTATTAATTATTGCCTCAATTTCAGAGCCTGCTCTTGGTCTATTCAGGGATTCAACTTCTTCCTGATTTAGTCTTGGGAGAGTATATGTGTCCAGGAATTTATCCATTTCTTCTAGGTTTTCTAGTTTATTTGTGTAGAGGTGTTTATAGTATTCTCCAATGGTAGTCTGTATTTCTGTGGGGTTGGTGGTGATATCCCCTTTATCATTTTTTATTGTGCCTATTTGATTCTTCTCTCTTCTTTATTAGTCTTTCTAGTGGTCTATCAATTTTGTTGATCTTTTCAAAAACCAGCTCCTGGATTCAGTGATTTTGTGAAGGGTTTTTTATGTCTCTATCTCCTTTAGCACTGCTCTGATCTTAGTTATTTCTTGCCTTCTGCTAGCTTTTGAATGTGTTTGCTCTTGCTTCTCTAGTTCTTTTAATTGTGATGTTAGGGTGTCAATTTTAGATCTTTCCTGTTTTCTCTTGTGGGCATTTAGTGCTATAAACTTCCCTCTACACACTGCTTTAAATGTGTCCCAGAGATTCAGGTATGTTGTATCTTTGTTCTCATTGGTTTCAAAGAACATCTTTATTTCTGCCTTCATTTCGTTATGTACCCAGTAGTCATTCAGGAGCATGTTGTTCAGTTTCCATGTAGTTGAGTGGTTTTGATTGAGTTTCTTAATCCTGAGTTCCAGTTTGTTTGCACTGTGGTCTGAGAGACGGTTTGTTATAATATCTATTCTTTTACATTTGCTGAGGAGTGCTTTACTTCCAACTATGTGGTCAATTTTGGAATAAGTGTGATGTGGTGCTGAGAAGAATGTATATTCTGTTGATTTGGGGTGGAGAGTTCTGTAGATGTGTATTAAGTACACTTGTTGCAGAATTGAGTTCAAATCCTGGATATCATCGTTAACTTTCTGTCTCGTTGATCTGTCTAATGTTGCCAGTTGGAAGTTAAAGTCTCCCATTATTATTGTGTGGGAGTCTAAGTCTCTTCGTAAGTCTCTAAGGACTTGCTTTATTAATCTACGTGCTCCTGTATTGGGTGCATATATATTTAGGATAGTTAGCTTTTCTTATTGAATTGATCCCTTTACCGTTATGTAATGGCCTTCTTTGTCTCTTTTGATCTTTGTTGATTTAAAGTCTGTTTTATCAGAGACTCGGATTTCAACCTCTGCCTTTTCTTGTTTTGCATTTGCTTGGTAGACCTTCCTCCATCCCTTTATTTTGAGCCTATGTGTGTCTCTGCATGAGAGATGGGTCTCCTGAATATAGCACACTTAAGGGTCTTGACTCTTTATCCAATTTGCCAGTCTGTGTCTTTTAATTGGAGCATTTATCCCATTTACATTTAAGGCTAATATTGTTATGTATGAAATTGATCCTGTCTTTATGATGTGAGCTAGTTATTTTGCTCATTAGTTAATGCAGTTTCTTCCTAGCATCGATGGTCTTTACCTTTTGGCATGTTTTCACAGTGGCTGGTACCATTTGTTCCTTTCCATGTTTAGTGCTTCCTTGAGGAGCTCTTGTAGGGCAGGCCTGGTGGTGACAAAATCTCTCAGCATTTGCTTGTCTGCAAAGGATTTTATTTCTTCTTCACTTATCAAACTTAGTTTGACTGGAGATGAAATTCTGGGTTGAAAATTCTTTTCTTTAAAAATGTTGAATATTGGCTCCCACTCTATTCTGGCTTGTAGAGTTTCAGCAGGGTGATCTGCTGTTAGTCTGATGGGCTTCCCTTTGTGTGTAACCTGACCTTTCTCTCTGGCTCCCCTTAGCATTTTTTCCTTCATTTCACCCTTGGTGAATCTGACAATTATGTGTCTTGGAGTTGCTCTTCTCGAGGAGTATCTTTGTGGCCTTCTCTGTATGTCCTGAATTTGAATGTTGGCCTGTCTTGCTAGGTTGGGGAAAGTCTCCTGGATAATATCCTGCAGAGTGTTTTCCAGCTTGGTTCCATTCTCCCTGTCACTTTCAGGTACACCAATCCAATATAGACTTGGTCTTTTCACATAGTACCACATTTCTTGGAGGCTTTGTTCTTTTCTTTTTACTCTTTTTTCTCTAAACTTTTCTTCTCACTTCATTTCATTCTTTTGATCTTCAGTCACTGTTACACTTTCTTCCATTTGATCGAGTCGGTTACTGAAACTTGTGCATTTGTCACGTAGTTCTCGTGTCATGGTTTTCAGCTCCATCAGGTCATTTAAGGACTTCTCTACATTGGTTTAGCTAGCCATTCGTCAGATCTTTTTTTTCAAGGTTTTTAGCTTCTTTGTGATGGGTTCGAACTTCCTCCTTTAGCTTGGAGAAGTTTGGTTGTCTGAAGCCTTCTTCTCTCAACTCATCAAAGTCATTCTCCATCCTGCTTTGTTCCATTGCTGGTGAGGAACTGCATTTCTTTGGAAGGGGAGAGGCACTGATTTTCAGAATTTTCAGCTTTTCTGCCCTGCTTTTTCCCCATCTTTGTGGTTTTATCTACCTTTGGTCTTTGTTGATGGTGACGTACTGATGGGGTTTTGGTGTGGATGTTCCTTCTGTTTGTTAGTTTTCCTTGTAACAGTCAGGACCTTCAGCTGCAGGTCTGTTGGAGTTTGCTGGATGTCCATTCCAGACCCTGCTTGCCTGTGTATCAGCAGCAGAGGCTGCAGAAGAGTGAATATTGCTGAACAGCAAATATTGCTGCGTGATCGTTCCTCTAGAAGCTTCCTCTCAGAGGGGTTCCCGGCCCTGTGAGTTGTCGATGTCAGTCTGCCCCTAGTTGGGGGTGTCTCCCAGTTAGGTTACTCGGGGGTCAGGGACCCATTTGAGCAGGCAGTCTGACCGTTCTCAGATCTCAAACTCTGTGCTGGGAGAACCACTACTCTCTTCAAAGCTGTCAGACTGGGACATTTAAATCTGCAGAAGTTTCTGCTGCCTTTTGTTTGGCTATGCCCTGTCCCCAGAGGTAGAGTCTACAGAGGTAGGCATGCCTCCTTGAGCTGTGGTGGGCTCCACCCAGTTCGAGCTTCCTGGCCGCTTTGTTTACTTACTTAAGCCTCAGCCATGGTGGGCATCCCTCTCCCAGCCTTGCTGTAGCCTTGCAGTTAGATCTCAGACTGCTGTGCTGGCAATAAGGAAGGCTCTGTGGGCATGGGACCCTCTGAGCCAGGCGTGGGACATAATTTCCTGGTGTGCTGTTTGCTAAGACCCTTGGTAAAGTGCAGTATTAGGGTTGGAGTGACCCAATTTTCCAGGTGCTGTGTGTCACAGTTTCCCTTGACTAGGAAAGGGAATTCTCTTTCCCCTTGTGCTTCCCAAGTGAGGCGATGCCTTACCCTGCTTCGACTCTCGCTCCTTTGGCTGGCACCCGTTGCCCTGCACCCACTGTCTGACACGCCCCAGTGAGATGAACCCGGTACTTCAGCTGGAAATGCAGAAATCACCTGTCTTCTATGTTGCTGACGCTGGGAGCTGGAGGCTGGAGCTGTTCCTATTCAGCCATCTTGAACTCAGCCTCTGTGCTCTGTTTTGTATAGATGGTAGTCTAAAATGTAACTGTTGGATCACTTAGAATTTAGCAGTACATAAGTCAATACAATTATGTAGCTCAGTATTGGCTTTGCTTGAAAAAGAATCTTTACTAATATATAGTGGCATAAAAGTCTGGATTCTGAGAAACATGGCTCCAAGTCTCAGTCCATTAAATACTTGATTATATGTCATTTAATTCCTTCAGTTGATTTAGAAATCTAAACAGAAGAATAGAAATGTCAATAATATCCATTGCCTTCACATCTCACTCCTGATCTACTTTCTCTTTATCCCTCTTTCCAAAGATGATCAGATGGTATGGTAAAATTTCAGAAGTGATGAAATTCAGAAAACAAAATTTAAAAACTATAAAAATGTAGTCATATTGTCTACATATATATATATAAATGTAGTAGAGATGGTACAACCTATGTAAAATTGTCAATATGTAATAATTTGGCCATAATCTATACTTTAAGTCTGGAAAAAAATATAATTTTTTAAAATGAATAAATTAGGTCTATTTAAGTTTTTAAAAATGTTTTTAATTAAACTTTTTGACTTTGGGATAATTGTGATTCACACACATTTGTAAGAGATAATACAGTGATTCAACATAGTCTTTAACCAATTTCCCCCAGTGTAATGTCATGCAGAAACATAGTAGAATGTCAGCCAGTATATTGGCATTGATAAAGCCAATATAGAAAACATTCTTATCACCACAGGGATCCCTCCTGTTGTCCTTTAATAGTCACATTCATTTTCCTCCCACCTCCAGCTCTCTCCTTAAACCCTGGCAATCACTATTCTGTTCTCGATTTCTGTAATTGTATAATTTCAAAAACAGTATATAAATGGAATTATACAGTGTGTAAACTTTTAGGATTTGCTTTTTTAACTTAGCATAATTTTCTGAAGATTTATCTCGGTTATTACTGTATCAATAGTTTGTTCCATTTATTTGTTGAGTAATAGTCTACAGATGACATTAAATTTTGTTTTTCCAGTTTTTTTTTTTTTTCATTTTTACAAATAAAACTACCATAAAGATTTGTGTACAGGTTGTTTTGTGAACACAGATCTTCATTTCTCTGGATTTGAATGCCCAAGAGTACAATTTCTACATCATATGATAGTTGTGTGGTTAGTTTTTTAAGAAACTGGCAAACTCTTTTACAGAGTGACTGTACCTGTTTACTTGCCTACCAGAAATGTATGACTGATCTAAATTCCTTGCATCCTCACCAGTCATTGGCATTGTCACTGTTTTTTATTTTTATTTTTCAACTTTTATTTTAGGTTCAAGAGTACACTTGCAGGTTTGTTGTGTAGATAAACTCATATCACAGGGGATTGCTGTGCAGATTATTTCGTCACCCAGGTACTAAGCCCAGTACCAAGTACTTATTTTTTCTGATATTCTCCTTCCTCCCACCCTCAAGTAGTCCTCAGTGTGTTTTGCTCCCCTTTCGTGTCCATCACTTCTCATTACTTATCTCCCATTTATAAATGAGAACATGCAATATTTGGTTTTCTATCGCTGCGTTAGTTTGCTAAGGATAATGGTCTCCAGCACCATCCATGTTCCCATAAAGACATGATTTCATTCTTTTTAATAGCTGGATGGTATTCCATTGTGTATATGTACCATGTATTCTTTATCCAGTCTGTCACTGATGAGCATTTAGGTGGATTTCATGTATTTGCTCTTGTGAATAGTGCTGCAATGAACATTTATGTGCATGTGCCATCATGGTGGAGTGATTTAGATTCCTTTGGGTATATACCCAACAATGAAATTTCTGGATCCAATAGTGGTTCTGGTTTTAGCTCTTTGAGGAATAGCCATCCTGCTTTCCACAATGGTTGAACTAATTTACACTCCCACCAACAGTGTATGAGTTCCCTTTACTTCACAACCTCACCAGCATCTGTTGTTTTTTGACTTTTTATTAATAGCATTCTGATTGCTGTGAGATGGTATCTCATGGTGGTTTTGATTTGCATTTCTCTAATAATCTGTGGTATTGAGTTTTTCTTCATATGCTTGTTGGTCATGTGTATGTCCTCTTTTGAAAAGTGTCTGTTTATATGTTTTGCCCACTTTTAAATGGTGCTACCATAATAGACCCATAGACAAATGGAACAGAATAGAGATCCTGAAAATAAGGCCACACCCTTGAAACCATCTGATCTTTGGCAAAGCTGACAAAAGCAAGCAATGAGGAAAGGACTCCCTATTCAATAAATGGTGCTGGGAAAACTGGCTAGACATATGAAGAAGATTGAAACCAGACCCCTTACCATATACAAAAATCAACACAAGATGGATTAAAACTTAAATGGAAAACTCAAAACTATAAAAACCCTGGAAGACAACCTAGGCATTACTATTCTGGACATAGGAACAGGAAAAGATTTCATGACAAAGATGCCAAATGCAATTGCAACAAATTCAAAAATTGACAAATGGGATCTAATTAAACTTAAGAGCTTATGCGCTGCAAAAGAAACTATCTACAGAGGAAAGTTCTTTGGCACAGCAAAAGAAACTATCTACAGAGAACGTACAGCAAGAAAATATTTGCAAGCTATGCCCCTGTCAAAGTTCTAATATCCAGCATCTATAAGGAATGTAAACAAATTTACAAGACATTTTAATTTTTAATCTTAAGTTTTTAACTTTGAATGAATTTTAAATTTATAGCTGAATTCAAACATGGAATTATCTTAAAAATATTTTATATTTAAAAATTAAGATCATTATGGCAAAATATACATATATATATATATATATATATACACACACACATACACACACACACAACAAAGAATAATTTGTCCGTGTATATACGGACAAAAGCATGTATTTCTAGTCTACGAATTGAAAGAAGATAAGTTATTAGTATTGGTTATGGTGATATCTCAGAGAGTTAAGCTGTTAATATGTGTGATCTTTAGCTCCATATTTATTTCAGCATGTTTCCTGGATGATAAGTAAAATGTACAAAAATACAAAATGTAAAAACATAGATTGGAAAATCAAAAGTTATAAATACTAAAAGGAGAATTGACCAAACAATTATTCAATCATCAAAATCTCTTATTTACATAGATAAAATTTCAATTACAGTATTTTAGCTAAACTTTTTAAATGGATGGCTTTTCTAAAGATTTCAGATGGGAGGAAAGAGGAAGTGCGTTGATTGAACATAACAAACATCAATTAGAAGAATCTTACTATCACCATTTTAAAAGTGAATTTTGGATACTCATCATTCAGGGAGTTCCACTTGGCCTATTCAAATAATCTCTTCATTTTCCTGAGTCCGTCCTTTCTTTATTATCTTTTATCACACTCATTCCTCTCTCAAGAAGCAAACAAATTTTCATCCTCCTCTTTTTACACAGAATAGCTTATGTCCTCTTTACTAAAACCATGCTACCAGAAAACTTTTTCCACTTGGGGGTTGTGTCTTCCATTCTAAGTATTTATCAAGGAATTTTACTATATATACAGTATGTTGCTTCAAGGGAAATGTAGGAATTTCCCGATTTGATAATAATTGTGTATGTGAGTAGTAATAAATGAATAAAAATCCTACAGTCACATGGTTTTAGGGATAGTTATATGAATCTAAGTATTCATTTCAGAAACTAATCAAGTTGAAAAAAATAAACACAAAGCGAAAATGAGATTTAATCAGGTAAAAAGTGTTGAGTAGAAAGGGGACATAAATGAAACAAACTGGCTGACTTAGCCTCCATCATCAAAAGTTACTCTTACTTGTATTCTTGCTTATTTTTAATTCTCTGAGCACATTGGTTTTTATCAAATGGTTTCTAGGAAGGCCAAAACCATGAGTAGCAAAACAAGAGCTTTCATGCCAAGAAGATTTGGTTGTAAGCTCAAATAGCTCTGTTTAAATGCTAAAACCATTTCACCTGTAGGAAGAAAGAATAGCTCACAAACGTTAACTAAAATGACATGTCAACCCCTGACATTTATTTTTCTTTTGAAAAGACAAAAGAAAGTGAAACAAAAGAAATGTCTTCTAGTTTCAAATATGTAATTAATCATCCAGATATTCTTTTGATCACCCAAATAACTGAGCTATTTTCTTTTCATCTTTAACTGTGCACTTCACATTGCTGTCACCTGGAAAACTTGGCATTCGGATACACTTAATGATATTTTGTACTTTCCTTTGACATCTGTTTTATTTATAAATTGTGCTTTATATTTTTAACCTTCAGCGATCAAGTATATTTGAAAACAAAATGACCTGAATATGTGAAGAAAACAGTAATTCAGGTCAGAGTCAGTCAGAGCTACATAGTGTGGATGAGAGCTATTACTCGGGGCCATACACTTCCTACTCAGTCTTGCCCCCTCAATCCCCAATTTTATATGCTCGAGAGATTTCAGGAGGCCTTGGGATTATCAGGAAATTGTTTATAAAACTGGTTTCACAAAAGACCATACCGATACATTCAATTTGTCTTTAAGCACCACCTAGGATTCCCTTCTTCCAGCATACTTACTTACTCTGGATGCTTGTTGGACTTTGGGAATTTTTTCCTACCCCACTCCACTACCACTTTAAGTCTGAGTTTATGTTCTTTTCTACATTCCAACACTAGTTAGAGGTGGTGAGAACTTGGTATGGCTTATTCGATTCATAATTCCCTGAGTGATAACCATGTTTCATATATGTTTCTATATGTGATATATGCTGATAGCTGCCATAAAAAATACATAAAATGAAACTGTGTTTGAAAATTTCATGTAATAAGCATTACCAATTGAAATTGAACACTTGTTTTTGAGTAGCACAAGAAGAGCACTCCATACTTCCATTTATGTTCCAAAGTATTTTAGTTTGTACATTTAACACATCAATAGCAGCACCTTATCTTCAAGTATCTTCTTGAAGTCTTTCTTTAGATACAACATTCTGTTGTCTCAGAGATAAAGGACTGCTTACTGTCCACATATGAAAAGTATATATTTATATGTTTATTCATTCATGGACTCTCAATAAACGCTTGACTGTTTCTCATGTGCAGATGAGTGTGGATGATAAGACTATACTTCTGAGGAGCAGTTGTATCTTGTCACTCACTGTGCTCAGAGCCTGAGAGACTGAAAAATGGTCAAAGCTCTCATTATATGCTGCATGGATAAGTGAACAAGTGATTGAATCAATATGACTCCTGTCTTCAGAAGTAACATAATAGCAGTAAAATAGTAAAATATGTCACTACAAAAAAAAAGTCATAAGGGAAAAGGGACAAAATTAGAAGTGCCAAATTAGTTGTGTTGCATTATTGGTCGGGAACTTGGAGTCATTGTCACCCTTTTCAAGAAGAACCTTTCTTTGAGTTTTCTGTCCTCTGTGGTTCTGTGTTAGAGTCTGTCAGTGAGGCACTTGTGCAGTTTGGAAGGCAGAATAGAAGGAGCAGCCGTAATTCTGGCACCTTCAGGCATATCTATGGCAAGCTCCTTGAATCACTCACTTCAGTACTCTAAGTAGTCGAGATAGCAAGATGGTGCTTCTTAAGAATCACTTCTGTTGGCGTTGCAGATTGAAATAATCTGTGGTAGCCCCTCATGAGTCATGAAATTCACAGTGACTTCTGGGCAAGCTTTTGAAACCCACCAGATGCAGCTGAGATACCTGACCTTCAATTCTCCATCACTTCCATGATACATTCAATTTTTCTGATAAACTAAATTAAATTTGGCTTAAGTCTGCCTCTGTACATAGCAAACTGTACCCTAACCTAATATGTAAGCAAACTGCAACTTGAGAGTGCATTTTTGTAACAAGTAACAAAGTCTAGGCCAACCATAGCGTCTTAACTTTAAGTCAATCACAGGCTGAAAACTACTCAGACATGTTCAGATAAGGCAAATGTTGAACTGTAACCAATCAGGCTATTTTTTATGTCACTTCCTTTTCTGTCAATAAATATTGCCGGTACGTATTGCTGAGGGTCTCTCATCCTTTAATGGTTTAGGGAGCTTCCTGATTCATGAATTGTATCTCTGCTCAAATAACTTGGTTAATTTGTTTAAAGTTTTTCTTTTAATACCCCTAATTCCTGGAGTTGAACTCTTTCTTACCTGTGGCTTGTCTTTTCCTGATCAAATCCTGACTAATACACCAGAGTTCCAAGAAATGATATCAAAGTAAATAATTTTGTATGTGGTATGAAGTTTACAGTACCCATAACAAAGCTAAGTGGTTCATTGGACAGGTAAAAATTTCAGGGGAAAAAGCATTTTTAATGTTGTACTAAATCTTTTATCCTGGCTGAATGTGCATATCCATTCTTTCATCCACTAGAATGAAATAGAATTTTCTCGTCATTCTCAAGTCATAAAAATGTTCTGAAGTAAATTTATCCTCTACAGTGTTAATTCATTAATATTTATGTCCAACTCAGTATTATAATCAACATACAAACACCACTCAAAATCAAGTTTCCCCTTCTATAGCTCAGGCCCCCTACAGAGAAGAAGACTATAATAGGAAAAAATGCTTGGCTGGATTATTTTATTTTTGTTTACCTGGTGTTACCTGATCTCTGGCTCTTCTATAGTTGGTGATAGTTGAAAAATAATTAATGTGACAGAAAAATCTTACTTTACAGACGTAAATCGAAAGTGTGTTTCTGTCACATTTGTGATGAGTCAAAGCTGACTCATAGGAGCATTTCTGTGGACTCTTAAGGAATATCCCCTCCTCCATTAGGGAGTTTCACCAGCTGTTCTCAAAATGGGTTGAGAACACCCTAGCCAGATGACAACCTCCACGGAGAAGTTTACAGATGCTCTTTGATAGGGTCCCATTAACCCTGCAAGTGTACCTCTTAGCCAGGATCTAGGACAGCCCCAATTTTTTTCTCCTCCTTTCTCTCTGTCCTATTGTGTCCAGAAGAATCACATAATGTTGAACCATGCTTCTGTTGAAAGTACAGTTTCTTGCTAAGTTCAACCCTCTTTTCATTTTGCATATGGTAGCAGTTTCAGTCACTCTTTCTTATCCTTTATATTTCTAGATGTGAGTTAGACATTTATCCAGCCTTTTATAAAATTTCCAGCAGACAGGAAACACAGTGAATGTTTTTTGACATCCCTTCCTCCCCAGTTTAGCTTACTATGGGGATGGAACACCACCCCTCCTTCATAGTTTAAGGGACTCACAGAACACAGACAATACTCTCCAAAGATATTCTTCAAGTTTCAAACTCCTATTGTCTCTCCGATGTTAACCTTTTCACATCCTCCAATTGTTGGGTAGACAAGGGTCACAAAACTTGTTTATAGCCACCTTTTTCCAAAGCCTTCAAAAGTGATCGAGTGCCTTCCTCTGTTTTTTAAAGACAATTGACAGCTATTTTGAGGGATCTCAGCTAAAAGTGAGGTACACAAAGTCACGGGTACATATAAAGGTATTTAAAAGCCCACTAGGATTTCTTTCCCCTTTACTTCTTTACCAAGGAAAATGTGTTTTCTCCTCCTCATTCAGCATTTATGCTTCTGCATGATTTATGTATCCTCAAATTAGGAGCAGGCAAATCTCTATGTCAAAGACTTACAAAGACTTACACAAAACAATCTAAAGTCCTCTCCTTTTTTCCTCAAGAAACTCCCAGCATCACTCATGTCAAAGCATTTTATTGATGGATCTTGGCCACTCATAATCCCTCTCAGGTGCTGTTCACCTGATCTTTTCTACTCTTCTGAAGGTGAGCCACTCTTTCTCATCTCCTGGAGGATGAGAGCATTTTCCTTAGCCTTGTCCTACTACTACTATTGCTCACTCAAGCACCTACCCAGCATCATAGCCTCTTATCCCAGCAACCTTCCTAGAGGCTCTGAATTCAGGATTTAATAACTAAAGTACATGTGCTTCAGTTCTCTAGCTGCTTCTGGTTTTATTTTCTCCCCAGTAATTTTCGTTCTTATTCCCTGTATTAGTTCATTCTCACACTGCTAAAAAAAAAAAACATACCTGAGACTGGGTGATTTATAAAGGAAAGAGGTTTAATTGATTCACAGTTCAACATGCCTGGGAAGGCCTCAGGAAACTTATGATCATGACAAAAAGGGAAGCAAACACATCTTTCTTCACATGGCAGCAGCAAGGTGAAGAATGAGTTCCCTGAGAAGGTGTAATCCCCTTATAAAACTGTCAGAACCTATGAGAACTTACTATCACAAGAACAGGATGGGAGACACTGCTCACATGTTTCAGTTATCTCTACCTATTCCCTCCCACAACATGCGGAGATTATGTGAGCAACAATTCAATATGAGATTTTGGTGGGGACGCAGCCAAACCATGTCATCCCCATCTGGTCAGTAGCGACTTTAGGTCACATTTAAATGTGATTATCAACTAAAGACTATTTTAAAGGATAAAATATACTTTGTTTATAATTACGTAGTAAAGGGGGAAACTTAGCTTACAAGAGAATTCTTCAGCAGTACATATACATATCATACATTTCAACTCATAGTATGAAATCAGACATATACTCAGAGTATGCATGAAAAAGCAGAAAATGTCATGAGCAGCATCCATTAAGATCCAGCCCAGAGTAGATTACATGATGGAGACCAGCCATAGGAAAAAAGGGTACAGAAGGAATCTGCACTAGTCTGAAGGTTTTATTATCAGGTAAGGTGTTTTGTTTTTGTTTTTACATCCAAAATCAACTGGGTCTATTTCTTAGACTGGATAGAGAATGAGAGAGAGGTTTAATAATTTCTTTAGGAATTTGTCACTTTGTTATGCTGACGGCACCAAAAATTTGGATAATGTTTTTAAGCTGTTAAACATCAGCTTTCCAGCACATATGGGAGATTATAAATAGCATATAAACGTTTGAAATGAGGCCAGCCTTGTAGGACACTTTTGCATCTTTGCTTCTGTTAATAAAATGGCTAGATTACAAAGAAAAGGCAAGTAACCTTTGGAGGACACCTGCATGAAATATAGGCAACATCAGCTGGAAAAGACCAAAGGGCTAAATGTGCTTTGCCAAGGAAGTTATTTTCATGTTTGCCGCATAAAAGGAATTGAAAATTTAAGTGATAATGTGAGTTGGTTTACAAATACTTTTCTGGGGAAGTTTTGAGGTGCTCCAATAATGTGTACAGTTCTATTATTAGAAGAACATGTGTGCTAGAGTATACTAGTGAAAGTATTTTTTTAAAATTTTCTATTCTGAGAGCCCTTTAAGTTTCAAAATGAGAAGTAATTAATCAGAGGCTTTCACATGCCTCACACTAACATGAGGATCCTTTCTCTTGGCAAGATAAATGGAAGGAAGCATTCCTAACTGAGCTCTCCACTCTGACCTTGTTCTGCTACCTAGGCTCTTGTCTTGTTGTTCTCCAACAACTCTTGATGTTTTGAATCTTTTTTGCCAATTGGAAAATTGTGCTGATTGATATACTTGTAGCTTAGTTACTGAAGTTTCACTTACTACCAAACCATTTTTTATTTTCTACCCTACCCAGTTATTGCCATACATTTCTACTTTCCATAGGTATGGCTTTACCACCCACTGCCTATTGCTTATTTACCAAAATCTTCCCCAAATTCTCTCCTGGCAAATTATCCTACACTGTACAGTTAGACATCCCTCAAGCTGTCTGCCTCTGTGCCAAGGCATACATCTGTTCTGGTACTCACTAGAAATCTGGGTGCCTGATTTCGGGTGTCTTTCTAATTTGTGAGGTTCTATTCATAATTATTTGGCCCTATCTGCTCATTACTAAACCCATAATAACTATTCTTGTACTATATTACTTAGACCATGATAACTCCACATTAATGGCTTTCAAGATATGACAGTATATAATATTATAAATGAATAAGTGAATATTTTTAATGTTTCTCCAATAAACCTGAGTTATTTATGCTGAGCTAGTATTAAGAGATATCTTTAACAAAGCATGACTTTGCCATCAACATAAATTGATATTTGCAATTACATGTACTTATATAGTTTTATATAGAGTTCCAGATAAGTTTTGATATTTAACCCTACATTTTTTCTACAATTAAATTAAAAACATGTTTTTCTATGTTACTATGGAATTAGATCTCATATCAAAGTAAATTATAAAATTACTAAAATAGTTCAAAAAAAATTTTATTAGACTAAACATCTATGAAACCATTTTACTTTTCCATTTAATCACTTATAAATGTCAGTATGTTTATTTCCCTCAGTGGTCTACTGTAACAGAATTCAGGACTGTAACTGTGTGGAGGAAAGGGTTTAGGACTGAGGAGGTCTGCCATTCTAGGACTGACTCAGCTGCAGATGAAATATGTAATTTTAAGATGATTCATTATTTGTTTACCCATTACACAGCTGTGTTTATAGGTAGAGTTAACTCACTCAATTTTGTGATTTAAAAAAAAATATTTTATTATTTTGAAAAATTTATTTAATTTTTATTTTAAGTTTAGGGGTACAAGTGCAGGTTTGTTATATGGGTAAACTTGTGTCATAGCAGTTTTTTGTAGAGATTATTTCATCCTACAGGTATTAAGTCTGGTACCCCTTAATTACTTTTCCTAGTCCTCTCTCTCCTCCCACCCTCCACCCTCCAAAGAACGTCTAGTGTGTGTTGTTCCCTTCTATGTGTCCATGAGTTATCTTTGATCTTCAATACTTGATTTAGTGTTTAGAGATTCATTTATCAGCATGGAAAGTATAAATTCAGAATGTTTGGTATAAATATTATAAATTAATTACATCTTAGGTGACTTTTAAAAGCTGGAATTTAATGCACATATATGAATGGGAAAACTTAGTTAATATACAATAAAATTATATGGGAATTACTTAAAGTTAGGCTATAAATGTAAATTACATTCTTATTAGCATATAAACCTTTCTTTATTGCTGTTCTCAAGATATTTGGGTATTGCCATAAAGCATAGTTACAGCCAGAGTTAAGGTTTTGTTTTTTGCTTTTAATAACAACAGGATTCTTTCTTTTATGTTTTTGATGATTTGAAAAATGTATTAATTTCTTTAAAAAATTATATTAAGTGGAAATTTAGTAATTAACATCATCAGCATTGCCTAAAGATTTTGTTGCAAACATAGTGACATATGTAGGTACACGTATACAAATAGACATATATGTATCTCATGCATCATGTACATATCAATAAAAATTGATCAACATATTAATATCAACTTTTAAACTTTTTGACACTTGACAATGACATAAATTAGAGTCTATTTCAATTTAAAAATACCAAAGTGACTAAAGCAGAAAAATTGAGATCATAAGGTTTTAATAGTACTAACATTTAATAGGCATCCATAACAATTTTTTAGCAAAAAAATAAATAAAAAATAAATAACTTACTTAAAATTAGATATTTACAAATTAAATATATAATCATTATGATTCTTAAAGCCTTCCCAGTTACTTACTTTAACAAATAAATCTATAGGCTTAGTCAAGATATTTTCTTATTAATATAGAAAGTAAGGTTATATTTTCCTAATCAATTGAGAAGCACAAAATTAATCTATATAAAATGTAAAAAATACTGTGTTTTTTCCTATTACAAAATGCACAGTAAAAATACATTATGCTCACGAATCACTAGTTTACACAAGTTTGCTTTCAAATTTTATTTTCAAGGTACACGTAACTGAACTAGTAGTAGAAAATTAATAGTGGAAGTCATATTTTGAGCTATAAATTCTATAGACCTGTGTGGAAAATAAATTCAACAAAAAATTATGATAGTAGAGAAAACTTGCACAAATATAATTATAAGACAAAAGAGTCTTACACGTTTATAATGTGCAAGGCAGAATTAGCAACACTCAGATATTTGTGATACTGCTTTGCTTTTGTGAATAGAAATTTCCACTCTTACGCTTTTCTTATTCATTTTTCCACTCTTTCACAAATTTCCACTCATATCCTTTTCCACTTTTCCAGTCCTGCCACCTCTTTAATGCTGTCAATATGTCCTGAGTTTGAATTTCAAATTCTCCTCTCTCTGTAGCCCTTCCTTTGACAATTATGATGCTATATTAGTCAGGGTTAGGTGGAACCTGACTTGGTAAACAGTTGCTCACAGAATCCTGCTCACAGCAGGAGTCCTGAAGAATCTGGTTTTTGCCAGATAAAGGCAAAACCTTGACAAGAGAAAAGTAACTGGGGATGTCTTTACTCCCCTTATCACAGCTGGACACTGGTGGACATTGTAGTTGCTATTAATAATTTCTCAAACCTTATGCCTTTGTAGTGTTCCATTAAAATATAAAGTCTTCTGCAGGATGATTCAATTGGCCATGCTTGGGTCACAAGGCCATGGCCCAGCTGTCTAGAATAAATCAAAGGAAAGTGTTTGTTCTTTTAAGATCAATGGGACCATGTAGTCTCTTAATTTTCAATCTGTTTGTTATTGTTTTCTCCTGCACTTCCTAATTAGCACTGAAATTCATCATCCTACACTGATAACTAATATCCTAGTGATTTCTATCTTCTGACATCTTGATATTCACTCACACTTGGTTTTACATATTTAATTAACATTTACCCGAGGCAGGTCTAGGGCACATAATAATAAATCATGATTACATAAATTATGTCCTGGCCAGGGAGAAGTTGACAATCAATAGAGGAGCTCAGAAAATGAGCCATTCTCTTGTGTAATAAAAGCTACTCTAATCAGAGACATGGTGTGATATCAATGCAGATGGAGAATGATTCAATGAAGGATGCATTAAAAGGCATTGTAATTATTCCTACACTATTGATCTCCTCCTTGACCTCACTGCCTCTTGTCCATTCATGCTACACTTTCTTGTAAGAATGTTATTTCCATAGTAAAGCCGCAGTCATAGTCCTTTCTGCTGTAAGATCTTAATTGTTCCTGTTTTACAAAGATAGAATGAAATCTATAGTCTTTATCATTAGATCTAAGATTGCGCCACCATTGACCATTATAATTTTTCTTCATGTTAATCAAAATTCTTTTCCTCCAGGCCAGGCACAATAAAATTTTACACTAATTATAACATTCACTGAGTTAATACATTTACTCACATTTTGCACTCTATAATGTATCTCTCTTAATTGTTCCTGTAAAAATTCTATAAATATTGATACTTCAAACATTCCTGATGATTTAAAGTCGTTCTTGCTTGCCTTGACATGAGGAATTTTCTTAGTGTTATCCATTAGCTACCCATTATCCATTACCCATTTAGCACTTAATCATTTGTTGTAGGGACAGTAAAATATTTTCTTTCTATGTCCTGTTCAATGTCTCATGCAGTTAATAGATACTACAAGTTTATAGGTCTCAGAATTCAAAAGTAAATTAATACTTTTCTCTCTGCTTAACATACTAGTTTATCATTTCATATTTTTTCATAGAATGTCAGTTTAAAATGTAAAAGTAAACTATCCAATGAACAAGAACAGGGTTTTTGGATAAGAGAAAAACAGTATGTTTAACAATGACAATTTGCCAATTTATAATTTTGTGAGTAGAGGACACAGCATCTCACATATAGCTAGTCCATTTTTAATTTAATTATGTAATCTTTTATGAATTTTAAATTACCTGTCATGAAAATGTCTACCTAGCTATTTTATAATTAAATTAAATTGAATTACCTGATAGGTTTAAGATTTATAAGAACCCTATAGTAAATCTATATCAAAGTTTTTATATAGAAGTATAAGTAAAAAAAGTGTACTATGTATGGATACTTGGGCCAATCTTAAGTTTCCTTTTTTTTTTTTTTTCGTTTAAGTAAAATCAATGCAACACAGTACTAGGAGTTATATATTCATTGCTTTTTCAAGCTGTCTTTATTTTTCAGAAAAAAAAATAAAATTAATGTGCAAGTATAAAGATGAAGAGTACATAAAAAGGAGTGCTTTATTATTTTTTTTAGAATCATCTTACACCTGACTTTGGAAAATGTTGAACACTAAAAACCATTGTGTTCTAAAAAATTATACAGGCTGTAAATTTAAGCTGTTCGCATTTCTTTACTTCTGTGTTTACTATTTCCTCTAGGAAAATCACCTGCACTTTGTTGTCTTCTCTTTTAATCTCTTTTATTATTTTTTCTTCCTATTATGAGGTGTCACATCTTTCATTTTTTTCTTTACCATTTTTTCCACTTTCCTCAAATAACGCAGATCAATTATATTGTAATCTTCAACTCTGTCTCTTTCCCGAGACTGATTTCTTCTTCTCTCTTTCTTAACCTCTTCTTCCTTCCTCACTGCAATCCATGGCAGTATAGATGGCTCTGTCCCCCTTCCCCTGGACCATCAGGGTACAGGACTTTCTCTGATGAAGATTACCATCTTCATTGTCAAAATAAGTGTTGTTTCCTCATCCTCATTTAGCTTAACCCTACTGCAGTATTTATTGCCTATCTATGAAATACATTGCCTATTTTGGCTGGTACTATTCTTTCCACATCTCCTCCTGTCTCTTTGAACATGATTTGTTGGTGATGCTTTGCTGTGATGCTTCTCTTCTCCTACATAATAAAATATATTCTAACTCTTTAGAATTTTATTATAAATACAGGTCTTCATTAACCAGTGGAACCCAACTCTGGGTAATTTATTAAATGCACAAACATATCACATGTACACATGTGTGTGTATGTGTATATGTTTGTATATATGCATGTATGTATGTGTGCATAAATGTGTATGTATACACATGCACATATAATTAAAAGGAATATTTATCAGAAGGATATTGAGGGAAAAAGCTGAAGAGGTTGCAGAAAGGACAAGGTATGGAAAAGTCGAGAACAATTAGCAAGAACTATTGATGGTCTTTTCAGATACTGCCATTCCCATGAGCCTCTTCCAAATATTTCTTAATTTATATGTTCTTTACTTAAAGATGCACATTTTAGGAAGCTAACATCTGATTTTCAAAGCTAAGGTCAGGAGAGGCGACCCATTTTAACACCCCCCAAAATTTAGTATCTAATGCTAAATTACACAAACAAAATTCAGATGTTTTTAAGAGAAAAAGAGAAATAAACACTGGATAGGCAGAAATAGCAGTTATCCATGGTATGTGCCTTTCTTTGTTCTCTCAGAAAACACCCTATCTCTGAGAGGATGTACAGAAGGATTAAAGCCAGGGAGATTAACTGACGCAGCGTTCATGTCCTGGAGTCACTGGGACCCAGAGTTGTGTATATCCTTCCATCTCTACTCAGTGACACAACATAAATGTCGCTGAACCACACAACGATAGTATCATAATGGACATTCAATTATTAGGTACTACACTAAATGCATTAAATTGAAGCCTCAAGAACACAGTTTATTTCCCAGATCTTTTTGATTGCATACTGCTCCTTGTCCTAAATCATCTTGTGATTTCCTCCTACGGGACATATTAACAGATAAATAAGAAAGCAAACAAATTATTTTTAATATAAAGAATTTCTCCATTTGGATCATATATTCAACATATAAATATAAATATAAACATATATATCATATATATATATGGAGAGAGAGAGAGTTGTGGTGGCCTTCTCTTCAGGGTCAACTACATTGCAATCTTAACTGGATGAAGCAAATAGTGTTATATAAATAATTATATAGCATTAGGAGATATACCTAATGTAAATGAAGAGCTAATGGGTGCAGCACACCAACATGGCACATGTATACATATGTAACAAACCTGCACGTTGTGCACATGTACCCTAGAACTTAAAGTATAATAATAAAAGAAAAATAAATCTTTGTTTACTATATAATATAGTTCAGAGCTTTCAAATCAACCACATATTTCTCCCATCTTTGCTATTCAGAATTAGGAAAGGGCATAGGAGAAGGACAGAACAGATGAAGCTGAAGCTCCACCCAAGGAAGGATGGGATCTGGATCTCTTAACTGTGGCAACAGGTGGGAAGCCAAGTGCCTGTTGGGATACAAAGACTATCAACTCTGTGGAATTGTCTCAGTCATTACCAGAGAGAAACAGTGCAGGTTCTAACATATTCTAGAAATAATCTTTACTGGTTTCTTTCCACTAACACATATGTGAAAGATACACAGATTCTCTAACTACATGACTAAGGATAAATTGAAAATCTCATTACTTTTCCACTTGATTTTACCAAGTAGTTGACCAATATTTTGGGATTATGCAAGTGTACATATTTAAATTTTAAATATAATTTATGATTTTAAAACAAAATTTATAGCAATTTATTTTTTGTGTAGTGCACTAATAGTCAACTTTTTAAATCAGGTTTTGTACAGAGGTATTTTTGATTTTTTAAAGATAGTTGTTTTTAATAAAGTCTGCATTTTTATGTATTGTACAATCTCTTGATGTATCTTTATCTTCTTAAAGCAGAAGCTAAATGAATTTATGAATAATTTCTTACAATTTTAAAGAGCTGCATATACCATATAAGAAAACATTTTTAGCATGGCATTAAATAAAAAACAATGTGGGATAGTATGAAAAGATTTTAGAAAAAGAATTTAAAAAATTTCAACATTTTTGCTAATAATTTTAATCTTTCCTATTACTTCATTATAAATGTTCATGATAAAGTACATTTTCATTAATATTTCCAAAAGCAATATAGCTCCTGAAAATTAATTAGAACATTTACCCCAAAAATATCCTGTCCATGAAATTTCATTCAGATGTTGTATCATTTTATGATATTCTATCCTTTGTGTTTTTTTAGATCTAAATAATTTGAGTTTGTCTTCTCCACTTTTTCTTCTTTTTTTTTTTTTTTTTTTTTTGAGACAGAGTCTTGCTCTGTCGCCCGGGCTGGAGTGCAGTGGCCGGATCTCAGCTCACTGCAAGCTCCGCCTCCCAGGTTCACGCCATTCTCCTGCCTCAGCCTCCCAAGTAGCTGGGACTACAGGCGCCGCCACCACGCCCAGCTAGTTTTTGGTATTTTTTTAGTAGAGATGGGGTTTCATCGTGTTTGCCAGGATGGTCTCGATCTCCTGACCTCGTGATCCGCCCGTCTCGGCCTCCCAAAGTGCTGGGATTACAGGCTTGAGCCACCACGCCCGGCCTGTCTTCTCCACTTTTTCTTAAAGCAGCCTTTAAAATTATTACTACCAGTATGTAATCATTTGCTGCTAGACTAAATTTCCTACTGAGTAGATTTGAATATACATTATGGCATTTGGGAGAATAAAATAATAAAATCAATAAAAAAGAGATTGATTCCCAATATTTATTATAAGAATTAATGCCCTCATTAAAATGTATGTGGGAGAAAGGAATTAACATACAACTATTTTCATGAATTGGCTTAGTTCTTGCTTATGTTGCTCCAAAGTAACACTAACAAAAGTTTGCAATTATATTTTTCTTTTCCTTTCTATACTGCACATTATTGAAAATATCACACACATAATTGTTGCCATTCTAAAACAGAACAAAAGCCATCTGTTCATGATTGTATGATAGAGAGTTGCTCCTAAGAAAGACTCAGGCCCCTTGATATATATAAATGAAAAATACTCTTTCACTACAGGGAAATTACCACACACCACACCATATCCATTAGTGTGTGCCCTGTAGAATTGAAATTGATTATTATTTTAATGTAGCCATGACGGCAGTCTCAATATTTTCCTAGCCACATCAATTCCATTGAATACATTTGAAGTTTGGTCTCACAAAGGCCATGAGCAAAGGAAGAACTAAGGACAATTACATGACACACGTTAAGGAACATATAATTTCAAAGATGAAATGGTGGAATAGGTGCAGGGAATTCTGTCAGTAGTCACAGAGAGCTTTAGGAATCTGCAACCTCAGACTACATGTCAAGAGATCATCTACTACACTGTCAGGCAGACAGGTCATAAAGAAGCAATTACTACCAGGATAAAATTTGACTGTTTCAGCAAATACTGTGCCTTCAAACTTTACACAGCCTGGAAAACATTTTTAAATCTAAAATTTAAAGATGAAGGAATAAGCATAATGCCTTTTAAAAGTATTAAAATAGGGACTTGCCACAGCTCTGTGTTTGTAAAACTGTAATTTTTGTAATTTAAAATTAAAATTTAAAACTAACATTTTCTTCTTTCAAAATATGTGAACAAAAAGTTTCAGACTCTTTTAGTAAGAGGAGGTAGAGATAATTTACATAATAGACACAGGAGACATAATATTTTGTTGATCTATTTAACAAAATTAGCAAAAATCTGCCTAAAGACTAACCCAGAAAAAGATACTAGCTCTGGCTAAAAGCATAAAAATAAGCAACTGAGGTCACAGTCTTGAAACTCATGATACAGTAAGGAAATTAGCTCCCTTTCTTTGAAGACCAGTTTGAATCATGCTAAAACTGATGAGACCAAAGGTTGCTGGAGAGCTTAAGTAACAATTGGCAAGTGATACTTAACACTAGTGATCACTTAAGATTTAATGTACTGTGATGTAATTCACATAAACAAAAGGTCTTTGGAGTCCTCAATAATTTTTAAGAGCATGGGAGAGTCCTAAGACCAACAAGATTGAAAACCACTAGAAGCCTAAGATAACAAATGCAGCAGGCACTTGAGTCCAAACACAATACTACTACTACTACTACTTAGAAAATCGGAACTCATGCCAGTCATGTGGATATCATTTCTCCTTAGTCACATGATCTTAGGGCTTGAAGAAAAATTAGAGCTCGTTCTTAATTCATTTTCAGGTTGGGGAAACAGACCCAGAATACAAACAACTGCATATTTACCATTGAATAAAGAATCCATAATTCTTGACCCTAGGGCAATGCTGTTTGAGTTACTCTGCATGGCTTTATTTGGAATTTATATTTATATTTGATTTAGCTTTAAAGGGACATTATTTCCCTGTTTTGATCAATACAGAATAACTGAAAGCAACAAGACCAATTTACTTATTTGTTGGAACATTTCTTTAGTGTGTATATAGTTTTTTGACCACATGCCTGCTACTTTCTTCATTTAAACAAATGTTTTAGAAGAAGCAATAGAACACTTGACTATTATTATATTCCAATTTCATTGTTTCCTAATACTTGTATCTCTGCTAACGTGAAAAGATGCGAACATTCACAATGTCAGACACCCAAACTACCAAAGTAGTAGAGAGCCTAATCTCACCAACTTCAGTAAAATTAAAGAACACCTTGTCATTCCACTCAGGAACCGTCTCAAGTGTCAAAGCCCTTGCTATTCCTTTGTCACTTTACTTAAAAAATGTACTTGCCTGTGAGTCCATTCTTTCTGACTTCTTTATTTGTAGTATTAGCTTGTCATTTTTTGAAAGAAAGCGAAACTAAACAAAGAGAGCTTACTGTCAGGAAAGCCAGGCCCTAAGAGAATTCCTTAGAGAATTAACCAGTGGAATTTTTAAATAAATGTGGGGATGAAGAAAGAGTGGGATCTCTTCTTCCAAGTTTCCAAATATTTGTTTTTCTTGACTTGAGAGATTCTTATGCGTTTAAAATTGTTTAGTTCTAGTTTTGCCCAGGTGATTCTTATTATGTATCTAGAAACCAAGATGTTTTCATTTAAAAAAACCAATATGATGCAGTCTCTTATTATGGTGTTCATATTGAAATAAAAATGCACTTCCTTCCGTCTTCAGCTTTCAAAAGATGCCTTATATGATGAATAGCCCCTTTTGTGTTACAGTATGAATATATAGGGAATGGACAATTTTTAAAGCTACCTACAAGTTTTTACAAAGACTGTTGAGTTATTTAAATTATTGCTTCACCCTGATTATATAACAGAGCCATGAAGACTTCATTTTCTTCTCTCACCTTCTTTTAAACAGGTAGTCTGCTTAAAAAACAATTTTATATTATTTCTACTATTAAAAATCCTTTAGAGGTTGATTTATTTTCAAATATATTTTGATAACAAGATGCTGGTTGTCAGTCCCATGTTACCACAAAAATGTTTAATTTAATTGAACTTTTTGTGATAATATTTGCAGTATCAGATTTTTATAAAATTCTAAAGATTTTTCATATGCAAGTGAAAGAACTAAGTCTTAATTGAACTGACTTAATAACTGATAGACCAACTGTGAATTCAGCCTTTCACTTGTTATGTGAAGCAAGGTAGAGATCACAAGAAAAGAAGGCAATGTTCTGGTTGAATTTCCATGCTATCTTCTGTTTACTTTCCACGCTATGTTCAGGTTTCTCAGGTTTACAAGGAAGGAGATACTAACAAAATTATAAGATAAAATCTGTGGAACAATCAACAAATTATAATACCATACTCCTAATTCTTATATTTGCAGAAATCAAATGAATAGGTTCTTGTTTGCTATATCCAAATAACAAACATATATTTATTAAAACATATATTTATTTATATATTATATATGTATATATATAATGTGTGTGTATATATAATGTATACATAGTAGTTTTGGACCACATGCATGTTACTTTATGTTTATATTAGATATGTATACTAGATATATGTATATATGATATATATACTAGATACATAGTAGATATATATAGATATATAGTATATATAATCTACTATATATATCTACTATATATCTTCTATATGTATCTACTATATATATCTTCTATATATATCCCTTCTATATCTAGATATATATCTATATATCTACTATATATACTATATATCTATATATATCTACTATATATCTAGTATATATATCATATATACATATATCTAGTATATATATCTTATATATATATAAAGTAACATGCATGTGGTCCAAAACTACTATAGATATATAATATATTTAGTAGATATATATGGATATATATAGATATATGTCTATATGTATCTAGATTTATATCTATATATATAGATAGATCTATCTATATATATATCTACTATATATCTAGTAGATATATCATATTTCATTAGTATGCTTATTCAGCTAGAGACAAGAAGGAAGTTAGAGCATGGTGGGGGTATCGTTTTTCTTCTATCTGCTACTCCAATTTCAATCCGCGTTCTAGAATATTTTGGTTCTTCTCCTCATCATTTGTTGAGGAGCATGAGAAAACTGGAATATTATTTTTTCAGCTTCCACTTCATTGTTCATGTTAATATTTGTTCCTCCACAAGGATGGGTAAAATTAATGAGATCTCGGTATTCATTGTGCTCCATTCCTTTATGATACAGGTCAGTGCTTACATGTGCCATACACTCTTGTTTTTTTTCAGTTCCTCCTAGACTTGACAATCTTTAGATAAAACAGCCCTTGTGCTTTCAGTCTCTAGGCCAGAAGACTTTCTGAACAAGCCATCCTCATGGGCGGTTTGTACAGCAGAGGTGAAATGAATTATGAGGTCAGGCATTTTCCAGCCTCTCTACCTTCAACTTGAAGGGAAATGGAATGCAGTGAGCCTGGTTATCGTGAATTAAAGGTGATAGGTCAAAGACATGACTATGATCTTCAATAGTGCTATCTAGCTTTGTCAGGAAACTAGTACCATAATGGAACCAATACTTGGACGCCTTTTTGTCTCCTATGGTTCAAACCAGGGTTAAAAATACAGCAGAATATAAGAGAAATACATGATTGGATTCCCAACATCCTGCAGCAGGCAAATAACCAAGTTAGAGAGAAAAACAATTACCACGTGTGTTTTCCCATATAATCAGTTAAATTTTAAGTTACAATGAAGTGATTTAGAAGTCCAATCTATGCAAATGTATGTGTCCATTACATTTTGAAACCTACCATAATTAGAAATTGTTTTGCTATGCAAATCTGACAGCATGCATCTTTCTCTTTGACTATAAAATATGTAAATAATCAACAGAACAAATATTTACAATCCATATCAATTTTTCCTAGTAAACATTTTGATGTATTAACATTTTGAATGCAATGATTCTTAGACTATCTTAACATTTATAAAAAGAAAATAGGACTCTTTCTTTCCAATATGCAGTCATTATTAAGGCTCCTTTGGTTAACTCATGCTGTGTGTTAGAAAGTCTAATCACTGTGAGATTTAACAAAATGCAGTCAATACACTTGTTCTCCTATGTGGTCTGAGTTGTACTAAATGGGCTTCTAGTAAATTATTACTTATCAGACTCAGAAATAATTATAGATCAGATGTTTCAGAGCATTCATGTCACCAATCTGGAAAATAGAAAGTCAACACTAACTTCTTTATATAAGGTTTGGGTAGGTAAATGGAGAACATTTGGGACAAATTTGAGGGTTGTTCGTGTGTGTCTAGGTTTGTAGTGCTAAACCATGGGGCTTTAGATAGCTAGTGTTTGGTTTTGTGACTTTAAATATATACAAGATTCTGTTACCAAAAACGTATCTCCCCTATGTGATTTCAGCCTCATAAAAATACTTTGGAAATAAAGGTTAATCATAGGCAAAATATGGCAAATCCTTACTTTGATTGTCAAAAATGAGACCAATTCAGTAATAAAATTATTAAAATAATCTTGACATTGTCTATTATATTTCAGAACACTGAAAAATTTACATTAAGAAAATAGAATTAATTGAAAATTTAAACTAATATATGACAGAAGCCCTTGAAAATTATAATCTATAAATTATACATATATATACACACACATATATATTATTTTTACTTATTAAAACTGGAGGACTACTCTAGTATTTATTAGGTAAGGCAGTTTTAAATCAGGAAAACCTAGGAAGTTAAGCTATTTTGAACTGATCCTTTGACAAGACATTCACTTCTCAGCAGAGTTCTATAAGAGATTAAGAAATTATTAAATTTCATTGTGCTAAAACTAAAGTGAATTTCAAATGTGAATAACAAAAATTTGTCCCATCCAAAGCATAACTGTACATGTTTCTTCCTTTAATGTTAGGTTAGAACTAACTCAGCATTATCATTAAGCTATCACATTTAGGAAATAGTTGATCTTCAAACAAAACATTTTTTAAAAAATTTAATTTTGTCAGCCAAGTTTAATTCAGGATAGATGAAAAGTGGGCATAGAGTGGTAAAATATATATCTCTTTCATAATGAAAATATTAATTTTACAGTAAATTTACTATGTTAAATGCAATGTCCCATAACCAGAATTTCTATAATTCATTTACATCCTTTTTAAAATGCAGTTTTATAAAGTATACTGTATTGAGATATTTTTATATACATTTTTTCAATTTTCATAATTCTATGAGAGAATGATTTCTGTCTTACAGATGAGGAAGTAAGATTTTCAGGAGATTGCATGACTTTCCCAATTATACTGTGAATGAGTTGCAAAGGTGATGTTGAAAGGACCACATTTCCTGATTTCAAAGCTGTCACTTATTTCTACCTGCCATAGGCTCCTGCATAGCTATGATTCTCAAGCATATCAGCATACTGACATGCCTTCAACAATGCCAAATAACACTTTAGGTTATTATTATTTCTATTGTACAAAAAAGCAAGTTCAGATCATAAGTGTTGATAATTGAGGTTTTTATGTGATTATAGTTCATGGTGCAGATTGAATTGTCTATAGATTACCTTTAATATTTAGATTCTTAAAGTTGGGAAGAAATCCCAAAAGGTTAAAGAGTTTAATTGATATGTATATCCTTTTTTTTTTAAGTTGCATTTAGAAAATTTCCCTGTACATGACAACTCAATGCTTGTATATTTCTGAAACCACAACAAATAAAAAGACAAGTGGACATAACAAGGAGAATGGATTTTGCCATTGCTGTCTTCCAAAAATAAGACTGGCAGCCCGCCTGGGGCGCATCATTGAGGGTGAACCTGTGGCTGTGAGCATCTTTTAAGGTCATTTCCATGTGAATAGGCCTGAAATACATAAGCAGTGTTAACCTAAATCGTTTTCAAATAAATATGGGTTCATTTACACTCGACGTATTTCCAAAACATATTTGAGGTAGCCTATGATAAAAGCTACAAAAGAGTTAATATCAATATAATTGAAACAGAAAATAAAAGCCATAAAAAGGAAGAAGCATGCATGCCAACTCTGAGGACCACATATAATTATTGCATAGCTCTGAATTTCCTAACCTTCAGGAAAAGGAAGAAAAAGTTATGGAAATGTCAATATCCGAAAGAGGAATCAATGGTAAAATATATCTGAACTCCAACATGATTTTGTATCTTTACCCTTAGACTCTTGTAGCAGTCTCATAACTAAGCATTCGACTCAGCAGATAGTAATTAAGCATATGCTATTTGTTTGAATCTGTTCTACATCCTGGTAATACAGGAATTTTCAAAGCAGAATAACAGGCAATTCCATTAAGAAATTCACAGACAGTTCATCTCATAAATCTGACTGTGTTGTTCGCCTTAAATTTAAGTTCATTATGGACCCTTCTTGGTCCACAGAGTAAAACTTACGATGGAGCTTAGCATACCAAGTTTTTTACGACCTACCCTGAGAGATCCTTTTCAACCTCAGCTCTTGCTAATATTTCTTACTAGCCACATGGAACTTCTTACTCTTAACTACACATAACTTTTCTCACTGTTTACTTTTCACATCTGTGCTGTTGTTAAAGTGCTAATATCTGTCCCTAAGGCCCTTACCTGTTCTTCTACGTACAAATATTTACTTATGAGGAAACACTGTGCCAAATGCCACTTCTTGCTTTAGACTTCTTCCTCAGTCTCCAGTCTTCCCTGGCTCATCATAGCATCAGCTTTTCCTGTATCTTTCTGTGACTTGACAATGAGTTTTCTGAGAGCGGTAGTGAATATCTAGCATCCAGCACAGACTCTGGCCCCTATGGTAGTTGGCCAATATTTCTTTGATAAATAAATGAACAAAAAATGAGCAGTGACTCTTCAACAAAAGTATTTTTTCTTCATGCTAAATTCTAGCAAAAAATTGTCAGATGGGTTCTTACATTTGGGCCATTCATCATCATAACAGAAGTGTCAATGGTAAGTTTTCCTAAAATGTTAGGGTGATTTTCAAATATCCTAATTTTATAAAAGTCCTCTAAAACTTGAGGGAATAATTATAAAAGCAAGGATGATGATCATTCTGAGGGCCGAGATCATGAATTTCAAGAATGTACCATTTCAGAGATGTAATAAGCTATAAGGCTAGAACTCAATGTATCAGGAGGAAGGGTTGGATGTCAAGGCCCTTCTTTTAGTCTCTTTTCATACTGTTATAGGGAACTACCTGAGACTGTGTAATTTATGAAGAAAATAGGTTTGGTTGACTCACAGATGCACAAGCTGTACAGAAGCATCGCTGGGAGCCCTCAGGAAACTTACAATCACGGTGGAAGGTGAAGGGGAAGCAAGTCACGTCTTACCGTGGTGGAGCAGGAGAGAGAGAGAGTCAAGGGTGACGTGCCACATACTTTTAAACCATCAGATCTTGTGAGAACTCACTAACTATCATGAATACAGCAAGGGAGAAATCTTCCCCAGGATCCAATTACCTCCCACCAGGCCCCTCCCCTGATATGTAGGGATTACAATTTGACATAATATTTAGGTGTGGACACAGAGCCAAATCTTATCAGCCCTCAACTTCCTCTCTTACATATTACTGAGCTTTTGATAGTTCAGAGTCAAGGCCATTCTCTAGGTCGTGGGACTTTCTGGCATTAGTGCCCCATGCTGCTGTTGCAGGACAAATATTTGGTAGCCAAACTATCAGTTTAGACACTGCATTACAAGAGTTAGGGAGCTGAATCTGTAGATTTGACCTCAGATATCTGCCTAGGGGAGTTACTTGTAAATCCATTAAACCCTTCCTGAGAAATCATTATTAACAATCACGAGAACACTTTAATTCCAGGGAAGCAGTTTTGAAAAAGCTTAAAAACAAGATTTTCTCAAAAAGCATTATCACTTTTTCCTAAGAATAAGAAATCTTTGATTCTGATCCCCCAGAGTTTTATAACATAAAGCTCTGAAAGGATGATTTGACTTGGATTATTTTTTTCCTTCAAATCAAGTCAGCTTCCTCAGCATTAGAAAATACATCCCAAGGACTCTCTGTCTTTGAACTGGCTAGTGTACCTGCCAGGAAAATTTAACTGCCAAATGTTTCCATAGATATGTGAAGAAATTGGCTTACTTTGTACAATGATTTCATATTGACTATTAAATTAAGTAAAACATATAAAAAAGAAAATTGCAAATTTTGAGAGAATGTGTATGTTGTATCTTCTCAGACAGAAATAACTGAATTTTTTAAGCTCATGATAATAACATCACTAGTCTAAAGGAGACAACTATGGTAACAACCTATTTTGGCAAGAGGAAGGAAGTTAAGCTCATCTAAAAACTGTATCAGATAATTAAGAACTTATATTGCTGATAAGGGGCCAAAATAGCTCAGATTTATGCCATGAGAAACTATGCTTTGATGTGCTATAAGAGTATTCCTGGCTACCTTTGTTTTTGAAATAATTTTAAATTCCTATGATGTACAAATATCAGACATCTATTTTAAACTGATTTAATTTTAACTAATATAATTTTGTATTGTTTCAAATACTGTTGATGGATGGATTTATGTTAGTTTTCCTGCAAGAGTCCAGCACAAGATTAAAAAAAAAAAAAAAAACTGTCAATAGCAGAGAAAAATAAATAAAATTGATTTATTCCTGATAAAAAACTTAAATGTGTACTTTTTAAAAGGAAAATAGATATATAAATAAAAAAGATTATTTTGAAAATGAATGCATTGCTAACATAGAAGAAATTGATGGTTAACCTTAAAACAACAGCCTCGCCTCCTGTCTGGTTCTGCCATTTCTTTTAAAGCTTTAGTCTTGTCACTCATTCTTATATACCCACCCTCACTATAAGGGAGCCATTAACACAAATACAAAACAAATACAAATGTAATAATTACAGCTACTGCCTGTATGGCACTGCTATAAGTACTTAGCATGTATTTACTCATTTGACATTTACGACAACCCTATGAGATTGGTGTTATATTATTACTACTGTGTAAATGAGGCAATTGAGGCACAATGGTTAAGTAATTTGCCCAAGTTCCAGAACTAGTGCATGCAGGAGCCATTCTGGCACCCTGATGGTCTGGTGCCAATGTCCTCATGGTCATACATGGTGGAGGTGAGGTCCCTGTTAGACTTTTGCTTTCTTATCCATTTATGCCAAGGAAGCTCACTTGCCCATTTTTGATGTTAAGTCACTGAACACATATGCCTGGAAAACCCAGGCCTTCACATTTATCCTCATAATCTCATTAGTGACTGATGATACTCACCTGGTTTTACTTTCTTAAAATTTGTCAAAACTTCTTTTATCCAAAGTTTGGGTATCTCTGAGTAGCAGCTTGAAGCAAGAAACCCTAGATCACGGGCTAGTCCTTCTTTCCCAAAATGGCACCTTCAGTTAATAGGTATTCACGTTCCCTGATTAATACTTTAATCTTTTTTTAATAGGATGTTCTAAGAACCTTGTTTTATTTTCAATTATCAGAGATATATAGATACAAATATGTGTGTATGTATATACATACATACATATGTAAAATAGTATAAAATATGGAACTGCATCACAGAAGGAAGCCATAACATTTTTTGTTTCTGCTTTTTATGTTGAATCTATCCTAATGATTTGTTATTGTTTTTCAATATTTTCAGATATCATTATTTATTTTAGTATTTAACAGCTCAAAATATCACAAGGTAAATGGAATAGACATTTATTCTCTTGTTTCACTTATGTTGAATACTGTTTATAGAAAAGACAACACGCCCTGTGCTATTGCTTTTTTTCCTTAGGAAATAATGTACTTAATCATAGGATATCAATGACTTGGTTTTTCTAAATTCCCAGGCAATGAAATTAGTAGATAAAAAGTTAAAAAAAAAAAAAAAAAAAAAAAACTCTCCCAAAATAATGGCAAGTAGAATGTACCTAAACAATTCCAATAAAAAGAAATTGTGCCAATGTCAATCTGTTATTTTAGCAAACTTAATAAGTAAATTGGAGCTCTGCACAGTTAACATAATCAATGTTTTGCAATCAATAATGAAAACAGCCAAAAACACTGACTAAACCTTGCCATGGTCAATTTAGTCCCATCATCTTGACACAATCACATTGGTTTTCTAAAACAGTTTTCTTCCTGATGGATGCTCTGAGAACATAAAATAATCAATTTAAGGATCTGTGGTAACAATTTACCACACTCTGCATTTGAATTTAAAATGTTTATGTAACTTCCACTAATTCATTGCTAGGAGGACTTACTTGGTGAAACACAATGAACTGGGGTTAATCAATATAATTAACACAATTTCCTTTTGATATGCATGTTGAAGATATTTTAAACACCATTGGTATTGACACAAAAAATTTTGCTATATCTACACATTTTTTTTCTCAGAAATGCACATTGTTTGAATGTGTGAGTTAGCCTTTTAAAATGAGGAAATTTGATGACTGAATGTCAGCTTAGATGAGGCTTTATATTTCTATTTGGATGTTTGGTACCTGGAGCAAACATAAAATTGTTGTTCCTAGGAACTTGTCTAAGAGCAAACAGATAATATCATGAAGCAGGAAAATAATGGTCCTCTAAAATTAATAATATATTGTCTTTTCTATAAACTGTATTCAACATAAGTAAAACAAGAGAACAAATGTCTATCCCACTCACCTTGCAGTATTTTGAGCTGTTAAATACTAAAATAAGGTACCTGAAAATATTTTTTAAAAAATAACATATCATTAGGGTAGATTCAACATAAAAAGCAGAAGCTAAAAATGTTATGTAACAGTGCCATTCAAGCATTAGCTGTAATTATTACATTTATGTTTCTTTTGTATTTGTATTAATGACCCCTTATGGTGAGGGTGGGTATATAAGAATGAGTGACAAGACTAAAGGTTTAAAAGAAATGGCAGAACCGGACAGAGGCTGTTTTTTTTTGTTTGTTTGTTTTTTGTTTTTAAAGTTAACCATCAATTTCTTCCATGCTAGCAATGTACTCATTTTCAAAATAATCCTTTTCTATTTATATATCTATTTTCCTTTTAAAAGGTACATATTTAAGTTTCATATTAGGAATAAATCAATTTTATTTTTCTCTGCTATTGACAGTTTTCATTCTTTTAAATCTTGTGCTGGACTCTTGCAGGAAAATTGTAACATAAATCCATCTATCAACAGTCTTTGAAACAATAAAAAAAATTATAATTAGTTAAAATTAAATCAGTTTAAAATAGATGTCTGATACTTGTATGTCATAGAAATTTAAAATTATTGCAAGAACAAAGGAAGTCTGGAATACTCTTATAGCAAAGCATACCCAATGTAGATGACAAGTTGATGGGTGCAGCAAACCACCAAGGCATGTGTATACCTATGTAACAGACCTGCATGTTCTGCACATGTATCTCAGAACTTAAAGTATAATAAAAAAAAAATTTACAAATGTAACATTAAACAAAAAATACCTAGAGCAGTTATTTTAATATTTTATCCAAATATTTGCAATATTTAATTCAAACATATTGAAAAACTATAATTGAATAATATGGGAAACATATCATTTAAAATAAAAAATATTGAAATATATGTAATTTTAGATTGATTTTTATTACTTGAAACTTTACTAATTTGTCATATATATATATATATGTTTTTTTTTTTTTTTTTTTTTGGAGGAATCTCGTCCTGTTGCCCAGGCTGGAGTGTAGTGGCCAATCTCGGCTCACTGCAACCTCCGCCTCCCCGTTCAAGCGATTCTCCTGCCTCAGCCATCTGAGTAGCTGGGACTACAGGTGTGTGCCACCAGGCCCAGCTAATTTATTTATTTATTTATTTATTTATTGTATTTTTAGTAGAGATGGGGTTTCACCATGTTAGCCAGGATGGTCTCGATCCCCAGACCTCGTGATCTGCCTGCCTCGGCCTCTCAAAGTGCTGGGATTATAGGTGTGAGCCATCGTGCCCGGTCACCATTTATAATTTTGAAAAAATTAGTGTGATGGTCATTTCGTGCTTCCTAAATTCCCCTTCAGGAAAGAAAATCGAATTCTCAACAGCTACTGCAAAGGCTGCTGCATAGAGCCCTTAGCTATCATCTGGGATCACAGAGCTGCCTAAATCAAGGTCAGGGTTTAGTTTTGGGGCACCCCTCATATAAGACCTCTAGAGATTCAACTTCAAATGTTGTTTTATATTGTGGCTAATGTATCTTCTTATACAAGCTTCAAAGTAAAATGTTGAATATGGTTTGTTCTCATTTATCTTCGTATATTGTAAATATTTATTTAAAAATAGTAAAAATCGAGTCACCTTTTGACTAATAAAGGCAACTAAATAAATTTGCTATAATTGGCTAATTTATTCTAATTTGTAATTAGGTAAAAATTAGAAAAATTCAAACACTGGATCTGTATAGAGGATATTCTGGGGCAGGTGAGGGAATCTGAAAAAATTGATTACATTTAGCTAACAGTTCTATTTACTTATTTTTTGGTCATTTTATTCAATTTATTTTCATCATAACAAATTTTTATACCCCATATAAATTTATTTCCTTCACTCAATTTTTAAGCCCTCTTTATCAAAAAGCAGAGTGTTACTTGTCTACTTGTAGTGATGTCCACATCAAAAGTTACCTTGCAGTAGAACAAAATGACTATTTCTGGTATCATTATAACTTTCCAAAGGCCTCTTCAATGAGCATGGCATTTCAGAGTTAAGCAGAAATGATCAAACTACAAGAAATAGCACATTATCTCATTTGCTCAGGAGCAGGGATTATTTATCCTATTAACATAACTTATTGTTATGTTACAGTTCTCAAAATCAGAGACATGAACATTTTGATAAGGGGAGAAGCAACTAAGGAACTATAAAGCACTCTGAGGCCAGGTGGATTCGCAGGTGGTACTAAGAGCTTTAAGTACAAGGAAGAAAGCAGCCTTAAAAAAGACAGATAAGAGGTGGGATATGAGCAGATCATTCTGACTGGAACAAAAAATAAAAATAAAAAATAATAATTAAGCCAGGACACTAAAACAGTGCAAAAGTATCACTCCTGAATTTATTTAGTACACTCAGTTGCACAGGCATGCTATGGCAGCAAGACTCCAAAAGTCTAGATTTAAAACAAATAAAAACAAAATGAGGCCCAGACAGTTGTTGACAACCACAGTATGCTTTACAATCATAAAAGCTGATTAGCAGTTTCTAGTTAGCCACGGGAATTTTCTGTTCAGTTGAATTAATATATAAAAAGCCAAGAGACATAAAATAACCTGACACAGTCTCTGTGCTTAGAGAGCAGATTTGGTGGGAGGAGTTTTGGGAAATAAAGTTGGCTATGCATATAATCACCAGATTTTAAATATCCTTATCTTCCATGTTTATTTTGATGGTTCATAATGAGATACCATCTCACACCAGTTAGAATGGTGATCATTACAACGTCTGGAAACAACAGATGCTGGCAAATATGTGGAGAAATACGAATGCTTTTACATTGTTGAAGGGAGTGTAAATTAGTTCAACCATTGTGGAACACAGTGTGGCAATTCCTTAAGGATCTACAACCAGAAATACCATTTCACCCAGCAATCTGATTACTGGGTATATAACCAAAGGATTATAAATCATTCTACTATAAAGATACATGTACACATATGTTTATTGCAGCATGATTTATGATTGCAAGACTTGGAACCAACCCAATGCCCACCAATGATAGACTGGATAAAGAAAATGTGGCACATATACACATGGAATACTGTGCAGCCATAAAAAAGAATGAGTTCATGTCCTTTGCAGGGACATGGATGAAGCTAGAAACCATCATCCTCAGCAAACTAACACAAGAACAGAAAACCAAACACCACATGTTCTCACTTATAAGTGGGAGTTGAACAATGAGAAGCCATGGACACAGGGAGGAGAACATCACATATGAGGGCCTGTTGGTGAGAGGGGAGGAAAGGGAGGGAAGGCATTAGGACAATTACCTAAAGCATGTGGGGCTTAAAACCTAGATGATGGGTTAAAGGGTGCAGCAAATCACCATGGCACATGTTTACCTATGTAACAAACCTGTACATTCTGCACATGTATACCAGAACTTAAAGTAAAGTTTTTTAAAAAATGAGTATGTAAGAGCTAAAAGAGGTAGAGTAGATGTGACTTGTTTATACTAAACTGACTATTTGGCCTGAAGGAATGAATATATATGCCAGTAGATAAGAGCAGAAGTTTCTTGGGTTCAAAAATTGTTTTCAGGACTTATTAGCTTTGTTACCTTTGCTAAGCTATTTGATTTTCTGTACTTCCCTGTTCTCATCTATACAATTGTATAATAATAATTTAGTAACTCTCTTATAGGCTATTGTGAGCATTAAACAAGTTAAATATATAAATCACTTAGAGCAATAAATAACTTAAAAGATACTAACAATAGCTATTTAGATGAAATATACTGATTGATGCTCTTAGAGAACAGAGATTGTAGAAAACTGCCACAAATCAAAATAGAGAATGTAAGTGTCTCAATAAAGTGACTCTGGTTTTGATTTACTTTATCATTCACTCTAACTATACCCAAGATGGAAGTTTGAAAACTTGGTGTGTTTAGGTTTTCTTACCCTTCGCGCCAGCTATACCCAGACTCTAAATAAACTCACTTCCCAGTGCCCTTGCCTGTATGCATGTCATTACCATTAATTTTTGTTTACTCAGGCTCAAAAATTTACGATAGCTCTGATTCATCTTTCTTCTTGCTTTCTTTTGTCAAAATAGTTACCAAGATTTATTATTTCTGAAAACAAATAATCAAAACACCATTATTAATCACTCTTATATATTCACATTTCCAAATCTCAATCCATGTCATCATTGTAACATGCCTGGGTTAATGGTATACCTTCCAAACTGGTTTGCCCGCGAATCTGTCACACTTACTCATGAGATTTTACATACACATCAGTTTAGTGTATCACCCCTCTGCCTACACTTTTCAGTATAATCTACTTCTAATACCTCTTCCCTATACTTTTCTTCTATTTTATCAATTATGTCCCCTACCCTTTTGCTAACCCTGCTCTTGCCAGTGGGTTTCTTGTTCTTGCAATCACACTGTACCCATCTGCTTCTGGGCCCATGTTCATTTACTTGCCTGGAATGCATTATGAAATTCTTCAACCATGTAAGATATCCAAATTCTATCTATCCCTCTAGAGTCAGATCATCAACTAAATGTTTAAGGATAATTATGTATTTTGAATGCAGAATTCTTCTTTTAAATTGGCTTGAGCAAAGATTACAGTCAGAGCCCTTCTTGACTGTGCAAGGCCTCAGCCTTCTGAGTTTGCAAAGAAATTACAGATAAAATTTTGTATTCTATTGTACACTATGTGCAAGTAGAATAACTTTGTAGAATGCATGCTCCCCAAATAAATAATATTTTGGAAGTCTTTTATAATTGCATTGTTTCTGTTACTACATCTGCTATGATTTCTGGCAAATAGTAGTGGGTCTTCAATATATATTTAATTGAACTGGGATTTGAGGCATTACTCAGAATTTAGTGGAAGTGAAGAATAATTATAAAATCACAATATTAGGCATGATAAAAATAATTCACTTCCATAATTCATTATTTTTATACTATGGTATATTTGATTATTTACAGTATACAACAAACAGGAGACAACTAAATTATATGGACAACTTTATAATTTGTAAAATAGAGAATCCAATCCAAGACAAAAATATAAAAGTGTTGCTTTTGGAACTAAAAATTTGAAACTAATAATCATGTGGCATAATTTTAAAAGAAAATGATTAGCATCCACAAAGTTTAAAGAATGTGTTTGGGCCGGGCGCGGTGGCTCAAGCCTGTAATCCCAGCACTTTGGGAGGCCGAGACGGGCGGATCACGAAGTCAGGAGATCGAGACCATCCTGGCTAACACAATGAAACCCCGTCTCTACTAAAAAAAATACGAAAAACTAGCCAGGCGAGGCGGCGGGCACCTGTAGTCCCAGTTACTCGGGAGGCTGAGGCAGGAGAATGGAGTTAACCCGGGAGGCGGAGCTTGCAGTGAGCTGAGATCCGGCCACTGCACTCCAGCCTGGGCGACAGAGCAAGACTCCATCTCAAAAAAAAAAAAGAATGTGTTTGACATGAAAGCTTATAATTATAACATTTAACATAATTTCTCTGAAAACAGCAACAAAAAGAAAAATAGAGATCCAAAATGGTTTCTGAATAATTTTCGAAGATAATACCAAAAGAAAATATGTAATGGATGGCAACATGCAGGGAGAAACAAGACTGAACTCTACTTAAGAAAAAAGACATACTTAGAATTAATATCTGCTTATATAATAGAATGAGACAATGACAATAAAAATTATAAAGTGACTTTGACACAGAGACATTCTTGTTAAGAGTGGAATGAAGAAAAGAAAATTAAGTCAGTCCTTGTGTCTTAAAAATTAACTCCTAGGTTTACAATGTAAACAAGCAAAGCCACTATTCATTTGCAGAGAACTAAACAAAAGTCAAGAGAAACATGGCAGTTTTGTTGACTTTTTCATCACTAAACTATAATCCAGTTGTAATTTTTATTTCAAAAGAGATAACTTTCTAATTTTGCTACTTTCTCAATATTAAGCAAATCAAAATTTCCTACTTAATATTCAGTATTTATAAATATTCCATGGTATCAGGTTAAGAAAGCAAAGAATCAATCAGAAATTCACTCTTTATTTAAATAATATATATTTTCCTTGCTGTGGACACCCTATCCTCAAAGCCCATATTTTATTCACCTTTGCATATCTTGATTAAAATGAGTGTTAAATAAATGATTACCTGAATTCATATTAAATAATGAAAATAAATGTTGCCTCTTCTAGAAGGAAAAATAAGAGCAAATTTTTAAAATACAACACTTTTATATGTGTTTTTAAGGGTAATATGTTTTTAAAACAATGATTGAAGGAAAAATAAACATCTCATATCATTTAATACTCAGAAAATATATTATTAAATCTTCCAATGGAAATTTAATTAAGTTCATTGAAATGGCAGATGTATTTAGAATTCTTTATTAATTAAAACTAGAGAATCATAAGTAATTCATGGCATACAAAACGAAAAAGAAAAATACAAATAACAAAAGGATAGTTAAGGGAAATAAAAGGTTTAATTTATAAGACAAGACTCTGTGTCTTGAGTACTCTGTTCACTTTAATTTGTTCAAATTGACTCTATTCATTACACTGTTTCCCCAACAAAAGCCATCAGGCAGTTATACAAAGTAAGAAAGGAATGCTGAAGCCACCAAGCATAGCCCACGTCTAATTTGCTCAATTGCTCATTAAGTTTTCTCCTATTACTATCATTCATTTAAGAGTTATTCTGGCCTGGAATGCCCTTTAGCTTCCATTTCATTCTATCCAAATCATTTTGATTCTTTAAGCCCTAATTCAAGAACCAACTTTCCTGGCTATTGAAGGACAGGTGATTCCAAGTTATTGTCATCTCCCAAGTCAAAGTTGAGATCCTCATTTAGGATTTGACTTTAGAATATGTGACTAAAAAGCATATATAACAAGAAGCTAGTTGCCGAGTTGTCTGACATGACTCCTGGCTCCATGAATATTACATTCCCACCAACATGTATGTATCACATATGGCCATCTCTAGCCCCAACCAGGGTAAGGCAATCTGTTCTTTATTATCTCAGCATTAAAATAATATAAAAAATTATTCAGTCTACTGAGAGAAGTACACTTGGCTACTTCTGCTACCCTACATATGATAATAATAACCTTACATGAGATAATAATTATAAACCACAAGAATTTATCAGTTTTTTAGTAGTAACAGAATAATCAACTGTGGTTCCTTAGATATTTATAATAATCAACAGTGGTAGCTTAGATATTTACACATTTACCTAAGTTATCGAGAAGCTTCTGTATACATTAATCATATTTGATGCTTATAACTCTTCTGTAAGAAACTTTATTTCATCGTCTGGAAAATGTGCCTAGAGAACCCAAAGAATATAACATTCATGAGGTATAAAATGGTACCAGACATTAAGGTCACATATTCCAATGATAAGAGTAGTGGTTTCTTCAATCCACTGTTACACCAAGTAGAACTACAAATATGAAAAGACCAAAAGTTCCATGTAGAACCAAGCCATTATCCGAGACAGGTTTGTGCATTTACTCACTAACTTACTCACTCATAATCCATTGAACTAATAACAGTTTATTTGGATGTCATTACGTGCTAAGTATGAAAGAAAGGAGTAGATATTAGGAACTTGTAGTAGAATGGCAGAAATAAAGAATAGTGAGAGAAACAAAAAATTATACACAGTATATGAAAAATACAGTCCTGGGTGCAATACATTTTGCCTGGAAAATCAGGAAAGATGCCAGAGAAAGTAGGTGGTGAAAGTCTGAGAATATATCTAAGGTATTTGGACTTTATTCTGTAGAAAATAATGAACTCATTAAATTTTAATAATCTAAGTGCCATAATCAGATTGCATTAAAAAATAACTTTAGCTGCTCTGTGGATAATGGTTTGAGGATAAATGAAATCAGACCCAAGAGACCAGATGAGAGGCCATTTCCCCTCTTGAGACAATGAGGATAGGAAGGACAGAAATATATTCAGTTCAGCAGTTGAATTTTACACATATAATGCAGGAAATCATCCTTGTGACATGTGAGTTTTTCTAGCACTGTGTAAATAAGACAATTATCCAACTCTACTATGTTCTAGTGAAGATACTGTTGACCATGTAGCTCACAAAATAAGCTGAAATAATATCTTCCTTCAGGACCCCTTAGTCCCCTTGACAGTTGGAGTTCCTGTATATCCTGGTCCCAAGTATGGGACCCATGTATTGGGGAGAAGACGGTTCTGAAAAGAAGGAAGAATCTGCTTTTATGCCAGTGCCTCTTGGCAGTTCTTAACTAAGGAGAAATAGTAAACTTAAGTGTAAGGAGAAGGGGATTTATTCCAGTCACCCCTGTTGTGATGTTGACTCCAGTCTGAATGTTGAGACCTAACTCAGTAAAGATAGAATACAATGGAATACAGAACTCGGCCTCATAAATCATTTTACAAAAGGGAGGAGAACATTCATAGAAATTGAAGGGGACTTATTGATATAGAAAGACCGCAGGAGGTTAGAAAGATTCTGAAAATTGATTATCTGTATGTAAAGTACTTAATAACATTTTCCTTTTAACGAAGCATTAATTGTTCCATGTAGCCAAATGTTCTACATTTCTATCATAAAGTGACTTTTTCTTTTTATTTACTTGCAATTTAGTTAATAGTTTGGCTTTTGCCTGTTCTTATTTATAACCCTGCCTCCCTTTTCTAGCTGTGAGCAGATTTTCTGTTTTTATGGGATCTGGAAAGTCTCACTAGATGATTTCTTATATTTAATTATTTTGATTTGCAGCTCTGCTATTTGGTTTTTATATTCCTTCTTGTTTAGAGTCATGTCTGCTGTAGTTTGCTGCTTTATTAGCTGTTTATTATTAGGTAATAAAGGCTTCTGAATCAGAAATAAAAATTATAAATGAAATGGAAGAAATGCCTCTCCTAGTTTTTTCCTCAATGCTCCAGGTATTCCTCTAGGTATAGATGAATTAGCGTGGCAAAATATTTTTAATAGGAATTATAACTTAAGATTGCTCCAGGTGGCCGGGCGCGGTGGCTCAAGGCTGTAATCCTAGCTCTTTGGGAGGCAGAGACGGGTGGATCACGAGGTCAGAAGTTCGAGACCATCCTGGCTAACACGGTGAAACCCCGTCTCTACTAAAAAATACAAAAAACTAGCCGGGCGAGGTGGTGGGTGCCCGTAGTAGTCCCAGCTACTCGGGAGGCTGAGGCAGGAGAATGGCATAAACCCGGGAGGCGGAGCTTGCAGTGAGCTGAGATCGCGCCACTGCACTCCAGCCTGGGCGACAGAGCGAGACTCCGTCTCAAAAAAAAAAAAAAAAGATTCCTCCAGGTGTTCTATTCTAGTTTACTCATATTTTGTGTTCAGTCTCCTTTCAATGCTTTTGAATTTGCTTGCATTATGACATTAGCAGACAGAAGAAGAAATTCTCTCCATGTCACCATTATATCTTTAGCCTCTAGAACTGTGCTTAAAGCAGAGAAGGCACTGATTGAAAAATTCAGTTTGACCCATAGCAGTCTCTCCTTTTACTGTATCTCTGATAAATGCTATCTGTACTAATTTATTTGCTTCTCTCTACATTACTTCCTCATGTCTATCATCACTTCAACCACCTGATGGATTTCCATTCCATTTATAAGCCTCCATTCCAGCTGTAGATCTCCGAAGTAACTCCCTAGGTAGAGTTGCTCTTCCCCACACACCCAGCATCTTGGATATTCTTCAAACTAATATTTAAGAAGGTTAATTACATAATTCCTTGTCTTTGTCATAATTAAAATCCAGAATCTTTTGGTGGGGGGCGGGGGCAACATAATTTATCACCCAAATTAGGACACTCTCGTTCAAGACAAATGCTAAATAGAAAAAAAAAAAAAACAAACAAACAAACAAACAAAAAAAAACAGGACCAGCATAAACTGGGACTTCAGATGGCTCCATGGGTAAGCAAAGAAGCATATTTCAATCTGTGTCAAAATTGCCTAGCATAGTTTTGGGCATACAGCGGGTTCTTAAAAATGACTATGAAACAAAAATGTCTACAAATGTATGTAAGTATTGAATAATACTCAGCAGAAATCATTAGAATTTGGTTATGAATACATGGACTTCAGGCATTGGTCCTATTTACTAATTATATTTATGAACTTTTGACAATTTATCTTTCATATGTCTCACTTTCTCATTTCTGATGTAGCAATTACACACTCTTATATAACTAATAAATTGATCTATTATTGAAAAAAGATATATGCATAGTAAAATAAATAATATAAAAATATTAGCAAACTTAACAATTTTCTGAGTGTTGCTTGTTTTCTCTTGGCTATAGCATTCCCATAAAGTAAGGGTGCTGTACATTCCAGGCCTGAAATTCTATGATTAAAATCACTTGGCATTAAAGGAATCAATATATGTAAATATTTAGAACAAGGAATAGCATGTGTTATTTAAGTGTTTACTTAATGATTAAGTATTAATGTTTATCTTATTTTCTTGCATTTTGATATTAACAGAGATAATACATTTACAAGAAACCGGAAGTGCAAAGTCACCTTTATAATATAGCTTATAAGAGTTTAAGGGTATAAGCTCTGCTTGTGAGTCATGTCTTTGAAACACTGTGTGTGTTATCTCAGGCAACATATTTTGGCACTCTGTGTCTCAGTTTACTCATCTGCAAAGAGAGGATGATGGTACTTATTTTATAAGGTAGCTTATGAATATTACATTATCCATTAAAGTTGAGACTGTAAAAAGTGTCCAGACCAGTACTGGCACAAAGAAATGTAAATAATTATTTTCTGTTAGCTATTATTTGCATAAAGTTTAAAAAAAAATTTCAGATATTTTCATAGTATTCTCTGGGTTCAGTCAAAATATTTCTGAAAATTTGAAAATGTCTGTTACAATTGAAACTTGCTTGATACTCAAGGAGATAATAATTTGAAAAATCTAATTTCTATCAAGTGAATATATATTTTGAGGAATTTAAAGATTTTTTTTCTAGGATAAGATTGTCAGAAATATTGCATAGTTAAATAAGGAGTTGTGGTTTATTTTGTTACTTTTCATTTTAGAGTAACAAAGCTTTATGTGCAAACATAATATTTTTTCTAAATTTAGGTTTAACCCTTAAATTGCTTTGTAAGCTTGTGGATATAGCTGTCTCCAAACAATTACATAGATACCATTAAAAGCATCCTCACATTTGATCATATTCTTCTTATCACTATTATCCACCCCATCCTTTTCCTCTAAACATTAATGTTGATCATTTCAACATAATAATTAGTTCATTGGTAGCATAAATTATTGGGTTTCTGTAGATTTTATGCAATTTTTAAAACTTAAAATTTTCTGTTGATTTTAGTTTTGTGGTATTGATGTATTTAAAAGTTTCTTGTTTTTTAATAGTTCTACCACATAATATGCATGATTAAAACAAAAAAAGTGTGGTTTTATACATAATAAAAACTGGTGCTTTATATAGAAGTTTTAAAATACATTTTTAATCTTCCAAGCGCTGTCCATTTGTCTGTGGTTAATGCTAATCTCAGTTCCCAACATTTTAGTCATTAATATAAATGAAAAAAAATTTAAAAGTTCTGTTGCTTTTTCAATATTTATAAATCTTTCATCTGTCTAGTTACTGCATTTCTTGTAATATATTTTATTGCACTGTGTTGAATTTTAAAAAGGCCTTCTATTAACATTCCTTGTAATCTTCTGACTTGAAGCATTCACATCTTGATTTGAATGCAGGAAAGAAAAACATACCACACACCAGAGGTTTCTGTCATCATTAATCACAAGGAAATTAAAAGCCTAAATATTTGGACTCTGAGTTATAAGAATTTGCCTCTGTTATTGATGATAAAAATTGCTTTTAATGTCTATTGTAAAATATTGATTGTATAACAACATTAAACAGTTAGATATTACCTTCTATCTTTTAACTACCATGACGTATTTTATGACTATTTAGTCACTAAAAGAAAATATTTTACTTGAGAAAATCTTATAAAACATATGGTATTATGCTTGGTATATGGTAGGTGCTGAATATTTATTAATTGTTGACCATTCATTTTCAGTTTTAGTGTATTATATTGTTATTCAGGGCAGTAGTCTTATATGACCCCGGTTCCCTATATTGCAATTCAGTCTGGACCCTAGATTTCCTCTTTCATGAAAAGGAAGGGTACCTATTGTTCACTTCTTAATTCACAATTTCAATTCATGCTATAGAGGGACAGAGTTTTTTAAATGAATAAACATTCTAATCATTAATAAAATTCTCTGAGAACTAAATTAGTTCTGACGTTAATTGCTTTGCTGGATGACTGCCTTTTCAGACTGTGCCAAAGTGTGCTTGAGTCACTATCATTATGTTATTCATTTGTGAGGCCTCTTCATGAAGCATGTGTCCTCTGAAGATTAATCATGAATTCAGAAAGGAGGCAACCTTTGTAAAGAGCTCCACAATATGTAACCAGAAGTATATAAAAATATGTAATGTTAGATGCCAACTCCTTAACATTTTAATGAGGAAACAAACGGTTCATGTTATGCTTTTTGATGAAGTACATTATTTTTAAAAAATCAGAATTTCAATCTATTTAATGACAATATTCTATCAGTCTAAGCTGATAGAAGAAACATTGCATTAACAAGTACCTAAAACAAAAATAAGAAATTAGTGGATTTTGTATTAAAATTTAAGATTTTATATTAAAACTTAATATTTTAATATTTTAATATAAAATCTATAGTAGATTTTTATATTTCCATTATTGGCATACTTTTTAAATATTTTTAATAAATACTAAATGGATTTATTTACATCTTGAAAATATTATGCATATTGATACGTACAGTCAACACACCACAAGTACACATGTGTATACCAAAAAAAAGCTGAATTGTCTGACCACTAGAGACTAGGGTTTTATAAATTTGAATTTGAAAGCACCTTAACCACAGTTAAAATCCACTTAGCAAAAAGTATTTTGAAGTTAGATTTTATGTTTCTATGGTCTGTGTACAATGATATATTACAAATTTCAGTAAAACCTGTGAACATACTTTCTTACAGTACAAGTTCCCTAATCTCTAATAAATCTCTCTATAAAAAAGCAGTATGTGAGCACTGAAAACTAAAGAACAGAAAGCTGGGTTCTTCATAGTTCTTTTGTTTTTCTATGAGACAGCATTTTTTCATCATTCTTCTCCAACTGAAGCATTCAAAGTATTACCATAACCTAATGAAAAATGTACTCTACTGTGCTAAGAAACAAAGTGTCAGATCATATAGAAATAGATTTAATAATATCAAATAATTCCTAAAGGTTTACTATGTGCCTGGCACCATACAAATCACTTTGCAAGTATTAACTTTTTACTTCTCCTAACAACTCTGGGTGTTATTCTCCTATTACAAAGAAGCACAGAAAGGTTAAATATTAGAAGTATATTTCCAAAGCCTGTATACTTTTCCATGGATACGATGGCAAAGGGTTGTAACTTTAGCATGCTATCCACATGTTGCGTCTATGACGTTTACTTTTCACTGAAGAATATTTAAGCAGATAATTTGGTTTAATTAATTCATGTGTACTCTATTTTATTTTTATTATAAACATAAATAGTCTTCTTTGTTCTAAAGTTATTTATACATGTGAATTTTCCCAGACTTGGTTTTGAAATCATTTCTTGGCCAATCTATTTTGCAATTGCATATGGCAGAGAGTCTTATAAATAATAACTCAACAGTGAATACTCATCTGTTTAATTTCATTTTAACAATTTTCTATTACAACAAAGTAAACTAGATGTCCCATAGTGCCAACCACAATAGCACTTTGTAAACAATTACATCTGGTTTTGATTTTATGAGCACTTTCCAGGTAAAAGGAGAGAATCCACCAGTGAGCACAGAATTGTATGATTGTGATATCTGGGGTGATTCTGAAGTCCAAGTTTGACTGAGCCAAGCAATTACACTTGCTATTATATTTGCTTGGCTTCCTACCTCTAGCTTGGAATTTGGCCAAATTAAAGATATTTGAAAATTCTTCTGGTGAATTTATTAATATTGAATTATCAGAACAGATTAAAAAAAAAGTATTACCTAAAAATCTTCCATTCTTTTTCAAAAATAGGTCAAAACAACTTAACAGTTTCATGTATTTAAAACCAAATTTAATCAAGTATGAACTATACAAATAGGTGGGTTTAACTTAGAGATAACATGGGTAATTAAATGTAGAAAATCCCATGTTGCTGTCCAGGGGTTTGAGATATTTTGTTCAACTGGGATCTGTGTTCATGTATGACATTAGATTTAAGTTCTGTAAAATTTATTCTACAAAAACTGAGGTATGACTAATCGATCATATCCCTTGAGGGCTAGAACTACTTTTATATTTCTATTGGTTTTGACTTCTAGCACTTACACATAGTAAATACTCAAAATAGTATGTATTGATATAAATTAAAAAATATTATTATACTGTAGGTACACCATTACAATCTACTACAGAGGCATATAGTGCAGTTCTAAAAAAAAAATATATGTAAACATATACTCACTAGAAAGTACACATAAACATTATAAAACTGAAATTATTGATAGTATCCCATATTTAATATATCCTTATAGTTTTAAAATAAATGAAAAAAGATTAGGATTAATATCAGTTTTTTCTCTTCTTTTAGTTCTAAAATATTTATGTTGACACTTCACTGAAAATTTTCTTAGGACATAAGCAATATTTTAATATACAGTTTAAATGGATATTAATTCTCAATTATGCTTATTTTATTGTTGCTGTACTAAGGAAATCACCTAATTAGATTAGGTATGGTTTTAGTTTTCTATGGTATTACATTTCTCAAAAGTGCATATATCATTACCATTTTACAGCTGTTTTTTGTTTCTCCTTTTGCTCTCTCTATTTCTGTATGATTTCAGGTTAAGAGTAAGCAGTTTATACATTAACAAACATTCTGGCAATGATAAACTGTCATATAAAGTGGTGCCTCTAATAAGATTCTGTCTTTCTAAGATTTTCTTCAAAAATGTTGTGTCTGCTTAGCATGAAAAAGCACTCCAGACTGTCTCTCTTGATTAAGTGCCAATAAATCTCTATAGATCAGTTTACACACAAATGCTAAATGATTTTTTTAATGAGCCAATGTTTAGAAAACCTTATCTTTGCATTTCTGTTTCCCTGTACTATAATGATAGAGTATGAGGAAAAAACCTTGGACCAATGTTCTGAAATTCTGAACTAGATTAATTATCCTAGCTATGTCATTTATTATAGTGACCTGTATTTTCTAGTGTATTAACTGTAAAAAATAATAAATTAGTGTAAATCGTAACAGAATGGCTGTAGGCTTTTTGCAGAAGATTCCACTTCCTAGGAATATGGTCCCCTCCTTCCCTAGCTATCTCTCTTGAAAGCCTTCCAATGTTCATTAAGCCTGGTTGATTTGTATGAAGGCAGCCATAGACTGAATTAGATGACCCTTTAGGGTTCCTTGGGGATTCATGATTCTATATTATTCTAAGTTGACTTTGGGTTTATTCCAGAATTGATCATGTGGAACACATGGATAGTTTTCCTTAGAAACAGATCCAGGGATAGCTTCTGATTGAAGTTTATATTTTCAACATACAGACTGCATGCCTGCTGCTCTGCCAATGTTCAAGCAATTAATCAACTATAATAATTGTGCGCCTGTCTACTTAGCAGTAAATATGTTAAATCAATAATTTTGACAATGAGTTATATACACCATGATCATTGCAAAACTAACAAAATGTTACCTCTTTAAAAATAGCCTATTATTCAAAAATCCCTTGAATTCTTTTGGATTTTTTAGTAGATCATAGCTGTTGATCTCTTGTTATCTGACAGATACTCTCAAGAGAGTTGTAAGACAATGTAAGATACTGTAAGATACTTTGTTTCTCTCACAGAGATGTTTCTTAAAACTAAAATATTATGGAATGGATTGTGATATGTCATTTCACAAAGCCAATAACTGTATTCTCGCTTTACTTTGAGCCAACTTAAGTTGTCTAAGTTCCAGGAATTGAGTATTTAACCTTTTGATTTCTAATATTACAAACCCTGTAATCACAGAATTTTGAGATTCTCTGTAACTAGGCTTAATCACATTTGATTACAATCAAAGGTTACAGTAGAAAAACAATACTTTTTAAATAGCTATTACTTGTTTAAAACCAGCATATAATTTCCTTTGTCTATTTTCTCTTGGTTTCTTTCTAAGTCTGCCATTATCTTTACATATAAATCCTCAGTATTTATATAATCATAATATAGAAATATGAATATTGTTGACTAATAAATTAATGAATAGTAAACATTGGCAGTAGTCTACTTCAATTACCCTTAGGCCCAATAATAATTAATACATATTTGCCTTTGGATTCATTGTATAAAATTCAGTCCATCTGAAGTGCTTTATTTTGGAGGAATTTACTGATAGCATCCTCAATTGAGTATATGACATGCTTCATTTGGTGGTTAGCAATCTTGGGGCTCAGTACTAATTTTCTGTAATCATTGAGAGGATTTTCTAAGTGAAATGATTATAGAAAACTAGGAAATGTTATCTGGATTTCTGCTAAAGCCTGGTAATCAGGACATTGAGTGGGTGTTAGGTTTGGAAAGGGGAAAGACTCACACAAGGGTGATTTTTTTTCACCACCTCAGTTTGGATCAATGAATAGTTAATCAGTGTCTCTTGGTTGCCTATTGAGCAAAAACATAAACAAATACATAGTTCAATGCCACATACTGCCTATGGAAACTTCTCCTAACATCCTTAGATTTCTTTCAGTTGGAGAATTATCCTCAATGTAGTCTTAAACTGAAACTTCTGCTGTTTTTTCAAGTTTTGGCCTCCTAATAGCTTAGAGAAAACCCAATCTTCTGCCACGGTCTACTAAATGCATTGTCTTTTCTTAGTCCTAAAGGGTTCTCTAACATTTCCCTGTTCTTCTCTTCCTTCCTACAGGCCAATTCAGCAAGGGTTTAGTAATTTAACCTGCTTCTTAAGCTGGATACTTATTTCCTTTTTTTTTTTTTTTCTTTTTTTTTTTTTTGAGACGGAGTCTTGCTCTGTTGCCTAGGCTGTAGTGCAGTGGCGCGATCTCGGCTCACTGCAAGCTCCGCCGCCTCCTGGGTTCATGACATTCTCCTGCCTCAGCCTCCCTAGAAGCTGGGACTACAGTCACCGGCCACCACGCCCGGCTAATTTTTTTGTATTTTTAGTAGAGACGGGATTTCACCGTGTTCACCAGGATGGTCTCGATCTCCTGACCTTGTGATCCGCCCGCCTTGGCCTCCCAAAGTGCTGGGATTACAGGCATGAGCCACTGTGTCTGGACATTTATTTCTAACACAGTAGAGGCAGCATTTTCTTTCCTTGGTCTTAACCCTTTCTTTCCTGTTTTGGGGATACTTTGTGGCCAAAATACTTGTTTTTTCTTTCATATTCCTAAGTCAGTAAGCTCTGAGTCTGACACAAGCATCTACTGTTCAAACAAATACTTATTCCCTTCACATTTTTGTTTGAAAATCATATCTAGTGTATACCTCTTATTAGAATAGCATTTAACTCGGACCAGGCCTTGCCTTGTCCTGCCTGGCTCTCTCCCTTCCTCAGAGCCCTAATTCCATAAATGTCCTTGAAGATGTGTTGTATTTCTTACCTTTGATATCTTTGCAACTCATTTACTCTTTGGAGAGTTTTATGGCCCTTAATCCTGAGGACAAGTACCTTGAAACTTCCTTGGTCCTAAGTACCCAGTGGAATTTGGGGTACTTAATCTAACACTGTCTTGGACACATGGTGGGGAACATCACACACCAAGGCCTGTGGTGGGGTGGTGGGATGGGGGAGGGATAGCATTAGGAGAAATAACTAATGTAAAGGACGAGTTAATGGGTGCAGCAAACCAACACAGCACATGTATACATATGTTAACAAGCCTGCACATTGTGCACATGTACCCTAGAACTTAAAGTATAATAATAATGAAAAAGTAAATCTTTACTAGAGCATCCACAGGCATAATTCATCTTATAATTTAAAGTAACAAATGTTATGCTACTCACCAATGCTTAATGCCAGTATGGATACCATCCTTTTCCTATATCATATGTTAACCTCAGCCATGACTGTGTAAGAAAAACCTAAGTAGTTCAATGTCAAGCCATACCAGCCTACACCTAAGGCCAGCCAAGCCAGTTAAAGTTCTGGAGTGGTCCCTTCATTCCAACTTGCAAGCCCATGATTGTGTTTTCTGACATGCATGAGCAGCATTTTTACTAAAACTTGCAACAGACACTTTTTTTTTTTTTTTGCTCTTATGCCCTTTGCTGAGGTGCAGTCTTTGTAGAACCCCATAACTTTGCTGAGTCAACATAATCAGACTTTCTTTAGTAGGCTTGTACACAGCCAGTATTGTGTGAAGGCATTCATGGTCTGACTGAAATTAGAGGCAATCACTTTTGCTTAAAGTAGGGAAGGCCTTCATGCCACTCCCTTAAGATGTAGGAAGGTAGCCCACCTATAAACAGGAGCACCATAAACTGATGTGTCCCAACATGCTGAACATCCTGTGTGATTTTCACTCAAGGTCTAAAGACACATTAAAAAGTCAATTGAAGAACATCTAATTGCTCAATTTAGCCTCTGCCAACTGCCAAGATCAAAATTAGTTTTTCCCCATATTAAAACTTAAGGCCCAAAGCCATGGACACTGAGTACGTAAAAAGCCTCTGCAAAATTGTAATCTATGTCTGTGTCATGAATAAGACAATACATGTTAGAATTTTAGAAAGCACACAACAGCACCTCCTTTCCCTATTACGTCTGAAATAAAATAAGTCATAGAGAAGTAGTGATTTCTGGCTTATAAATATGAGAGATCAAAATATCACCTTTATTATTAATGAAGCTAGCACTGGAATGTAGCTTGCATCTCAGGGCAAATGAGTCACTAAATATCTTTCCAGGGAATCAGGCTTTCCTGGTTATTGGTACTAGATTGGGGCAGGCTTCCCTTTTCAGAAACAGAGCCTGCCTCTTCAAAACTATGAAGTGGAGAGTAATTTAATTCCTGGGGGGTCACCAGAGAGAAGGAGGAAGGAAAAGGAAGGAGTGTTCTAATTCTGAAATTACAAATCAGAGAAATAATCTCCTCTTCCCTAGTGAGAAGTGAGAGAGAAGCTTGAGCTAAGGAAGAATTTAAAAGAACTCCTTTCACATGAAAGAAGCCACTAATGTTGGGAATATAAAATTCTTCAGCACCTCCAACGTTTCCCAGTTTTTAATACTCTTGACCTGATATCCTCAGCCACATTTTTGTTTAACCATAGAGTTTAAGTGTTGTACTCCATGAAGGGGAGACAGCAGGGAAGTATTACCCTCATTTCATAGAACTTTGTGCATACATTTTGGTAAGTAAAATTTTATTGGAACATGGTTATGCTGATTTATTATATTTACATATTGTCCATAGCTTTTCACACAATAGGGGTAGAGCTTAATATTTGTGTGAGATCCCCATGACCCACAAAGCTTGAAATATTTACTATCTGGCCCTTTACAGAAAAAAAAAATGTGTCATTCTCCATTCTAGAAACAGGAAACATAACTTGATCATATTCAGGTCACCTCTAGTGGCCAACAGAGTAAATCTTGATAAATTTGTTGATAGAATAGTTCAGTGATCCTACTCTTTGTTTAATAAAGGAGGTCAGTGGACGCTGCCACTGCTATGGCTTTTATTTCTAATTTGGAACCCATGAAAACACTTTATTTGAGGAAGTAGCAAGAAGTTCATTGAGGAGGTAGCATAGAAAAAATATACTTAGCGATCTGCAGGTAAAAAAGTTGTTAGCTACTGTTTGCAACACTTTTTGTAAGATGTTAGCTCCGCCAGATTCAAATTGTAAGCAAAAAGAATTTTTCTTAAATCTTTGTGCTAAAATACAATTTCTGTATTGTCATATCAGTAATAAGACAATGATAGCAATATCAACAACCATAATACAATAATAGTTCTACATTACACTGATAAAACATTTGCTATATATCATATAACATTGTAAGCTATTTACTGTATTTATTAATTCCTTGTTCAAAAATCTATGAGATAGAAGCTACTATGCTCATTAAACTGATAAGTAAACTGAGGCATAAAAAATTTAAGTACTTTTGTCATATTGATAAAAATGGCAGAACTATATTTGAAAAAATAAGCTATCTTCTTAAAAAGTAAATCCCCGGCTAACTTACACATATATAGGCAAAGTATTTTGAAAGGAATCTTATATGGTGGCCAATACTATTCAAGAACAAACTGATACATGGATAATGGACATTTGAGTCCCCAGTATCCACTCCTCACTGGTTGCATAAGCCAAAATATTGACCCTATTCCACTTGTAACTGAGTGGATCAGGAATGGACAGACAGGCTGTTACCTTAGACCAATGAAGTAGAAAAAGCAGCTTGCTAGTACTTTCTAAGAAAAAAGTATTTTTTTTGTTTTATTGAATTAGAGCTAGAAAATGTAATTCTGATTGTTTCTAGCAGCACTTGATTGAGTTAAACCTTAGGATAGATGTTGTGCTATGAAAAGAGACTTGGTAACATTAGAATAGGGCTGAGTTAACCAAACCTGAGCTCACCTTACTTCCGTTGTCCTTCCTGTAGGTGAATTAACTTACTTTTAACATGCTGTTTGAGTTTCTTTTTTGGCATTAATAGCTGACAGTGTCCTGACTAATAAGAATTTAAATCAGACTTAAATCCTTAAATGTAGAGAACAGATATTAAGCACTTTGTCTAACTTTTATTTGTGATTATATATATGTGATTTTATATATATATACACACACACACACGAGATGTATATATACAAACATGATTATACATAATCATATATATAGCATATATATGATTTTTTGGCTGTTTGCATTCTGAATAAAGAGAAAGCTGTGAGTTTTCAATGGCTTTTTATAATAATGACAAAAATAAGCAGCACATTAAATACATTCAGAACCAAAATTAATCATATTTAAGGAAAACTGGTCACCTGAAATATTGGACATTTTCAAAAATTGTAATTGTAAAAAAGAATAAAGAATCATAGACATCAAGGTTATTTGTGAAAATGTGGTATATTCTGACTTTAATTTGAATCAATACCTGAAAAAATGTCTTGGAAAACTCTGGTGACAATAATCAGTGTAAGTACAATGCAACTTGAATGAACACATATTTTTTGTTTAACCTGATGTCCAGCAAATTAAAATGTATGTTGTAGCTTATAGTTGAAAATTTATGCAACAGCAGTAGAATAAGTGCCAGCCAGATTAACAAGTTGATTGTGTAAGCTACAAACCTCATTTTAGCTAAACTGCATTTGACAAATTACATGACATTCTGCCTGGTAAATTTGAGATTTATAATGTTTACTGCTATCAACAATAATGAAACAGCAGAGAATTTCAATATCTGACATTTAATCTGCACATTTTAGTTTTCTTCTTACTAATCAATGTTTAATTCTGGAATATATTTTATGTTTTGTTACCCCTTTGGCTGCAAACTTTGATGTAGTCCTATCAACATTAGTTGAACTGTAACATTGCATAAAGATTAACTTTTTCTTCACTCTTCCCATTTTTAAGGATGAGAATTACTGTGGGGAAAATATATCTTAAAGTTTACAAGAATTTCCGCAATTAAATTGTTTGCAAGTTGAGACAAAATTTGGTAACGCATCTTTTAAATCATATTACTATCCATTGATATGATTGATATATGGTAATAGAGTTGTTTAATGACAGATTTAAAGATAAAGAAGTGATAGTAAATATCAATCCTGGTGGTATACTTATGAATGGTACACACCCATAAGAAATAAAATTTCCAGCTTCCATTTATAAGATATCAGACTTTAAAAAATCTCCAATGAGTATTATATAAGTTGCTAGTGGTATTTAGTAGACCACTACAATTGGAGAAAATGAATGAAGTAACATTTTTATATAGGGTTAGAACAACAACTGCTCACTTGCAAAAGCTTGCCCGTGACTTCTGCATGTGTGTATGTGAGGCATGGCAATGGACTCATGAGACTGATTTTCACACCAATCTGAATGCTCATTTGGAATGCTGCATTTCAAACTCCCACTTTGGTGACAACAGACTTGCTCTATTTTTATTGTTGTTGCTCCAGTATTTTCAGAACTCTCTGAGGCTCTCAACAGTCAATTCATTCACTTTGTGCAAAGTAAGAAAATGAAAAAAATAAACTTCATTGTATTATGCCAAGGAGATTTGGGTCTTTTTTGCTACTCCAGTTTAACCTAGCCTACCCTGATAAATTCAGCATCTACAGAAATAATTCAGTATCTAATAACATGTCAGTACAGCTGCTTAAAAGTGTTGAGAAGTAGTTTAATCTTCTGGCTTAAAATGCTTTAAATTATCTCTAAATATAGGAATAGTACTGTAGACTGAGGCAAGGTTAAACTTCAGGAACAAAAAAAGTGGCCTCATATTTAGAGAGAAAAGGATTTAAAACAAAGAGCCAAGCATTTATAGTTCAGGGAATGATGCATTGCCCGGTGTGACAGACAAGAGTAAATTGTCCAGTGCAGTTGGCATTTACAGTAAGAGATTGGTGGGAGTTGGTAATAATGGCAGTAATGTAAAGTAAATGGCAAAATTAGAAAGTGACATTCTTTGAAAGGTCTTGAATGTTCTGCTAAATAGTTTGAATTTTATGGAGCAGGCAATATCATGGAGTAGTAAAGTGACGTAATCAAAACTGTTAAGGGGAAAGTAATTCTGCAAGTGAAAAGAATCCTGAGAAGAGGACTAGGTCTTGAGGTCAGTTAACAGGATTTTCTTGTAGTGCGGACGACAGCTAATGAGAGCCATAATGTTATTAGAAAGACATAAAGAACTGTAATGCTAATCTCTTGATAATTCAAAGCACTTTCTACTATACCATGTTACCTAAAGATTAACTTTCACTACATTTTTTTACTATATTGATGATTTTGATAGTATAAGAAAAATGTTAAACATTGTGATTTTACTACAATATATGACATTGAATAAACTTCTGGGAATGCCTTATCTTGACAATTACATTACTATCTAACAAGGTTGCCTTCAACTAGTTTACATATAAAGGGGATAAACTGTATATTCTTTTATTATTCTAAAACCTTGAAAAAATAAAATAGACTATTTCAATGAAATTACCTTGATACCTTTCTGTCCTTGTAAATTCATAAGAAAATTATTTTTAAATTAAGATAAAATCTGGCCGGGCGCGGTGGCTCAAGCCTGTAATCCCAGCACTTTGGGAGGCCGAGACGGGCGGATCACAAGGTCAGGAGATCAAGACCATCCTGGCTAACACGGTGAAACCCCGTCTCTACTAAAAATACAAAAAAAATTAGCCGGGCGTGGTAGCGGGCGCCTGTAGTCCCAGCTACTCGGGAGGCTGAGGCAGGAGAATGGCGTGAACCCAGGAGGCGGAGCTTGTAGTGAGCCTAGATTGCGCCACTGCACTCCAGCCTGGGTGACAGAGCAAAGACTCCGTCTCAAAAAAAAATAAATAAATTAATTAATTAATTAATTAAGATAAAATCAATTACTATTATTATACTACAGATTATTTTTAAATGATAGAGTTAAACAAATAAAATATATATATTCTCAAGGCCATAGTTTACCCATATTAAATTGGGATTGTAATGGTGCCTACGTCATAAGATTATTATGGATATTAAATAAAATAGTATTTATAAAGCACTTGACTTATCTGACACAGTGTAGACTATATAAATATTAGTATTTTTAATATTTTTACTGTATCAGTCATCAAATAGAAGTAACAGACAAAAATAGAAGTAAAAAAAAATGAAGTGACAAATGGGTCATTTAATGTGACAAAATTATGACAAATACTGGCAATAACGTGTTTTCTTTTGCAGAGCTTTTAAACATAGAAATAATTTTAATATTTAAAAACATTTAAACATTAAAATTGTCTAAATTATCTTTTCCATCCATTCACCTGATTTTAGTAAGCATCTCTTATGTACATTATTCAAGTTTCTGAGCGGAAAGACACAGAAACACAGTTCTAGCCCCTACAATTTTACATTCAAATGGGGGAAAAGCCTTTTTTAAAAGTAAATATTATTGAAACCATACTATATTAATAAAATTGCATGTAAAAGGTAATAAGAATATAGCTAATCAGACCACTTAAATACCTTTTTAAATAGATGGTAGAGTTTTAGAGAGAAATTCAGTATCTGTGTTGAATCTTGATGTAAAACTCAGTATATTAAGGACACAAGGGTGGAAAACTTTCTACAGAAGTAGAAGAGATGCACACAGGCACATAAGAGCAAGTTCATAATAATGGTACATAGTGCTTTTGCTGGGAGTGAGATGAATGGTAATGACAGGAATAAAAATCAGAGGTCTGTTTTACAGATAACAAAACTGAGATGGAAAGACTATGGATTGTTTGACCCATTCAGACAACAAATATGAAGGCACTGATTTCCACACAAATATTTTCTGAAATATTTTTGATGTTCCACATTGCTTTAATTTTTAAAGATTTTTTTTTTTTTCAAACCACATGTTTTTAAACACGAAGCACATGTTTCCTTTTGAAGCAATATCTCAGTAGAGTAGTGTTTCTCAGCTGGCTCATTGGCTCCTATTTATCTTGCATCATTTCCAAAACACTTATGAATAATACCTGGTTTACCATCATTTCTAGTGAAAAGTACGGATGAGTTATAAACAGAGGATTGGAGATACATCTCCTTTGATGCAACAGCAATGAATAAAAGGGTGGCCTTGGGTCGGGAGGTGATTAGCAATGGGCCATGTGGAAAGAAAAGGAAGCATACTTCCAGTTCCATTTATATATCATACATCAGACAACATGAGGCAGAGAGCCAATTATTTACTGACCACAGCACGAAACATGAGTTTGAAGTGAGTATATCAAAATCTGTCTTCCAATTATACAATTCTATAAAGTTAAGACTTCCAAAATAAATAACACTACAAGGTGATGAGGAGGGGGGTTTAAATAAAATATGAGTTATGTCCCTATGCTCAAGTAGCTTATTCTCCAACAGATTAAACAGTATATATGTATTGGTATTAGCAAAATAAAGGATGCAAGTGCAGCATTAAATTCATAGGAGATGGAAATAGAAGAAAACGTTATTTTTCATTAGAGAATCAAAAACAAATGATGTGTAGCACCCTTGAAGGGAAAGCATAATTTGCATTGAAAAAACTCTGGGGGCTGGTGTGAGGGCCTTGGTGAGTCATTGGTTGAGGACTCTCTTGAAATTTGGTCAGAAAATGACAGGGAAGAGAATCTTCTTTCTTTTTGTCGTATTAGAGAATCATATGCCTACATGTCAGTAAATGAATTCCTCTGTATTTTATAATAGTAAAATATGGCTACTTGGTAGATGTAACGTGTGCATTTTATAAAACTATAACTTTCCTAAACCATATCAAGTCGATGAGAAACTGAATGGTGTCATTTGCACAGTCTTATGTAAGATGTTTGGGCTAAATATTAATTTTTAGCTTGAGGTATACTTTTTATTGACAAATCAAAATTTATACGAGTGTTAGAAAATATGCTTGTGTGTTCCCTTATGACATATTTGTATATCTTTGAGGAAAGAAATTATTTTAAACTGACATTGGCTTGTATCACTTTGGCAATAATAATCAATATAGAGCCAAATGGCTAACATAATTGGCCCTTCTGAGATGAAAAGAGCAGTGGGGAACCAGAGAAATTCAAAATGATCAACTTTCTTCAATTAATACAGGATTTTTGGCCGGGCGCGGTGGCTCAAGCCTGTAATCCCAGCACTTTGGGAGGCCAGGCAGGTGATCCGCGAGATCCAGAATCGAGACCATCCACAGCTAACTTTCACGGTGAAACCCGTCTCTACTAAAATACCAAAACAGCGGGCGATGTGGCGGGCGCCTGTAGTCAGCTCGGGGAGGCTGAACAGAAGAATGGCGGCGTGAACCCGGCGAAGCGGGGCTTGCAGTGAGAGCTGAGATCCGGCCACTGCACTCCAGCCTGGGCGACAGTGGGGAGACTCAGATCTCAAAACAAAACAAAACAAAAACAGGATTTTTTGAAAAGAAAAAAATTCTATGTTTTTCACTGTCTAGCTGGGGATTAACTGTATCACCTTGGATACACCCGGAGATCTTCTGGGGAGAGTTGGTACTATTTTATCATTCTGAAAGTGCTTTTTCTGTGCTGTCTAAATCTAGAAGCAGAGAAACAGGTACCTTACTTCAAACAATAACATTAATTCATCACATCTTTTTATGTTACTTATTCACATGTTGATGTAGCAGACCTTCATGGAGCATCTGAAATGTGACTCATACTACAGAAGCATGCAATATAAAGACAGACATGCGAGTAGTTAGCTACAAGTAAAGGCAGCAGGGACAGGAGGGCAGCATGCACAGATGGCAGTGAGGAGGAATTAACTATTGGTGTCCGGGATTGCTAATTAAAAGCTCCCTGGGCTGAATGGCCTAATGATTTTCTTTTTAAAAAATTAAAAGTCAGAACAAGCCTGGGAACAGTAGCTTACACCTGTAATCCTAGCCCTTTGGGAAGCCAAGGCAGGAAGATTGCTTGAGGTCAGTAGTTTCAGACCAGCCTAGACAACATAGCACGACCCTGTTTCTACAAACATTATTTCAAAAAAATAACTGGACATGCTGGCATGTACCTGTAGTCTTAGCTACTTGGGAGGCTGAGGTGGGAAGATAGCTTGAGCCCAGGAGTTCGAGGTTACAGTCAGCTGTGAACGTGCCACTGCACTCCAGCCTCTGGGCAACAGAGGCCTTGTCTCATTTAAAAAAAAAAGAAAAGAAAAGAAAAAAAAATCAGAACAGTAATGTTTTAATATAACAATCATACAAATTAAATGATGCTTTTTTATTCCTTTTTCCATTTTAAAAAAGAGGAAGTTAAGGCTTTGGGTGTTTAAGTGGTTTGTTTAATACAGTGGGATTGGTAAGTGGCGGAATTGGGCCGAGGACACAATCATGATGATATTTGCCTGATATTAAGTGTTTACTATGTGCCGGGAACTGTGTTAAGTACTTGTTGGGTTTTTTTGTTTGTTTGTTTTTGTTTTTGTTTTTTGTTTGTTGGTTTTTTGAGACAGAGTCTTGCTCTGTAGCCCAGGCTGGAGTGCAGTGGCGTGATCTCGGCTCACTGCGAGTTCCACCTCCCGGGTTCATGCCATTCTCCTCCCTCAGCCCCCCAAGTAGCTGGGACTACAGGCGCCCACCACCACGCCCGGCAAATTTTTTGTAGTTTAGTAGAGACCGGGTTTCATCGTGTTAGCCAGGATGGTCTCGATCTCCTGACCTAGTGATCCACCCGCCTTGGCCTCCCAAAGTGCTGGGATTACAGGCCTGAGCCACCGCGCCCGGCCAGTACTTGGTATTTTTTATTCTCATTTAATATTCAGAGCAAATTATGAAGTAGAAACTATTTATGGAGTATAATGTGAGGCAGAAAGACAGTATATGATACCACATGAGAAAACTTGTCAAATTAAGGAGAGATATTGGGAAAGAGTTATAAAAACTTGTGAACACAAAAGTATCTTTAGTAATTCAAACTTGATAGTATTCTGCTGACTTAATTATAACGTAAAATAAAACAGAAAGATATTTGTAAATTTATGTTTTCTCACCTATATTTCCTGTTGGCCATTGCCTCATGGCCAAGAGACCCAGGAGAAACAGCCCAGCATCAAAGAAAAAATGTGGCTGTCCATTTTCCTGAATGATGTGTTTCATCTCCTTTACAGTAGCCAAAAAGAAAATAAGTGAAAAGTACAATTGAGACAACACAAATGCTATATCATTTGGTAGTTGAGGAAAACTGAAGTTTCAGTAAATTACCCAAAACCTCTCAGGTTAGCAAATTGAACCTAGGCTTTCTGACTACAGAGATTGTTTAACAAATACACTGTATTGTTCTTCTTGAGGACTTATCATGCTACATCTTAACGAAGACCTTCTTTTGATGCAGGTTTGTGAAATAGTCTACTATACATGAAAAGTTACCATGTCAAATCAGTTCTAATGAACTGGTAATTCACCATGGCCATGAATATTAATAGCAGGAAGTGAAAAGTTATGATCTGTGGTGCCTGTCATCTTGAGTATGCAAATTTATAATTAATAAGCTTCTAGGATGCCAAAAGGACTTAAGAGTTGTTTTTAAAGTGTTCTTTCATATTCATTCTATAATTCTAAGCAATAATCTTTATGAATAAAGAAAAATAAATAAAGGTTGAGTGTATACTAGTAGAAAATGTATGTGCTGTTTCCTAGTCACCCTGTTTCTAAAACAGGGAAGTAACCCCATGGTATCACGTATGTGTAATTTCATTATACTTTAGTAATAGGAAAACATCACTGAAGATTTATGCTAGCCTTAGTTGAACAAATTATAAATTTATATATAAAAGTCACTGAAACATCAGTGTCTGTTAATGAACAAAAATAAGTTTATTATAGCTCACTACAGTGGATAAAAAACACCACATTGACAGAATGTGAGCAGTGTCACACAGGAGAAAGTTAGAAATAAGATATTTATTGGGCTCTAGAGGGAAGATTCAAATGATCAAAGAAGAGGTTGGGGAACTAAAAATGGACAAAAGTGTTATTTATTCACATGTTGATGTTATTTATTCCTCATAATGTGATGAATAAATAACATCAACATGTGAATAAATGTTGGGGAACTAAAAATGGACAAAAATGGGGATATAAGAATTTATAAGTAATGAGCATAATTAAGGTTTTAAAGCAACTGTTGATAAGTAAAATCATTTTGACCAGTTGAGCAAATAATTGCTTCTTGATAAGACTATCTTGAAACAAAAGGTGAAGTTATTTATTGGTTTAGTGTTATTTTTGCAGCACAAAATTTTTGTGAAACCAATAACTAAGTCATGTTACCTTAGATGATCTACAGTCTTATCTAAAATTATGTTGACAACAGATGACACTATGAGAGACCCATTCTGGCTGGTGATCCATAAGTCCCAAAGTAGGAGTCCCAGAGATCCTCTTTCCTTCAAGTTGTGCCCATTTGCAGCACTGATTACATAACTAATAGCTTCTATCATTGTAACATCTATCAAAAGGTAATGGAAACACATTTTTAATTTGGAAATAGACACACAGTCTTTTATTTACTCTTTTTGTTGAAGTTTAACTTACATAATTGTATTTATCATTTACTAATATTTACTTTGTAAGTGGCATTTAGATTTCCATGTTGTTGCTGTAATCATAAACTCCAAAAAGGTCATATTAGCAACTTTTTCATTCATTAGTCATTACATATGCCAGTTGGTACTGACTGCAGACTGACTTATGAATACCAATTACCATTATTTCTATGTATTCATATTAAAGTATTTACTTGTAATAATATTTTGTGTGCTACATCATTGGGTAAATATTTCACATTAAGATGAATGCTATAAAATTAATATGCCACTAAATTTGCTATACTCTTTAACCTAATGAAGAACACTGCATGATTGTTCCTGATTAAACTTAGACTTTCATATTTCAACTCAAAAGGTTCCCAAATACATAAAGTTATAAGAAAGCAAATATCCCCAGAGTTTTATAAAATTACACATATATCTTCCTCTTTAATTTCAGAAACTTCTAATTTTCTTCTAAATCTTCATTGGTTACCTAATAAGTTGACTAATAAATGCTGGATAGCATAGATAGTTAGATAGTTACTATCTAACTATATTAAACATGTTTTTTTTCATTGAAATAAATGAAAGATCAAGGCTGAAAATCAGTAATTTCTTGTGGCAAAATTGCAGGCTAAATATTACAATTTTAACTCACTTTAGTTTGTAAATTACGATCTTCACTTTCATGGGATATCAAAGTGTTTTTAGTTGAATCTCCTCACAAAGGTGTGCTTTACAACTAAGGAATAGTATGTGTGGGATTATTAAAGGATGTCATTACAGTGATTTTTAGCTGCTTCTTCCCCTAACTTCTTTGTATTATGTCTCATCTAAGCGCACCTACATATTATATTTTATGAATAAGTGTCAGGGTGTGAATTGGTATTTGATAAATATTTTCTCTATTTTCAATGTGCCTATATCATATTTAAATTCCTTCTGTTGAGGTAATAGATCATTTTTCTAAATTTTATAGGTGAAATATTTACATGGTTTCTCAAATTCCTCTTTAAATTGATGAGCAAACAGATTTAAAGTTATATTTTGTGTTTCTCAGAAAGGCAAAACCTGAGTTTGATATTCTGAAGTTGACCAAATATGTATCTTTTAGGTCAAGATGAGGGGGAAACAGTTGGTTTTATAAATGCCCCAAATATATTAACCAAATTTGATTGTGTGTTTTTCTTATTAAGGTATTTAGGATATCTATCACCTCAATTTTTTGTGTGTGTGTTGGGAACATTTCAGTTTTCTCTTCTAGCTATTATGAAACATAAAATAAATTGTTAACTACAGTCACCCTACTGTGCTATTGAAGACTAGAACTTATGCCTTCTATCTAATTGTATGTTTGTACATATTAGCCAATATCTCTTCATTTCCCCCATCAAAGAGTGTGATGCTTACAGCTTTGTTCTTTTTGCTCAATATTGCTTTGGTTGTTTGGAGTCTTGTGATTCCATACAAATTCTAGCATTGCTATTTTCTAGTTCTGTGAAGAACATCATTGGTATTGTGATACAGATTGCATTGACTTTGTAGATTGCTGTTGGAAGTGTGGTCATTTAAAAAATATTCTTCCGATCCATGAGCATTGAGTATCCTTTCATTTTCTCGTAGCCCCTTCAATTTATTTCATCAGTGTTTTGTTGTTTACCTTATAGAGGTCTTTTAACTCCTTGGTTAAATTTATTCCTAGATATGTTTGTAGCTATTGTGAATGAAATTATTTTCTTGATTAATTTTTCAGCTTCTTTGTTATTGGTGTTTAGAAACATTATTGATTTTTGTATGTTGATTTTGTGTCTGGGCTTTACTGAATTTTTTAAACCAATTCTAAGTGTCTTTTGGCCTAGTCTTTAGGCTCTTCTTTATATAGGATTATATCATCTGCAAACAGAGACAATTTGACTTCATCTCTTCTAATCTTGATGGCTTTTATTTTTCATGCTTGCCTGATTGCTCTAGCTAAAAAATTTCAATACTATGTAAAATAAGAGAAGGAACATGGGCATACTTTTCTTGTGGATATAATATTCTCGATCTGCAGAATGTTTTTCTTTTAGTACTTAAATTTATCATCCCAGTCTCTCCTAGCCTTATGTGACTTGATTCCTTTTTCTCTGTTTATACAATTCTCCCTTTGTCTTTAACTTTTGACAGTATGACAATAATGTCCCTTGGAAGAAGGCTTTTTGGGTTGAATCTATTTGGGGATCCTTAAGCTTCTTGTGTATGGATGTCTGTATCTCTTGGAAATCTTGGTAAGTTTTAAGCTATAATCTTGTTAAAAGGTTTTCTATGCCTTTGTCCAACTCATCTCCTTCCAAAATTCTCAAAATTCAAATATTTGTTCTCTTTATGGTGTCCCATATGTCCTGCTGGATTTTTTTATTCTTAAGCATTTCTTTTTTTTTTTTCTTCGATTTTGTCAATGTTAGTATAAAATACTTATCTTCAGTTCAGAAATTTTTTTCTTCTGCTTAATCTAGTCCAAGTTTGTCCAGCTTGCAGCCCATGGGCCATATGCAGTCCTGGATGGCTTAGGATGTGGTCCAACAGTAATTCGTAAGCTTTCTTAAAACATTATGAGACTTCTCGTTATTTTATTTATTTATTTATTTATTTATTTATTTATTTATTTATTTTTAGCTCATCAGCTATCGTTAGTGTATTTTGTGTGTGGCCCAAGACCGTTTTTCTTCTTTTGGTGTAACCAAGGGCAAAAGATTGGACACCCCTGATCTAGTCTGTGGTTGAAAATCTTGATTGTATTTTTCATTTAATTCACTGAGTCATTCAATTCTAGAATTTCTATTTGGCTCTTTTTAAATAATATTTATTTATTTTGCTTTTTAATTTCTCATTCAGATTATCAACTGTTTTCCTGATTGTTTTTGTATTGTTTATCTATATTCTGTGGTACCTCACAATTTCTTTAATATCACTATTTCTAATTATTTTTTCCAGAATTTCCTAGTTTTATTATTAGAGTTGCTTGGTAGATTATTATTAGAAAAATGCAAATCAAAGCCACAATGAGAAACCATTTCACACCAGTCAAAATGGCTGTTATTAAAAAGTCAAAAAATAACAGATGCTTGCGAGGTTGCAGAGAAAAAGGAAAACTTATACACAGCTGTTGAAAATGTAAATTATTTGAGCCACTGTTGAAAGCAGTCTGGCAATTTCCCAGAGAACTTAAAAGAGAATTACCATTTGACCCAGAAATCCCAACATTGGTTATATACCCAAAGGAGTATAAATCATCCTACCAAAAAGACACATGCACATGTGTGTTCACTGCAGCACTAGTCACAAGAGTAAAGACATAGAATGAACGTAAATGTCCATCAATGGCAGACTGGATAAAGAAAACATGATATGTATACACCACAAAATACTACACAGCCTTGAAAAAATGAGATAATGTCCTTTAAAGCAACATAGATGAAATTGGAAGCCATTATTCTAAGCAAACTGACTCAGGAACAGAAAATCAAATACCACATGTTCTCACTTATAAGTGGGAGCTAAACATGGAATACATTTGGACACAAAGAACAGACACCAGGGCCTACTTGAAGATGGAGGGTGGGAGGAGGGTGAGGATTAAAAAATACATATTGGGTAGTATGCTTTATTACCTGTATGATGAAACTTGCACATGTACCCCTGAACATAAAAGCTTTAAAAAGGGGAGATAATTATTGTGTTCCTTTGGAGTTGTCATAATTCTTTGGTTTCTCATATCTGTGTATCAATGTAAAGACATAAGAAACATGACACAGTCACTTCTTCCAATTGTTTGGATTGGTGTTCATAAGGAAAGACATTTCCCAAAAATGCATTTATAGTGTTGTTCAGGAAAGGTTGATTTTAAATGGACTCAACAATGTAATCTTCATGTGAATTCTTAGCTGTAATCAGTGGCAGTGGTGTCAGTTCCTCAGCAGCTTAGGCTGTATTTGTTAATGGAGGCTGTGACAAGGCTTTGTTGGGAACGAGAATGCCAGGCAGTTCAGTCCTTGTACACCAGTAATGATGGCAACAAGTTGAATATGTTGGTCTTTCGGCCACTAGTGATGGTGTGGGCACTGGTATTGATGGGTCTGGGCAGGCTCTTTCTTGGGTCTTCAGATAGCTTGCCTGAGTGATGGCAGTGGCAGTGGTGGGTGGAGTGCATGAATTAGTCCCTTGTCCCCAAGTAGTATACATGTTGTTAATGGTGGTAGTAGCGGATGCCAGCCAACCTTCAAGTCCCTGAGTGGCACATATAGCAGCAGTGGCATTAACAGGCTGGGCAGGCCAATCCCCAGGCCCTTGGGTGGCATATGCAGATGGATGCCCGCAGTGGCAGTGCAAGCTGGGTAGGTTGATCCCTGGGTCCCCAAAAGGTGCATGCAGGTGTCAGCTGTCGATGGGGTGGGCACTTCCTTATTCGTCTGAATGATACTTCCGTATACTGGTAGCAGTTGCAGAGAAGGCCTATACCTAGGTCCCCAACAATGTACACAAGCAGTGGTGGTGGGAAAGTGGGCTCATTCTCATGTTCCCAGAATGTGTGCATGGATGTCTTCAGTGGTGATGGTAAGTGGGGTGATACTGCCCTCAGGTTCCTCCAGATAGTGTGCACAGATGCCAGCTGTGGCAGACTGAGCTATCAATCTCCAGGCCCTAATTATTATTTTTGAACAACATTTCACTCATTAGAATTTACCATGTTGATGAATAGTTCATGCTTCCTAGTACATATAAGCAAGAGTTTCTTCAGGATGTAAGCATACAAGTGGACTTACTAGATCATAGAGGGTAAAAACATTAAATTTTTCTTAACTATATCAAATTAGTTTTTCAAATGCCATCATCTATTCCTATCCCTACTGACATTATATAACTGTTCTAGCTATTTTAAAATCTTGAAAACACCTGAAATTTTCAGACTGTAAGATTTCTGCCAATAAGGTGGTTATATAAAAAAATCTTAATCAGAGTAATTGCATTCCTTGAATACTAATAAATATAAGCATTGTGTCCCATGTTATTAGAAATTTGTATTTTCTCTTTCAAGAAGAGTTTTTCTAAGACTTTACACATTTATTTGACTGGATTAATTGCTTTTTTTCTTATTAGACTATTGAAGTTTTAGCTTATCTGTTTGTAGTGAACTTTGGATACCTATCTTTTGTCAGTTATATGTTATACAAATGTCTTCTCGCTGTTTCTGACTTTTCTCTTCTTTATTTACTTTAGTGTCTTCAGATTAACAGACTTTTAGAATTTAAATTAAATATATTAAATGACACAAATTGTATATATCTATCATGTGCAACACAATATTTTGAAATATCTATACATTGTAAAATGGCTAAATCAAGCCAATCAATATATACATCATCTCACATATCAATTTTTGTGTTAGTAACACTTAAAATGTACACTCTTTGCAATCTTCAAGAATATATTAATATGTGGTTATTAACTAGAGTCACCATTTTGTACAACAGATATCTTTAACTTACTCCTTCTAATTGAAATTATGTACCCTTTGACCAACACCTTCTCAACCTCCTCCCAAATCCCTGCTAACCAACATTCTACTCTCTGTTTCTTATGAGTTCAACATGTTTAGATTCCGCATGTAAGTGAGATCATGTGGTATTTGTCTTTCTGTGCCTGGCTTATTCACTTTACATGGTGCTCCCCAGCTTCATCTTTTGTATTGCAGATGACAGAAGTTTTTCCTTCTTTAAGGCTGAATAGTATTCCATTTTGCATATATGCTACACTTTCTTTATCCATTGATGGACATTTAGATTGATTTTATAAATCGCTATTACAATAATGCTGCAATAAACATGGAGGTGCAGATATCTTTTTTGACATACTCATTTCATTACCTTTGGATGTATACCCAGGAGTAGGATTGCTAGATTATATTATAGTGCTATTCTTTATTTTCTTGAAGAACCTAATACCATTTTCCATCATGGCTGTTCTAATTTATATCACTACCAACAATGTTCAAGTGTCCCCTTTTGCCACATCTTATTCAATACTTGTTATCTTTCATCTTTTACATAATCATTCTAACAGTCATGAGGTAGTATTTCATTGTGATTTCAATTTATATTTCTCTACTGATTAGTGATTTTGTGTATTCTTTTCATATACTGTTGGCCATTTGTGTGTCTTCTTTTAAGAAGAATCTATTCATGCCCTTTATTCGTTTTTAGAGTTGGAATATTTGTTTTCTTGCTACTGAGTTGTCTCGGTTTCTTAAATATTTTAGATATTAACCTCTTAACAGATATATGGTTTCCAAATATTTTCTCCAATTCTGTAGGTTGTTTCTTCACCATGGTGGTTATTTCCTGGGCTGTATGGAAAATTTTTACTTTGATGTAATCTCATTTGTCTATTTTTTTTTTTTTTTCACTTTTTTTGCCTATGCTTTTGGGTCACATTCAAAAAAATATTTTTTCAGACCAATGTCACGAACTTCTTCCTTAATATTTTTTTCAACTAATTTTACAGTTTTAGGTCTTACATTTAAGTATTTAATCTTTTCAGTTTAATTACATGGTGTGATGTAAAGGTTTAATTTAATTAGTCTACATGTGGATAATCACTTTCCTCAACACCATTTATAAAAGATATCATTCTTTCCGTGACATATTTGCCACAATTCATTGGCTTTAAATGCATATATTTGTTTCTGGACTCTCTGTTCTGTTTCCTTGGACTATGTGTCTGTTTGATGCCAGGAACGGGCTGTTTTGATTATTGTAGCTTGATAGTAGATTTTGAAATCAAGTAGTATGCTGCCTCTAGGTTTGTTCTTTTTGCTGAAGCTTGCTTTGGCTATTCAGGATTTTTCTTGTGGCTCCACAAAAACATTTTTATTTTTTTTTTCTATTTTTGTAAAGAATGTCATTGAGATTTTGACAGGGATTGCATAGAATCTGTAGATCACTTTGGGTAGTATGAACATTTAAACAATGTTTCCTCTTCAAACATATGAACAAAGGATATTATTTCCTTTATTTGTGTTTTCTTCAGTTTATTTCATCAGTGTTGTTTTGGTTTCAATGTACAGGTCTTTTATCTCTTTTATTAAACTTACTCCTAAGTATTTTACTTATTTAATTATTTTGATATTCATTTATTTATTTTGTAACAGAAATTGTTCTTTTGAATTATATTTTGTTTTATTTTTAATTGATAGTTTTATTTAAAACATTGCTAGTTCTTTAAAGATTTGTTTTCCAGATTTAATAAAACATTTTTCTTTTATCTTAAGGTAGCTGTAGTTTACATTTAGTTGAAAAAGCATATATTTGTGAACCAAGATGAAATATTTTTTCTCTCTAGAATTCAGAAAATATTAGTACTTCGTATTTTTATAGCAATGTAGTTATTCTTATAAGTTCAATAAGAATCTGTTCTCTTTATAACAGAACATAGTAGGAAACATTTGTTATATCATCCAGTTACCTTGACTTCTTTTTTGTATAGTCTGTTGTTAGTATATAGAGATATTACCGATTTTTATTGATTTAGTTTTCTGCAACTTTGCTGAATTCGTTAGTTAATTTTAATGGTCTTTTTAGTTGAGTCTTTAGTGTGTCCATATATAAGATTATGTTGCTTGTAAACAGGGATAAATTAACTATTTCTTTTCCAATTTGGCTGCCTTTTATCTTTTTTCTTTGCTGGTTGCTTTGGCTTGGACTTCCAGGATTATGTTAAATATAAAGCACCCTCGTCTTATTCCTGATCTAAGAAATGTGAATGTGAGAGCTTATAACTTTTCACATTCTGATGTTAGCTGTAGGTTTATCATCTATAGCTTCTTTTGCTTTGAGATACATTCCTTCTACACCGAATTTGCTGAGAGTTTTTTTTTTTTATCACGAAGGAATACTGAGTCTTGTCAAATGATTTTTCTGCTTCTATTGAGATGATCATATGATTTTTGTCCTTCGTTCTGTTAATATAATGTGTCACAATTAAAGATTTGGGTAGGTTGAACCATCCTTGTATTGCTGGGATAAATCGCATTTGTTCTTGGAAAACAATCATTTTAATGTGTTGTTAAATTTTGATTTGCTAGTATTTTGTGAGAAGTATGTAGGAGTATCTTATGTTTCAAGGACATTGGTCTGTCATTTTCTCTTTTTGTTGTGACCTTATCTGGCTTCGATATAAGGGTAATGGGGTAATGCTAACTTCATGCAATGAATTTAGAAGTATTTCCTCCTCTTTAATCTTTTGAGAGAGTTTGATAAGAATTGGTACTAATTCATTAATTTTTGGTAGAATTTAGCAGTGAAGCCATCAGTGGGGATTTTGTTCGATAAGAAACACGTTATTACTGATTCCATCTTCTTATTTTCTATCTCTTATAATCCTTTATATTTCCATGGTATTATTTGTAATGTGTCTTTTTCATTTTTGATTTCATTTGTTTGACTCTACATTCACAGTTACATGCTTATAGAGTGAAGTATAATATTTTCTTGCACTCTTATATTTTTCACTAAGTTATGCAGCTAATTGCATTATTTTTACTTTTCCCTAACTTTCAAAAATTAAAAATTTAAAATATCAAATATTCAAAGTCTCCCATTGGCTTTACAATATTATATAAAGCCCTGTACTGAAAATTATTATCAAGTCAATTCTAGAATGTAAGGATCAACCTGAAGGCAGCAGAGGCTTAACTAATATTTATATATTTAAATGAAAAGTAGTACAATATGTTATAATGTAGAATGTTTCTCTAGAAGGATGGCTGACTACAGGCCTAGCATCTGTTGATAAACTTATATTTTTAACAAACCAAAGGTCGGAATTGTAATATAATCCTGATATGGGAGGCAGAGTCTGCACATATTTTGGATGTACCTTTAAGATTAAAGCTGAGAATAAGCTATACTTGAAAGCAGTTCTGTAGAGAAGTAGAAAAGAATTTTGATAGCTTTTTAAATGAAAGATATAAAATAATAAAAATTACCATTCCAGTTGAAGATAATGAATTAATTTACATAGATTTACCTGTGCTCTCTCCTGAAATCCCGCAAATAGTTAGTAAAATATTTGTTAAAGCTAGCAACCCTCTAGAATAAGACAGGAGGAGAAAACAGACAAAATCTTAGAAGCTAAGAAACAAACAAGTATTAACAGACTTGGGAGATCTGAGAATTTGGAAACTGAAATTGGCAGTGAGAAAAGTGGAGAAGTGTGATGATTTATAGCATACATTCACAAAAGCCTCAGGAAGTGGCAACACCACATAACTAGAAGGGTGAGTAAAAGTGGAATAAAAATTTCACTAGTTAAATGTTTTCAAGTTGATACATTTTTCACTAACCCATCTATGTGCTGACATATCCAGCAGTCTTTGAATAAAATCACACAATTTTTAACCTTAATATGTCAGATAATTCTCCATAACCCACTGAGCCCAGTGAGATGTACAAGGACATCCAGATGACAAGAAGCTTCAAATTTGTACAAGATATTTTCTTAATTAAATGCTATTTTTATATTTCCCATTTTGATTGCAATTTGTTCTCTAAGCATTATGTCATCCAAGTTAAATTAAGTTTAGTCAATACATCTGTATCTTACACAACTTTAAAATTAAAAGGATTTATTTTAGGTTACACTATTAAATTCTTCCTCAATGAAATTGTGAAGTAGGCTTTTTATAATAGTAAAAATAGAAATATTAAGTGCTTGTTACAGTTTTGAGAAACTCTAATAATTGACAAACACATTTGGAAGCATTTTATACACAAATTGTTACTCTTAAATGTTTTATTTTTTGTCCATTCATTTACAAGTATAATATAGACAAGTAATGTAAAATATCTATAAGTTTCTAGAAAGGAAATTTATTGCTTATTTTAATAAAGGAAAAACAACTTAGCCTTTTTATTTAATAGTATGAGTTCCAAATTATTTCTTCAAAATCAAAATAAAATTAATTTTCAAAATATGTGTCCTGAAAACAAAAACTTGCCAAAATTATCATATTGAAAATATTTTAAAATGACAATTTTTCTATAGACATATTATCATATTGTTTCCAAAATTTACACAACTGTAAAGTAATGATTCCACATTCAAACTAGGTCCTCTGAGTAGAGATCCAATATTCCTGCTGTTAAAATTACTGCTCTCGATCAGCTTTCAGTAATATAAATGTGCATTTCTGTTAAACCACTGGAATTTCCACAGTCACTAGAATATAAAGAAAATAAGGCAAAATATTTTTTAAATGTGTCTAAAGAACACAAAATCTATATTTAATGTACTTGTTCCTCAATCTCCCATTAATGCCACCACCAGACCGTTACCATATGTAAACCCCTGCTAGTCATTTCTCCTAAACCTTCCCTCCCTGACTGGTCGTCTCCATGTTGGGAATTGCAGTTTTTTGACTTGTAAATCCTCCCTCTGCACTCTCACAATCAATCAATCAATCAGTCAATCCTCTCTCATTTCCTTTCTCCACAGTATAATCCAGGAGGAGTAATGGTTGCAAAGAATGTCACATAATGCAAATAATTGAGGAAAAAAAATCATATTTATGTGGTTAATGCCTTAACTTATTTTAATCATAAACTTGTAGATAACCAAAAGGCATACTAAAATGTTAATGGTCAATAAGCCTTCTTAGAGTTTTCAACAAGCAGCATTCTCAATATAAATCTTCCTTACATGAAACTTCCAGTCTCCAATATTGCCTTAGGGGAAATGTTCACCTGCGGGAACCACTCCCATCAGTGGGAGTCATATTAAGAACTGATCTGTGTTTGTGCATTATGTTTATGTGTGTGTGTATGCACAACATAATATTACGTGTACTTTTTTTATTTGCGTAGTCTTTGTCTGTATACCGACATACTCACATTTTGAGAAGCATGAATATGCTTTTTTTTTTTTTCCGTTCCTTCCTCTGTAGCCAGCTGCTGGTTAGTAGTAGAAATCAGTGCTGAATTTTTAACAATGTTGAAAAATCAGATGAAGAGTTGAAAATTACATTTGATTAAAACCTGATTGCTAGAAATAAGGTAAAATACAAAAATCACTATCAACACCTCTATACTCCTCTTAACTATCAGAAAATGTGAACATTAAGAAGAATTAAAGCTGATGATTTCCAAGACAGCTTGAGGGAGACTATTACTCCATAGGCATTTTTGAAGCACGGTGATAGATTGTGAAATAAAATACACTTTACAAAGATATTAGGTTAGTAAATACAAAGAATGTATGATCCTATCTAATCATATATGAGTAAAAAATTGTTCACTTTTTTAAGCATAAGAAATCTATTTGACTCTCTAAACATTGCCTCAAACAAGCAGCAAGATATCTGAAAAATTAGGAATGAGATTTTCCAATTTGTGTTAATTGTAACATACATTATTGATACAGATTATTTTATTATGTTGCATATGGGAATAGTACTGAGAGTAGCATTTTTATTTTGTTTCACTAGAGATTAAACAAGCAATACACATCAGTGATCAACTTTTAGATCTTGTTAAGTCCTTAATTTTCAAATGTATTATGAATAATCATTATAGCATAAATCTAATGGCTTCTTAAGACTATATAATATAACATAACTACTTAATATTTATCCACATTTTGTGCCACAGTGTATTATAATTATGCACATTGAGATGACAAAATTTCTCATTCAATATATTTTTAAAAAATATTTTGTTATCACTAATCTTCTAATTAGAAAATGGAATGTGTTGAAATTGTAAGAAAAAAATAATAATATAGGGACCTGGCATTGAAACAATGGGCTCCACCCAAAATGTGAATAAAAGTCATTGAGCAAAATGACTTTTGAATAAAAGTCATTGAATAAAATTTGAATAAAAGTCCTGGCATAATAGAAAAATTCCCTGAGTCACTAGTTTTTTGGATTTTGTCTTTTTTTTTTTTTTCCTGGATATTACTTGGTCAGGAGATGTGATGGTTAATATTGAGTGTCAACTTGATTGGATCGAAGGATGCAAAGTATTGTTCTTGGGTGTGTCTATGAGGGTGTTGCCAAAGGAAATTAACATTTGAGTCAGTGAACTGTGAGAGACAGACCCACCCTCAATTTGGGTGGGCATTATCTAGTCAGCTGCCAGTGCAGCTAGAATAAATCAGGCAGAAGTGGAATGACCAGACTTGCTCAGTCTTCCAGCATTCATCTTTTTCCCCATGCTGGCTGCTTCCTGCCCTCAAACATCAGACTCAGCTCTTGGATTCTTGAACTTACACCAGTGATTTTCCAGGGGCTTTCAGGCCTTTAGCCACAGACTGCAGACTGCACTGTCGGCTTCCCTACTTTTGAGGTTTCGGGACTCAGACTGGCTTCTTGCTCCTCAGCTTGCAGATAGCCTATTGTGGTACTTCACCTTGTGATAGTGTGAGTTAATTCTCCTAATAAAATCCCCTTCAAATATAAGTATATCCTATCGGTTCTCTCTCTTTAGAGAATCCTAATACAGAAGATGAAAGGTTTAAGAAAAAATAAGGATTCCCCAGTGTTCTTATACTCTCCTTTAACTGCAGAAATACATTTTTCTCATCATATTACCTTTTGAATAGTGCATAGACTTTCAGCCTACTTATAAAACCCTGTATAGCCTATGGTATTCTTTATACATTCAACAACAGAAGAAGGAAAAGGAAAAAGAGTATACAAGTCATCTCAAAGATGAAATATAAGTTAATTTCAAATTATTATGAACTTGCTATGAGTTTAATATTTATAAATTATTTTTTAAAAACATAATTCTAAAAACCTAGCTTATGAAACATTTTGGAACTCACTGGTAAGTGGAGCAGTGTTTATACATTCACTAATACTAATTGTTATACCACTCTCTCAATCTGGAACTCGTATAAGGAACCCCATTGGATATCTTAGAAATAAGTATTTTTAAAGTATTGCAAAGACTGTGTTTAACACAATAAACAGTCTGTTTACAAAGGATAAAACTGGTGTTAAAAAACATGTACCTTGATGAATGAAGCCCATTTCTAAGTTCCATGATTTTGATCAAATTACCTTCACAAAGCCTCGGTTATTTAGCATAAAAATACGGTGATCAGAGGATTTCATGGAGGGGTGGAACAAGATGGTAGAGTAGTACTCTCCATAAGTTTTTACTAATATCTTTAGTAACCTGGAGAAATATGTGAATATCACATTAAAAAAAAAAAATTCCAATTAAAAAAAAAAAAAATCAGCCGGGCGCGGTGGCTCAAGCCTGTAATCCCAGCACTTTGGGAGTCCAAGACGGGTGGATCACGAGGTCAGGAGATCGAGACCATCCTGGCTAACCGGATGAAACTCCGTCTCTATTAAAAAACACAAAAAACTAGCCGGGAGAGGTGGCGAGCGCCTGTAGTCCCAGCTACGCGGGAGGCTGAGGCCGGAGAATGGCGTAAACCCGGGAAACGGAGCTTGCAGTGAGCTGAGATCCTGCCACTGCACTCCAGACTGGGTGACAGAGTGAGACTCCGTCTCAAAAAAAATAATAGTAAAATAAAATAAATAAAAATAAAAATCGGAGATAACAAGAGGATGCTAAGAGCATCAACAGAAAAGAAGCAAATAAAATATAACGGAGTTTCAACACACCTAGCTGCAGACTTTGCAGCCAAAACCTTATGGGCCAGAGATTGTGGAATGATGGAGTCAAAGTGCTCAAGAAAAAGAAAAAAGACAAACTATTAACCAAGATTACCTTACCCATCAAAGCCATCCTTCAGAAATAAAGGAGAAATAAAGACTTTTCTAACACACAAAACCTGAGGGAGTTTATCATCACCAGATTTGTTTTAGATGAAATGCTAAAGCTAGTTCTTCAAGCTAAAAAAATGGTACCAAAGCAACACAAAAACATTTAGAAGTGTAAAACTGACTAGTACAAGTAAGTATACAGTCAAATTCAGAATATTATAATACTGTGAGGGTGGCATGTAAATCACTTATATATCCATAGTCTAAAGATTTGAAAAACTATCAAAAATAATAGGTACAATAATTTCTGAAGGTATATGTAATTTAAGAAATGTAACTTGTGATATGAATTTACAATGTGGGGCGTAAATGTAGTCAAAGTGTAGAGATTTATTTTTTCTGATCATAGTTATGTTGTCATTCATTAAAATAATCTATTATAACTACAAAAATATTTTATATAATAAGGCCCATGGTAACCACAAGGCAAAATCCTTTAGATACACACACACAAAATAAAAAGCAACAAGAAAGGATTTACAGAAAAGCTAGAAAACTGCAGTTATAAGTCCTCATCTATCAATAGTTACCTTGAATGTAAATGGAGTAAATTCTCCAGTCAAAAACATAACATGACAAATGCGGGGTAAAAAAGACCCAATTACATGCTGCCTACAAGAGACTTATTTCACTTGTAAGGACCCATAGATTGAAAATGAAGAACTGAAAAAAGATATTTCAGAAAAATGAAAACCAAAAGAAAGAGTAGCGGTACATATTTCAGATAAAATGGATTTTAATTCAAAAATGACTTTAAAAAGACAAAGTATGTTACTATATTATGATAAAATGGCGAATTCAACAAGAAGATATAACAATATATGCAGCAGAGGATCTAAACACGTAAAGAAAATATCAATAGATGTGAAGGGAGAGATAGACTGCAATATAATAACAGTAGGCAATTTCAATGCCTCACTTTTAGCAATGAACAGATTATCCAAACATAAAATCAGAAAAGGATCATGAAACTTAATTACATTCTAGGGCAAATGGACCTAAAGACACATATACAGAAAATTTTATTTAACATCTGCAGAGTACACATTTTTTTCAACTAAACACAAAACATTCCCTAGGATAGATCATATATAAGACCACAAAAAGTATTAAAACTGTGAGAAGACTGCAATCATATCAAGTATCATTTTTGACCATGATGGTATAAAGTGTGAAATCAGTAACACAAGAAATATTGGAAAATTAACAAATATATACAAATTAACATGCTTCTAAACAACTAAGAAGTTAATAAATAAATTGAAAGGAAGTTTAAAATTTTCTTAAGACAAACAAAAATGCAAACACAGCATACAACCTATGGGTTACCTCAAAAGCAGTTCTAAGGGGTAAGTTTATAGCAATAAACATATCAAAAAGGGTCATAAGAACATTGGCTTTACACATTTTTCAGACTGAAGTTAGAATGAATTAGGTAATGTGCTACGTAAAGAGTAAAGGGCAATGTAACATGCATTATTCTTATAAGTAAAATTTATAGCTTTAACAATTAAACAGTTAAAAATGTGAGCTGCTTTTATAATGATGGGAAATGAGAGCCTTTTATGTATCACAGTGGGCTTAGGGCTCCTTCCAGATCTGTTTAGTATGGTAATGCCATGTGCTTCAGACTTTTCCAAATATATGCCTCAGAAAAATTTAGAGCACATGCCTGGAAAAAGAAAAAAAAAAAAAACCTTTATAAATGAAATATTTGTTGCAAAAACTTTCTATTTTATTACAAGAAGAGGTTTTCTTCCCTAAATACAAACTGGAGCAAATTATAAGTGTTCTTATATAGTGTAACACAGCAACCCTCTTATAGCCATGGCATTGATGAAAAAACAGAAATATTCAAGGAGTTAAAATATTTCTCCAAGATTCCATATATGTAATTGGTAAAGTACATAATTAAACTCAATAGGTCTAGCTAAAATTAGACCTGTTGTAACTACAGGCTTATAATAAATTATACCCTAGTTTTATGGGTAAAGGTAAGGAAAGGTAAGGAAAGTGGAGAGGTGAAATGACTCACACAGTAAGGTACCAAATTAATATTAAAACTAAGTCTTCTTGAAGTCAATCCATTTCAACTATAACATTCTGATTCTTAATCAATACATAAATGAAACCTTTTGTAGTTAGGTTAGGATAATTGTTAAATTCACAATTTTGTAGTTTGACATGGAATTTGAGTGATGGGTCAACTAAAACTCTTACAGAAATTTATGTTACCAAATTTGTTTAAAGAAGCTAAATAAAACTTTGGTATGAAAATCAGAAAGAGCATCATGAACAATGAAAATTCAGAGGCAATGTCAATAGTCAACATAGATGCAAAAATCCTAAATATAAATTATTAAAAATGAAATTCATATATGTACATACCATCAGAACACTTGATTTATTCCTGGGATAAAAACTGGTTTAATATTAAAATACTAAAGTTGTTCACAATATAATCATATCAGTAAGTGAACAAACATAATTAATGTTAAATTCTGCCAAAATTTCTAGCAAACTAAGAATAGAAGGAAAGTTTCTTAATGAGTTAAAGGGTATCACTTATAAAAGAACTGAAAACTTCATGTCCTTTGCAGGGAAATGGCTGAAGCTGGAAACCATTATTCTCAGTAAAATAACATAGGAACACAAAACCAAACACTGCATGTTCTCACTCATACGTGGGATTTGAAAGATGAGAACACATGGACACAGGGAAGGGAACATCACACACCAGGACCTATCTGGAGAGTGGGGACAAGGGGAGGGAGTTCATTAGGACAAATACTTAATGCATGTGGGGCTTAAAACGTAGATGATGGGTTGATAGGTGCAGCAAACCACCATGGTACATGTCTACCTATGTAACGTACCTACAGATTCAGCACATATATCCCAGAACTTAAAATAAAATAATAATAATAATAATAATAATACAAAAGAACAGAAAATTTTAAACTCAAATGTGAAAGCTTAAAAGCCTTACCTGAAAAATCAAAACAAGAAAAGTAATCTTATTGTCATTATTTCAGTTCAGTGTTGTTTCTGAGGATTCTAGGCAGGGAATAAACTCATGAACTATTTTAAGAATTAGGAAAAAAGAAAGGTCTCATTATTCACAGATGATATAATATTATTAATAATAAAAGTATTTGGGTGTGGTGGCTCATGCCTGCCTATAATCTTAACACTTTGTGAGGCAGAGGCGGGAGGATTGCCTGAGCCCAAGAGTTCAACATCAGCCTGGGCGACATAGCGAGATCCTGTCTCCACAAACACAAAAATAAAGATAGAAGAGTTCAACAAGATTGCTCAATATATAAATGAATTGCATGTCTATACATCAATACAATGAGTTAGATATGTTATAAAATATTATAAAATGGCAACAAATTAATAAGATTTCTATAAGTTGAGAAAGTAAGCACATGCTCTTTATGAAGAGAAATTATGCAACTACATTAAAAATGTTATAGAAGCCGTCATATAAGGGAGACATCTAGTGTATCCACACACAAGAAGATAAAGTATCACAAGGATATAAATCAGAGTTATCCCTACATATCTCTTTGTGGTGGGTGTTGGTTCCAAAACTCCCACACATACCAATACCAAAACCTGTGGATACTTAAGAAGTGCATTTGGCAGTACAAAAATCCAGGATAACCCCCACATATGAAAAGTGTCCCCCACACAACACTACATATAGATTTCTTATACCACAGGTATACATGTTGTATTTTTGATTGGCATTTGATTGTAGATACAGAACCCACCAATTGGGAGTACAGAATGTATTTACTGAAAAAAAAAAAAAAAAATTAGCATATAAGTGGACCTGTACAGATGAAATTCATATTGTTCAGGGTGAAGTGTACATATACATTTTCTGTAAAATAAAAGGAATTCAAACTAACTTCTAATGAGTTTTTATGTAATAAAATAATAATAGGATGCTTGCATATGTAGCTGATTTCAGTATTGATATAAAAGGGCACAGGGCAAAAATAAAGCAACAGAACCCTGAAGAAGAAGAATGATATGCAGAACTTGACCTATCCTATACAAAATCTCATCATAAATCCAATTAACTCTGTGTTTGATTGGCTCAGGGTTGACAATCTGTCAAATGATATAGGATAATGAGCCCAGAAACAGATTCATATACATGGAAGAATGCTGCCTGACAGAGCTAGTAACACAGAATAATAAAGGAAGGATGATTGTTTTGTATGTTATCCTAGAATAATTGGTACTCTACATTGCAAGGCCAAAGGCAGGGGTGGAAGGATTCCATACAGAGTGAATACTAAACAGTTTTGTCATAGCCAACTGGTAACGAATGTTTTTAAGCAGGGGAGTGCCATGATTTGATTTTTATTTTAGAAAGTTACTTCCTATCCTTACACGTTGCTATTAAAGAATTTTTTTTTCCTAATCAATCTCCTTTTAGTGGTGAAGAGAAATATTATGATTATAGATGTTTCGCTTCCCTTCAAAAAGATCATTGATTGCTTTCAGACAAAAAATAAAAAAATAAATAAATAAATAAATTCAACCACTTGACTAGTCCTCCTGGAGATTTCCTTGCAATAATCTACTTTCATATAATCTGCCACTATTGCTTATATATTTCCTTTAGCCACATTGAGGAGTCTCTGCAAACCTTAAACTGTGTAGTCTAGCTTTTAATTTCAGTATTATTGATTGTTTTGTAAACATTTTTGCCATTTTATGATTAATACTTGCTCTAAAATATGCTTTGTATAAATTAGTGACTTATGGTCAATGTACTAATGAATCTGTGGAAATCTATTAAAGAAACAAATATTTTATAACTTATTTTGAAATATTTTCATATAACTTTTTTTTATTATTATACTTTAAGTTCTAGGGTACGTGTGCACAATGTGCAGGTTGGTTACATATGTATACATGTGCCATGTTGGTGTGCTGCACCCATTAACTCGTCATTTACATTAGGTATATCTCCTAATGCTATCCCTCCCCGCCCCCCACAATAGGACTCAGTGTGTGATGTTCCCCTTCCTGTGTCCAAGTAATCTCATTGTTCAATTCCCACCCATGAGTGAGAACATGCGGTGTTTGGTTTTCTGTTCTTGCGATGATAATCTGCTGAGGATCGTTTCCAGCTGCATCCATGTCCCTACAAAGGACACGAACTCATCCTTTTTTATGGCTGCATAGTATTCAATGGTGTATATGTGCCACGTTTTCTTAATCCAGTCTGTCACTGATGGACATTTGGGTTGATTCCAAGTCTTTGCTATTGTGAATAGTGTTGCAATAAACATACGTGTGCATGTATCTTTATAGCAGCATGACTTATAATCCTGTGGGTATATCCCCAGTAATGGGATGAGTGAGTCAAATGGTATTTCTAGTTCTAGATCGTTGAGGAATTGCCACACTGTTTTCCACAATGGTTGAACTAGTTTACAATCCCACCAACAGTGTAAAAGTGTTCCTATTTCTCCACATCCTCTCCAGCACCTGTTGTTTCCTGACTTTTTAATGATTGCCATTCTAACTGTTGTGAGATGGTATCTCATTGTGGTTTTGATTTGCATTTCTCTGATGGCGAGTGATGATGAGCATTTTTTCATGTGTCTGTTGGCTATATGAATGTCTTCTTGTCTTCTTTTGAGAAGTGTCTGTTCATATTGTTTGCCCACTTTTTGATGGAGTTGTTTTTTTTCTTGTAAATTTGATTGAGTTCTTTGTAGATTCTGGATATTAGCCCTTTGTCAGATGAGTAGATTGCAAAAATTTTCTCCTATTCTGTAGGTTGCCTGTTCACTGTGATGGTAGTTTCTTTTGCTATGTAGAAGCTCTTTAGTTTAATTCGATCCCATTTGTCAATTTTGGCTTTTGTTGCCATTGCTTTTGGTGTTTTAGACATGAAGTCCTTGCCCATGCCTATGTCCTGAATGGTATTACCTAGGTTGTCTTCTAGGGTTTTTATGGTTTTAGGTTTAACATTTAAGTCTCTAATCCATCTCGAATTAATTTTCATATAAGGAGTAAGGAAAGGATCCAGTTTCAGCTTTCTACTTATGGTTAGCCAATTTTCCCAGCACCATTTATTAAATAGGGAATCCTTTCCCCATTTCTTGTTTTTGTCAGGTTTGTCAAAGATCAGATGGCTGTAGATGTGTGGTATTATTTCTCATATAACATAAACCTTCACATTGCCAGGAAAAAAAATCAGAATTTCAAGAAGCATATGTAAAGCTTCTAATAAAACCTATCACATAGTAAACAAAAATGCTAATTTTCCTACTTTATCCTGCTCTGTTAGTGGGTATTAAACTAATTGGGATGACCTGAAATGGATTATGTAAAGTTGAATTTTAAGGTGAATTAGACACAATTTGTAGAACACAGAAATATAAAGTATAAAATATGCAGAGATTTTGTAATGATAAAATTCAAGCTCTTCTTTACAGAAATAACACAAAGAAACCCAAGTTATAGACAGTAACTATGGGTAATACACCATTGCTGATCTGCTTACTGTTAGAATCAAGAATCAAGATGTAATACAGGTTTCTTCATAAACAGGATAGTAACTCTTTCAATATTATATTTAAGTGTCATACATAAAGTTTTTTTTTCTCAAACTAATACTTCACTTAACAGAAAAAGTTGCAAATGTACATGAGCACCCCCCATACACATACATTATAAATTTCCATTATTATTTCTTAGATATTGTTTTCAAGAAACCTGGAGAAAGGGATCATTTTACATTTTGGTTGCAAAATGTTTTCTAACATTTATCTAATGATACATACGGCAGAGAGCAATATATAATTACTCTTTGGGCAGTTACTCATGGGTTATACTATATTGGTAATAACAACCAGATATGGGACTAAATCATGTATATCTTAAGCTATGCAATCACTACCGAGTAATTACCAAACTATCAAATTTATAGAAAATCCTAGTATTCAAATATTCTCTCATAATATTCCAACTTTCACGTTTAATCTTGTACATAGAAACACTAACTATAAGAAAGACTTAGTTCCTAAAAATTGATATAGAATTTTATGATCTGCTAACCAAAAAGAAAAAAAAAAAAAAGAAAAATGCCCCAAGCTAACATTCCTTTACACTTTAAAAATATATGTATTTGTTTCATTAAAAGGAATATATTGTGTTAGAGTAAATGTTCATAATTTAGCTGAGAGAAATATACTCATTTGTTTTATTTTGTTCTATATATACATACATACACACATATGCTTCAGAGTTTATATTATTCATTTCTTCTAAAATACATGTATTCTATTATTTTTCTATTCTATTAAGAAACCTCTCTTTGTTGCAGTAGAGAAGGAAGGGTCATTGATTCCTGATTTTTCTCTTACACAACTTTTAAGTTGTCCTTATTCTCATGCAATGGGAGTGGCTATTAGTATGCACTGCAAACTTAAATAATTACACATAAAAAAAAAAAAAAACACTGGCAACTACCCGTCTAGCAACAACCATGTTTCAAGTAAATTTTTAAATGGTTAGACTCATCTATAAACTCAATATCAGTTTCTAGAAAGAAAGGCAAGAGCTACTGCATATAAAAAGAAACAGAGGCAGGAAGTTGAAGTTGAAAGTTAATATCTTTAGCTTGGACATGTGACTGTGCCTCTTAAGTCAGATATAAGCCAAGAATAATTCATAAATCTAGAGAAATACTGGAATTAGATGTTGAGGTTTTCCTCCTAACCAAATACCAATTTTGCACATTATGAACCCCGGTCCACTGCTCTCAGTGGGAGCTGAACCTATCCTCATCTCCAGCAGACGGCTTCATTGGTCACCCAGTTCTAGCCAGTTACCTTCTAGAAAACGTTCTCTTTAACTTGAGAAAGTTCTTTCTTCCTCTTATGACAGAAGAACAGTTTTGGAAACGGAGTGACTGGCCATCACATTGGAATCATGTATAAAGCAAGTCTCATATTAAAATTCAGCCTGTGAATATCAGAGTGGAGAGACAGAAGTAATCTAGGTCTTTTATGAGAAGTCAGTAAAGCTTTTCCATAAACTTGCATCCATCTGAAAACCCACCCTATTCTTGAACTTCCTTTTATTTAAGCTATTTCATTTTTTTAACGGCTGATACTATCTGGAATTAGAATTTCTGGTTATTTGTACCAAAAGCATAAAAATTATAGGTATAATCATAATATGAATCCATACAATTCAGATAAAGTTTCTTCTATTTAGGAAAGTAAAAACTTAAGTGCAGAAATTTATTGTTTAATTCTAGATAATAAAAATATATAGAATTATAATTTTACTTTAGCCCATTATTACTGAAAATAATCTCAGTATTTATGTTTTCTTCACGAAGCTATTCTGTGCTTGCTATAATCATTATTCTCATCTGTTTAAAATTTTTGCTGAGGGAAGTGTAAAATAAAATCTGTACTTACATATTTGAATAGAAAACACCACAGATATGATTGAAAACACTATGCAAAATATCTTCCTGACTTTTTAAAATCTATATTTAACTATATAATTTTCCAAGCACATTTAAACAAAAGCAATTATATTTTCTGTTAGATAGTATGTTAGTCTGTTTTGTATTGCTATCAAGAAATACCTGAGGCTGGGTAATTTACAAAAGAAAAAGGATTAATTGGTTCATGGTTCTGCAGGCTGTATCAGCATAGCACTAACATCTGCTCCGCTTCTGGTGAGGCCCTCAGGAATCATGGTGGAGGTGAAGGGGGAGGCAGGGTATCACATGGCAAAAGAGGAAACGACAGAGAGAGAGGAGGTACCAAACTCTTTTAAACAGCCATATCGCATGTGAACTTGGAGTGAGAACTCACTCGTTACTGTGAGGATGGCACCAAGCCATTCATGAAGGATCATCCCCAATGATCCAAACACCTTCCACTAGGCCCCACCTCCAACATTGGGGATTACATTTAAATGTGAGATTTGGAGGGCATAAACATCCAAGCTAGAGTATGTGCTTTCGGATGCTTAACAGAATCATATATTGTGCTAGGTTACTGCAATAGAATGATAAACCCAACATACTCTCAAGTACTTTACAATTGAGTGCATATATGGGTTTCCATACAGATAATTAGTCACATAATGAAAAAGCCACTGAATTTTTTAAAAATTAGTCTATAAAATACATATCTTAATAATATTAAGGAGTTTTTGAGTTTGTTGTTGTCAGTTAGATGATATATTTCTTCCTAAAAGCTATAAAACAATATGAAAAGACTTCAAAATGTTGTGAAAAATGGTATTAGATAAAAATTTTAAAAATAAGCTTTATTTCTCAACATAAACCTCATCAAGGTCAACACACTTTTACAAGTAATGATACCAGCCATTTAGTCCATCTCTAAGGAAATGAGTGTCCTGGGACTTTACTCATGTCAGTGCAGCCTTTTTACATTATTAACTGAAGGAAAATAAAGATTAGAAAAAAAAAAAAAAAAAAAAAAACAAAGTCAGAAAGAGGCAAATCAGAACTGTAAGGTAAATGCCTAATGATTTTCTATTGAAAATCTCACAAATTACCCATAATTTCATGAGAAGAATAAGCAGGAGCATTGTCATGGTGGAGTAGTACTCTCTGGTGAAGCTTTCCTGGGCATTTTTCTGCTAAAGCTTTGACTAACTTTCTTAAAACACTGTAATAATAGGGACATGTTATCCTTCTTTGGCCCTCCAGAAAGTCAAAAAGAAAAATGTCTTGAGTATCCCCCAGAAATCTTTTTTAATGACTCTATTAGTCCATTTTCATGCTACTGATAAGGTCATAACTGAGACTGGGCAGTTTACAAAAGAAAGAGTTTTATTGGACTTACAGTTCCACATGGCTGGGGAGGACTCATAATCATGGCAGAAGACAAGGAGGAGCAAGTCACATATTATGTAGATGGAAGCAGGCCAAGAGAGAGATTTTGCAGAGAAACTCTGGTTTTAAAAACCATCAGATCTTGGAAGACCCATTCATAATCACAAGAACAGCACGGGAAAGACCTGCCCCCGAATTCAATCATCTCTCACCAGGTCCCTCCCACAACATGTGGGAATTATGAGAGCTACAAGATGAGATTTGGGTGAGGACACAGAGCCAAATCTTATCATTTCACACCTGGCCCCTCCCAAAACTCATATCTTCACATTTCAGAACCAATTGTGCCTTCCCAATAGTTTCCCAAAGTCTCAACTCATTTGAGCATTAACTCAAAAGTCCACAGTCCAAAGACTCATTTGAGACAAGGCAAGTCCCTCCCCACTATGAGCCTGTAAAAGCAAAAGCAAGTTAGTTACTTCCTGGATACAATGGGGCTACAGGCATTGGGTAAATACAGCCATTCCAAATGGGGAAAATTGGCAAAAACTAAGTGGCTACAAGTCCTATGCAAGTCCGAAATCCAGCAGGGCAGTCAAATCTTAAAGCTCTAAAATGATCTCCTTTGACTCCATGTCTCATATCCAAGTCACGCTGATGCAAGAGGTGGGTTCCCATTGTCTTGGGCGGCTCCACCACTGTGGTTTTGCAGGGTACAACCTCCCTCCTGGCTGCCTTCATGGGCTGGTGTTGAGTGTCTGTGGCTTTTCCAGGTGCACAGTGCAAGCTGTCAGTGGATCTACCATTCTGAGGTCTGGAGAATGGTTGCCTTCTTACAGTTCCACTAGGCGGTACCCCAGTAGGGACTCTGTGTTGGGGCTCCCACCCCACATTTCCCTTCTACACTGCCCTAGCAGATGTTCTCCATGAGGACCTTGCCCCTACAGCAAACTTCTGCTTGGGCATCCAGATGTTTCCATATATCTTCTGAAATCTAGGCGGGGGTTCCCAAACTTCAATTATTGACTTCTGTGAACCCGCAGGCTCAACACCACATGGAAGCTTCCAAGGCTTGGGGTTTCCACTCTCTGAAGCAACAGCTCAAGCTGTACCTTGGCCCCTTTTAGTCATGGCTGGAACACCTGGAACATAGGGCATCAAATCCCTAGACTGCACACAGCAGACAGAACCTTAGACTGGCCCACAAAACCACATTTTCCTTCTAGGCCTTGAGGCCTGTAATGAGAGGGGCTGCCATGAAGACCTCTGACATCCCTTGGAGATATTTTCCCTGTTATCTTAGGGAATTAACATTCAGCTTCTCATTACTTATGCAAAGATCAGCAGCAGGCTTTAATTTCTCCTCAGAAAGATTTCTTTTCTATCGCATTGTCAGGGCGCAAATTTTCTGAACTTTTATGCTCTGCTTTCCTTATAAAACTGAATTCCTTTAACAGCACACAATTCATCTCTTGAATGTTTTGTTTCTTAGAAATTTCTTCTGCCAGATATCCTAAATCACGTTTCTCAAGCACAAAGTTCTACAATCTCTGGGGCTGGGGAAAAATACCTCCAGTCTCTTTTCTAAAACGTAACAAGAGTCACCTTTGCTCCAGTTCCCAACAAGTTCCTCATCTCCATCTTAGACTACCTCAGCCCAGATTTCATTGTCCATATTATTATCAGCATTTTGGTCAAAGCCATTCAAAAAGTCTCTAGGGAGTTCCAAACTTTCCCACATTTTCCTGTCTTCTTCTGAGCCCTCCAAACTGCTCCAAGCTCTGCCTGTTACCCAGTTCCAAAGTCGATTCCACATTTTCAGATATCTTTTTATAATCATGGTGGAAGGAAAGGAGGAGCAAGTCACATCTCACATGGATGGCAGCAGGCAGAGATAGCTTATGCAGGGCAACTCCTGTTTTTAAAATCATCATATCTCATGAGACCCATTCAATCTTGCAAGAACAGAACAGGAAAAACCCTCTCTGTGATGCAATCATTTCCCACTGGGTCCCTCCCACAACACATGGGAATTGTGGGAGCTACAAAATGAGATTTGGGTGGGGACACAGAGCCAAACCATATCAATGATGTTTGATCTTAACTGGTCCACTTTTGCTCTGACTGGACCAATTTCACCTCTTAATAGCCATTCATTTGATTGTGCTTTGTCTTCAATATCATACTAGTGGAGCCATGTTTCATCTCCTGTTACAACTCTTCAAAGACATACTTCAAGATATTATTCTTATTTGTTTAAAATTTCAATTGAAAGCTCTGTTCTTGTCTACAGCTGATCTGGGCACAACAGTTTTGACACCCACTGAGTGGAAAGTTTGCTCAACTTTAATTTTGCATTCCGAGTTGTGTAACCTGAATCAGTTGAGATGTCAATGCTGTTGACTATTGTTTTTACTGTTAATTATTGGTCCTCTTCGATTAGGGCATGAATATGATTAATTTTTACCTTGAAAATTGATATGGATGGCCAGCCACTAAGGACTTCATCTTCAACGTAGTCTTGTCCTTTCTTAAAACAAGTTTTTCACTTGTAAACTGTGAATTTCTTTGGGGCATTGTCCACATAAATATTTGTAAAGCATCAGTGATTTTACCATTCTTCCACCCAAGCTTCATCATAAATTTGATATTTGTTCTTGCTTCAATTTTAGCAGAATTCATGTTGTTCTGATAGGGGCTACTTTTAAACAGATGTCTTATCCTTCTTAGTAACTCAAAATAGATTCTGTTCAGACATGTTATGATGAGTGAAATTCATCCATAGTTTTTAAATAATACATATTTTATGTGAACTTTTGGAAGATCCCCTGTATGTGATAGTTTTTTTTTTTTTTTTTTTTTTAATCAATATTGGGTATATTCTTGTTGTAATGTTAATTTTTGAAATTATTTTATGCTCTTTCACAATTTGAACTTTAAATCAAACTGATATATGGCTTTATTCTCAATTTGTTAAAATAAATGCCAGCAATCTTTAAAACAATTTCTTAGTGTTTAAAATGTTATTGTATTATGCTTTTAACATCACCATTGAAACTCTACATGGGGAAAAAAAAAATATGTCCCTATCATTTAACAACTGAAAAAATTAGAATGACAAAATTGAAAGGACATTGTTATTTTTTCAATCATTAAGCTGTCCTTCACTAATGAACTCAGTCCTTGATTAAACACACACACACACACACACACACACACACACACACACACATATACACATGCTTTTATGTCTATGAAGTGCAAATATTTCCTGGCAGTATTTTGAACTTTCTTATTTCTAGTGAAAAAAATTAATTTGAGACTTAGCTGATTATTTCTTTAGAAATTGTTACAAGTTTGAAAACGTAGCAAAATGAGTAATTCTAAAGCTTCACTAAAAATTCAAAATAAAGACAGCACATATAGGATATAAAATTTCTTGAAGTTTTAAAGTACAGAATCAAAAATGATTATTATCCTATGATAGACAGCAAACTAAAACTCACGTGGTTTTATAAATAATATTTTCTAGTAGTTATAAATAATACATAATTCGAAAGTTTTAAAAGAGAAAGACAGCTTGAGTTGGAGAGGTCATGAAAATAGCAAAAGAAGAAAGGAACTGGAAGAAAGGGGATATTCAAATCCATCGTTTCAGGAATCATTAGCCAAGAACAATCAATCCAGTATTTATCAAGCAAAAAAAATGATTTAATAATAACATAATGTAGTTAACAACTTATTCAAAAAAAAGCTAACTTGTTTTTATTAGTCACATATTTATAAATGTAAGAAATTTAATCGTGGAATATTTTGCTCAAAGTGTCTTCATTTTTTTCTGAAAATCTGCAGCTAATTAGAATATCATTCAGAAGGTGAAAAAGAGAGAGTTGTTAAGAAACTCATATAATTTAGAGTGTTAATACAAAAGGCTAACGATTTCTATGCTTCTCAGTCTCTAGCATTCCCTCATAAACCTCCCAAATCAAATTATTAACAATACTAATCATAATTTTGTATCAATATGATATATAAAGAAGAAATAAGTACATATTTAGAAAATGTGCCATTTTCTGTTAACTTATAACATAAAATCTAAGTAAAAGCAGTGTTGAAAAGTAATCATCTTGATTTCCTTGCCTTACAATGAGATTTCATCATGAAGCCATCAAATACAAAGAAATCATGACACAACTGCTATGACTATTCCAAAGGAAATAAGTGTCTGGGCTTGAAAGAGGCAGGAAAGAGTCATGTATGAGCCATTAGAGAAAACGTATCCTATGTTAATGTGAAACCTAAGTATTGAATATTTATTTCAACCTAAACTGTATTTTCTTTCTGACTCCACAGATTTCAGTTGTGTTTGCTATTATGGAGATTCCTATCTAGAATTTCAGAATGTGGTTTTAAATCCACAAAATAACATCTCCCTAGAATTTCAGACCTTCAGCTCCTATGGACTCCTGCTCTATGTCAAACAAGACTCAAATTTAGTAGATGGATTTTTTATTCAATTGTTTATTGAAAATGGTATTTTAAAGGTAAGTTATTCAGTTTACTTAATTTTTTAAAAAATACAAAGTTGTTCTAATTATGTGCTTTATTGGTTATTTTCAAAATAAAATTTAAACTTTATATTTTATACTGATAGCCAGGATGTCTCTTCCTCTACTTTTATAATTTCTTTCTACATATATATGAACCAACAACAAAGTATTTTTAAGCAAAAAAAAAAAAAAAAAAATTCATAATAATATCAAGTAGTTAAGAACTTATTCAAAAAATAAGCTAACTGGGTTTCATTAATCACATATTTATAAACTTAAAAAATTTAATTGTCAGAGTATTTTGCTCAAAATGTCTCTAGTTCTTTCTGGAAAATATACCTAATTAGAATATCATTTAGAAGGCAAGAGATAATCATTAAGAAGCTCATATAATATACAGAGAAAAATTTACACTCATACAGATAGATGAGTTTATAGATATTTAGATATTAATATTTCAAACAGTACATGATTTGAATTAACATTCATTGTCTTTTTTTCTACGTATTTTCAACTTTTCTTCTACTTCTTTATTGAGCAGTTTCCCAATTTCTTAATTTCCCAATGATAATAATTGTTACCGTTTTTATAACCTTAAGGGCAGGTATAGTCTGGGAACCCCTAAGGAATCCCAAGATTTGTTTAGAGGGTCCTGAAGAGAAAACCTGTTTTCATAAGTTTTCTGTTAGGCAAGGGGTGTTATTTGCCTTATTCACTTTTACTCTCATAAGTGTATAGTGGAGTTTTCCAGAGGCTACATGACATGCAATGATATCCTTGCTCTAATCGCTAATGTATCATTTTATTACGTATTTTTGTATCTTAAAAATGTCTGTTGTAATATTTAGCAGTGTAAATATTGATAGACACAACCCAGTTAACAAAAACTCCTTGGGGCTCTCAATAATTATTATGAATGCAAAGGGATTGTGAGATCAAAAAGTTTGAGATTGCTGACTTTGCACTTGGTAAGCGTTATAAAAACCTTTCAAAAGTCCAAGATTACGCAGCTAATAACATTTTGAAACCAACTTTGATTTGAAAGTGCATACTCTTTTCCCAACATCATTCTACCTTAACAAATTGTCTCATATCCCTGCTCTGAATACTTGGTTTAGGGAAGTCATCCCAATTATCATTGCAATAACTCAGCACAATAAGGTAATTAACTCATGTAATTCTAATATATGAAACATAATAACCGCATTTGGTCTACCATCTCTTTTATGATGTGATTTAAGTGTACATGTTGTGAATTTCCATGAAAGGATGAATGAGTTATACCTTATTATTTAAATAGGCAAATTCTCTTAGTTTGATTTTCTTTAAATGTCCATGTTTCTGAAGTAATATAATACATATACATGTAATACCATGGCACTCCAGCCTGGGAGAAGGAGCCAAAAAAAAGCTAGACCTCATAGCCTTCATATATGATTATGTCCCAGGTATAATTCTGTGTGTTCTACTTTGACTGACTTATTTGCCCACTTGTAATATTTACTTCACAATATTTATTCATTTACCAACTTAAACCACACAAAAATTTGTATTGCCCCATTTTACAAGTGAGTAGATTTTAGCACAAAACACATGTGAAGTCTCAAAACTCCTAAGTAATAGAGCTGGGATTTGAACTCTGATCATCTAACTGAAGACTAAATAACCTTAAATTTTCTTAAGATGGAGACTGACAAATTACTGCAACTAAGTAAATAACAGTAATTATTATAGACGTGTAAATATATATCCTTTCTTTTTCGTAAAACCAAAGGGAAAGAAATGCTATACCTCTCTTCACTAATTAGTTTTATAGTTCCTAAATATCTTCATTGAACCTATTGTGAATTATTTTTTTTCTCATTTGATAGGTAAAGCAGTGGCTATCCATTAGTCTTAGTAATACATTATTTCATAAAATATTTTAACCTACAATCCTACAAGTCTCCAGTAATTCCTCCTAATGCTTCTTATTGGAGTTTTTAAAGTCAACTGACAATGAATAATCTTATAAAAGAAAGGAGTCTTTTGCAATGGCCAAATATCATAAAAAATTAAAATATATAGCATTATCTTTATCTTTGGACTACATGTGAGAGTATTTGGGTATATCTACTTAAATACAGCTAGGGCCACATGTTATGAAACACAATGCAAGTGAGTTTCTTAACACATGTGGGTTATAGATCACTTTTAGATACAACAAAAACATTAAAACCCCTCTCTGGGAAAGAATAGACATGGTATAATCAATATACATGTAGGCACATGCTTGCTAAGAAGCTTAATAAGCCACTGTAGCACATCCATGGATTTCCTGGGGATGCTTGGTTAATCACACCTGATATAGAAAATGATTTTTCCTCTGTAGATCATAACTTAGTTGCCATTAGCAATAATTCTGCAAATGCCAGACACCCTGATATCTCCAAAAGCTTGGAATGGATGGTTAGGTTTCACAATCTTAAAGTTTCCCTTCCTGTGACGTTAATATTGTCCTCTAGATTGTATTAACCACTCTTTGCCTTGCTCAATTGCTGTTATGTAAGGAAGATTCCAAGAATACTTGCTTTCTACTAGTAGAGAATGTTGCCTTTCCCAACCATGTTCCTCAGAATACTGGAAAATAATCTAGATGTGTGTGTGTACACATTTATGCACGTGTATTTGTGTCTATATAATACTCATATATTTGTGCGTATTAATTATAGGACTTATTAGTTGTAAACCTTCAGTTATCATTTTTCTTTAAATTTCAAACTTCATGTCTGTCCAAAGTGATGTAAAATATATTGATAAATTATAAAGTCCAGTGCAAATATAAAGTATTAATTTCATGCTGAAAAACTGAGGACAAACTTTTTTCCCCCAACAGTACCACTTTTACTGTCCTGGTGAAGCAAAATTTAAAAGCATTAATACTGCTATTAGAGTGGACGACGGGCAAAAGTATACACTGCTTATCAGGTAAGATAATTATTTATTTTCCACTTAATCTCATTAAGTAGCAAAGACTATTCCTCATAATATTGTCCTTGTCATTTCAAAATTGAGGTTATACTGATTAGTATTAACATGTGCATGTGTATGAATTATTATCTGTCAAGCTTTTCTATATATTCTAAAAAATGTACTGAGAAAATAATATAGGGATTACATTATCATTATTTTTTTTTGTTGTTGTTGTTGTTGTTGTTGTTGTTGTTGTTTTGAGATGGAGTCTCGCTCTGTCTCCCAGGCTGGGGTGCAGTGGCTCGATCTCGGCTCACTGCAAGCTCCGCCTTCCAGGTTCACGCCATTCTCCTACCTCAGTCTCCTTAGTAGCTGGGACTACAGGCGCCCACCACCACACCTGGCTAATTTTTTGCATTTTTAGTAGAGACGGGGTTTCACCATTCACAGGATGGTCTCAATCTCCTGACCTCGTGATCCGCCCGCCTGGGCCTACCAAAGTGCTGGGATTACAGGCGTGAGCCTCCGCCCCTGGCCGGGATTATATTACCAATGAACTCATATAAGGAGATTTACAAAAGATCCATAAAAGCCTCATATTTTTCTCATATGGCAGTTGTTAACACATAAACTTAACTAGTACTTTATTTTGATGAACAAAGTAAATTATATTCAGTGTAGAAAATGTGGCACTTCCAGAAAAGCATAAAGAAGGAAATTAAAATGGCCCACCACAATCCAGATCGAGTAATTAAGGTATATTATTAATATTTTCAAAGCTGTGTTTGAAGGTGACCCTATCCCCAAATGCTCATGAACATCTGAAATAAATCAGTTTGCCAATCTGATAAGTAAACTTCTCCTTTTTCTCATTTGATTTTTAGTAAATTTTAATTTTTAATACAGATGTAACGCTTTTTTGTTATGTGCCTTGCCTCTCTCCACCTTTTTTATTTCTTGAGTGATGCTGACAACACATACCACAGCCATAAGCTGGTATGTAGATTAAATTATTTTCTGGCAATAGATTATTCAGTAAAAGGAAATATCTATTTAAAGCCAATATAAAGGGGGGCGGGGAAAAAAGAGAGAGAGTCCTAAACAGAGACTGGGAAAAAAGTTAAATGAGAGGTTTTAAGGAAATTCTACCTTCTTTAGGCCACAACTACCCAAATTATATTATCTAGAATACAGATTCTTACAGATAATTGACCAAAAAATAATATATCATCAAATAAATTGAGGAAAGCCTTCATCACATCTACCCCCCAACCAAAATACTCAAAATGAACATGAGCATTTTAAGAACTCTGAGATGCTATTTAATAAATCATCTATTTTTCTTTTTTTTTCTTAATGCTTAGTGTCACCATACTTGAAAGTGTCACAACACAGACACAAATTTAATATCTTTCTTCATCATTTTAATCTCCTAAATAACAAATGTTGAGGGCAGTACACTTTGGAAAATGCCATCTCAGCTGAGGTAATAATTTCCCTGGGCAGGGATAACCATCATCTGTAGGGAAGCAAGTCCATGAGCTGCGGGTGGCGGTAAGGATCAAATCATGAAAGACATAGATGGGCTCCTGAATAAAGCAAAATGACAGATTGGTATCATGGAGAGACACAGGGCAAACCCACAGAAGCTGTCCTGGCCTCAGGCATGGTTGGAAAAGAGTAAAAAATATATATATATTTTTTAAAAAATCATAATTACAGTTTCTTCATCAAGAATTTATATCAAGTACTAATTATATTATATATATGAATTTATTCCTATAAACAATTATAATTATCTACATTTTTCAGATGCAAAACTGAAAGACAGATTAAGTACAGATAATGACATAACTAGAAAATGACACAATCTCAAGGCTGCTTTCACTCCAAAATCTGAAAGTGTGAAGTTACAGGTCCCATGAACCACGCTAGGGAAATGTAATATGAATTGAATTACTGTTTTCCCCCTACCAGCAAAGAACTGCTGTATGTTCAAGATCAGGTAAAGATAAGAGTTATAAATGATGTGTCCAGGAAAAATACTAGCAGAAGAAACAACAATATTAATTAACACACACTAAATAATTACCGTGTACCATATGCTTTACACACACATAACTACATCTAATCATCATAAAACTTATAATGCCTATTTTACTAGGTTGCTGGGCTGCCATAACAAAGTATCACAGAGAAGGTGGCTCAAACAACGGTAATTAATTTTCTCACTATTCTACAGGCAATTTAATCTCACAATTGCAATTTAGTCTCACAATTCTGAGATTAAAATGACAACAGGTTTGATATCTTTTGAGGTCTCCTTTTGCTTGTAGATGGCTGTATTCTCCCTGTGTCTTCACATCATCTATCCTTTGTATGTGTCTACTAATTTCCTCTTGTAATAAGATCACCAGATGCATTGGATTAAAGCCTACACTGATGACCTCATTTTAGCTTATTACTTCTTTGAAGACCCTTTTTCCAAATATAGTCACATTCTCAGGTACTGATGGCTGAGACATCAACATGTTAATTTTGAGTGAAACACAATTCAGCCCGTAGCAGTCATTTTGCATATTTGAAAGCTGAGACTCATAGAAGCTGGACAACTTTCTCTATCACATTGGTAGTCAGTAAAGGAGCAAGATTAGAACCCAGATCTCCTGCCCCTTGACCTGATCATTGTTTCTACTAAACATGGACAGTTTCTATTGTTAAAGTAACAAGACATCAGTCTCTTTTAAAAGAAACATTAAATGTATAAGATGTTTTAAATCCCAAGAATACATATTTTTCACTGTCCTTATTACAAAATGTCACTTTTAAGAATACTTAACCAAAAAATCACTTTCTTTTATATGACTCCAATTTGGTTTCAGTTTGCATACACCGTTGCTTTTTATTTTTATCAAAAATTAGTTGATATCCTGTCTATATCTGATCTAAATAATCTGAACTCAGAAATATTTCTTCTCAGATTTTTGGTGTGTTTGAAGTAATAAAAAATTTATAGAAATATATTTTCTCCATGATTATCATCTATAAAGTACAAGAGTGAAGCTCCATTAATTTTATTTTTCTGTATCTTTAAAACATAGTCCTGGGGAAAGAAAGTCAAAACCCTGAATTGTGAGTTGAATACAATTCACGAATTGTTGCAGCTAAAATGTTTTGACCATTAACATATTCTTATAAGTAAAGGTAAATGGTGTGCATACAATTCACCCCAATTTTACCCTCTTTTATTTTGTTATTGTTGAAATAAGCCTTTCCTCTTGAAAATGAATATAGGAGAAGGGTCTTGACTTACATACTCGTATAGAACTGTGAAGGAAAAGGACAGCAAAATTGTGCTAGGCCCATGATGAAGATCTGTCTCAGAAAAAGCGGAACAAATATGCTCTATGAAAAAGTAACCTGGCTCATTATTTTTGAGAACAAGGAAAGACAAGCTGTTCTGCAGAGCAGGACGGCCCTTTTAAAAAAGAAATGTGTGATTGCTTAAAATAACAAAAGCAGGAAGGAAAATATGGAGTGCTTAAAATCAGGTGAAATATACTTTGGCATAATAAAGATGCTAAAAGCACACATACTAAAAATTATTTTAGTGAGAAATTAACTATAGCTGGTGCTCATATTTTAATGAAAGGGACAGTCAAAATGGGATAAAGCAGTAAAGTTAGAATGCGGAAAAATAGCATAGAGTATGTCATGAAGCAAAATGCAAATGGGTGAGCATTTGTCACTCCACTGTTGAACACTGCCAGGTAAAACATTAAGGTAGAAGGGGATGAGAAGTTGAAGATAGTGGCACAGGTATTTTCTGTAAAACACAAATGTGAGAGTCTGATGTTATATTTTATTCGTGTCTGTTGGTGTAGTTATAATAATTATGCATGTGTATTGTATTAAGTTATTAATATACTATACACTACTTGTAATCATTGCATATATTACACTATAATATATATTACATTATAATTATATACTAAAGCATAATTATATTAATATAATAATTGAGTTTGCTTTTAATAACAAGTGTATTTTGGGTTTTGTTTTTTTTTTTCCATTTAAAGTCACTGCTTAACTTCTACCTTGTCCTTGAAGAAGGGTAGAATTTGGCATTAAAAGATAGGGGATTAGGCGGTAGCGGTGGCTCAAGCTGAGATCAGCCACTGCACTCAGCCTGGGCTGACAGGAATTCCTGTCTCAAAAAAAGAAAAAAAAAAAAAAAGTACATAATTAATGAGCATGGTGGCTATGCCTGTAATCCCAGCTATGGAGACTGAGGCAAAGAGAATAAATAAGCCGGGAGGCGGAGCTTGCAGTGAGCTGAGATCTGGCCACTGCACTCCAGCCCGGGTGACAGAACGAGACTCCATCTCCAAAAAAAAAAAAGATAGAGTTAAGTTAGGCTTTTCTGACCTCCTCGACTATGGGATTTTAGATTTTTCTAAATGTCTACCAATTAAAAATACGGCCATTAACTTTAAAAAATTCCTTTATTTGTTGTCTTACATTTAAGCTCTGAGTCAAAATCCTAATTTGTAAGTAATTCGCAAACACTCTGTCAGTTCTAAAACTATCTCATGGAGAATTTATTGGTTTGACTCTTTGGGAGCAGGTGGCTCCTATTCTACAAACTCTGCAAAGCCAAATAACCTAGAACAAATGAGAACATCTTTAGTTATCCTTGAGATAATAATTTACCAGTTTTGTTTATGTACAGTCATCCATATGCATTGTATACAATAAATCATTGCATTAGATATGCAATAAATTGCAAAGCATTTTGAAAAAGGGCATATGATTTATATAAACAGTAAATGACGTGTCACTTTAGAAGACTGACATGTACCAATGAAATCCACACATTGGCAGATATTTTCTCAAGTGATATAGAACTAGATACAAAGCCTGAATGTCATTATATTAATTTGTTAGATGATAATAGGAGAAGGATGTTCCTTAACTAAGTACTGGTATCAAAAGAAGAGAGGAAGGAAATAATTTGAGATCATTTAGGTAGGAGGGAATGAGAATCGGGTATGAAAATGCAATAGTAGTAAGGTTGTACAGGTCATCAAACGCCATAGTAAGAACTGTGAACTACATCGCATGCAATAGAGTCTTACTGGAGGATATTTAAGAGATCAGATAAATAGTCCAAGGAATACTCACTTTCCTTAATAGGGTGGGCTAATCTACAGTACACAACAGGCACTAAGTGTCTGGGCTTCTCCAGATCCGCTCTACAGCTCGTTTCCCGTTTCTTTCTGCACTGGTCCTCTGAGACTTACCTGTGTGGATTAAATTAGTGCTCTCTTTTATGGAATAAATTGGGTTTTCACAAAATTTATGCATTGAAGTGTTAACCCTCAGCAGCTCAGAACATGTGCTTATGGCTACAGAGTCATTACAGAAGTAATCATGTTAAAATGAATTCATCAGGGTGGGCCTTAACAAAATATAACTGGTGTTCTTATAAAAAGAGGAAATTAGGACACAGAGAGAGACCCATACAGAAGGTAGACACCATGAAGACAGAAGACAGCCACCTTCAAGCCAAGGAGAAAGGTCTGGAACAGATTCTTTCCTCATAGCAAAAAAATAGAGAGGCAGGAGGGTGAAGCCTGAATGTGTATTCCTTTGACCTTGTGTTGTGTCCCATGGGCTGGTTCTCTCCCTGAAGTCAAGGTCTTTGCTCCTGGCAAATGGCCGTCTACTCTGTTCTGATAACTTCTCTCTTCCTCTAGTCTTTAGATGTAGAGGTAGTGTCAGAGCAACTATGTTGTGGTCCTGGTATTCTGTACTATCCTTTGTGGCTTTTCTATTCTCTGACCACATCTTTGTGAAAAGTTCATTTATTTAACCTTACTCAAATTGTATTAGTTGAAGTGTTCCACGTATATTCTGCTGAGAACATGAGTCTCCACCAGTCAGTATGCTGAAGGACAGGTGAAAGGCTTAATGGGGAAGGACTAGAAGTGGCAAATACCACCCCTTTCTGCATTCTGTTGGCTAGAGATTAGTCATGTGGGGACACTTCATGACAAGGGAAGCTGGAAAAGGTTTTCTAGGTTTATACCCACGAGGAAGAGTACATCAGCTAAAACAATGTGGAATAAACAAGTTGAGAATTATTTCTATAAGGGAAAATATGATAAGTATCAATCTTCAGGGTAAAAACAAAAAATCAGTAAACACAATTTATAACACTTAGTAGTTGAACTGGAACCAAGGTGTTCATATTTCTTTTATTCTTAGTTTTAAGTGATTTATTGCATTGCTTGTAAAGTATGTACTGATATATATGCTATTTATCTATTAAATAATTATAACTTCATCAGAATGCATGCCATGTCAGATTACGTGTTATAAATAATTGCCTCTTTCTACTATCTATTACTTAAACTACTCCAGGATTCACCCAGCGTACTAGTGCATAATGCCTAGGAATGAAAAATTGTTTTATCGTCACATCATATACCTTCTTATGTGTTTGAGTGGTAGAAAATATTATAAAAATGCAGCAAATTGTGCATTCAAAACACAGAACAGTCTGAAAGAAACCACTAATTTTAGTAACAATTGGAACAAAGACAATGGAAACATTATCACTACAGTAAGCAAGCATCCACGTTTTTCACTTCATTTGGAAGATATTAAGAATGAAACCAAGAATGGGACATGTGTCAATTAGAGCAGGAACACTTTGGCTCAGAGTGCTGGAAAATCAGTGAAGTGGAAACAAACAAACAAAAATTATCTATTTAGCCACTTTCCAAAAAATAAAAAAATTGTTTTTAATGAAATGTGTACATTATCCCATTAATCTTTTAATTAACCCCTGTCAGTAGTATCAAGAAAAACACAACCATGGAATACTGATTTTACTTTAACTTGAACAAAATAAAAAATGAACAATTAATTTTCATTTTACATAATTATTCAACCAAGGAAATGTTCCTGTAACAAAAACCTATTTTTCTCTTCCTTTCCAAGTGGTATATATTCCTTTAACACAAAAGATAGAGTAGGAGTGAAATTTCATCATTTAACTTGGGAAAAGAGGATTTTAAAATGTAACCTACGTAGGCCAGTTAATTAGAATAGACATTAACCATGTTTAAGTTTTTCTTTTTCTTTTTTGAGACAGTGTTTCAAAAAAGAATCCTGCTCTATCACCCAGGCTGGAATGCAGTGGTGCTACCTCGGCTCACTGAAACCTCCACCTCTGTGGTTTAAGCAATTCTCCTTCTTCAACCTCCGGAGTAGCTGGGATTACAGATGCCTGCCACCATGCCCAGCTAATTTTTGTAATTTTAGTAGAGACAGGGTTTCACCATGTTGGCCAGGCTGGTCTCAAACTCCTGACCTCAAGTGATCCACCCACCTTGGCCTCCCAAAGTGCTGGGATTACAGGTCTGAGCCACTGCACCTGGCCTGTAATTTTTAATTCAATTTATTCCAGTGCTCTGATAAATTGGTTACCAATCACCTTTTACGGGCTATTTTTAAAGACAAATTAAAATAATTATAGATTTAAAAGTAGGACATTTCCCATCATTTTACTTGAAAACATATTACCTATTACAAAATTACTGAAATTAATCTAATAAAATGTACTGCTATTATCAACACTGCTAGTCAACTCAGAGGAGCATAGAGTAGTTTTGGTTTTACTTGATGTATCCATTTAACATCAGAGTTTTGGGGGTTTTTTCTCTTTAGAAAAAGATATTTGTTATTATTCTATGGAAGTTCAGCTGAAATTATGCAGCTGATGTCAGTCTAGAAGTCATCTGTACCTCAAGAGTTTTGAGAGTATTTTTGGTTGGATTTTGATCAGAAAGGGCAGATGTTACAAAAAGAAGGACATAGCAGCTGCATTTACATGGAATTACTGGGAAGCTATTGTATCCAGGTATTTTATCATATATCCAGAATATAAAAATTCAAAGTGTACACAAGTCAAAGACTTGAGTCTTATTCTTTCAGAAAAATAATTTCAAAATATATTTTGAAAGCACTTTTTAAAGCAAGATAATATAGGCTAGAAATAGACAAGATCATAAAGTATAATTGGCTTCTTTCTGCCAATGCATGCTTTTAATAAGAACTGGATCATGGCAATTTAGTGACATCTACTGAACCATACAAATGTATGTCCTTTAGAGGCTCAACAACTTATGGAAACAAAGATTAGCATATCATAGGTATAGGCTTCAACAGGTATCCACTAATTACTCATGTCCTTTAATTTTACCTGAAATATGTCTTGTTTTTGATGATTTATTTACTCTAACCTGATAAGAGAAGTTCTAGTATAAATGACTTACAGTTAAAATTTCTACTTAAATCTTTCTGCTGCATAGGATTCACTTGATTCAGCTTTAATTCTAGCTTGCCTCATTTTTCTCTTATCTTTGCCAAGAGGTGAACTGTCTGTTATGCTAATATAAGCATATTGAAAACAAACTGAAAGTGGACAGTTTATAATTTTAGTATTTCATATGAGAAAACAGAGATGAAAAAATATCCTTGCTAAAAAATAAAACATGGTTATATTAATCATATTTTTAGAAAACCTTCCTGTGAGATATTTCAGTGTAAATATAAAAATAGAGATTATGGTTATCTTATTAAGAGAAACTTGCAATATTGAAGGCAATTATTGAATGATAAATTTTAATTCTTATTAACTTGTATTACGATCCAGTTGAGTGCATTTTGAAATGCTAGATACATGATACTCTGAATTTAAGTCTTTAAAATGTTTCTTGTAGATCACCATAGGGTAGTTAGTTTACTGAATCAAAAAATGTCAGAAAATTCAAATTTGGAAAGTCAGTTGTGTTATGAGAGGTAAACTCACTTTTGAGAAACATTTAGAATAATCATTATTATTTCAGAAAATTAACGCTTAATTCAAGTCATTTTATAAACACTATCAAATTCCTTTCCCAGTTTGAAAAGAATATATCCTACTTCATTAAGTGTTACTTCTTAAGTTTCTTCTATTAATGAAAACTTATTTGTGAAAAGGAATTCTGAAGTATACATTGTCATGCGTGTCCGTGTGAGGAGACCACCAAACAGGCTTCGTGTGAGCAACATGGCTGTTTATTTCACCTGGGTGCAGACAGGCTGAGTCCGAAAAGAGAGTCAGGGAAGGGAGATAAGGGTGGGGCCGTTTAATAGGATTTGGGTAGGTAAAGGAAAATTACAGTCAAAGGGGGGTTGTTCTCTGGCGGGCAGGAGTGGGGGTTACAAGGTGCTCAGTGGAGGAGTTTTTGAGCCAGGATGAGCCAGGAAGAGGAATTTCACAAGATAATATCATCGCTTAAGGCAAGGACCGGCCATTTTCACTTCTTTTGTGGTGGAATGTCATCAGTTAAGGCAAGGCAGGGCATTTGCACTTCTTTTGTGATTCTTCGGTTACTTCAGGCCAGCTGGGCATATACGTGCAAGTCACAAGGGATGCAATGGCTCGGCTTGGGCTCAGAGGCCTGACATACATAATAATTGCTTTCACGTGCTTTCTCATTCTGTGTTCATTGAGGTGACTTCAGAATCAAACGTCAAGCCCATATTTGCTTCCTTCAGTTGTGTATTATCAGGGTTACAATGAATAATATACTTTTGTTTACATCAAATCTTCTCAAAAAGAATAGACAAAAGCCGGGCGCGGTGGCTCACGCCTGTAATCCCAGCACTTTGGGAGGCCGAGGCGGGCGGATCACAACGTCAGGAGATCGAGACCGCGGTGAAACCCCGTCTCTACTAAAAATACAAAAAATTAGCCGGGCGCGGTGGCGGGCGCCTGTAGTCCCAGCTACTCAGGAGGCTGAGGCAGGAGAATGGCGTGAACCCGGGAGGCGGAGCTTGCAGTGAGCCAAGATCGCGGCACTGCACTGCAGCCTGGGCGACAGAGCGAGACTCCGTCTCAAAAAAAAATAAAATAAAATAAAAAAGAATAGACAAATATCTTTTTGTTACATGGCCTTTTCAGATATATAATGAGAGCATATTGAAGGTAGCAAGCTTCAAGTTAAATCAATACAATAGCAAACTTAAATTTCAAAGCATTGTAATTAGGAAGTATGGCACACTTTCAAAAAGGTCTTCACAGTTAATTGACTAGAGCCCACATGGAATAATGCGGTCTGTGTATCATTTAGCTTATATACATCAGTATCTCCCCAAATTGACATTCTCTATAGTTGTTGGTTATCTGCTGCTTTGGTATACTCTCTGTTATGACCTTGCAGGTTGCTTTAATTGTTAAAGCCTCATTGATCACCGCATGTCAATAAAAATGAATACATTAAGTCCCTATCCACAGATTCACTAGCAGAATACTTCTAGGAACCATTGAGATGTAAATTCCTAGATAATCCTGTCAGATATATTTATTTGTAAGGGAACTAATCATTAATGACTGATTATCATGGCTGCAATAAAACACAATGCTAATGAAATTTGCCCAAATTTAAGCTAAAAGAAAAATTGATCTAGTTATTTTACACTTGATAGCCAAAAGGCTAAGAAGAAATGATCTAGTATTTTTTCTTTTTTTTTAGAAAAAGCTTTGTGAAATTTTCATAACTATCATTTGAAACAACGCAATAGTACTATACAAAATGATTCTTATATATAATTGACTAAATAATAACTAGAAATATTGATTCTGTAATTACCAGAAACAGAATAATTCTAAAAAAGTCCAAAGAGTTCAGCATAGCTGGAAACTTCCATTTGAAAACTGTGGATACTCATGGCATGATAAGTTGCTTTTAGGAGAAGTTGAGAATAGAATGGTCCCAAATCTGAAGGACAAGTTTTAAGACAAATAGTGTATTCCTCTTGCTACTTGGAGGACTTGACCCAAAGTCAACCCCTCCACCAACCCCTAGACTCCATCCCTTTTCACAATTTCAAGGACTTCTCTTCTCCAGGATCACCTTTATTTTCTTGTATTATCCATCTTTTTCTCTCTGCTGGACCATTTCCAAAAAAAAAAAAAAGGAAAAAGGCTTTAAAATTTCTCAGCTGCAACACAGCACCTCTCAAGATCTTATATTACTTTCATTCTGTTCCTCTTAAATGCCAACATGTCAGAAGTTTGCCACATATGAGATTTTGATTTTGTTACCTGTTATTATTCAATCTAATCCAATCTGGTATCCATGTTCTCATAACTGACACAGCTTTTGTTAATGTCACCTGTGAGTAGAGAGTTTTATCATTTAAACTAATAAATATTTAAAAATAAAGAGTGTTGTTAGTTATGACTCTGGGACAACATGTACAAACAGAAACTGTAAGACAGTTTCTGACAATGTGAGATGATGGTCACTCCATGTAACCTTCATGTTGACAAAGCCAATTTTTTGTCTTCATTGTTCTAAGCACTTTAGTGAATATACTCTATCTTCTTGAAATAATTTTCTATGTCTGCTTCAAAAAGAGTAAGTTGTTGGTGTTTCTCCTATCTCAGTGACCAATTTTCTTTCTCTCTTTTTTTTTTTTTTTTGACAGAGTCTTGCTCTGTCACCTGTACTGGAGTGCAGTGGCATGATCTCGGCTCACTGTAAGCTCCTCCTCCCGGGTTCACGCCATTCTCCTGCCTCAGCCTCCCGAGTAGCTGGGATCACAGGTGCCCGCCACCAGGCCCGGCTAATTTTTTTTTTTTTTT